>NW_027507789.1:179121451-180321451 GCF_037356315.1 Lithobates pipiens | reverse complement strand
CTGTGGCCACCGATCAGTGCTTTTCTGCTGTCAGCATACAATGTCCTAGGGTAGGGGGTATTCCTCCATCCAACTCAATTGTGTGGATGAAGGAATCTGACTGAAAAAAAAAATGTGTGGCCAGCTTAATGGTCTGACCCAGGGGCAGACTGACAACTCATGGGGCCCCCGGGCAATAGGAGAATATTATAGGGCCCCCGGGTAATAGGAGATTATGGGGCCCCCAGGAAATAGATCATGGGGCCACACAGCATATATACACACACACACACACACACACACATACATACACACACATAGACACACTATATACACACGCAGAATACACACACACACACTGAAAAGGTACTGGAGAGGCGGGGCAGCTATAATCTTGAGATTTAAAAAAAAAAAACACTGAATTTTTCATACTGTCCCTGGTTTTATTGAGGCTGGCAACACTGATGGGGTCCCTTAGTGGCATGGGGCCCTCGGGCAGTGCCCGAGTGCCCGAATGGTCAGTCCGATCCTGGTCTGACCTGTAGTGTAGGTATTACAGCTGGGTCTACTGAATTCAGTGGGAGCTGTGGAGTTCGATATAGGAAGCACTCTTCACTGGGACGCTAATCTTCGAGCAGGATTAATGCCAGTCACATAAGGCTGCAGCTCAAATGAGAGCTGCGTATGCTGCCACTGAGTCTGCCCTCTGAAGGGTTGATTAGATAAGCACGTAATATGTACACTTTTCCTTACCAGTCAAACAATTCCAAATAACTGCTGCCCTCACTTCTTGTGCAGGTCCTGTATTCGACCCACAACCCCTGTAGTTTTCTGCAGGTAGTTTCAAGCAGGTAGAGCCTGCTGGGTCCCTCCCACACCTCTGCTCTATGCACAGGCTATGTACAGTACATTAGTGATGTCACAACTTTTACAAAGTAATAATTGGGTTTCAAAGGCATTTGGTGCACACAAAGTGAATTTATATCTTCTGTAGCTATTAAGGAATATATTTACATTAAAATTGTTTTAAACCTCAGTCATGGAATCTGAGCAAAGAACATATATCTGTAGTGTTTACTTATCTCCCTCCAGAGCTCCAAATGTCATTTCTCTCTGGTGCTTCATTCCTCTGATATAAGTATGAGTCACTTATGAGAAGTTTTCCAGACACATGAGAAAGATTTGTGTCGAGAAGGAGGGAGAGGAGAGCTCAATAGGGAGCTTGCCTATTCAGAACACAGTTCTGCTGTATGGAGGAGGGGTGTGCGTACCTTTCCTCCAATCAGCTCTCACACACTAACTGCAGCCTCTCTGCCTCCTCTCTGCTCCTGACAGATGAAGAAAGTTTTTTTTTAACACAATCTGCCCCTTTGAAGGTGTGTAGAGAGGAGAAGACTGCAGATAAACAAGTAAAACCTAGGTAGGAGGATTCATTTAATCTCTGTGTATCATCTGAGGCTGTTCACTTCACTGGATAAATGTGAGGGTTATAACAACGTTAAAGTTTTATTCCTAGATATCAGCTTTAAACTGCTTGTGATGATTGGATGACTGTAAACAATATAGGGGATACCTACAGGCTGATATTGAGATCTTCCAACATTCCGGAAGATCTCTGCGTGGATGACCACTTAAAGCGGGAGTCCACCGGGACTCTGCGTTTTTTTTTTTTTTTTAAAGCCAGCAGCTACAAATACTGCAGCTGCTGACTTTTAAAATAGTGGCACTTACCTGTCCAGCGCGCCCGCGATGTCGGCACCCCAAGCCGATCTCTAGGTCGTCTGTCGGGTCCTGCCGCCGCCATCTTGGGTATGGGAATCAGGAAATGGAGCCTTTCGGCTTCATTTCCCGGTTCCCTACTGCGCATGCGCGAATCGCGCTGCGCAATAAGGACGCTCCCCGCTGCCTCTGGGATCTGTGTGTTTCCCAGCAGGCAGCGGGGCACTTGCGGGAAGGGGTGGGCACTTGCGGAAAGGGGCGTAAGTTACGCCCCTTTCCGCAGAGAGCTATCCCGGAAGTGGGTGCAGTTACCTGGATTATCCAGGTAACTGCACCCCCCTCCCCCCTGAAAGGTGCCGATTGTGGCGCCGGAGGGGGGGAGGGTTCCGATGAGCGGAAGGTCCACTTTAGGGTGGACCTCCGCTTTAACTCCTCAGAAATTGATTTGTTTTCTCCTAACAACTGTGTGGCGTATGTAAACAGCTGCCAAGAAGATCATTTGGGGTTTTGGCACTCCAAGTATAAAGAGAATATGAAAAAATGTCTCACTACCAGTCTCTTGCATCAGCTGAGCGGCCTTTGGCAAGCCTAAATGAAGAGCAGGTCAACCAATGCCTCCATGTATGTGTGTGTACATTCATACCAGAACAGCATGGAAGAGGCATTACAATGTTACTGGACATACTGTAAAATAGAGACAGGTTAGACCTTTTTCAACTTTTTTCCCAGATTAACCCTTAAAGTAATTTTCAAGCCTCATGGAAGCACTGAAAAAGCAAAATTATTCAGGAGTCCTTGAGAAAATTGCCCAACATTGATAGTCAGTGGGATGAATGCCTTTACAGTGGTGGTCAAAATACCACCCTTATGCCCCGTACACACGAGAGGGATTAAGTCTGACAGACCTCCAAAGGAGTTCCGCCGGAGTTCCGCCGGAGTTCTGGCGGACTTTTCGACCGAACGGACTTGACCACACACCATCACACCAAACTCCGACGGAGTCGAACGTGATGACGTACGACTGGATTCGACGTAGGAAGTTCCTAGACAGTAGCCAATAGCTGCCCTAGCGTCGGTTTTAGTCCGTCGGAGTAGCACACACACGAGCGGATTTTTCAAAGGGGACCGGGTCCGGCGGAGTTCCGTCGGGAAAATTTAAAGCATGCTTCATTTCTAAAGTCCGTCAGACTTTAGCTTCGCTAAAGTCCGTTGCAGCCCACACACGATCGGATAGTCCGCCGGACTCAGTCCGTCGGAGTTTGGATGTCGAAAAGTCCGCTCGTGTGTACGGGGCATTACAGCCAGCTAAAATGGCCATTGGCATCATTTTGCTGGCTCTGCCAAGTGAGGATGGACCTGGATGTCACTATGGAGACACCATTAAATGGAAGGTTAATTAGCCACAGCCCAAGGAACCCCTAGCAACTTATGGAGGAACCCTATGGTTCCAGGAAACCCTAGTTGGAGAATGGCTTGGTTAGATCCTTGTTAGTGCTGTCAGAGTTCCTCTAGCAAAGAGTTCAGGACTCACCATTGCATTCTATAATTTCTCAATACTGTTTGAAACGCTGTTTTAAAAGCTGTATCTTCCAAGATAGGGTTACCTGACACAAGTTTAACAACCAGACCAGTGTATGTCTTACCAAACATTTAATCATTGGGCTCTGCATCTACCACCACCATTACATTGCTGCTTGTCCTCTGTCATCTCCCTGTGTAATACATAGCTAACTGACTATTCCTCATCCATCTCCCTCTTATACCGGTAGAGGAGCCTGAGCCACTCTCTGTCAGCTTCGGCTCAAAGAGTCCACGTATGACATCCATCACACTTCCCCCCACAGGCTTTGTCTGTGCTCAGACTTGCAGCTGCACAGACCCCCACCTGGTGCATATTTCTTACTATATACCTTGTGGCCCATACCTGACCCACTGGAGTGAGATAATGTTACACCTATATGCGTGTGCATATACTCACAGAACAACGGAGGCTGCTAATATAGCCCACTCCTTCTGGAAAAGCCAGTTGCCTTGTTGCCATTCTAATCCCCTGGTTTGAATAGTCTCTGAGAGCTGGGGAAAGTTTGCATGTTGGAAGTTGGGAAGATTGGGCTGCCTAATTCTAAATTCTAAAAATATGTCTTAGGTGGTGATGGCCATACCTTTTGCTCATGCCAAATGTCTATCTCACAACTACTAACTAACCCCCTTTTAGAGGGACCTCCTTTTTTAAGGCTGGGCATTGCAGCAAGCATGCAAAAAGTGTGTTTTATTGCACATTACTGCAACACACATTGGGGGAGATTTACTAAAACTGCTGCACACAGAATCTGGTACAGCTGCGCATAGTAACCAATCAGCTTCTAAGTTCAACTTGTTCAATAAAGCTTTTGACAATACATAATTGGTTACCATACACAGTTGCAACAGATTCTGTGTACACCAGGTTCAGTAAATCTCCCCCGTTAAGTCATGATGTGAAGTATGCCCCAATGGCCAAGCATAATATCCTGCAATGCACCTGCACTATACAACACCACAGTGCATATGCCATGTACTGTGGTGTGCCATGTAAAAAGCAAACTCCAGCTTGCATAATTTGTTAAAAATAAATATCTCAGGGAAGTTTTAATAAAACAAAATACATTTGGAGATCCTGCCATGATGGTAGTTCTAGCACTTCCTGTCATGGAGCGACAATTATGCTCCAGCATTTCAAACTTGCAGGGGCATAGATAAGAGAGGGTCAGGGGTGTTCAACCCCCCCCCCCCCCAGAGCATCCTGGTAAAATGCACAGACAGTGTCCCTGCTGTTTAGCCTCAGCATCAGCACAGTAGAAGCAATCGGAGTGCAGTAGCCAGCCCCCCTTCTATTGTGCTCCATGTCAAGGGAGGAACACTTCCTGTATAAAGGTCACACAGCCATACTGCGCAGTTGCTCACTCCCACTCCACCAGGAATCCAGAAGCACAACATGGCTGTAGCCTGGTAGGAGACAACACACAGCCACAGCGCAGGGGAGTCATTCAGCATAGCCTAACAAGGACGTGGATACACATCCATAGACCTTCGGCTGCAATACCGGAACCAACCACTGGGGTTTTAAGACTAAGAGCAATTAACAAACGGCCCTGCATCGACACATCATCTCTACTGTACTGAGAGTGCTGAGATGTGGAAAGATACCCCTTACAGCGAAAGAGAATTCGCTTGCAACACTATAGCACCCATGTAGTGGTACACTACCCATCCAGCTTCCTCTATCTATATCTACTTTTATACATGTAAACACAGACTAGATTTGGCTCTCTAAGGCTCTGATGAAGAGGATAACCCTCGAAACACGTTAGCCAACTATTATACGTAGTATATATTCTTTGTGTTTACAATAACCTCTTCGTTTCAATTATTCGTGCAACAGGCTATGCGCCTTTCTTTTCCTTTTTCACAGAACAGGCTGAGCAGCTAGCTGAACGAAAAAAAAAATAGGGAGCTTAGAAGGAGCTCGCTGTACTAATGAGTACACTACTGCACCACAGCTGCATGCATTGCGTTCTATTCAGTTGAATGGGGATAATTTTTGCTGCGCTGCATTGCAAAGCCCCATGGTCCCACTCTGCTGTCACATGTTTTTACCATACCTCCCCCAACATAAAAGTGTAAATGATGCCTTTACGTTTTTGAAATGATTACGTAAAATATATTATTACATTATTTTCCTTAATTTTTAACACATCACATTTTTTAAATAAATGCTGGTGTATATGTGATTTCATAAAATTGTTTATATTCGTTTTCTTTTTTTCGCTGATGTTGATTGCAATAGGTGCCGTAAAAAGACTGAAAATGTCCCTCTTAAATTCTAATAGAATAAAGTAATGGGGATATGGAAAAGATACCTCTTTTTATCAACTATGTGCATGCTGGAAGATGTCACTGTTTTCTAAATTACTAAGTGCTATTAAATAATCAAAAGTGCTGATCAATTGCTATGTAAATGGAACAAATGGCTTAAAAACTAAATAAATAGTTAATTAAATAAATATATAAACTAAAAATGAGCATGATGAAGTGTACACGATTACACAATATGTGTGCTAAGTATTAAAGGAAGCTACATGCTGCTTGAGTAGCTCACACCAAAGTAGCCATTTGTGTGTAGCGATCGATCCCTTGCCATTTTAATAGCATGACTGAGCCAACTTCTGCACTAAATGGAACTTTGAGCTTTTTGGGGGGTTAAAGCTGGACTACGGGCACAAAGAGCCAATAACATAGGCTCTTTACCATGTGATTGACCATGTCAAATCACAGCGGATCACATGTAAACAAATGTTGGTTATCGGCATTTCCTTTCCTCAGCACTGTCAGTGTCTGAGGAAAGGAAAGCCAATAATCGGCTTTCCAGTTACAGGGGACATTTACACCGATGATCAGTGCAGCCCCATCAGTACAGTATATTAGTGTCCATCAGTGCAGCATGTCAGTGTCCATCAGTGCAGCATGTCAGTGCCTATCAGTGCATCATATCAGTGTCCATCAGTGCAGCATGTCAGTGCCTATCAGTGCATCATATCAATGCTGCCTATCAGTGCTCATCAGTGCCGCCTTATCAGTGTACCCTCATAATTACATATCAGTGCCCGTTAGTGCAGCTTATTAGTACCATCAGTGCCGCCTCATTAGTGCTGCTTATCAGTGGCCATTAGTAAGGCCTGTTCGCATGCTCCACGTGCAGAGCCCGCCAGGAAGGCGGCGCAGCACTGCGCTAATCACAGGCAGTGAGACATTGCCCTGATGTGCGGCTGCAGAGATCGGGCAATGTCTCACTGCCTGTGATTAGCGCAGCGATATGCCAACTTCCTGGCGGGCTCTGCACGTGGAGTGTGTGAACACGCCTGAGCTCATCCCTACCCATCAGTGCTGCCTATCAGTGCCCATCATTGCCACCCATCATTGCTGCCTATCGGTGCCCATAATTGCCACCCATCAGTGCCAGCCATCAGTGCCTCCTCATCAGTGCTGCTTATTAGTGCCCATCAGTATAGCCTCATCAGTGCACATCAGTGAAGGAGAAAAATTACTTATTTACAAAATGTTATAACAGAAACTAAGAAAAACTTTCGGTAATTTTTCATTTTTTTTGCAAAAAATAAAAAACCTAGTGGCAATCAAATACCACCAAAAGAGAGCTCTATCTGTCTTAAAAAATGCTAAATATTTAATTTGAGTACAGTGTTGCATGACAGCGCAATTGTCATTCAAAGGTGCAACCAGGGGCAGACTGACCATTGGCCACTTGGGCACTGCCCGAGGGCCCCCGAGCCACTAGGGGGCCCCATCAGGGTTGCCAGCCTCAGTAAAACCAGGGACAGTATGTAAAAATCTGTGTTTTTTTATATCTGTCTCTGAAATGTCCCTTACCGAAATCCTGAGATTATAGCTGCCCCACCTCTCCTGTACCTTCTCAGCCAATAGAAACATGTCTGTGTATACATGTATGTGTATATTGTGTGAGTGTATACTCTGTGTGTGTATACTGTGTGACTCCATAATCTCCTATTGCCCGGGGGCCCCATGAGTTGTCAGTCCACCCCTGGGTGCAATAGCACTGAAAGCTGAAAATTGGCCTGGGCAGGGAGGGGGTGATAGTGCCCTGTATTGAAGAGGTTAAATTCCCAATTGCCTGTCTGGTGGTGACTCAAAATCTTTGCTCTGGTAAAGAAATACAACTACTGCTGCTTTTCAACCCTTCCATGTGTGCCCCATGCTGGGCGCTGTAGTTGTTTCCACCAGCCACTACATCACCGCTGTGTCTTGCATGGAAGTAGATTCCATTTGTATTTCCCTCCCACCGTTTATGGAAATTTGTTTATATTTTTGTGTACAAGTACACAGGGTTAAAAGCAGGAATGTCTCTTCTGAATTGCAGGCCCTCTGCCTGGGTCTCCTTTTATGGCAAGTGCACATGAGTAAGTGCTATAGGAATGTGTGTGAGAGCTGTGCGGGGAGAAGGAGAGAACAATATTACGAGTGGGATTCATGGAAGGGTCTGTTGGAGTGTCTCTGCGTATATACGTACCACATTGTATCAGCATACGTGGAGGCATTTTAAACTCCACATGGGTAGTATATAGGAAGTATCAAGTTGCAGCTGGAAAAAGTAACACACTTGGCAAAAAAAAGAAAATTTGCTTTACAAAGCTGTAAAATGCTTCAGGAAAATTGTTTATAGCCCCCAATTTTCGAAGGAGACTATAGGCAAAAGACAAGCCCCTGCCCCACCTCCACTCTTCTTCTACCAGAGGCTAAAACAAACAGGCCATCATTACATCATTGGGGAAAAGTCTGTAAATCAGTAAAAGATCTGCTCATCCCCTGCCCACCGCGGTCTCCTAAACAAATAAACAAGGCTTGAAATAATTAAATTAGCTGAACGAAACAATGTTCTAAAATCCCATAGAGGGTGATCACATGACCAAATGCCTAGGCCAATCTGGATACAGATCAGCTGAGAACGTGTAGCCAAATGACTATGTCATTTGTTCACGCAACCAGCCCCATGGGATCCCAAAATAGTCATCTGAACTGCTGATCTTCATAGTTGTTCCAGCTAAGTAACAGAAGTCACCATTTTTGTTGTACTCCTGCCTAAAGAGACAACATTCCCCCTATTCTGGGACCCCTAGGGATTTGGTCTTCAGAAAAAATTGCCTTTTTTGTTGGAATTACAAATTCTGTTTAGAGCACACCAACGTAGACCTTCGGCCCCAACGATAGCCACTGACTGGCATTCACCACTAACCAGTGGGAAGGGGGAATAGTACTGACTGTAGTTTATAGCTCCTGTGTGTATAGCTCCCATATTCAGGACACCCCCTTTAGTCAGGGCCTAGGAGGTATAAACCTTACCCCCCTTAAACCAGGTTTGAGGTTCTTTTTAGTAGTAGTAGTCATTTACAAACCGTGTTATTATTGGTTACAAAAAAAGATCATACCTGGAGTTCAGCTTTAAAGTGATACTAAACCCAGAACCCTTCATTCACAATATCTGGTCTCCCACAGTACACAGAACATGGAAATGCAATTATTTTAGTAAATATTGAGGATTAGTTTTCATTCTCCTCTGACTGTCCCATGAGTTTGCATGACCTCTGACCCTCTGTCACACTCCCAAAAAATAAAAAATAAAAAAAACTTAAATACACACCAAACTGAGCATGTGCAAGTGCCCCTAAGGCTCTGTTGGATTGGGGACTATGGAAGAAGGTGAGAATCACAGAAGACAGGATTAAACAGCCTTTTTACATAATGCAGAGGATTAACCTCTTAACTTCCACAGTGAGTATAACAAGCCTGCTTTACTGCATATACAGCCTGATTTTACTAAATCTATTTGGTTGACTGATAACTGTACCTCTAATGCAGGGACCAAATAATACAGCTTTAAAAAGGCTCTTCTCTGACAGAGTAGACTAACTGCAGGAGCAGGAGGATGAGAACTCTGGATAGTCCTGCTATTTTTAATAATAATAATTTAATTATTTTAGTTACTTATATAGCACCAACAAGTTACAACCACCAAACAGCACTTTACATATACAGTATATTGTACATTCTCATCAGTCCCTTCCCTCAAGGAGCTTACAATCTAAGGTCCCTAACTCACATTCATACATATACATACTAGGGTCAGTTTGGAGGGGAGCAAAGTATTCTACCAGCATGTCTTTGGAGTGTGGGAGGAAACCAGAGTACCTGGAAGAAACCCATGCAGACACAAAGAGAGCATGTAAACTCCAGGCAGGTAGAGTCATGGTTGGAATTTGAACAGACAGCTCTAGTGCTGCCAGGCCAGGCAGAGGTGCTTACCACTAAGCTATTATTATTTTTATTTTTCTATATATTTTTTTAATTGTTGTTATTTTAATTATTTAATCAGTTTAATTAAATTAATTAATTGTAACATTTTAAAATGTAAGGCATATATATTATGAAAAATAGAATAAAACACATTTTTAAATGTACTTTTCCTTTTTCTTCTTTTTTGTTTTATTATTATTTTTTTTAACTCTACTTTGTATCTGCTGTCGGTATAACATAACATGTGTTCACATGCTTTTGACAGCTACTAGCCCTTAGCACATTAGCCTTTTCTCTCAGCTTTTTCATATAGTTTTTTTTCTTCCAAACTACACCTTTCAGATCTGGCTGTAGTGAGTTTGTTCATTAGGACATTCCAATGTAAATGAGAAAAGTGGAAGCACAGTATGGATTTCTGTAGTCTTATTTTCTTTGGTTATCTATATATGAGAAATATCATTCACAAATGAATGTGTTTCCTGCCAAATTCATGATACAAAGTAACACTAATGCCCTGTACACACGGTCGGACTTTCCAATGGAAAATGTGCGATCGGATCTTGTTGTCGGAAAATCCGATCGTGTGTGGGCTCCATCAGACTTTTTCCGTCTGAATTCCCAACACAGAAAGTTTGAGAGCAGGATCTAAAATTTTCCGACAACAAAATCCGATCATTTAAATTCCGATCGTGTGCAGACAATTCTGAAGGACAAAGTGGCACACATGCTCAGAATAAATTACGAGATGAAAGCTATTTATAGTCCCGTCGTACGCATTCTACGTCACAGAAGTGCACGTACAGGCAGATTAATGTACCTGTATGTTGCCCTTTAAGAGGCAGCTTGAGGGCGCGCCCGCTGAGAGCTCCGTGACCGCGATCGCGGGTCCTGTGGACTCAATGTCCAACCGCGATCGCAGAGGAAGAACAGGGAGATGCTAATGTAAACAAGCATCTCCCTGTTCTGGTTAATGACACTGATCATGCACACTGTAATCGGGAGCAGTGATCAGTGACGTGTCACACACAGCTCCTCCTCCCCACAGTTGGAATCACTCCCTGGGACACACTTAACCCCTACAGTGGCACCTAGTGGTTAACCCCTTCACTGCCAGTGACATTTTTACAGTAATCAATGCAATTTTTTTAGCATTGGCCGCTGCATTAATGCCAATGGTCCCAAAAATGTGTCAAAATTGTCCGATGTGTCTGCCATAATGTCGCAGTCACAATAAAAATCGCTGCTCGCCACCATTATTAGTAAAAAAAAAAAATAATTATCAATAAAAATGCCATAAAACTATCCCCTATTTTGTAGACGCTTTAACTTTGGTGTAAACCAATCAATAAATGCTTATTGCGATTTTTTTTTTACCAAAAATATGTAGAAGAATACTTATCAGCCTAAACTGAAGAAAAAGATTGTTTTTATATATTTTTTGGGGATAGTTATTATAGCAAAAAGTAAAAAAAAAATGCTTTTTTTTCAAAATTGTTGCTTTTTTTTATTTATAACACAAAAAATAAAAACCGCAGAGATGATCAAATACCACCAAAAGAAAGCTCTATTTGTGGGAAAAAGGACATCAATTTTGTTTGGGAGTCATGTCCCACGACCGTGCACTTGTCAGTTAAAACAACGCAGTGCCGAATTGCAAAACGTGCTCTTCCCAGGAAGGGGGGAAATTCTTCTGGGGCTGAAGTGGTTAAAATCTGCCTAGTATGTCCTTCTTACATTGCACCTTTTCAAGCTCCTTGCATTTTGTGCCGGGACTGTACATTTTTTCTGACTATAATCATTTAATTTTTATTTTATTATAAAAACCTGTTTCCCCTTCCCCTCTCTCTTCTTCAACCTGCTGACATACTGTGCAGGGACTGTACAATATTTTTGGCTATTGCCTCTGAAATATTACACACATTTTTCAGGATAAAAACTGCCTTTTCTCTCCCTGTTACATTGCGTTCTAGCCTAATAAAGCAGTTTACATACTCTTCACCATATGTACAATCTTTGTGGCTAATGTCTCTGAAATAATACACTCCAATTTGTATTTAGTGATAACTACCTTGTCTCTCTCTTTTACATTGTGGCCTAATCAAACTGCTTATTTACTGTGCAGTGACTGTGCAATTTTTCTGGTTACTGTCTCTGAAGTAATACACTCTCATTTTAATTCATGTTAATTCCTGGCTTTTTTTCTCTTTTTTTTTTCTTTACTGTGGCCTAATCACGCTGCTTAGATGCTATTCTGTCTTTGTCCCTAAAAGTTAGATTCAACCTGTGTTTGCTTTGGTGGCCATTGTCACTGGGACAGAAAGTGAAGGTAAATCCTCCAATTAGGATGTCCGTCTTGGAGAACATTTCCCTTTACTTTGGTGTGATTCCCTACAATTTCTGCTGTGTCTTCAATATTGGAAGTGATGGAAAATCTCCTTCACAGGATATACAGAAAAAAAATTATAGGAATTTTAACCATTTTCTACTCACTTACACAATAACACTTTGCTAGAGCTAGACCTTAATTTCACATATTTTGTTGGGATAACAGTGTCTCTTTAAATTAACTGACACCCAAATTTACTGTCTCTGGAAAAAAGTACTATGTACGGGAAATTCATCATGTGTATAACATGGAACGAAAGTTATCTGGCTGGTAATAACATGCACGCCTGAAAGAGTGTATACGATAAAACAGGTGTCTATATGTAATAGACGTATGTATATTTATATATGAAAAGTATAGCAGTATCGGCCTGTGCTTTCTACTTTTTGTTGCACAACGGGGGAGGGTGGGGGCTGGCAGACATAGTGGAAAATATAACAAATAGCAGGAGTTAAAAAAAAGTCTGATCTGTAAAACTTATCCCAGCGAGAGAGAGAGAGAGAGAGAAATAGAGAGAGGGAGAGCATAAAGAAAAGGAAAAGTAATTCAGCCAGAGATAGTGGGGCCAAGGGGAATATGGTGAGGGCACAGGGCAGGGTCAGCAGAACAGGGCACACATGGTGTGATATAGAAAATTATTATATTGAAGTGTTAAAGCAACTCTTTCACAAAACAAATGCACAATAAATGGTTTACTTGCAAAGAAGAAACTAAATACTTATATCTCCCGCTGATTGTGCCACCAAAAACCACTCCAGTGGAGGCAAATTGTTCCCCCGAAGTCTCTTTAGAAACTGCCACTTCTGGGGGTGTCAATCTTCTGTGCCTTCTCCTGAGCTCATTAGACCCTACCATCAACCCTGATGTCCCTATAGTGCCCTGAAGTGACATTGGGATTGGTGGAAGGGACCACAGAGTGCAGGAGGTGACCCAGCAGATTGACACTCTCGCAAGTGTCAGTTTTTTAATAAACTTTAAGGGATCATTTATGTTTGTTGGAGCAGTATGTAGTGTGGGAAAGGTAAGTATTCATTTTCTTCTCTGTAGAGTAACCCAATCAATTTAATGTGTTTGCAGGGTAACGCCCCACTTCCAGTTGGTGAACGTCATTCTCCTGATCTCCTCTTCTAACAAAAAACCTGAAAGCGCTCAGCTCTGATCGAATTTAGAGCTCTCAAAATCCCAGCTGAAAAAGTTGGATCAGTATGTGCTTAATCGGATGGATCAAAGACTCTTCATGAAAAAGGACCATATAGAGAACTTGCCAATGCTAATCTCATATCGAAAGGAAGAGATTATTAAAGTTACGAAAATTCTCGTACGACAGAATAAAAAAACGGAAGTGCTGTCATATTTTGTATTGTATTTGTATTGTATTTTCGGACAAGTATAATGAGTAAACAAAAATCGTACGATCTGGTATCGTACGGGGAAAATTTTCGTGCTTGCACCATCAGATAATATCAGATGAACTGTTGTGATTGGCTAGCGAAAGTTGTGTACTAAAAATCTGATTATCGTACAATCCCTTCGAAAACTGTATTTTTCATATGATTTCAGATCGCGTGTATGGGCCATAAGAGAAATATTTTTAGTTCCTTCATCGACAGTTAACTCTAAAATGATGAGCTGTAAAGGCATTTAAAGGGACATCTATTGACCATTTTGAGTACTATAATGTTTTGCCATTTAGCAGGTACACAATTTTTGAGGCTTCACATACTGGGTATCTATTTACTCAATGCTACCTCATCAATTATTTTGTATGACAAAATTGAGGCTTAAATAGTGTTTGTATGTACCAAAATTAATTTTAGTGTATTTTTTTTCGTGAAAAATATAGATTTGACAGTTTTTAAAGTAAGCTCTACAGTCACTTGTACAATACAGCTTTGGGTCTATTAATTGTACTTAAAAATGGATGTAAACCGCTAACATAAAAAATGAACAAAGAATATCTCTCTGTAGTGTGTACAAGCCTCAAATCCAAAGTACCAAGTGTAATTTCTCTCTGGTTTCCTCTACATGACTCCTAATAGGTTAGGTTGACTCCACAGCATTCCAGGGAAATCCCCGCCCCCCCCCCCCCCCCCCAGCCTTGGTTGTGCATTCACAGGAGTGACGTGACTGCAGCGCCGCCATTTAGATGGCTGGAGGACGCAAACCAAGAAGGAAGAACGGGTGAAGATGGAAGCTCTGTCAGCAGCAACAGGGCGCCGCTGGAAGGCTTTGTTCTAAGGTAAGTATTGCATAATGTGCTAGTATGCAATGCATACTAGCACATTATGCAATTGTCTTGCAAGATTTCAAAAAAGAAGTGTGGTTTACTACCGATTTAAGAGATTAAGCTGCCCTCCGAAAGTCACAGTTAGAGGGTTGAGACAATATATTTTACACTGACAGAGGTACTAAATCTGCTAGGGCAGTGGTCATCAACCCTGTCCTCAGGGCCCACTAACACTCCAGGTTTTTTATGCATTACCTTGGGGAGATGCAGACTAGACTATTGCAACAAATGATATCACCTGTGATGTATTTCACTTATCTTGCAAACCTGGCCTGTTAGAGGGCCCTGAGGACAGCGTTGATGACCACTGTGCTAGGGCATCTAATGCTGGCCATACATGGTCGAATTTTGAAAAAACTTTCTTTTGAAAATCAGAAAATGTGTGCGTTTTGTGATTTGATGGTGCCACCATTGATTTCGAAAATTCGACCAACCCAACCTTCAATTTTACCTCATGTTTCTACAGAAAAGAATTTTCCTGTCTGGGAATCTTCTTTTCTTTCTGGGAATATTCTTTTCTTGCACATGCGCATTTAGTTTTCGATTACATTTCTCGCACGATTCTCCAATCATTGATTAGAAAATCGTTCGTTTTTTCAAAACATTTCCAACATGTCCGATTATTAAAATTCGATGGCAGCGCAAAAATCGGCCATTACTGCAGCCCACTAATGGTGCAAAATTCGTACGAAAATTCTTAGATAAGATTTTCGAAAGAAAGTTCTTTCGAAATTTGACCCGTGTATGGCCAGCATTACACTACCTTCTCCCCATATTGACAGTGCTGCTGTCCAAGGGTGACCCTGTTGATTTTCCATCCAGATTGGAGACACTTTAAGATAGGAAGAGAGTTACTGCCCAGATCGCCAGGTGAAAATAAAGCAAAAAAAAAAGCCCCAAAAAATGAATGAAGCCACCACATTCAAGGATTGGTAACACACAATATTAAAAAATGTTTTTGTTTTTGGATTTAATACTACCTTGGCGTGAAACGACATCATGCTATGGCACCACAAGATAGTTACACCAATCTGTGCAATAAAAAAAAAAAACACAGTAGCTTTTGTGCTTTTTATTGTACCTTTTAACTAAAAAGAGCAAAAACTTGCACATAAATCTGCCCCGTTATCTTCTCATGTATTTAAACAGACTGTCATGGCTCAGAAGAAGAAAGTGGTCTGCCACTTCCCCTGTGGGTCTCCATTTCTTCCTTGGGCCCCCAGGCTACGTATCTGTCTATCGTTCTATCTCCCGTGTCTTTTTATAATGTACACCTCTGATTCTCCTCTACATACAGCAATAAAATAGGAGCAATAAAATAGGAGGGGCTCTCCTATCCTTGCCCAAAACTGCTGACTGCTTTCTTCCATGTGGAAGCCAGGTCCAAGACACTTGGAAGCCATGTGTCTCTGATTATGCGCTAGCTATTCAGAGAGTCAAACAGTTTAATGTGTAAACCAGCCGCGGCCACATAGGCAGGCCAAGCTGACAGGCGCTTGAATACTGCCCAGCACGTCAGCAAGATGGATGAGATGATGAAGGACTGTATTTTTCACCCTTCACCACTGGTATGTTACAGAACAACTTTTTTTTATACCGAGGCACAAAAATGTTGACCCTAAATAAATTAAATTTAGTTTTCCAAATTTCTAAGTATCATAAAATGACTTTTTTTTTAATAAAAAAAAACTTGACTGATGTGAATGTGCAATGTATATGTAAAGTGCTGCGTAAATTGATGGCGCTATATAAGTAACTGAAATAATAATAATAATAATAATAATTGTTTTGACCTTTTTTTTTTTTTTTTTTTCAATTCTTTGTTGCATCTCAGTACTGCTGAACCTCTGCCTCTTTGTTGGCACTTTCTGTATAGATGGACTTCGTTGATGGCTACATGGTATTTCTCAGTGCCTGATGGTGAGAACAGTGAATCATATCTACATAGGATGTGTCGAAAAGACCGCTTTCTTCCAATTGGAAGCCCATGTGTCTGGGTAGCAACACAAGAATACACCTGAGAGACAGAACATTGTCACCTTATTAAGAGAAGTGTTTGATCAAGGACCTTCATAGAAGGATCACAATTAGTTTCATGAAAACTGCAGAAAGTTTGAAAATTTCTTTTGAAATTGTACTAACATGTTAAAGCTTATATGATATTTTCATTGGCTTTACATGAACTTCAAATACAGTAACTAGCACCAGTGTGTTGGGGTTAACCAGTTATGCCACGTACACACGATCGGACTATCCAGCGGACTTTGCAGCCGAGATTTTCCGAACGAGCAGCCCTGCCCACACACGACCGGACTTTTCTGGCGGGCTAGGCGGACAACCCGGCGGATTATGGGGGGAGTCCGGCGGACTTTTGAAATGAACGGACTTGCCCACACACAGAGAAAAGTCCGTTCATTTTGAATGTGGCTCCAGGTAGCCGGGACTATCAAAGGAAGTCAATGTCACCGCCTCCATCGGCAAGATTGACACCTCGCTGGCCCGTCACCTGGTATGGATTTAAAGGGGAACCCCTACACAGAAAAAACTGTGTGGGGGTCCCCCCAAAGTCCATAGCACACCCTTATCCGCGCACGCAGGAAAGGGCGTGGGGACGTGGGGCGTGGGGACGGGTGAGCTTCCCCCCCTGAGCCATATCAGGCTGCGTGCCCTCAACATAGGGGGTGCTTTGGGGAAGGGGGGCCCTGCGGCCCCCCCCCACCCCAAAGCACCTTGTCCCCATGTTTATGAGGACAAGGGCCTCTTCCCAAAAACCCTAGCCATTGGTTGTTGTGGTCTGCGGGCGGGGGGCTTATCGGAATCCAGGAGCCCCCTTTAATAAGGGGGCCCCCAGATACCACCCCCCACCCTATGTGAATGAGTATGGGTTATGATGTACCCCTATTCATTCACCTGGTGAAAAAAAGTGTAAATAAAAAAAAAAACACACGTTTTTAAAATAATTTATTAGACAGCTCTGGTGGTCTTCTTCCGTCTTGGGGGGTCTTCTCGCCGGACTCTTCTGCTATCTTCTGCTCTTTTACTAGCGGAGGTGCCCGGCTTTCTTCTTCATCGCCGCCGTCCGGGGCTCTTCTGGCTTCTGGGGTCTTGTCCCGCTCTTCTGGGGTCTTGTCCTGCTCTTCTGGGATCTTGTCCCACTCTTCGGTTCTTCTTCTGGGCCTCCGCTATCTTCTTATAGCTCTTTTACTAGCGTTGGCCTGGTCTTCTGTCGCCGCCACTGCCTTCTTGTCTTCTTCTCTTCTTCTTCTTCCTTGAGATGTTGACACGATGCTCTCTCTGGCTGCAATGGCAGGGACATGTTGTGCAGCGACTTATATAGGGACAAGGGGTGGGGTTACGGGTGATGCCACATGGTGACCCCGTCCCTTTATGATGTCACAGCCCCAGCATCCTCTGGGACTGTGACATCACAAGGGGTGGGGTCACCATGTGACATCACCCGTGACCCCACCCCTTGTCCCTATATAAGTCACCGCACAACGCATCCCTGCCATTGCGGCCAGAGAGAGCATTGTGTCAACATCGCAAGTAAGAAGAAGAAAAGAAGAGAAGAAGGTGGCAGTCTGGCAGACAATTTTGAGTCAAAACTTCTTTCCAAGTCCGCCGGACTTTTGGAAAGAAAAAGTCTGCCGGAGCCCACACACGGGCGGATTGTCCGATTGTGTGTATGCGGCATTAGAGGAACAACATGTAAAGTTTAAACTGTCTGCTGTGAAGTTTTAGGGAGCAGAACTATATGGGACACTTATTGGAAGTTGTTGTCGGGATGTAGTTTCGCAGAAAGTTGTCAGACACAGTATGGCTGTAAGTTGTTTTTTGGGACAGTGTAGTTGGAAGTTGTTATCTGGGACAATGCAGTTGGAAGCTGTTATCTGGGACAGTGTGGTTGGAAGCTGTTTTTGGGGACAGTGTAGTTGGAAGTTGTTGTCTGGGACCGTGTGGTTGGAAGCTATTGTCAGGGATAGTGTGGTTTGAAGTTGTTATCTGGGACAGTGTGGTTGAAAGTTGTTGTCGGGGAAGTGTCGTTGGAAGTTGTTGTCAGGAACAGTGTGGTTGGAAGCTATTGTCATGGATAGTGTGGTCTGAAGTTGTTATCAGGGACAGTGTGGTTAGAAGCTGTTGTCAGGGACAGTTTGGTTGTCGGGATAGTGTGGTTGGAAGTTGTTGTCGGGATCAGTGTAGTTGGAAGTTGTTGTCAAGGACAGTGTGATTGGAAGCTATTATCAGGGGTAGTGTGGTTGGAAGTTGTTATTGACAGTACAGATGGAAGCTGTCGGAAATGGGTGTAGTTTGAAGTTGTCACAGTATGGCCCTAATTTGTTGTCAGGTACAGTGTGGATGGAAGCTGTCAGAGACAGTGTAGTTAGAAGTTGTCAGAGACAGTGCCATGGTCAGTGTGACTAAAGGTTGTCAAGGACAGTGTGGTTGGAAGTTGTCTAGAACAGTGTGGTTAGAAGTTCTCAGGAACAGTGCAGTTTCATGTTGTTGGGGACTGTGCGGTTTGCAGTTGTTGAGGACAAGGTGTTGTCAGGGGCAAAGCAGGGTTAAACTTATGGAAGTGAGCCAAGAGACAGAAAAAGAGAGTATCTTTTTTTTCTTCACATCTATTTTCATATTTGGCAATTTCATTGTTGTGCCTACCATTTATCTGCTATTGCTACTGCTACCGAACATGAGAATCACAGCGCGTACACACGACCGTTTTTTCCATCAGAATAAACTCTGACGGTCTTTTCGACAGAGTTCAGGTGGAGTTCCGCTGAAACTGACTTGCCTACACATGTACGACGGGACTAGAAAAAGGAAGTTCAATAGCCAGTAGCCAATAGCTGCCCTTGTGTCGTTTTTGGTCTGGCGGAATAGCCTGAAAGATTTAAAACATGTTCTATTTCTAGGTCCGTCAAAATTTTCGAAAGAAAAAGTTCGATGAAGCCCACACATGATCGGAATATCCAATGGAATGATTTCATCTGACCTTTTCTGCCTGAAAGACTAACTGTGTGTACACAGCATAAAACTAGTTTAACTCTCAAAAGCCACATTTTTTGCTGCACACATAATACTGGTTCTTAGAGGGAATACTGATAACAACTTTCAATGTAAAGGAATGTTCCATTTTCCTTGCCAATGATCCCTCAGCTACTTAGAGTCCTGTGAGTCTGGATACTGTCTGAGTGGGTATACCTCCACATTCACCATACAGTAGCTCTGAACCATGCAAAGATGTAATTTGCAAATGTAACTAGAGTAAAAGTATGCACCTTACTGGCAGTGCTGTTAACTGTAAATGGGCAGACATTGTCCTCACTGGAGCACACATTGCAAAACAAGGGAGTCCAATCAACCTGATCAGCAACATATATTGGATTGTGGAAAGGCCACACTGGGTGAGCAGGGGAGACTGTCATAGGTAAGTCCTGGTAGCATCAGGAGCTTGCAGTGTAGTAAACCCCGGTACTTTGGCTTGCATTGCAAAGGATAGGTTCTCTTTACTGCTGGGCTGCGGCCACCCTGCTTCTGGGTCTTCAGCCACCTGCAGGTTCCCTAACCTCCATCAGTGTCTTCCAGCTTCCATAGTTCCCCTCAATCTCATAGAGTACCACGGATCCCTGAGAACCCTCTGCACCCACACCTCTCCAGCCTCCCTCAGCTGCCCCCCAGTGCCCTGTAGTGCCCTCAAGCTGCAGCAGAGCCTCCAGCCCCTCACAGTGCCACCAACAGCGTCCCTTACAGTCCATCAGAGCGCCCCTGCAAAGCCTCCAGACTCTTGGAGGGACCCCATTCCACAAAGAACTAGCAAGTCTGCTGCAAAGTCCCCTCCAGAACCCACAATCCCCCCACATTGAGATCCAACTTCATCCAGAGCCTTGCAGAACTTCAATGCATATTTTGAATTCACATACCTTTATTGTGTAAGTATAACCTCTTTTTTTAATATCGGGGCATGGAAGGTTTTGGAAGAATTTACTGGGTTCTGGTCTCAATAAGGTTGAGAACCACTGCTTTAGAGGATAACTCTAAGCACTTAAATATCACCTTGTAGTTAAATGATGCATTCCCTATAAAGTAATTCACCTAACTATATATTGACCCCTGACAAAGCCCTTATCTTTTAGGGTGAATCATGGTGGGAATCTGTCTTTTTGGGAAAATGATTTGAGCCTTTTTTTTGGGGGGGGGGGGGGGGGGGCACATTTTGGGATATTTATCTTGAGCATGATGGAGAAGAATTAGTGCAAGAGGCTCTATGGCATTTATGCTACCTATAGGAGATATATTCTGGCATCATACAATTTAGAGTTAGAACATTCCATTTAGAATATTAAAGTGATAGAGAAACAGTCAAGCTATCAAGGCACTTAAGACCATTATTTGTTTGAATGGGTTTTTACCCTGACAATCTCTTGTGTAGCTCAGGATAGAGAACGGTTATAGCGCTTATTATAAAAGTGCAGTGTACCTAGAGGAGACCCCTTTTTATGATTACCCCCCTATGTAGTATGAAAGTTTACCATTGACACTCCATCTAGATGACAAGATTATGCGTCGTTGAGGGATGTCTATGCTATTACACCCTTTGGTAAATTCTAACTCCAGGTTATTAGGCCATTGTTAGGGAAAACTAGCCTGGGAAAAAGGTAGCAAGAGATTTGTCTCCTTGGGTTGATTATGGCCCTATTTTGGAGAGGTCTCCATGCTCCCCCTGTATTTGAAGTCACTTTGTTTTAATCACAGAACATAAAAGACATATAAATGAAAATACATTTATATTTCAGGTCAAAGTGGATGTAGATGCATGGTGAACTTAGCTCATCAACCTATTTTTTTATGTATTCAGTCCCCATGTTATGGACATATATATAATTGCTTATGCGCAGAAGGCATCTTACTATTGTTCCGCTCTAAGTTCTGTCCCAAAATGGAGAGAGAGTTTATAATGTGTAAGAAGTTGTGATGAGTCTAATTAGAAAGTGTTGTCATTCCCGTTGTGCTCTGTAGCCACTGAACCCCCAATGGTGCCTGGATCACAATTCTTTATTAACTCTTTTGCCATGTAAAATAGCACCTATCTACTGTATGTGCACTTGGCTAGATTTATCCTTTAGTTAGTTCCGCATATTTCCTAAGTAGATGTGAAATCAGTGGTTACATATCACGTAGGCTAATTTAATCCATCCTAATGTATTAGACTGTGAAGGTGGAAACTGTCCCGCCTACAATGAAAGTTAAACAGCCTCAGAATTCTGCAGCCTGGACCCCGTCCAGATTCCATTCAGTTTCAGCCCAACATCTGTAACTGGCTCCATCAGAAATGGTCTGCAATTGGATGAGCTCCACTAAGCCACACTAATCTTATTGACTTGCCCCTCCTTAATGGCCGAACTTCTGGAGAGAGGTACTGTCACTGATACAGATGTGTGATCTGCTGCAGAACATCATTGCGTGCGTCTTTGTTTCATCTTTACAGCTGGAAGCAAAATGATTGCATAAGAAAGTGGAAAAGAGAGAGAAGGGAGGCAAAGAAGAAAGATTAAGGAAAGGGAAGAAAAGAATGATGGATGAATGGATGGAAAGAAGCACTTAGAGAAAGAGGGACAAAAAAGAGAAATCAAGGGGAAAGAAGAGAGAAAGGGACAAAAGAAAGAAAGGAGAAGGGATGACTTATGCAGCGTACACACGACCGGACTTTTCGATGGACTAGGTCCGACGGTCTTCCCGACGGACTTTCAGCGGAGGTCCGACTGACTTTCTGAACGAAACGGACTTGGCCACACACAACCGTACTAAGTCCATTCGAAAGTCCATTCGTTTTGAACGTGATGACGTAAACGAGCCTAAACAAAGAAGTTCAATAGCCAGTAGCCAATAGCTGCCCTTGCGTCATATTTGGTCTGTCGGACCAGCATACAGACGAACGGTTTTCCCGATTTTTAGTCCGTCGGACTTGAGTCCATCGGATAGATTTGAAACAAGTTTTATTTCTAGGTCCGTCTGACTTTTGGGAAAAAAAAGTCCGCTGGAGCCCACACACAATCGAATTGTTCCGACGGATTCCAGTCCGCCGGACCAAGTCTGCCGGAAAGTCAGATCGCGTGTACGCGGCATTAGATCAAGAAAGATGAATAAGAGAAAGCAAGGGGAACAAAAACAGAAAAAGAAAGAAGAAAAGAGTGATAGGGTAGGAAGGAATAGGAACAGAAAGAAGGGAGAACTGACCTGGAAAAAGAGAGATGAACAAGGAAAACGAAGGGGAAAGGAGAGAGAAAAAGACAGAAGGAAGGAATAATATGGAAGGGAGGAAGATATGAAGGATAAAAAGGACTTAGCCAAAGAGAAAGGAGAATGAAGATAGAAAAGGATAGAGGGAAGGAATGATGGGGTATGAACAGGGGCGGACTGACAACTCATGGGGCCCCCGGGCAATAGGAGATTATGGGGCCCCAGGCAATCAGAGATTATGGGGCCACATAGTATACACAAACACACACACAGTATAATATCACACACACAGTACACACAGACATGTTTCTATTGGCTGAGAAGGTACTGGAGAGGTGGGGCAACTATAATCTTGGGTTTTACTGAGGCTGGCAACCCTGATGGGGCCCCCTAGTGGCATGGGGCCCTCGGGCAGTGCCCGAGTAGCCCAATGGTCAGTCCGCCCCTGGGTATGAAGGTAAGGAAAGGAAATGAAAAAGAGAGACGAATAAGGGAAAGGAAGGAGAAAGAAAAGGAAAATAAATAGGGAAGGAAGGAAGGACTTAGAGAAATAGAAATTCAAAAGTGAAAGAAATAAAAATAATAGAGTAGAAAGAAAGGAGGGAGAAAAAAGGATCGAAGGAAGGAAGGACAGACTTTGAGAAAAAAGGAAGGGGAAAACGAGAGCGAAAAAATAGAGAAAGAAATAGAGACGTAAAGAAAGAGCTAAACCATTAGGACATGACATCACTTACTGCATATAAGGAAGGAAGGACAGACTTAGAGAAATAGAAATTAATAGGGGAAAGAAATGGGAAAGGAGAGAAAAATATAACAGAAGGGAAGAATAATAGGGTAGAAAGAAAGGAGTAAGAAAAAAGGATCGAAAGAAGGAAGGAAAGGGAAAAGAGAGAGGAGAAAGGAAGACAGAGAAAGAAAGAAAGAGAGAGAGAGAGAGAGAGAAAGAAAGAGAGAGAGAGAGCACTAAACCATTAGGACATGACATCACTTACTGCATACAAAGAAGGAAGGAAGGACTTATAGAAATAGAAATTAATAGGGGAAAGAAAGGAGAAAGTAGAGAAAAAATAACAGAAGGGAAGAATAATAGGGTAAAAAGAAAGGAGGAAGAAAAGGGGATAGAAAGAAGGAAGGAAGGACAGAGAAAGAGATGAACAAGGCAAAGGAAGGGGGAAAGAGAGAGAAGAATGACAGAAAGAAAGAGAGAGAGAAAAAAAAGTGAGACAGAAAGAAAGAGAGAGAGAGAGAAAGAGAGAGAGCGAGAGAGAGAACAAAACCATTAAGACATGACATTACTTACTGCATATAAGGAAGGAAGGAGGGAAGGACTTTGAGAAATAGAAAGAAAGAAAGAGAAAGAAAGAAAGAAAGAAAGAAAGAAACAAAGAAAGAAAGAGAAAGAGAAACAAAGAAAGAAAGAAAGAAAGACTCAATCATTAGGGCATAACATCACTTACTGCGTATAAATGTGGCCTGTTCATTAATAGTATCATCTGCGATAACATTGTCCGACAATACCAGACATCTTAGCCGTCTAATCACAGCCAGGCTCCCTCATTACGCTACATTGGAAGTAGCAATCCTAACAAATATTAATTGTTTCTCTGGGCATTTAATCATTTTTTGCATATATACATGTTGGCTTGTGTGTTTTACGTGGCGGCCAGTCCAGCACTGGAAGTGAACATTTTAGATACAAATAGTGCTTGGTACAGTTCTTATCTCTAAGATTCTACCCCCATAAAACTATGCAGAGAGAATATTTGTGAACTGTAGAAATTCTTGATAATGGAAGGGTTAGGAAGTGGACAGCAGATTAATAAATTATGGTTTCATGGAAAGTAACCCAGATGCTTTGTATTCAGAGATGAAAGCAAAGATTCCCTTTCATGTACCTCAATGACCACCGCTGTCATATGCGCTGCAGCTCCACATGTCAGTGTAGACTATGGGGGGTTATTTACAAAAGGCAAATCCACTTAGCACTGCAAGTGCACTTGGAAGTACAATCGCTCTAAATCTAAGGGGTAGATCTGAAATGAGGGGAAGCTCTGCTGATTTTATCATCCAATCATGTGCAAGCTAATATGCTGTTTTTTATTCTCCTTGCATGACCCCCTCGGATCTACAGAGACTTTACTTTCAAGTGCACTTGCAGCGCAAAGTGGATTTTCCTTTAGTAAATAACCCCCTATGTGTATCTCCAGGAGGACAGGAGACCAATCAAGTGTTTTGTTCCACAACTAGTTGCCTGTGTTACTTATAGCAACTATAATTCCAAAAATAACCCTACAAAAGAGATTCTAACAAATTATTATCATACAGGATTTATATAGCGCCGACAGTTTACGCAGCACTTTTTTTTTTCCTTGTTGAGCGTTTTAGAGCTTCGAGCTACAATCTACAAATACCCAAGTGTGAACAGGGCCTTCATGACCTGGAGTCGATTTAAGGCCTAAAGTGTAATGCCCCGTACACACGAGCGGACTTTTCGACATCCAAACTCCGACGGACTGAGTCCGGCGGACTATCCGATCGTGTGTGGGCTGCAACGGACTTTAGCGAAGCTAAAGTCTGACGGACTTTAGAAATGAAGCATGCTTTAAATTTTCCCGACGGAACTCCGCCGGACCTGGTCCCCTTTGAAAAATCCGCTCGTGTGTGTGCTACTCCGACGGACTAAAACCGACGCTAGGGCAGCTATTGGCTACTGTCTAGGAACTTCCTACGTCGAATCCAGTCGCACGTCATCACGTTCGACTCCGTCGGAGTTTGGTGTGATGGTGTGTGGTCAAGTCCGTTCGGTCGAAAAGTCCGCCAGAACTCCGTCGGAACTCCGGCGGAACTCCGGCGGAACTCCTTTGGAGGTCTGTCAGACTTAATCCCTCTCGTGTGTACGGGGCATTATAGTGGTGCTGTTTTACCTACAAATGGGTGGTAGTAATGTCATCAATTTTATAAGAGGGGCAGTGACATCAGTAGTATTTATGAGTTGCAACAAATTGAAGTAAAACTCCCCCTTGGATTGGCGCCCACACTGCCTTTGATATGAATCTTTGGCTTTTTATTGTCCAGTATTTCTCCTATCAATGCAAACATTCAAACCCTGATGAGGAGGGAACTGTAAACCTCCAAAACTCATTGGCTGTGCCTTTTGACTTGTTATCAAGAATAATAAACTTATACTAGACCTATTAAACTTTTGGTGCTCTCCTCCTTGGAAACATGTTTCTGCCACTCTGAGGACCCATAGGGAGACCCCATGTGTTAGAGAGCTCTTAGAACTGGAGACTGCACTTTTGATTACACTTATTTTTGGGTCTGGCACTCCACCTTTTACCTTAGACATCATTAAGGTAGACCTGTACTCGAAACGTGAAGATTTTTTTATGTTATAGGGCAGTGATGGTGAACCATGGCACCCCAGATGTTTTGGAACTACATTTCCCATGATGCTCAACTACACTGCAGAGTGGATGAGCATCATGGGAAATGTAGTTCCAAAACGTCTGGGGTGCCAAGGTTCGCCATCACTGTTATAGGGAATATCTAGAAGTGATGATTATGCCATATTAGTTGATTAATGGCTCCTGTCTAAAACCGGTGAATCCCGGACAGGTGGCAACCCTAAATGTAATGCAGTGCGATGCACATTGCATTACATTCAGTGGAGCACAGAGGAGACAGGGGAGTCTTTTAGACCCTGCATGTCTCATTAAAAAGAACCTGTCAGGACTTTTTGTCCTCTATGTGACCGAAAAAAAAAGTTAAGAAAAACATTTTATTTCGAAAAAATTTAAGTTACACCGAAGAAAATAAAGTCCCCCCCCCCCCAAAAAAATGAAGCCCCCCCCCACCCTCATATATATGCACATACAAGCGTAAACGTACATGGAGTACAAGCCCTGTGCTAGACGCAATTAGTGGTTGAGCATTCATTCCTTTAAATGGCCAGAATAAATGAATATTCTGCCCAATGGAATGAAGGAATGCCCAAATACTTGACATGCCTAAACACCCTTGCAAAACGCGGCTTGGTGCTAGGTGCGTTTTTTGCGCTGATTTTCTCCTGCAAGGAGAAAAGGCGTTCAGCAGGCCTGGGTAAACACCCAGTGTTCATGAGGCCTAATAGTGCAATTAAAGTCAGCGATACTTACCTCTGCTTCAACAGTCCGACGCCCATGAGGTCCCTCACTGGTGCCAGCCGGCATCTTCTCCATGGCTTTTTGTGGGTGCCCATCTTCCCGGATGATGTCACTTCTGTGCATGTGCAGTTCATTCATTCATCCCGGCACACAGACTGCACAGATCAATGTACGTTCTACTGACAACTGCAAGCAGGCAGGTAGGTTTATTTTATAGCAGAAGAGACATCTACATTATAAATCCAGCCTGCTGTCACTTTTTTAATTTTAGACTTTAGTTTAACTTTAAGCTCATCACACATGGTACAATCTGGTTGTACAATCTCCTGTACAACTGTATTGTACATAGAGCATACCTGATTGGATAAGTATTCATTGGACAGTTTAGGTAAGTGCTCGTCGTTTTGGTAAATATTATGTAGACATACCTCCCAACTTTTTGAGATGGGAATGAGGGACACCTATCAGCAGAAGTATGCAGGCATAGGACGCAGGCATAGGACACACCCCTTGCCACGCCCCATTAAAGGAGAAATGTACAAAAATAAAAAAAAAGATTGGTTAAACCCACAAGTGCTTTTTTTTTACCACTACTATTCCTTTATATTGGCTTTTGGAATGTACAAATGCAGCAATTTAGAAATCAGATGAAAGGTTTAGCACTGTAAAACACTTTTTGATACTTAAAAAGTGCATTTTATGTACATCTATATAGATAAGACCAAAATGAGGGACAAATGAGGTGGAAAGAGGGACAGAGGGACATTGCTCCAAATCAGGGACAGTCCCTCGAAATCAGGGACAGTCTCTCGAAATCAGGGACAGTTGGGAGTTGTGTTGATAGTATGGTCAGATTGTAACGTGTATGGTGACCCTTAGGGTCGTTGGTCCTTTGTTTTCTCATGTATTAATCCTACCAACATCTCATTCCTCAATTCTCATGATCAATGTGTCTATACTTTCTTGTTACGACCTGCCTTTCTCGCATTGTCGGAGGCTTTCTCTCTTCTCCTCTTACCCTCCCAACTGAGCAGTGCCATGTGGAGAGGAGGCGAGCTTCCACTCCCCACACAAGGAGAAGGAGGGGGCGCAGGAGGCGTGTGAGCCAAAAAAGTAAAGGAGGGGGGAGACAATGGGGAGGAGGGAGGAGAGAGGTCTGGACTGCATCCCAAAAACTTATTGTATCTGCCACATCAGCACCACACTGACGAGTCACTCAGATGGGGAGCAGATGGGAAGTACAGTTCTGGCTCGCATGGGGTTAGATGGCTGGGATGCGGAGGCGCCTGGCACGAGATGGGTTAACGGCAAGATGCTGTGCTGGAAAAGCGAAGGGAACGTTTTCTTTTTTCTTTGATACGTGGATCTTTCCAGGTGTCATTTACAGTAAAACCGAGGAGACGCTTTAAACCGCTGAAGATGCTTATGGTTTCTTGTAATTGAATGCCATTCCGTCAGATGTGGCTCCAGATCACATAGTTGTAGGACACCCCGAGATCACTATAGATATGCGTGCTGCGGTTGTGGTGACAATGAAGACATGGTTTTGGTGCCTTCTGTTTAACCACTTGAGACCCGCGCAATAGCCGAATGACGGCTACAGCGCGGACCTCCTTTGCCAGGACTATGTCTATTGACGTCGTCCCGTGCACGAGCGGCCTGCGTGCCCCCTGAGGGGCGCGCACGGCGCGCTCTGTGATCGGCGAGTCTATGAGACTCGCCTGATCACTGATCCGAGCAAGGGGTCGATCCCGACCCCTTATCACGTGATCAGCTGTCAGCCAATGACAGCTGATCATGTGATACAACGGAGCCGGTAATCGGCTATTATTCCTCCTCCCGCTGCCCACTCATGGAAGCTCACCTTCGCCTTGCTACACCAACACTGTTCCTCCAGTTGGGAGTCCAAACCATGTGGAAGCTCCACGTCGGATGGTGTCAGAGCTTACACGGTAGTTCTGACTTCCTCCTTTCAATCATGTGATGGTGTTTAAGCCTGGTGACTTAGGTCGCTTAGGCCTGAACTTGTCACCTTTTCTCCCCCAGGAGTAGAGATGAGAGGGTTGATTTCAGCCAAATTAATTTTGTTGCAAAATTACATACACGATATTACCAAAAGTATTGGGACGCCTGCCTTTACACACATGAACGTTAATGACATCCCAGTTTTAGTCAGTAGGGTTCAATATTGAACTGGCCACCCCTTTGCCGCTATAACAGCTTCAACTCTCCTGGGAAGGCTGTCCACAAGGTTTAGGACTGGTCCAAATCATTTGGCAGAGGGGGGTTATGGTGTGGGGTTGTTTTTCAGGGGTTGGGCTTAGTTCCAGTGAAGGGAACTCTTAAGGCGTTAGCATACCGAGAAGATGCTGAAGTTTCATGCTCCCAACTTTGTGGGAAAAGTTTGGGGGTGGCCCCTTCCTGTTCCAACATGACAAACAAGGTCCATAAAGACATGGATGAGCGAGATTGGGGTGGAGGATCTTGACTGGCCTGCACAGAGTCCTGATCTCAACCCTATTAGTTTGGTGATTGCGAGCCAGGCCTTCACGTCCAACATCAGTGCTTAACCTCACAAATAGGCTCCTGGAAGAATGGTCAAACATTCCCATAGACACCCTCTTAAACCTTGTGGACAGCCTTTCCAGCTGTTATAGCTGCAAAGGATGGGCCAACTTAATATTGAACCCTACGGACTAAGACTGGGATGCCATTAAAGTTCATGTGCGTGTAAAGGCAGGTGTCCCAATATTTTTGGTAATATAGTATATTTCACTGTCTCAGATTTTGTTTCTCTTCAGGTAGAAAATCTCAAATGTGCTAATTGAGCAGCTTGGGCTATTTAAAAAGTACTTTAAACCTTCACCCCAAAAATACACCTCACCTTTTTTGTGTACAATGACTGGTGCACCACAAATAACAGCTTGCACATAGCCAAAGTTCACTTTTGATGGTATAGGTGTCAGAGGCTGCAGCTTGTGGATCCGTATGTACCAATTAGAATACTATCTTGCCACTGTCCCCTTAAATAATAAACAATAAACAGCACTGTGCATGGATAGCAGTGATTACCTTCCACCTAGATTTCGTGTACACTCTCTATGTAACCAGCTCCGCCCCTTACGCGTTACAACATCCAACGTGGCTTTGCCAGAGGCAGGGCATATCTACAGGGGTCACAATTGAGACCCAGCCCCATGCGGCCCCCTTGTATGTCTGTCTAGGAGGAGCGGCGGGGTGGCTGCATAAAGAGGAACCAATTTCTCCATTTTCCTCCTGCAGCTGCTGAATGCTTGGGGAGGAAGAGGAGGAGAAGCAGGCATTTAGAGGCTGCAGGAGGAAAATGGAGAGATCGGTTCCTCTATATGCAGCTACCCTGCCGCTCCTCCTATCCAGCTTCTTTCTGCTACCCTCGTATGTTCTCCAGCCCCCCTGTGCTCTTTCCCAGCCTCCCCTTGTACTCTCTTCCGGCCCCCCGTCGTCCCCCTCGAGGGATCTGTTAGGATGGAGAGTGGGGAAGAAGCCAGTAAATGTGTCATTTAGTGGCCCCTTCCTTTTCTGAATGAAGAGTCAGGGATCCGTACCAATCATTTACTTTGTACATTTATAACTGAAGTATAGTCAACTGTGTTGACTATGCTTCAGTTTGTGAATGACTAGGAAGCTTTGTACAGAGCTATTCCTGTCCATTCATTCTGTATAGCTGAGACTGCAGAGATGGAGATGGAGGCCTGTGCTCGTAATCTCCTTTCTTTATCTCAAAGTTGGAACATCAGAGGTCTGTTTAGACCCCTGATATCTTCCAAAGCCCCCCAACAAGGCTCCTGAAAAGAGTGTAAAAAAACAAAAAAAAATTATTAAAACAAATATAAAAAATGAAAATAACAAAAATAAAAAACTACTACACTTTCACACTGGAGCAGTGTGCTTGCAGGATGGTAAAAAAAAGTCCTGCAAGCTGCATCTTTGGGGTGCTTTAGGAGCAGTGTATACACCACTCCCAAAGTGCCCCTGCCCATTGAAATCAATGTCAGCGCCTGCAAAGCGTGCTTTCAGCCCTTTATTACCGCTACCAGGGGGTTAAAAGTGCCCCGATAGCAGCCGAAATGCACCTCTAAAACGGCGGTAAAGCGCTGCTAAAACTAGCAGCACTTTACTGCCGACACCCACGCTCCTCAGTGTGAAAGTGCCCTTAAAAAAAAGTTAAATCATGACTGTGAAAAATTTGTGGAAAATCCAATAAAAAGTATAATAAAATTTTTTTTGAAACTTTAAATTTATGAAACATATGTTATTTTATGTTAAAAAAACATAGTGGTTGCGTAAGATATGCAGTGCTTTATTAAAATAGCACCTGAGATACAGCAAAGAATTCAAAAAGAGTTAAATCAGTTTTGGTAAATCCAATAAAAAGTATAATAGTATAATAATAGTAATAATAATAGTATAATAGTATAAATTTCACTTTTTAATAAAATTTAAAAGTGAAATTTATGAAATGTATGTTATTTTATACTAAAAAAAACATAGCGGTTGCTTAAGATATGCAGCGTTTTATTCAAAAGCAGCTGAGATACAGCAAAGAATTCAAAAAAGTTAAATCACGACTGTGAAACATTTGTGGCAAATCCAATAAAAGTATAATAGTAAAAAAAAAATTAAAAGTTAAATTTATGAAATTATGTTATTTTACGTTATAAAAAAAACCATGGTGGTTGCTCAAGATATGCGGTGCTTTATTAAACTAGTAGCTGAGATACAGCAAAGAACTCAAAAAAGTTAAATCATGACTGTGAAACATTTGTGGCAAATCCAATAAAAAGTATAATAGTAAAAAAAAAATGTAAAAGTTAAATTTATCAAATGTATGTTATTTTATACTGAAAAAAAACATATATATATATATATATATATATATATATATACACATATATATATATATATATATATATATATATATATATATATATATAAAATATGCAATGCTTTATTAAACTAAACATCATTAAGTTAAAGAGGAATTAAACTCAAATTTTTTACTTGTACCTACAGGTAAGCCTATAGTGGGGCTTACCTGTAGGCAGGGCAGGACTTAGGGTCTTGGGCTTGAGTCACTTTCGGGCCCTACCTTCTATACAATACCGTATTTATCGGCGTATAACACGCGCCCCAAGTTTAGGAGGGAATTTTAAGGAAAAAAACTTTTAGGAGGGAAGTTTAAGGAAAAAACTGACATTTAAATGCCCATCAATGCAGCCTTGCCCATCCATCTGCAGCCTTGTCAGTGTAGCCTTGTCATTGCAGTCTTGAAGTTTAAAAATGGCGCCGCCGAGATACAGAGTCCTGTGTATCTCGGCAGCTCTCAGGTCCTCTCGGCGGCTCTCGGGTCCTCTCGCAGTCCCGAGCAGAGCCGGCTCGGCTCACAGTCACGCCCAGTCCCTGTGTTATGTCCATCATAGGGCGGGACTGGGCGTGACTGTGAGCAGAGCGGAGCCGAGAACACTCGGCTATGTATCTCGGTGGGGCCCCCTATTGGGCAGGGCCCATGGGCTTGAGCCCAGTCAAGCCCAATGGTAAGTCCAGCCCTGCCTGTAGGTACTGTGAATATCTCCTAAACTTGCACGGTTTAGGAGATATTCAGCGTGCATGCAGCCGATTAAATCATCGGTGGATGTGCTCTGAAGGTGCTGGAAGTTTCAGAGCCCGCGCCATAAATGACGGCTCCACGCGCCTGCGTGGGAGTGATGTCATCGTAGCTCCGGCCACTCACACGCTGCAAACCCAGAGGAAATGCCGGGGAAGATGTCAGCAGTCTCGGCGGTGTGCGGGCGCCGCCGGAGGGCTTTAGTCTAAGTATTTCATAGTGAGCTAGGATGCATACTAGCTCATTATGTCTTTGTCTTATTTTTTTATTTTTTTGTTTGTTTGTTTTTTTCACCAGGGTTTACAATTTCTTAAAAAAAAGAATAATAAAGTTGCCCTTTGAAAAAAAAAAAAACATCCTCCAGTTAGATTTCAGGTTTAAGTGCCCAACTGATTTCTGGTCTGCGGCCAATCGCTAAAGCTGGCTATACGCTGATAAATCGATGAACGAAATCCATACAAAAATTCATACAAAAATCTGTCCATCAATTTGACCGCCTCTAATGATTGAAAAATGATGAATGTTTTTAAAATGAAAAATTTCAACGAGATTCTGCTAGTGTATGGCCAGCCTAGCTGGCAGACGCTGTGTTTATTCTCACTAAGGGAGGAAGCCTTGAGAGCATCTCCGCTCAGCCACCCCACGGCTTAACAAGTTTACAAGCTGGAGAGTCGGTTTCCGCAAAACAGGGATGACAGAGGAGATGGCTGCATGGAAAGTGAAGAGAAAGTATGTGCAGGGTGGTGGGGGAGGGGGGAATGCTAAACAATCGCTGGGGGCGCCATAGGCCACCTGTACTTGGGACCCGGGAGCCAATTTATATTATTAGACACATAGCGAAAATAGAAAGACATACACAGTCATTTTCCAGAAAAATTGGCAATTGTAATTCTAACCGCTACTAATAAACTAAAAATGAGCCCTTCATTTAAAGAAACATTACCATCAAAAATCAGGGACCTTCAAACTATATACATGTGCTGAAGATTGAGACTCCATTTTTCTTATCCTACAATTATTTCTTTATTGGTGATGTCTAAGTCCCTGCATCTCGTTCAAAACCCATGTAGATACAGTATGATTTGTCTCAAAGCCCATTCTCAGTGCGGACACTCTAACTGTTAGCCCAATAGGAAATTTCAGCTGGTGTGGAGAGGATAATGGGAGTGTAATATGAAGAAGTCTAACATATAGCTGTGCACTTGCATCGTTTTTAAATGAATATATAGTGCCAGGTGGGCTAAAAGGAAGTTTAGTCTGAATAGGGCAGGTCTTAAATTTGACTATCATAGAGCTGCAGATGATATAAAAAACAGTATAGTAATCATATGCGTCATACTACGTAACACCCACGTGTGATGCCGAGCCTCTATGATTGAAAAAACAAAATCCATTTAGTGAAAGGGGCGGCCCAGGGTCAGTCAGACTGGGAAGCAAAGGGTTTGATGATGCTGGACATCCTCCAGGTAGAGAACAAGACAGGCTCTGACTTGCTGCAGCTTCTAATGCTCGTTGTGAGAAGCTCACAGTGTGCAGTGAAATCAGAGTATGAAATTTCAGTACAGGAGTAGAGCCTGTACAACTGTGCAAGACTGAAGGTAAGACTGGGGTTCAGCTTTAAAGCTTAAAGGAGTATTTTAAAGTGCTACTTTTTATTATTGTTTTAGTTTTGGATAGAGATGGAAAGGGTTACAACCACTGTCAGTTTTTTATTTATTTTTGCTAAGACCTTGTTGGGGAGTTTCCCCTCACTTTCTGTGCTTGTAACAACACTGTCACTTCGTCAGGCAGCACTGAATGGCCCTGACAGGCAGCACTTAATGGCTACACTGATGGGCACTGACAGGCAGCACTGAAGGGCACTGATAGGCAGCACTGAATAGGAAAGACATGCAGCACTGAATGGCACTGACAAGCAGCATTGAAGGGCACTGACAGGCAGCACTGAATGGCAACACTGATGGGCATTGACAGGCAGCACTGAAGGGCACTGATAGGCAGCACTGAATAGGAAAGACATGCAGCACTGAATGGCACTGACAAGCAGCATTGAAGGGCACTGACAGGCAGCACTGAAGGGCACTGACAGGCAGCACTGAAGGGCACTGACAGGCAGCACTGAATGGCAACACTGATGGGCACTGACAGGCAGCACTGAAGGGCATTGATAGGCAGCACTGAATAGGAAAGACATGCAGCACTGAATGGCACTGACAAGCATTACTGAAGGGCATTGATAGGCAGCACTGATGAGCACTGACAGGCAGCACTGAAGGACACTGACAGGCAGCACTGTTTGGAAGCACTGGTAGGCACTGTTGGGGCTGCACTGATCATCAGGACATTGATTATCAGTGTCCCATTGATCATCAGTGTATAAGTCCCTTGTGTGCATTGTTTCTTACCATCAGCGTGAGGAGAGGATTGCCGATAAACGGAAAATCCTGTTCACACTGTGATCAGCTGTGATTGGACACAGCTAGTCACATGGTAAAGAACCGTTGTGATTGGCTCTTTACCCCAATCTGTGATCAACTGTGTAGGACACAGCAATCACAGATCCCTGCCGACGCACGCTGCAGGGGGCGTGTGGGAAGCACGATCACGGGAGAACATCAATAGATGCCCTCACGGAAATATGAGACCATGGGTTAACTGAGGCTACATACTATAGGAAATAGTTCATTTTGGCCAGCTTGGCCCAAACTATTTAAATTAAAAGGAGGCCTTTAAGGTCTTTTCCCAATGGTATCTTTCAAACCTTTTTGGGGGGAAACTGTCAATTTAATAAAAAGATCACAAATGAGACTCTTCCATAGAAGCCCTGGGGACTGTTATTCCACAATACACTCATGTCCCTCCCCAAAAATAAAAAAACAACAACACCCCTACCTCCCAAAGGCAGTCAAGAACCTGATCTCGAAATACAGGAAGATGTCCAGACCACCATCATTGGCTGATTGGATACTGCCAGTAGATAAAATAAGCTTAAAGGAAGAAATTTCTATCCAAAAAAACGCTGACTATTAAATTTACTACCAGACCTGGGCGAACTGCCTGCATTCTAAAAACTCAGATTGCCATAGATCACTATTGGAGATACTGTATATGCAAGAGCTGGAACACACCATTGCGTTGACTTTTATATGCGTTCTGTTGCTTGTATGAATAAAATGTTAATACAACTTTTTAAAAAAAAAAATTAAGCTGCCTCAAATGCTGCAATACACATTACCGTGAGACGCAACACACATTAAGGTATTACAGCAAACCGCTAAAGTGTGAATCCAGTTCTTCTGACAATCTCCTCAGCCCACTGCTTCTGCCTTAAATTTATGAAGTTTGGGTAGGTGACATGCTTTAGACCAGGGGTCTCAAACTGGTGGCCCTCCAGATGTTGCGAAACTACAAGTCCCATCATGCCATTGCCTTTGGGAGTCTTGCTCTTTACTGTCAGACTTGCAATGCCTCATGGGACTTGTAGTTTTTCAACAGTCCCATGAGGCATTGCAAGCGCCACCAGTTTGAGACCTCTGCTTTAGACTGTACTTGAAAGCCTAACTCCAGAAATATTATGACTTGTTTGGGCCAAGGTGACCTGAACGAACAATTTAGAGTCAAATTGTTCCTGGAGTTAGGGTTTAAGGAAAAGAGAGAAGGAACTTTCCAGACAAGCTTCATTCTTCTGGATCTCCACTTGGGTCCTGCAAAGGTAAGTTCATTTTGGCCAGCTTTGCTAAACTATTTAAATTAAAAGTAGACCTGGAGTTAGCCATTAAGTTTCTTGCCCAATGGTACCCTTCAAACATTTTTGGGGACCGACTGTCAATTTAATAAAAAGATCACAACTGAGACTCTTTCATAGAAGCCCTGGAAACTGTTATTTGACAATACACCCATGTCCGTCCCCAAAAATAAAAAATCAACAACACCCCCACCTCCTAAAGGCAGTCAAGAACCTGATCGCGAAATACAGGAAGACGTTAAGATTACCGTTATTGGCTGAATGGCTACTGCCAGTATATAAAATATGCTTGATGGAAGAGATTATTATCCTAAAAAAAGCAGACTACGAAATTTACTACCAGACCTGGGTGAGCTGCCTTCATTCTAAAAACTCGGATTGCTGTAGATCCCTTTTTGAGATATATGCAACATTGGAATACAATGTCACGTTGACTTTGATATGCGTTTTGTTCCTTGTATGGATAAAATGTTAACATAACATTATTAAGAAAAAATGGAGCTGCTTCAATTGCTTCACTGCACATGATATGTAACATGCATTAATGCAATACAGCAAACTGCTAAAGAGTGAATCCAGCCCTAAGCCTCATACACACGGTACGATTGTTGGACAACCGAGCGTCTGATTTTTGTCAAAAGGGCGTGTGCCAGGATCTTGTCTTGCAAACTAATGGTACACAATTGTCGTGCAACAAACATGAACATAGTTACGTACTACGAGGAATTTCAGCTCTTGAGCGCCACACTTTGGGCCCCTTCTGCTAATTTCCTCGTAGTACGTAACTATGTTCATGTTTGTTGCACGACAATTGTGTACCATTAGTATGCAAGACAAGATCCTGGCACACGCCCTTTTGACAAAAATCAGACGCTCGGTTGTCCAACAATCGTACCGTGTGTACGAGGCTTAAGGCTGGATTCGATGTTTGGTGAGCATTGATTCTGACCATGCATGTTTGTACTTTTGACTTTTGTGTGACGGATTTGTGTACTGACCATATGAAAATCTAACGTCATCTGACATTTGTTGGCTGAAAGTTGGACAACAATTGTCAAAAGGAGGGTACTAATGGTAAGATTTTAGGACAACAATCTATCAACAGACAATCCCCTGCCAAAAATTGTACCGTGTGTACGAGGCTTTAAAATTCTTCTGACAGTCTCCTCGCTCCATAGCTTCTGCCTGGAATTGATGAAGTTTGGGTAGGTGACATGCTTTGGACTTTCTTAAAAGCCTAACTCCAGGAATATTATGATTTGTTTGGGCCAAGCTGACCTAGAAAAACGATTTAAAGTCATATTATTCCTGGAGTTAGGGCTTGCGGAAGAGGGAGGAAGAACTTTCCAAATTAACTTCATTCTTCTGGATCTCCAATTGGGTTCTGCAAAGGTAAGCCTACTACAATTGTACAAGTAACCTGCTTCCATGGACCTTTACCTAAGATAAAATGAAATACCATGACTTATTTGGGCCAAGCTGACCTAAAGAAACTATTTTAAGTCAAATTATTCCTGAAGTTAGGCCTTAAGGAAGAGAGAGGAAGAACTTTCCAGATTAACGTCATTCTTCTGGATCTCCAATTGGGTCCTGCAAAGGTAAGCCTACTACAATTGTACATGAAACCTGCTGCCATGGACCTTTACCTAAAATAAAATGAAATATCATGGCTTGTTTGGGCCAAGCTGACCTAAAGGAACTATTTTAAGTCATATTGTTCATGGAGTTAGGCTTTAAGAAAGAGAGAGGAGGAACTTTCCAGAGGAGCTTCATTCTTTCGAATCTCCAATTGGGTACTGCAAAGGTAAGCCTTCTACAATTTTAAACACAACCTGTCTCCATAGACCTTTACCTAAGATAAAACTAAATACCATGACTTGTTTGGACCAAGCTGACCTAAACAAACTATTGTAAGTCATATTATTCCTGGAGTTAGGCTTTAAGGAAGAAAGAGGAGGAACTTTCTACAGGAGCGTCATTCTTCTGGATCTCCAATTGGGTCCTGCAAAGGTAAGCCTTCTACAATTTTAAACACAACCTGCCTCCATGGACCTTTACCTAAGATAAAATGAAATACCATGACCTGTTTGGACCAAGCTGACCTAAACAAACTATTGTAAGTCATATTATTCCTGGAGTTAGGCTTTAAGGAAGAAAGGTGGAAGGAACTTTCTACAGGAGCGTCATTCTTCTGGATCTCCAATTGGGTCCTGCAAAGGAAAGCCTTCTACAATTTTAAACACAACCTACCTCTATGGACCTTTACCTAAGATAAAATGAAATACCATGACCTGTTTGGTCCAACAAAGATAGCTCCAATGGCCCACTATTTAAAATAATAAAGCAGAGGACTGCCCAAAGTGAGTTACATATAAGATTAGCAAAGTACTGTGTATCATAAACAACTTATCCTTAATATTTTTTAGATAAAAAAAACAGTTTCCACTTTTTTATTTCATTTCACCCTTTTGTTACAGCTCAGTGCTGCTGATCTCCTGCACCTTGTATGCAGCCACTTCTTGTCTTTATGCACTTGCGCCAGTGAACCCTCGAAAAGCTTTGGATACTGATGACATTTCTCAGGGTGCGTTTGTTTATGGTAACAGTAGACCAAGCATAATGTGCAGTGAAACCGTCATTTGAGGTCTCTATCGAAAGACTGTGTGATAGGGTGACAATACCAGAACACAATTGGGAGACAGAGGTTCAGCATTGCCATCCTAGAACAGGAAGTGCCTAAACAAGTGCCTTCATGGCAGTATCATCTGGTAATATTTTACTTCAAAAAATGCAGAGACGCCTTCTTCTAATAATTATTAATTAAAAGATTCCCATAATTTCCTGCTGCAGTCATCATAAAGGTCTATTTATAAAAAGCATTCACATAGATGTCATGATTAGCCTCTCGTTATGTATCCAATATGTTTATTTCCTATGACCATTCACTCCATCTAGTGGCCATAATACAACATTTTCCTGAAATACCTCAATCGAGAAAAAAAAAACGTATCATGGTCACTAGATGGAGCTAACGATCATAGGAAAAAACATACTAGGAAAAATATGGGTATTATTTGTAATGGCTTTGTGAACGCTTGAGACATTCGTGCTGCAATTTGTTTTGTTTTTTAATATATAAACCCCCAGTATCTCTAGACCGTTCAGCACACGCATTACACAGTCATATAAAGAAATGTGAAATATCAAAGAAAAATAATTAGTAACAATATCATATTCAAAAATGTCCTATTTTATTGTTCCTATATGGAGTTTTTTTTTTTTTAAATAAAAGGTAATAATAATAAATTGCATATTTTGTTGCTGAACATTGAATTCTGCACCAGAGAGGTTTGACAGCTGATCATCATCAAATAGCATCCATCATGGGACCAAGAAGGTAGAAGGGCAGTAGCAGCAAGAACAGGAGATTGCCAGAGGAACTTCCAAGTTGTGGATCTATGCAGAAGGTTGGTATCATTTTGAACACAACCTTCCCCAATTACACCTACCAAAGCTACATAAAGAATTCCTCATTCAGGGCTCATTCACACTGGTTAGTAGGGGCAAGGCACATTGCCACAACGCATGGCCATGCACCTGCTTTATGTGCACTTTTTCATCCATTGTAGTTCGTTGGCGGTCTATTCATAATAAATGGGTTGCCTTGAAGTGGTTGTAAACCTCAGACATGAAATATGAACAAAGCATATCCCTCTATAGTGTGTACTTGTCTCAATCCAGAACACTAAGTGTAATTTCTGTCTGCTGCTTCGTTCCTCTGCTATCAGTATGAATCCCTTTACTGACACCAAGAGAAAAATGGTGACTGGGGAGGGACATCCAGCTGATTGACAGCCTCAGCTCTGTTCATGTGTGCTGTGTGAAGTGGGGTGTGTCCCTTCCCTCCAATCAGCTCTCAGCCCTTGTACACACGGTCGGACATTCCGACAACCAAATCCGTCGGATTTTGTCCAACGAATTTTGTCCGAAACTGTTGCATACACACGGTCGAACAAAGTTGTCGGAAAATCCGATCGTTCAGAACGTGATGACGTTATTTCGTTATGACGGGACTACATACAGGCTAGTAGCCAATAGCTTTGGTGTAGGAATTTGATCTGAGCATGCGTGGCACTTTGTCCGATCAGAATTCTCTACACATGATCGGACAAGGTCCGATCGGATCATGTTGTCGGAAAATTTTACCGACAAGTTGGAAAACTTGGTCCATCAGATACTCCGACGGAAACAGTCCGATGGAGACCACACACAGTCGGATTATCCGACAAAACTGTCCGATCGGACACATTCCGTCGGAATCTCCGACCGTGTGTACAAGGGCTCACAGTTCTCCTCATTGAGTTCTGCAGAGTGTAACTTTAGCTCTCCACCCCTTTTTTTCTGAACTCTCAGACAAGCTTATAAATTCAGAACTTTCAATGGATTTAGAGAAGAGAAAACTGCAGATAAACAGGTACAACTCATGCAGAAGAATTTGTTTCATATCTGTGTATCACAGGAGGGTAGTCACCTCACAGGGTATAGGTAAAGGTTTACAACCACTTTACCGCAAGCTACATAAAGCAATCCAAAACATGCACAGCAATGGATCACATTCCTACAGTACGTGTGAATTAGCCTTGAAACTTTATATTTCAGCTATGGATTGATTGTGGTGGGGTAAATCACCTTCATGCTTCTTACATCTAATGGTGGCCATAAATGCATTGATTTTATTATGTGAGCACTGTTCAATTTTTTCGAACTGGGAATAAGCATAACTTTCCTTTCAGTTGATTTCAATTTAATTTAGATCAGATTTGATCAAACTGATTGTCAGGTCACCTAGAGGCGAGGTGACAGATGCACACCGTAGGGATCAGGAGTGCACCGCAAGGACCCAAAGGCTGACTGCTGTGGATGGGAAACAGATCCCACCGAGGTTAGAGAGTAAGATTCCCTGGGGCGCGGAGTCTAAGAGCCAGCAGGTGTTCACCAGAGCCTCTAGTGGTGAGGATGGACTTGGCTGCAACTGGCTCCAGGTCGCGACCCCCAGGGTCCCCCAGCTCGCACCCACAGTAGGCAACAGGAGGATAGGGATAGTGAGGGATAAAGCCAAGGTCGGGGCCACAAGCAGACAGGAATAGTCAGGGACACGCCAATAGGTCAGGATCACAGGCAAACAGGGAAAGTCAAGGACACGCCAAAGTCGGTAACGGAACAACAGAAGAGCACACGGCAGGTAACAGGAAGCTAAACACACAAAGGAATACACAATGGTTGATCAGCAGGGTTGGCCTGCAGTGCACAGGTTAATATAGAGTTAATATAGAGTTCTCTGATAGGAGTTAGGGTGGAGTCATGCCAGAGGATGGATTACAAAAGCAGTCAGGTGAGGGCCGGCTGGTCTCTAGAGATGAACACATGGAAACAGGTAAGCAGACAAACTCTATTGCATAACCCTGACACTGATGGATTGGCCAGGGTGAAAAATGATAGATCATAGTGCACCGATCAAAGTGTGTATGGCCATCATAAGGCTCAGCTTACATGTTAAAATCTGACTGTTCAATCAACCTTGGAGCTACCAAAATTTGAAGACCTACCCAATCTTTTCAATCAATTTTTATTCATTCAGGCAGACCCTTGCACTACATCAGGGTTTCTCAACCACTGTTCCATGGAACCCTAGGGTTCCTCCAGAGGCTGCTAGGGGTTCCTTGAGTAATGAGCAATTTCTGCCTCTCAGATAAATTCCCACTGACACCATTGATCTTTTTAGCTATCTGTAAGAGAGTAATTCTTCCCAATGACCACAATGGTAAGGAGCATTCGTCCTACTGACCATCATACATGAGTTACCAGGGGCGTAACTATAGGGGGTGCAGCAGTCGCGACTGCAACTGGGCCCTGTGCTGCAGGGGGCCCATACAGCCCCCTCTACATATGGCCGGCAGCAGCATAGGCAGCTAGGGGTACCAGTGCACCATGCACACGGGTGGCTGGAGGGTGACTAGCAGAGCTCCATGCTCGACTATCGCACTGACTGCTCTTTAGTTGTGCATTCCCCGCATGACCTGTGGCCTCGGCTGGCTCTTCAGAGTACCCCTCTCCTGCTCCATGCATTGCCGCTCAGTCCGATGTCTGTTCTCCCCAGCCAGAGTCCCGCCCCTCCCGAGTCCGGCCCACACTGCACTGCATACTTCTCCCGGGTAAACAAACTTTAAGCACACAGATGCAGTGCAGCTCTATGAGAGCCGGCTCCCCGGAGGACACTGCAGGCTTGCCTGCCAGCCCCCCTCCTCCCCCATCATACACAGATGATGAAAGGTCTTTCTGGGAGATATGCTGATCACCCGTCCAGCACACTGGATGGAGCCCAGGCCAACATGGATGAGTGCGCGGCCTGCAGCTTGGTCATGGTGAGTGAGAGGACCCCATCCCCCACACACCATTACTTACCCCCTCCATCTCCCCCTGAGGATAGGGGCCCCTTCTCACGTGGGGTCAGGGACCCCCATCTCCCCTGGGGACAGGGACCCCTTCTCACTTGGGGGCAGTAACTTCATCTGCCCTGGAGAAAAGAACCTCATCTCTTCTGGGGACGGGGACCCCATCCTGCCTAGGGACAGTCCACCAATGGGGCACCTAAAAATTAAAAAAAAACTAATAAAAAAAACAACTGATGCCAGTGGCCTGTGACCACGCCCTGGAGTTCCACCGCCGGACTCGGAGGGAAGGGCCCCGGCTGGGGTTCAGGGGGGCCCTTCATGGTTTCTTGCATCGGGGCCCTGAAGGTTCTAGTTATGCCACTGTGAGTTACAGTTATAGTAATATTTAGCAGGGATTCTCCTAGGTTGAAAAATAGTTTTAAGAGTTCCTCTGTGTTGAAAAGGTTGGGAAAGGCTGGTCTAAGTACTTGACCTTCTGCACACCATGATTAGATCTCTATGCCACCTCTGAGTCTTGTAGTGAGATAGGGGTCAGAGGAAAGAACCACAGTGCAAGATGGGGGACTAATTCAACCTTCTGGTCTATGTTGAAACTTGATGAGATGATAGAGGCCACAGCGTTGGAGCAGAGGGGAGGTAGGAGACACGAGCTACCAGAGAGGTGACTATAATTGCTTTCCTCTCGTGCAGTAATTGAGATATGATTTTTTTTAGAGAACAATAGGATCTCTTTTATAATAATTGGACCACCTGACAGATGTATTCATGAAGATCCCTTCCGTCTTTGTTGGCAAAACAGGAATACAACTCTACAAGGAATAAAGTCATGAAAACAAACAGAATGGTGGTTTGTGTTGCCGGACTGTAATGCACACTAGGCCTACTTTATTAAATAAGATCTGTGAGATTAGACATTTTGGCAGGATACTTATTTGCATAGCAAAATCTGTCTGCTGCATATTTATTGGGAAAATAAACAGCAGATATCACATACTGGTCATGGCAGTCTAGGTGCCCCATGTGGTCATTCCTGGAACTGCGGATTTCCAAAACATAGGGCCTAAATGGCCTAGAACAGGGGTCTCCAAACTTTCTAAACAAAGGGCCAGTTTACTGTCCATCAGACTTTTGGGGGGCCAGACTGTGACCTTTGGGAGTAGAAAAGGTTCCAATGTTGGCAAGGAAACAAAACAATGCCCCATCTTGGCATCAGTGGGAGAAAATGTGCCCCATCGAAGCTGTCATTGGGAGGCTCTGTGCCCCTTTTTTGGAGTCAGCGTGGGGTGGGGGGTGATTATCCCTCCTTGTTGGTATCAGTGGAAGAAATGGTGCCCCAAGGGCCTGATAGAATCGAGCAAAGGGCTGCATCTGACCCCCAGGCCGCAGTTTGGAGACAACTGGCCTAGAACAACGGTTTGTTGGTAAGATCATATATGGACCTACGCCCTAAACATGTTTAAACTTACTATAACACATGATTATTATATATTGCCATATTTTTGCTATACTCAGTATTTTAATCATCATTTAAATGTGCTATCGCAGTAGATTATTGTTAATGGCAACATATGTATGATATACTTCTGATTTGTATTTTCTTATTGTTCTTAGTTTATCCACTAAGTATACCTTTAACTCCTGAGGAAGCTCGGAGGAGCGGAACATGTCCAGTGGTATATTTTGAAGTGATAAACTATACATAAATTTTGTTGTGTTCCATCTGAAAATACTGATGTGGATAAATAATTTTATCTTTTATTGTTTATTTGTGAATATTTTTGTACTTTTGCTATTGCAATAAAAATGTGTGCTTTTTTTATGATATATATTTTGTCAATATCTATTTACATACATACATACACAGCACCTTAAAAGTCCCGGGGTTCTCGCTTAACCCCTTTTCCCCTGTCTCTATATTTGTTGGCCTAGAACAGCGTTTCTCAACCTTTTTTTCAGTCACGAGCCCCTTTTAAAAGTATGCAAAATCTCAAGGTACGCAGTCTAAAATTTAAAAATGTAAATGTTACATATCAATGGGAAAACTGAGCCTGGACTGCCTGGACAACTGCCTGGATTAAATTCACATCAGAAGGCCACCATCCTATCAGAGATTTCCCCATCACATTAGAGCTTCCCCTTCACATCACAGTCTTCCTTTTGTATCAGTGGGTCCTTCATTATGCCAGAGGTCATCCCATCAGTCTTCCCTTTGCATCAGAGGTTCCTCATTATGTCAGTGGTCCCTCCTGCACATAAAAGGCCCGCAATCACATCAAAGGCCCCCCCCCCCATCACATCAGATGCCCCCACATCACATCAGAGGCCCCCACATCACATCAGATGCCCCTTCATATTAGTGGCCCCTATCACATTAGAGGTCCCCCATCATATAAGAGGTCCCCCATCATATTAAAGGCCTCCCATCACATCAGATCTCCCCTTCACATCCAAGGCCCCCCATCACATCAGAGGCCCCATCCCCTATCACATCAGAAGTACTACTATCACATCAGAGGCCCCCTTCACATCAGAGGTGGCTCCTTAATATCAGAAGCCCCCTAACACATCAGAGCCCCCTTTAAATCAAAGGCCCCCATTACATCAGAGGTCCTCCCATCACATCAGAGGCCCCTAAATCACAAAGGCCTCATATCACAGGCCCCTTCACATCAAAGATTTCCCGATCACATCACAGTCTTTCCTTTGCATAAGAGGTCCCTCATTATGTCAGAGGTCATCCCATCACAGTCTTCCTTTCGCATCAGTGGTTCCTCATTACTCAGAGTACTCCCTTCATATCAAAGGCCCTCCATCACATCTGAGGCTCCCCATCACATCAGAGGTATTCCCATCACATCAGAGGTCCCCCCATAACCAACAGAGGCCTCCAATCACATCAAAGCCCCCCCCCAATCACAACAGAGGTCCTTCTATCACATTAGAGGCCCCCCATATCACATCAGAGGACCCCCATTACATCCAAAACCCTCTTTATATTAGTGCCCCCCCCTTTTAAATCAAAGGCCCCCATCACATCAGAGGTCCTCCCATCACTATAGATGTCCACCATCACATTAGAGACCCCCTTCATATTTGAGTCCCCCCCTTATCACATCAGTGGCCCCCCATCAAATCAGAGGTACTACTATCGCATCAGAGGCCCCCTTCATATTAGAAGCTCTCCAACACATCAGAGTCCCCCTTCACATCCAAGGCCCCCCATTACATCAGAGGTCCTCCCATCACATCAGAGGCCCCCACATCACATCATAGCCCCCACTCTCCATCACATCAGGGGCCCCTTCACATCAGAGGTCTTCCTTCATATCAGAGGTCCCTCCTTAACATCAGAGTTCCCACATCACATCAGAGGTCCCCAATCATATCAGAATTCTCTTTATCCCATCACAGGCCTGTCTGCACCATGGCAACTTTTTCCTCTTTATTAAAACATTCCTGATTTTGCAGCAATATAATGCAACCCCTGGTCAGTTTCTACACATTTGCCTGTTTTAGGCTGGCCATGCATTACAATCTGATTGTGTAGTGTTAAAATTACGTACAAATTATAATCTGACAGTACAGTTATCTACAATATCCTTTAGGCTTCATTGCAATGTGCATTAAGGGGCAGATACGATTTCCTGCAGAAGTGTTTCTTTTTTGCGAACAGCTGCAAGCAGGTAGCCCTATACAAAGCCATGAGAGGTGCCTGCAGCAATTACCTGTGGTTGATCAGTCCTGAACGCAGACTGTAGAAAGGGTATTTTTTCCTAGAACAGGCCGCATTTCTTAGTATCGTGTTAGTCTTGATAAGCCTCCGATTAGATAGTGTCACGGAGAAGCTTTTGATGCTATTATATGCATTTTTTTTTTCCAAGCAGTATTTTCTCCAATCAGGGAAATCAGAAGTATTACCCATATATACTGTAAGTAGCTATTGATGTAGCATATGTATTACATAGTGCTATATTATATCAGCAGGTTTGCTTTAAAAATAAGGGAAAAAACAACCAATCATATTTTTTTAAAATATGTTCTTACACTGTTACAAATTATCAAAAATATTACTGAAAGATGGTTGATCAGCAGGTTATGTTACTATTGCGGGTCTATTGGGCTGGTCGTCAAACGGATTAAAGATTTCTGGGCTATTGGATGCAACACGGGTTACTTTTTAGGGGCTTTACTATATAGCAAGGCAATAGACTTTGTGTCCTTTGTTTTGTTGTGGCCTTTGTTTGCCTTGTGATTGTACACTTATTGTGATTGTGCATTGTTTCGCTAAATGTTGCGGCCATATAAATGTCATATGTATTCTCGCTTACTAAATAAAAAATAAAAATCCTGAACGCATTACTTCACAATTTCAGGGACCAATTATTTTTCTAATTGTGCCCTAATGTGGACAGGGCCATCTTTAATGTGGGGCAAAAGGGACAGCTGCCCCTGGCCCAGTCATTGTTATGGGGCTCAGAGCAGCTGCCCCTTGAGCCTGGACTGCCCACAATTGTTTTCCCAGTGTAGACAGGCACCCGATCCTCTTCCCCCCACCCTCAACTCTCTGCTAGTTTACTATGCATGTAGCCAGATGTGCTGTGACAGGGGAGAAGTGGGCAGTGGGTTGTCTGTGTAACTCCCCGCTCGCTCCCCCCAGGAGTGGGCTCATCACTGCTTACCGCCCACTCTTTTTCCTACTGCCGGGATGTACACACCACAGAGTGCACTGTGTGTGTGGACTCCCCCCCCCCCCCCCTTTCTCCTGTCAGAAGCAGGGGGGAAGGGAGGATTAATAAAACAGAGAGAGGACTCAAGCAGGACACTGAAGTGGCAGTGGGCTGCCTGTAATAATCCCAGCCACCCAGTCTTTCTCTTTCCCCTCCCTCCTAGCAACAGGAATGGCACCATGGGACATGTAGTCCCCTGAGACAGGCTGTCCATTGAAAATAATGGAGCAGGAACTACAGCCCCCATAAAGCTTTGCAGCAGTAAGGAGGAGAGAACAATTTTTTTTTAGGCAAAGTTTGCTCCTCAAGTTGATGCCACCTGAGAGAGAGAGAAAGCCTGTGTTAGTGAATGTTCATTGCTGTGTGTGGGACTACCAGAGAGTACAGAGCGTTACCTGAGCGTGAAGGGATGAAGCTGTTGCCAGGATAAGGACCGGCAATGCTGCCTACCAGAGTCTCCGCAGGCAACCCAGAGCAAGTGGACACTTGATTGGTGGGATCACTGCTGCTGTGTCACTGGGTTTCCTTATGCCCCGTACACACGAGAGGACTTATGTCCGACAGACTTCCAAAGGAGTTCCGCCGGAGTTCCGACGGAGTTCTGACAGACTTTTCGGCCGAACGGACTTGGCCACACACGATCACACTAAACTCCGACGGATTCGAACGTGATGACGTATGACCCGACTCGAATAAGGAAGTTCATAGCCAGTAGCCAATAGCTGCCCTAGCGTCGGTTTTAGTCCGTCGGAGTAGCATACACACGAGCGGAGTTTTCGAAGGGGACCGGGTCCGGCGGAGTTCCTTCGGGAAAATTTGAAGCATGCTTCATTTCTAAAGTCCGTCAGACTTTGGCGAATCAAAAGTCCGTTGCAGCCCACACACGATCGGATAGTCTGACGGACTCGGTCCTTCGGACTTTGGATGTTGAAAAGTCCGCTCGTGTGTACGGGGCATTAGAGAGCCTTGGAAGCTGCCATCTTAGTCTCTGTTTGATCTGCAGTTGTCATGATGCTGCAGGTGTGATTAGTTATGACACCAGCCAGGGGGTTTTGTTGGACTCTAAAGAGGACCTGAACTTTGCAAGCTACACCCAAAAAAAGCAGGAACAGGTCAAAGGAATAGTTGCCAGCATTATCTGTTTGACTCCATGCAACTGATCAGTTCCCAATTACTGAGTTACTATGCCTTGTTCTACATTGTGTCTCTGTGTTCTACATTTCTAAATGTAAAATAAAGCACCTGGGGAAATGGAATACCTTGAGAGAGAGTACAACATTGGGGGTACAGTGTTAGTCATCAATACAGAGGAAAAATCTTTGCAGTACTTACATAGTTAGTCAGGTTGAAAAAAGACACAAGTTCATCCAGTACAACCTTAAAAACAATAAATACATCAAATAAAAAATATCATACAATCCAATATACCCAATTTTTTTCCCACAGTTGATCCAGAGGAAGGCAAAAAACCCCAGCAGAGCATACTCCAATTTGCTACAGCAGGGGAAAAAAAATTCCTTCCTGATCCCCCAAGAGGTAATCGGATTTTCCCTGGATCAATTTTACCTATAAATGTTAGTACCCCGTTATATTAGTACATTCAGGAAAGTATCCAGGCCTTTCTTAATGCAATCTACTGAGTTTGTCAGAACCACCTCTGGCGGGAGTCTATTCCACATTTTCACAGCTCTTACTGTGAAGAAACCTTTCCATATTTGGAGATGAAATCTCTTTTTCTCTAGACGTAAAGAGTGCCCCATGTCCTCTGGGTTGACCATAAAGAGAATAACTCAACACCAAGTTCGCTATATGGACCCCTTATATATTTGAACATGTTGATCATATCCCCTCTTATTCTCCTCTTCTCAAGATGGAATAAATTCAGTTCCTCTAATCTTTCCTCATAGCTGAGCTCCTCCATGCCTCTTATCAGCTTGGTTGCCCTTCTCTGCACTTTCTCCAGTTCCCCAATATCTTTTTTGAGAACTGGTGCCCAAAACTGAACTGCATATTCCAGGTGAGGTCTCACTAATGATTTCAGATTATTTCAGATGATTGCAAAATTAGCAAACAGTGTGACCAGTTAATGGGGAAAGCGAATAGAATTCTAGGATGCATCATCACTAGGGGAATCACCAGCAGGAGGAAGGAGGTTCTGATTTCCCTATATAGATCTTTAGTGAGACCTCATTAGAATACTGTGTCCAGTTCTGGAGATCTCACTTACACAAAGATATTGATAAGATAGAACGAGTCCAGAGACGAGTAACAAAAATGGTGAAAGGTCTGGGGAATAAAACATATCAAAAGCGACTTCAGGGACTAAATATGTACATTTTGGAGGAAAGAAGGGAAAGGAGAGACATGACTGAAACCTTTAAATACATCAAGGGGGTGAATAAGGTTCAGGAGGGCAGTTTTTTTTTAATGAAACCAAAATCAAGTACACGGGGACATGACGTCAATCTGACTGGAGGAAAGTTCAAAACTAACTTTAGAAAGTATTATTTTACTGAAAGGGTAGTTGATGCTTGGATTAAACTTCCAGCAGAGGTAGTGAGACTGTCAACAGTAAACGGCTTAAAACATGCTTGGGACAAACCTATAGTGCCTTGCGAAAGTATTCGGCCCCCTTGAACTTTTCAACCTTTTGCCACATTTCAGGCTTCAAACATAAAGATATAAAATTTTAATTTTTTGTGAAGAATCACCAACAAGTGGGACACAATTGTGAAGTGAAATGAAATCTATTGGATAATGTAAACTTTTTTAGCAAATAAAAAACTGAAAAGTGGTGCGTGCAAAATTATTCGGCCCCTTTACTTTCAGTGCAGCAAACTCACTCCAGAAGTTCAGCGAGGATCTCTGAATGATCCAATGTTGTCCTAAATGACTGATGGTGATAAATAGAATCCACCTGTGTGTAATCAAGTCTCTGTATAAATGCACCTGCGCTGTGATAGTCTCAGGGTTCTGTTGAAAGTGCAGAGAGCATCATGAAGACCAAGGAACACACCAGGCAGGTCTGTAATACTGTTGTAGAGAGGTTTAAAGCCGGATTTGGATACAAAAAGATTTCCCAAGCTTTAAACATCCCAAGGAGCACTGTGCAAGCGATCATTTTGAAATGGAAGGAGTATCAGACCACTGCAAATCTACCAAGACCTGGCCGTCCCTCTAAACTTTCAGCTCAGACAAGGAGAAGACTGATCAGAGATGCAGTCAAGAGGCCCATGATCACTCTGGATGAACTGCAGGGAACTACAGCTGAGGTGGGAGAGTCTGTCCATAGGACAACAATCAGTCGTACACTGCACAAATCTGGCCTTTATGGAAGAGTGGCAAGAAGAAAGCCATTTCTCAAAGATATCCATAAAAAGTCTTGTCTAAAGTTTGCCACAAGCCACCTGGGAGACACACCAAACATGTGGAAGAAGGTGCTCTGGTCAGATGAAACCAAAATCAAGCTTTTTGCCCACAATGCAAAACGATATGTTTGGCGTAAAAGCAGCACAGCTCATCACTCTCAACACACCATCCCCACTGTCAAACATGGCGGTGGCAGCATCATGGTTTGGGCCTGCTTTTCTTCAGCAGGGACAGGGAAGATGGTTAAAATGGAGGGGAAGATGGATGCAGCCAAATACAGGACCATTCTGGATGAAAACCTGTTGGAGTCTGCAAAAGACCTGAAACTGGGACGGAGATTTATCTTCCAACAAGACAATGATCCCAAACATACAGCAAAATCTACAAAGGAATGGTTCACAAATAAACATATCCAGGTGTTAGAATGGCCAAGTCAAAGTCCAGACCTGAATCCAATCGAGAATCTGTGGAAAGAGCTGAAAACTGCTGTTCACAAACGCTCTCCATCCAACCTCACTGAGCTCGAGGTGTTTTGCAAGGAAGAATGGGCAAGAATTTCAGTCTCTCGATGTGCAAAACTGATAGAGACATACCCCAAGCGACTTGCAGCTGTAATCGCAGCAAAAGGTGGCTCTACAAAGTATTAACGCAAGGGGGCCGAATAATTTTGCACGTCCCACTTTTCATTTTTTTATTAGTTAAAAAAGTTTCAAAAATCCAATAGATTTCGTTCCACTTCACAATTGTGTCCCACTTGTTGGTGATTCTTCACAAAAAATAAAAATTTTATATCTTTATGTTTGAAGCCTGAAATGTGGCAAAAGGTTGAAAAGTTCAAGGGGGCCGAATACTTTCGCAAGGCACTGTAGATCTATACTAAGGGTTGGAAAGAGAGGCTTTGGACTTGTGTAAGCTCCATGTCATGACAGGACTACCCCCACCCCCACCCCCAGCAGAAGAACAGAGTGGTATGTGCAGCCAGTGGGGCTCTGCATGCCCCAAATGTCAAAGCAGAGGTTCACTTTAAGTGTGAATAACTCGGAAGAAATTCCCAAGACCTTTTTTTTTTTTTTACTTTCGGCTTAAATCATTGTTGCCCACATGGTCCTCCCATGTCCCTTTTAGAGTTCATTGAAACCCTAGAAATAGAAATAGATCCTACAGACCCTGCAAATAGAATGTTTGAACTGTACATAAGTACTTGACTCTTTAGTTAAGCATAGTGAAATACTCTTAGCCCTTGTACACACGGTCGGACATTCCGACAACCAAATCCGTTGGATTTTGTCTGACGGATTTTGTCCGAAACTGTTGCATACACACGGTCGGACAAAGTTGTCGGAAAATCTGATCGTTCAGAACGTGATGACATTATTTCGTTACAACGGGACTACCATCAGGCTAGTAGCCAATAGCGTTGGTGTAGGAATTTGATCTGAGCATGCGTGGCACTTTGTCAGATCGGAATTCTCTACACATGATCGGAGTATGTCCGATCGGAGCATTTTGTCTGAAAATTTTACCAACAAGTTGGAAAACTTGGTCCGTCGGATACTTAGATGGAAACAGTCCGATGGAGACCACACACAGTCGGAATATCCGACAAAATGGTCCGATCGGACACATTCCGTCAGAATCTCCGACCGTGTGTACAAGGGCTAAGGAACGTATCTTTTGCAGACATTTTCCATCACTAGTCTACACAACAGGAGCACTGTTCAAAATGTTCAATGAACCTGAAAAACAGTGGGAAGAAGATTCTAGCCCCAGGTTTGTCTGCACTGGGCCCAGCACAAAGACAGGTGGGGCTTGGATGACCTCCAGATGCAAGCGTTCACCAATTCATCATATACTTGACAGCTTCCAAGAAGCTTCAACATAGCAATTTTCATCCACTGATTTATTCATTTTGACGGAAATTGTAGTGGAAATCACTGCAAAACCACGGCTATGCTTGTTAAAAGCAATTTTGATCAGTTGGTTGCTTGAAACTAGGAAATGCTTGAAACTAGAGTTTTGGAGAAAATAGAGTAGATGTGCCGGGGCCCTAGGATTGGCCTTTAAATGTAAAAGATTAAAATTGGTAGTTTTGTATCTGGATTAGGGTCAGGCTTCCTCTCAAAACCAGGAGATGCCACTGACTCACAAGTTTCTAACTGAAGGAAATCAAGAATGAAGCACCACACTAAAAATCTGCACGCCCAGCTTTATTTCAAAATCAAATAAAAGGAATAGTCACCAAGCCAATGTCTGTTGACCAAACGTGGACATGGACATGCACATTTCTGGTATGGTGCTTCAATCTTGTTTTCTTTTTGAAACCACAGGTGACATTGCCGTGGGCTGTTCAGTTTCATGCAATCATGTCTTTATTGAAACACAAGCTTACCAGAATGTATATGACCCTCATTATAATGCCAATCCCCCAGGCAAAATAACCAATTTAAGGCCTTGCAGTGTGGCTAAGCCCAAATTCATTGGTGTCCTCCACATGCCCATCTGTGGCTGTTACACTGTTGCCTCCACAAATATGGCTTCTGAATGTCCTTTTTACATGCAATTATCAAGAGGTTTCTCTCTCTTGATTATATTCTGGAGAGCAGCTCATGGGGTCATAAAGTTTACTTTCTTTAGAACTCAGCAACAGCCCAAGTAGTAAAGCCAGTATTCTGCAGAGAGCAGGCGTGTGGAAACAGCGGTCTCTATGCAGAGGTCCAGCACACTCCCTGTTGAGTCAGACTTATAGATCTGCAGTCATTAAGCTCGCTCTCTCTTTTAATTGTAGAGTTTTAGCAATGGGGCAGCAAATCCAGTAGCGGCTCCCCACAGTGTCCACACCGACTCCAGGCTCTGATCATTGATGTAGGTCTCCGACAGCTCCCACGTATGAGGCACACGTGTTCTGCTCTTAGCACGATGCCCAAAGTAAGAGATCCCAGGTGCACCAGCCTCACACCTGTATCCATCAGAGAGTCTTGGGCCTCAACCTACCGGTCAGAATGCCCCAAGAGAACAGTATTCTCTGATGCAAGCACTGGTTTATATCGGAAAAAAAATGAGTGTGCCATCTTGGTACACCTTCCCCACCTGGAGAGATCTGCACAAGTTACACTCCTTTGCCTTGAGGTTGGTAACTCCAATTTCCTCTCCAGTCTCAAGTTACACTCCTTTGCCTTGAGGTTGGTAACTCCAATTTCCTCTCCAGTCTCTTTGGCACCAGTCTCCTCTCCCTGGGAGACAGACTCCTCTGACACCCAGAATTAAAGTGGTAGCAAACATTCTTATTTAATTATTATAAAAAAAAAACATGGGTCCCGGGTGGTTTAAGCCATAGTGTGCTAGTAATATGTATCACATAAAAGCATAATATGGCATCCTTACCTTAAAACCAAGCCCTCCAGCGGCACACTGTCACCGCTGACAGGGCTTCCATCTTTACCCAATCTTCTTTCTGGGGTCATGATCTTCGGCTGGTGTAATGGCTAAGCCGCAAGGACGTCACTCCTGCACTTGCACATGGCAGTCATGGCCAGGGCTGCTGTTAGAAATCATGGAGCCCCATACAGCATACCTGACAGGACAACCTGGCAGAAAGTGATTGAGGATATAGACTTATCAGTCCCTCAGTCCTTTTCTCTGCAACCTTAGCTGCACAAATGAATAGGAAGCGCTCTGAGGTATCCTGCTCATTCACAAACTGAAGCATAGTAAACTGCTTACTGTGCTTCCATGATCAATGGACACAGGAGTGACTTGCACCGATCACTCACTGTGTTCAGTAAGGAAAGGAAGGGGCCAGTAAATTACATATTTACCAGCCCCTTCCCCCGCTCTCCATCCTGAAACATTCCCCTGTTTGCCCAGGGCAGCTGCCGGAAGGAGCGGAGAGGAGGGAATTTGGCAGCGCTGCGGGAAAAAGGAGCGCATGGGGGGGGGGGCACATGTGCTAGAACCACTCTTTTTGCAATGCAGCCGGAGGGAGAAAGGGGAGGAGAAACTGACAGAGCTGCAGGGGGAGGCAGAAGAGGATCAGTGTCTGCAATAAGACAGTACAGCCGGCCCTCCTGCTCAGCAGGTGCCCCGGTCCCCCTTTTGAACTGATGGGGCTCAGTACAGGATGGTTGGCTGTACTGCCTTATCAGTGGCCCTGGTCACAGCACAGGGCTCAGAAGAGATGGCATGAATATGGCATCCCTTCAGAGTGCATATGCTGTTGATGTCACTGGCTGCACCACAAGTTTAGATGTTCACTCTATCTACTGGGGATGCCTTATTATAGACTTACCTGTAGGTACAAGTTCAAAACCAGAGTTTACTACTGCTTTAACTCTTCACTGTTCAACATACACCCTGTACTGCCAGCTTTTTCCTGATAAACTTGTTTTTTCATAGCCGATAGCTGGGGCTGCTGCATAGAGACCACTGCTTTCCCACAGAAAGTAAGGGCCTTATTTGCAGCATGCTGGCAGTGCACATATAAAAAAAATAACACAAAAGGGTGCCTCCATCTAGGTGTAGCAATTTTTTTTAAAAGCATAAAGGACAATAAAAATGCACTCCGTGCTCGCAGTGAACAGGCTTTTCTCCCCAGGCTGCGGCTGCCTTCTAAAGAAAACAAACGTTTTTTGCACCTTTAATGTATTTAGCTGATTAAAACTGAAAATGCAGTTGGGCTTTTAAAAGCAGCTGTACACTGGTTACACTGACAATGAAATTGCTTTTCTGCTGAGACATTTGACTACTTTTTGTCTATCTATCCAGTACATACCCAACAAGTTGATCTACCCGCCAGTGTAGCACTAGACTAATACTGAAGCTTCTCCAGACAGATATACCCAGGAGAGATCCTACAAATGTATTACTAACCTGTCCATGACAGGCAAGGGATTAAAGCGGAACTGAATTAATTAAAGCTAAAACTCACCAGGAGGTAGAATTTTTTGGCAGAAGAGACATGCAGAGTCTCTTTTGCCAAAAAACTTGCAGCGTACACTGCACAGCGCATGCTCTGGGTGCCAGAGACAATGTAACTCTTGCATGTATATGCCATCAATGGCTGTCCAGTGGCCATAGAGGGACCTAGAATCAGCAGAGATGGATGCAACGATAACAGGATCCTACTGCTGTGCATGCTTGGCAATTAAAGCGAAAGCTCATCTCCACCACTTTAAGAGGAAAAGTCTACTATAAAATGCATGGAAGCAATAAATTTATATAAATGCTTTAGAGATAGCTGTGATTCCTTTATGTCAGCCACTATACCAGAGATTTATAAAGAAGGAGCATTGTGATACTCAACAAAACCTTTCCAATTTTTTTCAGCAGCAGAAAAAAAAAGAAAAAAAAATCTGGAAAAGTGAGACTATGCTACCATCTAGTGGTTGTTCTTCATATTACAGGTCATTAACTTCAGACCACTTAAATGGCTTGTTGCTTTTTTTGTAAACGAATAGTTTACATTGCGGTTGCAATAGAAAATCTAGTAAGTAACTGCGGCAGCTTACAAAAATAAACGAAAGGCTGTAATTAGCTGCTAGTTAATAAATATCCTGCACTCCATTAGAATCGAGTACATTACTGTATTAAATAAGGCTGAGAGGGCATAAAGAATAGCACTAAGAATTGTTTGCATACTGGACACTGATAGTATTATTATACAGCATTTGTATTGCACCATCAGTCTATACAGTGCCTTACAAAATGAAGGGAGACAGTACAGTTACAATACACGGGGGCCCTGCTTGTCAGAACTTACAATCTACAGGATGTCTAAAGCCCCATACACACTACTGTATCAGATTTTCTGCTGATTTTTGTCTTCAGATTTACGAAAAATGAGGTCAAACCTTTCAGTTTCAATTTGTATGCAATCAGGCAGGCCTTTGCGCTACATTTTTTTTGTAAATCTGACGACAAAAATCAGCAGAAAATCTTATAGTGTGTATGGTGCTTAACCACTTCCCACCCGGCCAATGCATATATAAGGCCGGGTGGGAGCCGTCTACTCCTGATAGGACGTTCAGGAACGTCCTTCAGAAGTAGCGGGATCGCGCGCGCGTGCCCGCGCAGCGGCGCGATCCCGATGTGCTCGTGTCACCCGGACACATCTCAGATCGGCAGGAGGGCTCTGTGATTGGCCCTCCTGATCACATGACGGCCGTGTCCAATCACGGCCGTCATGTGATGTAAACAAACAGCCGGTTGCTAGGCAATCGGCTCTCCTCTCCTCACACGGAAGTCATCGCTGAGGAGAGGAGAGCAGAATGCTGCAGCCGGCTGATGATCAGTGAGTATGAGCTGTTTTTTACAGCTTTTTACTCACTGATCATCAGTCTAGTGTCAACACACAACACACCACACAGTACAAACACAGTCCCCACATATGTCCCCAAAACACACATGTCCCCAAAACATACATGTCCCCAAATAATATAAACACATGTCCCTAATAATAAAAACATGCCCCCCACATATGTCCCACTAAAATCACATGTCCCAATGATTATCTGCACACATATGTACGTGATTTTTTTTTACCAAAAACATGTAGCAGAATAAATTTTGGCTTAAATTTATGACAAAATTAGATTTTATTGGATTTCTTTTCAAATAGAAAAAAGAAAATATTGTTTTTTTTCCAAATTTCCGCTTTTTTTGCACTTATATCGCAAAAAATAAAAAACGGAGTCGTGAATAAATAACACCAAAATAAAGCTCTATTTGTGCGAACAAAATGATAACAATTTCATTTGGGTACAGTGTAGCATGACCGCGCAATTGTCACTGAAAGCGCTAGAGCGATGAAAGCTGAAAATTGGGCTGGGAAGGAAGGGGGTAAAAGTGCCCTGTATTGTAGTGGTTAAGTGCGATTATCATAGGAAACACTTGAAAACCATGGTGAATAAAATGTGCCCTTTTGTTAGACGTGGCAGTGTCAAAGGAAAAGGTCGATATGCTGCATATCATGAAGCAGACCCATGTGCATGAAGTGAGATTAATAGCAGCCTCTTCCAGGACTCCATCCGGACCACGCCCCCAACGCATTTCGCTCTGCCCCTTTGGAGCTTAATCATAGGGATGGGAGTTCTGAGCATAAGGGGGTGTTTATAAAAGCATCATTGCCTGTCATGTGATATAAATAAGCAGAAACCTAGTGCAAATGTATCCTTAGCTAAGAAAGTCTTCATAAAGGTAAAAAAATCTATTGCACTGGAGTATAAAATGAGAGGGGAGAGCAGAGAGGCACCACCCTAAGGGCTGTGCGCAGAACAGTTTTTTCCCCATTCAAGTCAATGAAAATAAATGGGCAACCTAGGAGGTCACATGCAGGTCAGAAGGAAGTCCGAAGCTGTTCCGAAGCCCCTGTGGAGGATCTTAAAGTGGTTGTAAACCCTTACAAACCACTTTGGCCTACAGGTAAGCCTAGATTAAAGCTTACCTGTAGGTCCTAGAAATATCTCCTAAACCTATATGGTTTAGGAGATATTTACAAAAAGACAGGCACCGCTGTCTACGACGCATGTGCCGCAGACAGCGGCGTGCAGGCTCACTGAGCATACTGCTGCTAACGGCAATATACCGTTAGTGGCGGCTCCCGTGCGAATGCGCGAGAGTGACATCATCGCTGCTCCGGCGCTGTGAGTGGCCGGAGCAGCGATACCCAGAAGAAGATGGACGCTCCGTGCTACAAGGGACAGCGGTGACATCGCTGGCTCGTGTGTCAGGTAAGTGACACATAACTGACTACTATGCAATGCATAGTAGCCCATTATGCTTTACCTTTGCAGGGAGACAAAGAGGAAGTAACACCCATCAGGGTTTACTTCCTCTTTAAAGTACAACTAAAGGCATTTATTTTTATTTTTTTAGTTTTGGATAGGGTGGAAAAGGATTAGAACGGCTGTCATGTATTTATTTCTGCCTGTGCCCCTGTTAGGGAGATTCACCCTCTATATTTTTCCTGTTTACCATTATCATTGAAAGTGAACTGATCCCACATTTTGGGTTGTCACCAAAAAAGTAATAAAGGGGAAATCCTCCAACAGGGACACTAGTTCTGGTGACCTGGGGGTCCCAAAGAAACTCCCTTAATTTGCAGGGATTTCCCTTTCACTTCCTGGCTATGGGGCAGGAAGTGAAGGGAAATTTCCCCAATGGCAAAAAAAAAATCTGACCAGGGTTATAACCTTCCCTTGCTCTATCCAAAAAAAAAAAAAAAACAGTTGGCCTATAGTTCTACTTTAAATGGATCATCTCAAACTAAGCTATAAATGCATCTGGAAGTACTCTGCATTAGCTCCTCTACACAAGCCCCTAAACATCCCCCATGTAAATGATTTGTATCATGTTCAAAATAATTATTTTGGAGACCATGCATGGTCATAAAGGAAAGGACACTCATAAACTGATACTTAGCATATCGACCTTTTCCTTTGACACTGCCACCTCTAACAAAAGGGCACATTTTATTCACCATGGTTTTCAAGTGTTTCCTATCATAGTCGCACTTAAGCCCCATACACACTATTAGATTTTCTGCTGATTTTTGTCTTCAGATTTACCAAAACCATGTAGTGCAAGGGCCTGCCTGCATACAGATTGAAACTCCTAAGGTTTGATCTCATATCAGATTTTGGTAAATCTGAAGTCAAAAATCGTCACAAAATCTGATAGTGTTGTGTATGGGGCTTAAGAAGAATCAGAATCAGATGGAAATAAGTAGAATAAAATTAAGGTATCCCACGCTATAATCAAGGGCATAGGCTATCACTAAGGATAGGTTGCAGCAGATCACCGACAGGGGTATAAACCCTACCCCCCAAATAGTAATAATGTGAAAATCAAATTAATGGTGTTGCGCTACCTTAAGAAATTATACTATACTACAGTGCCTTGTGCATAAATGTATATTAAAGAGGAGCTGCACCTAAAAAAAAAAATATTAAAAGCCAGCAGCTACTAATATTGCAGCTGCTGACTTTTAATAAAATCACACTTACCTGTCCCAGGTTCCAGCGATGTTGGCGGCAGATGACGAGCGATCGCTCGTCTCGCTGCTGCCACCGCTGCCATCCTCTGTCAGGGAATCGGGAAGTGAAGCATGATGGCTTCACTGCCCGGTTCCCTACTGCGCACGCGCGAGTCGCGCTGCGCGTCTCTTATGGTCCCCCGCTGTGTCTCTGGGAACTGTGTGTTTCCCAGAACACAACGGGGGGGCGGAGCGGCTGCGGGGGTCTGGCCGGAAGTGGGTGCAGTTACCTGGATTATCCAGGTAACTGCACCCCCCTCCCCCCTGAAAGGTGCCGATTGTGGCACCGGAGAGGGGGAGGGATCCGATTAGTGGAACTTCCCCTTTAGGGTGAAGAACCGCTTTAAGAATTGTGCTAAATAATAAACTAACAGGGATACTGTTTCCTCCTATTAAATAGGTGTAGCAGAATTACCCTAAGCTAAACAATTATATATTACATAGTGTATACAAAATAATTCAAAATATATGAAGTGCCTCAGGCAAATACAATCGTGAATAATCAAGTAGGGGAATAAAGTGTCCAGTGCTTAAATATAGCAGCAGAAATAAACAAACAAGGTGTCTTGTGCTTTAAAATAGCTCAAAAGTAATACAATCAAGAAAGCTATATAGAATTCCAAGCGTGGCACACACCGTACAAACTAAGCAAGTTGCGGCTTACAATATGTTGGGTGAACAAAAAGGCCTCTAAGAGTAAGGATAAAGGAGCATGTAAAAAATATTATTAGCGGCTTTGACAAACATAATGTGTCCAGACATTTTTGTACCCATCATAATAAGGACCCCACTCACCTCACTTTTTGGGGTATAGAACCATACAAAAAGCATTGGAGAGTGAGCCATAAAGTTAGGACACTTAGCCAAGCGGAATCTAAGTGGATTTTCATTTTAGACACATTTACACCCCAAGGGTTGAACATAGACTTTGATTTAAACTGTTTTATCAGTGATTTCTAGTAGCTGGTGTTATTTGAATTTAGTCACCTGAATATGATATTTAGGAATTATTTTTAACTTCTGATATTGGACCTAACCTAATGATCTTGCAGTACATATTTTATCTTGATATACTTTGGTTTGTGCATTGTATAAAAATATATATATAAAAATGTGTGTTCCCTTGAACATCACTTCCAGTGTCCGGTATAGCTGACCCTGTGTTTGGGCAATTTAAAATTTAATTTTGTTTTTAAAAATATCTAATCTTAATTATTATATATAAATCTAAATTTCTGGGATAAAATATATATATTTTGGAAAAACTTTTTCATGGTTATACTTTATCGGTTTTAGGCTGCCGAATAATTGTAATGGGCTACCTACACTAGCTATGATAATGTGACTAAAAGTTTGCCCCTATTGAGGGGAATATAATACTAGTGAGTGGGAGCCCAGTTTAATTCTAGTTTTTATATTTTTAATTTTTTAAGTTTTTTATTGTTCATGTTTTAAATATTGGATTATGCGTTTTTATGTGCGATATTAAGCTATTACATTTTTAATAGTGGACTATGTGATTTACGTACGATATTAAGGCATTAGCTGGAAGTTTTAATTAAAGTAGTGAATATCTGCTAGGTACCGACTCTCTCCTGGCAAAATCCCTCTGTCTTCCCCCCCCCCCCCGTGCTGGATTCTAAGTAATGGTATTGTTGGCCAAAATAATAACATTATATATACGGGGGCAATCTAAATCTAAATGTAGTAGTAACCTCTGGTAAACAAACGCTATATTATCTAGACATACGAAAATTGGCCGTGGGTGTAGCCCAGTCTAAGAAATCGCCCATATGAATTTCAGTTGAGGGATGTCTATGGGAAAATGGCTGACGACTGGTCATATATAAAAAAATGGCCGCGGGTGTACCTGATTAATTGAAAAATGGCCGCGGGTGGAGCTTGATCCACTAAAAAATGGCCGCGGTAATGGGAGTCTATGGGAGACTTCGGAATAATGGCCGCTATACACGCCAGTATAAAAGACACTTCCGTGAACCTGTATTCCGTTCCCTGAGGAAGTCACGTGATTGGTGACGATACGCGTCGGAATAGGAGGAACTAGGATACCGGAAGTGACGTCCATACTACGAGTGGAACGTTCGTTTGGTTGTTTTTAAAGCTGTCTCTGTTACCTGTTTTGTGAGTACCTGTTTGATACATTTGTTTAAATAAATTTACATACGTACTTCACTATCGGAGCATACTTCTCTCTTCCCTATGAGATCCTTGTGGAAAAACATTGAGCAGTAAGATCGGTGTGGAAGCTATTGAGATACAAAACATCAGTCGTGGGGGCCAGCACTTACCTGCCAGGATCTTTTCATTTGTTTGTTCTGCTGTTTACTTTACAGCAGTAAGGTAAGGGGCCACTCCACCTGGTGTGCCGTGAACACTGGAAATAAGGATTAGAGACACGGTTTTTGGCACCTTATCTGGAGAAGCACTGAATAAATCACTGGTCACTTATTCACTTCAAGCCCACATAAAGACTCTATTTTTGTGCTGTTTTATTTTTATTTTTTTGTTTTTGTTCTTTTTGCTTAGTTTGCACGGTCTGTGCCACGCTTGGAATTCTATATAGCTTTCTTGATTGTATTACTTTTGAGCTATTTTAAAGCACAAAGACACCTTGTTTGTTTATTTCTGCTGCTATATTTAAGCACTGGACACTTTATTTGCCTACTTGATTATTCACGATTGTATTTGCCTGAGGCACTTCATATATTTTGAATTATTTTGTATACACTATGTAATATATAATTGTTTAGCTTAGGGTAATTCTGCTACACCTATTTAATAGGAGGAAACAGTATCCCTGTTAGTTTATTATTTAGCTCAATTGTTAATATACATTTATGCACAAGGCACTGTAGTATAGTATAATGTCTTAAAGTAGCGCAACACCATTTATTTGATTTTCACAGATGGAATTAAGTGTAAAGCCTCATAGACAGGATCGGACTTTATACAAACTTTTCCGTGAACTTTTGTACAAAGGGCGTTTGCCCTGAACTTGTTAAGCATACACACGATTGGACTTTTTCAGCCAACTTTCACCAAATCACGTGGTTTTTCTGGTCTTTACCGCCACCTTTGGCCAACTTCTGTATTGTTGTCTGATCTTTTGCATTGGTTCTGAGCATGCGTGTTTGTAAAGTCTGATGGTTTTCTGTACACACGATTGGACTTTGCTCCATCGGACTTATGTTGTCCAAAAGTTATGTTGTCCGAACATTTGTTCGATGAAAACCGAAAAAGTTTGTCCGATGGAGCGTACACACAGTCGGATGTTGCCTTAAAACAGCTAATTTGCATGTTTGTTTTCAAAAAGTCAGATCGTGTGAACGGGCCTTTATAAGTTCTAATTCTGAGAGAGGGGCTACCAGTGAAACCTTAATTTGATTCCAACTTATCAAGTAGGAGCCACCCAATATACGCTAAATCATGTGTCTGTTTTAGGCTGGCCATGCACATTGCAATCTTCTTTTGCAATCATAGTAAAATACTGTTTTAGATCTACGAGAATTATGCAAAAGCTTATCTAGATAGACAGTAAATTACGCAAAAGCTTATCTAGATAGTCAGTACAATTTGTATCCAATCATACACTCCCTTATACAATATAGTTTGTTGGTAGATCTAGAAGAGATTCCAGCTCACTCATATGCTTTTTATTAGAACTTCTGTACTGTCTTTCAAAAGTGTCCACATTTCTTCCTATGAGGAGGCTCCTGCTAATGTCCATGTCTAGTGAGGAATTTCTAAAATCTTTTAAAATACAGTGAGTGATTGGTGGTACAAAATTCAGAAATAAAGCAAATGCTGCCTGCATCTCAGCTCTTCCTATCTAACGCATTTCCATTCCATGATAAGGACTACTCCCTTCCCAAAGATGAAATAGAATCTCCCTAATAAGCATTGAAATCTGTCCAATCCCGACAACACAGGTCAGTGCACAGTGTGTACGTGACCATATCCCATATCATAGACTATATTGGAAACAATTTGGGGAGGAAACAATTCTTACGTGGACAAACATGTACACAGGCCCTATGGGTGGTGTTCTCCCCTAGTCCAATTGGATCCTTTCCCATTATGAAGACTTACTTTACTAAGGATACATGTCACCTGGCATCGGCCTTTGTCAAAGGGGTACATTTTAATCACTATGCTTTTCAAATGTTTCCCATCATTGTCCCACTTAGACTTAAAATTGAGGAGACAGCAAATTTGTATTTGTTCTTGATAGTTTATACAACTTAATTAATATAACTCATATTTCGCATCTAGTGGTATGTAAGTAGAGTTCTTGATCAATAGTCCATATTACCAATAACCAATCTGCAGGAAGTAGTCACAGCTGCCATCTGCATGCCAGTATCTACAGCAGTCTTGATTGCTGATTGGAGGACTCATGTGTAGCCATTTATAAGGGTGAATGGGATGTAATAGGGGCCTCTGATGTGATGGGTGAACCTTTGATGTGTAGCAAGACCTTTGTAGTGATGGGGGGCCTCTGATACCATGGGGGGACCTCTAATGTGAAGTGGAGCATCTGATGTAATGGGAGGACCGCTGATGTGATGAGGGAACCTCTTATGTAATAAGGGAACCTCTCATGTGAAGGGAGGGGACCTCTCATGTGAAGGGGGGGACCTCTCATGTGAAGGGGGGGACCTCTCATGTGAAGGGGGGGACCTCTCATGTGAAGGGAGGGGACCCTCTCATGTGAAGGGAGGGGACACCTCATGTGAAGGGAGGGGACACCTCATGTGAAGGGAGGGGGGGACACCTCATGTGAAGGGAGGGGGGGACACCTCATGTGAAGGGGGGGGGACACCTCATGGGGATGGGGGGACCTCTGATGGGGATGGGGGGGACCTCTGATGGGGATGGGGGGGACCTCTGATGGGGATGGGGGGACCTCTAACGTGGGGTTAATTTCACAAAGGTGGTTGTGTACATCATCCCAGGCTCAGGTTTCTAATAGATAAGTAACACTTACATATTTTACATTTCAGACTGGGGTGCCTCAAGGTTTTTCAAGGGCTCCATGACTGAAAAGAGGTTGAAAAACACTGCCCTAGGTAAATCTTTTTTTTTTTTCAGTTCTTGATAGAGGGAGGGGCTTGATTCTCATTTTTTTTGGTGCCTGTGTTCCGATTGGGGAGATTTCCTCAACCTTCGTTCCGGGGGCCACAAAAGTGATATAAAATTCCAAACGGTATGGTTGTCTATGGCACAGATGTAGAGGAGTTATCTTCTGACCAGAAAACTGTCAGAAACCATGAATCAGACCGAGACAGAAGTACAAGTAAATCACACTTGTTTATTAATAAAAAGGTAAATAGTAGACATGTGCATTCATTTTCGTCCAAATGCATTTTTGTGCGAATTTCAGGTATTTTCGTTTTCATTTTGACAAACGATAACGAAAGTGCAGAATCCGAAAAACGAAAGATCCAACATAAATAAATGCTTTATTTTCGTTTACATTGTTACAACAGTTCGATATAGAATAGGAGATTCAACGTGACTCTGACAATAACAATCTGAGTCTATTCAACCTGTGGTCGAAGGAGCCTAACCTTACCTCTATTAGTCCAAGATTATATAGAGAAAAGATTCGACATAGAGAGAAAAGATTCGACATAGAGAGAAGATGACACCTGACACTGTGAGACTTAGATCATTCATTCAACATGAACAATGGAGATTCGACAAAGCAAAGGAAAACAAACATGTTTATAATAATATTCGACGGAGCATCAAAACTTTACGACACTGCAATCGTACATTTCCAGAGTCAAATGCTCCACCTATAGGCTATATAGAGTTTAGCTCTGTCGAATCTTCTTTATACATTCGACAGACACCATAAGCCTTCAAAACACAAATACGACCGTAATTCATGTGGATTTTCGGACGATTGCAATTTTTGAACGAAAAACAAAATAAATAAAAACAAATTTCGGGAGTAACTAAATAAATGTATTTTTCAGACGAAAACGAAATTCCGAAACGAAATATTTCACTCTGCACATGTCTAGTAAATAGAGAAAGCGTAGTCAAAGCATAGCCAGAGTCCAGTAACCAGGTCGAGTAGTCAGCCAGGCCAGAAGTCAGGGATCAAAGTGGAGCAACAGCAAGCAGGATAAGGAGCCAGAAGGGATGTCGGCAATCCAGTCTTTAAACAGAACCGCAGGAGATGGTTTCTTGTGATGTGACCAAAGCAAAGGCAGATATGAAGTGGGCTGGACAGCTTTAAGTAGGCAGGTCAGACGGGCTGGATAAGAAACAGCTGGTAACTGTGGAGAGAGATGAGAGCTGGTAATTAGTCGACAGCTGAGCAGTCAGCCCAGAGATGGAAGGGCTAAGCCAGCCCTAACAGTACCCCATCCTCAATGACCCCTCTCCCACCGGGCTTGAGGGGAAAACGTCTATGGAACTCGCAGAGGAGGACGGGGGCATGTACGTCCGAGGACCGTACCCCTTCCAATGCACCAGGTACTGTATGCACCTACGGGAGTCAACAATGGATTGCACCTCATACTAATCATGGTTCTCAACCTGAATAGGGTGAGGACGTGGCACTGAGGTGGTAAATCGGTTACAGACCAACGGTTTCAATAAGGAGACATGAAACACATTTGAGATGCGCATACTAGGAGGAAGGTCCAACGCGTAAGCCACTGGGTTAATCCTGTGAAGGATATGGAAAGGCCCAATAAACTGAGGTGCAAACTTCATTGAGGGAACAGGAAGCCGGAGGTTGCGAGATGACAGCCAGACCAACAGCTCTCTGTCACCGATCTCATAATTGCACTCAGCAGGTGACAATTTCTTGGAAAAGTAGCCACACGGATGCATAGCACTCTGAGTTAGGACGTTGAGACAGAAGGGCGTCAACTCCAGTCTCAAAAGCATCAACTTCTAGGATAAAAGGCAACGTAGGATCAGGATGTGCCAACACAGGAGCAGAAACAAAGGCAGCCTTGAGAGTCTCAAAGGCCTTAATGGACTCCGGAGACCAACTCTGTGGGTTATCGTCCTTTCTGGTCATATCAGTCAGGGGCTTGACCAGAGACGAGAAGTTACAAATAAACTTCCGATAGTAGTTGGCAAAACCCAGGAAACGCTGCAGAGGACATAAACCCACAGGTTGAGGCCACTGTAGGACTGACGAAAGTTTCTCTGGGTCCATCGAAAAACCAGCAGTGGAAATGACATAGCCCAGGAATGTAACCGGTTCACGATGGAACTCGCACTTCTCCAGTTAACAATAGAGATTGTTCTCTCAGTTTCTGAAGCACACAACAGACATCTATCTGGTGGCTCTCCAGGGACTTGGAAAATATGAGGATATCATCGAGATAAACCACCACACACAACTGCAACAAATCTCTGAGGATTCCTGGAAAAGTGCCGGGGCGTTACAAAGGCCAAAAGGCATTACCAGGTATTCATAATGGCCTGTTCAGGTATTAAACGCAGTTTTCCACTCCTCGCCATCCTTAATGCGCACGAGATTGTATGCCCCTCTCAAGTCAAGCTTCGTTGCTCCCTTGAGGCGGTCAAATAACTCTGTAATCAAATGAATCAGGTAGGCATTCTTAATCGTGACACGATTGAGACCCCTATAAAATAGAAGAAGTGACCCCTATAAAAAAGAAGTGACTCTCGCTGTATCAAAAACTGTGGCGTGGCGATCCCATCCCTGTATCTCCGGGATATGCGGTGCATACTAGCTCATTATGGCTTTTCCCTTGCAGGTCTAAAAAAAAAAAAAAAAATGTCAGCGGGTTTACTCCCGCTTTAAAAGCCAATATAAAGCAATAGAAGTGATAAAAAAAAAGTCCCTGTGGCTTTAAATAAGTTTTTTTTTGTTAATTCTCCTTTAAGGGGGGCCTGTCCTATGCCTACATAAATATGCAAGAAGGTGTCCTTCATTTCCATCTCAAAATGTTGGGAGGTATGAGTCAGTGATTACTGACTGTTCATTCAGGAACTTAACCCAGGCTGAATCTTTAAAAGTGATCCGGCTCTTCCAGGTAGCAGGCATGAATGCCCGGCACCAGCGGTTTGCTCTCCCTGTGATTATGCACACCGGGAGCTGAGTGGCAGGAACCGCGGGCTCGATGTTCACCAGCATCCACCGATCATTTGGTCCAGAGGCAGATTGCAGTTCTGTCAGTAGGGAAGGCGTGGATCCTGCGTTCCTGCAAAGTAGAGACATGGATCCATGCCTACCCCTAGTAAAAGCACCTCCCCCACAGTGCACAGAAACATAGGCTAGGCACACAGTTAATCCTTTGATCACCCATGATGTTAACCCCTTCCCAGCCATTAGTACAGATACAGTGCATATTTTTAAGCACTGATCGCTGTATTAGTGTATCACCCTCCTCCTAAAATGGATTACAGGTAGATTTAGTTATTGCTGGGTGGTAGTTAGCCTGGCTAATTTGTAGTATTTAGTGGTCAAATGGCTTCCCTCCAAATTCTATTTAGCTGTGATTGCTCCTATTTGTCAGTAGGTGGTGCTGTTGCCGTTGACAGTGTGATGAGCTACACCCTACAGTGAACTTAGGTTATGAATAAACATACCTTTATCAGCCAATCAGATTTTCTGCTATGAATGCTGGGAGGAGGTATTTATTTGGAAGGAGTCAGGTGATCGGGGTCTTCCCCACCCAGGCTGCAGTCTGGGTGAGATGTGTGTGAAAAACAGCTCCTGCTGAGTAGGCCTAAAGCCTGAGGCCTAGCCATGTGCTCAAGGTTCTGCAAGGAAGAGCCTGCTCACTACCTGAAAGCATGAAGTAAAGGATAGAGACCTGAGATGAAGTACCAGAGGTGACTCTTGCATGGACTGGGGATCCAAGGAGAGCCTGGGAAAGCATCAAGATGGAACCCTCCTGTACCTTCTGTGAGTTAAGTTCAGTTAAAGCTTAAAGGCTCTTTTCCTGTACTGCTGTCTGTCTTATCTCACCTTTTTGTCTTAAGCCCCGTACACACGATAAGATTTTCCGACAACTAAAACTGTGGATTTTTTTTTTTTACGAAGGATATTGGCTCAAACTTGTCTTGCATACACACGGTCACACAAATGTTGGCCCAAAATTCCGAACGTGAGAACGCGGTGAAGTACAAGATGTACGACGAGCCGAGAAAAGGGAAGTTCAATAGTCAGTTCTGCTTGATTCCGAGCATAGAAAGTAAAAGTGAGATTACGCTATGGATAAATTATGAAGTAAGCCAAAATGCAATGGGGAAGAGCTGCCTCTACATTGTATTTCCAACCAAATAGGGTGGACTAGGCTGTGTGAAAGAAAAGCAAAGTAGACTTGGCGCTATACCCTCAAAACATAAATTAATTTTTTTTTCAATATGTGAATAATGATGTGCTCCTTATTTGTGCCGTAATATATACCCTTCCTACTGAATCTACTGAATCTGAATCTACTTGCTACTGAATCTGGAAGTGAACTGTTGGGAAATAATTGGAATTAAATATCTTAGAGTGTTAGACCCCCTGGAATGGTTCTAGGTCTCTCCCAACGAACTGGTAAGAAAATATTTAAATTTGAAAAACACCTTCAGATTATGATTAAATCTTGTGCAATATAGTGCAATATTTACTAAAATAGGTGGTGATAGCGAATATATCAAAAAATGAATTATATAAAAAAAACTGAGTGATAGTGGTAGCGATAAACCTGGTGGGTAAATGCAATTATGCAAAATATAAAAAACAAAACAAAAAACTGTATATTTACAACCAATATACGTGCATATACTTGATATATAGTAAAAAAAAAAAATCTATAATTTATACAACCAATATACATGCATATAATATTAGTTAAATGTGCATGTGAATAAATAAATAAATTAAATAAATTAAATAAATTAATAGTCCCAAACAATGGTGAAAGTGGCTAGAGCAAAAAATCTATAGCTGCTTCTAAGATGAAAGAACTTCCGAAAGTCCCTATACAAGTCGCCGCACAACGCGTCCCTGCCATGGCCAGAGAGCGTTGTGTCAACATCGCAAGGAAGAAGAGAAGAAGGCGGCGGCTGAGGCAGAAGACCAGGCCAACACTAGTAAAAGAGCTATAAGAAGATAGCGGAGGCCCGGCAAGAAAAAACTACGAGTGGGACAAGACCCCGAAGTTGGAAGAAGACACCCAGATGGTGACGATGAAGAAGAAAGCTGGGCTCCTCCGCTAGTAAAAGAGCTAACAGAAGATAGCGGAGGAGTCTGGCGAGAAGACCCCCAAGACGGAAGAAGACCCCGGAGCTGTCTAATAAATTATTTTAAAAACTTGTGTTGTGTTTTTTGATTTACACTTTTTTCACCAGGTGAATGGGTACATTGTACCCCATACTCATTCACAATGGCCCGGGTTGTCGGGAAGAGGCCCTTGTCCTTGTAAGAGTATGGAATAATGACCGTTGGTTTTGGCTGTTAGTAAGTCGATTGTGAGTTTTAGGAGGCAGTTTCTGTGGAGTGCCGTGGGTGAAATCCAGACTGAAGGGAATCAAGAAGGTTATTCTCAATGAGGTGCTTACTCAGTCAGGTGTAGATTAAACGTTCAAGGAGTTGAGGCAAAAAGGGAGTAAAGAAATGGGTCTTAGGTTGTTAAGACTGGTGGGGTCTGAGGCCTTTTTTGGTATGGGAGTGACTAGCGCATGTTTTAGAGGGTTGGGGAGGATGCCAGTAGAGAGTGAGAGGTTGAAGATATGAGTTAAGGAGTGTAGGATTGAGTCAGATTGTGACCGTAGAATTTAGGGAACAGGGTCCAGGAGGTTAGGTGGGCATTAGAAAAATTTATTTTAGTGGGGATGCTTCCTGGTATGCTTAGGACATTGGGCATTGTTCAGAGAGAGTATGGGAGGAGTAGATGTGTGAGGTGAGAGCTCCCTCACACACCCGGACCATGTAGAGAGAGCGGCGCCTAAAGCGCCCAATGTGTTGATTGTGGACTGATTGGGGAAATCTGACACCTGCCGCACACAGGGTGACAACAGCAGTGAACGAGAGACTGGAGAAGAGCGGTGGAAACATACTGCAGTGTGAGAGAAAGATGACTACCCACAGACGAGCTGCTCTGCAGCCAGCTGGAGGAGGGGGCAGGAATGCAGCGGTCGGGTTGAGAGTCTATATGACACTGCAGAGAGGGGATGTCACCAGAACGACAATGTATTGCTACGGAACTCAGGAAGCTGGAGGAGTACAGGGGAAAGCGGGTTTGCGGCTCCCCCATGCTGCTGACAAAGTACATAGAACCAAAGCCCGCTAACAGGCGGAAGAAGGAGACAGCTGTCAGGCAGAAGGAGGTGAGGAGCCGAGAGGAGGTACACACAGCGGTATACACAGCGGAGACCCAGCGAAAATGGTGGCTGAGCAGAGGGGTATCCTGCAGACCCCTAAAAGGTACAGGGGAACCCGGGGGGGGGGGGGGACTTCAAAAGAGGTAAAGAGGATCTCCCGGAGTTGGGCAATACACCCTCAGACCGGGGGCTGGATAGATCACTAATCCCCAAGGACAGAGTAAGCCAGGTGACAAACAAGCTGGGAAGCCCCCCCCATTGCCCCCTTCCCCATCACCTCAGAGGAAAATGAAGAGGTTTTGAGGGACCGAATAGACACCCCCTCAATAGATATAAGGGGAGATGACCCAGGGAGCAGTGAAATAGTTGCACTGGTGACAGAGCAAAATAAGGAAGGAATAACATCTGATATACCCCTGGCAGTATTATCAGCAGAGTCTGCCAAGGAACATACTTCACACACTGAGGAAACTGAGATAGAGATGGAAACAGCAAGAAGTGAGAATGACCAGGACTTTAAAGACATTAGAAAATTGATAAAAGCATTACCCACGAAAGCAGATATACAAGATGTGATCTCCACAGTAGAGAGGTCATGTAAACAAGCAGTAGAAGACCTCAAGGAAGAGATAGGGGCAGTGGGGTACAGAGTGGAAGCGCTGGAAGAAGGCCAAGATGAGATCAAGCAGGTGGTGGGAGAGGTCCAGGATATCATTAAAAAGCAGAAAGAGATGTTGACTATGTATAGAAATCAATTGGATGATATTGAGAACAGAGATAGTCGCCAAAATATAAGGATACGGGACTTACCTGAGAGATATAACAATAAAGATCTATTAGTAACAGTACAAAAGCCTTTTTCACAAATTATGGGACCAAGTAGTATTGAACTAGTGGAAACAGACAGAGTCCACCGTATTAACCCCCTTGTAAGACAGAACAAAGAAAGGCCAAGAGCTGTAATCTGTAAAATCCATAAATACTCTATAAAGGAGACCATAATGAGGACTGCATGAGATACACCCTTGATTCAGTTCGAAGGGACAGAAATAGCATTATTTCCTGACATAGCACGTAGGACTTTAATGCAACGCAGAATGATGTGCCCGTTATTGGAAGCAATGAGGAAAATGGAGATTAGGTACCAATGGGGATTTCCTTTTGCCCTAATAGCGTCACAAAGTGGGGAAAAAGGAGGTGGTTCGCGCAAAAGATGACCTGTAAATGTTTGTGGAGATACTGGACCTCCCCCAAATTTACTTTGTAGACTGGAGATCAAATAATGTAAAGACTGCAATACAACATCCTAAGCGGTGGTCGCAGGTTACAAAGAGGACTTGATAAGATCTGAGAGGATAGAGGGAAAACGGGATAGGGGAAAATCTTTTTTGAGGTGTTTTGCTGTGAATTACTAGGGAGGGGACAGGGGGAAGGGAAGAGAATATATAAATGTACCTAGAGTAATTGAATGGTTTTCTTCTCCCCCTTTTTTTTTTCCTCTTTTCTCTCTCCTCTTTGGACTTCTCCTCCCCCCTCTCCTCATCTGTGTTAAAAGTGAAATGTTAAATGCTTATCAGAATGTACATTATAACAAAGGTGATAACCTCATAAGAGAAAGTAGGATGAACAGTCCAGGAGGGAGGGGAAGGAGAAAAAAGGAAAAGGAGAGGGAAGGGAGCGCAATTATTACAAATTGGTAGGTCCTGATGAGGGACTGGATAATCTGCATCAAGCGGATGGGAGGGCATGGGATGCCCACATGGGTTAAAACCTCTAGTAGGTGGTACTCTTTGGGGAAAGGAGTGTTTAGTGGTGGGGGACTTGAGAATACAGGGTGTGGATTAGACTTCCCAAGAGAGAAGAAAAAAGTAATAGATGGCAATGACTCTAAAATATATAGACGGGCGTAGCTTATGAAAAAATAGATGGATAACTTCTTGAAAATCATGATGTATAATGTAAGAGGCCTGAGCTCACCTCAAAAGAGGGGCCCAATTGTGGCAGGAGGTGCATTATCAGGCTGCAGATATAATCTACATGCAGGAGATGCAGTTTATGCCAGAATCGGTGCCTAAATTACCAGCATTACCATACAATCAATGGTTCCATACATTCTACCCAATAGCAAGAGCAAGTGGGGTATCCATAGCATTTGGGAAAACATGCCCCATGAGGCTAAAGGGGGTACAAACAGATCCTGAGGGAAGGTTTTTATTTGTCAAAGGAACATTGTATGGATTTTGTTATACGTTTGCCTATATATGCACCAACGGTACGGTAGATTTCTTACTGAAAACTAAGAAAGCTGGATAAATTCAAGGAGGGATGTGTAGTTTTGGGGGGGATTTTAATTATTATAATTATGGATCCTAAACCGAATTCTGCATCTGAGAAAACCGGAATTTCATTTAAAGCATTGAAACAAGTGAAAAAACATTTGAGATCAGCCCATTTGGTGGATAGTTGGCGAGCTTACAATGAGGGAGTGAAGGACTATAGTTATTACTCAAAGACCCATAAAGTATACTCGAGGCTGGACCTACTTATGGTGGACTAGTATTATCTTAAACGGGTAAGGGAGGTGACGATAGGACCAATAATTTCTGATCATGCACCAGTATTAATGAAGTTTCTTCCGATACTTGGAGGTCAACGGGAGTGGATATGGCATCTAAATGAATCATTGCTGGATGAACAAATAGCGGAAGATATACAAAATAAAATAAGTCTGTTATTTTAGGGAAAACATATCAGGAGACATATCAGAGCAAACGGTATGGGAAGCTCATAAAGCAATCATCAGAGGGGTATTAATAGCTCATGGCTCATGAGTTAGAGAAAAAAAAAGGAAGGAGCTAGAGGATTTATTGGGAAAGATATACGAGTTCGAGATAAAACATAACAGCCTTGACCCCGGGGAAGCTGGACAATTGGAAAAGCTTAGAGGAGAGCTTAGTACATACCCAGATAGGAAAACCAAAGATAAATATTGATTTGTTGCACAAAGATTATATGAAAATGGGAACAAATGTGGCAAATTACTAACCAATTAAGAAAACAGGAATCTTCCCATTTTCATAGCATCCAAATACACTAATAGATACAAAATCCATAGCAAGGAAATCCAAAAAACTTTATAGGAGCCTTTATAATATTAAAACAACCTCATCATGAGCAGAAGGAGGGGACCAAATAGAGGAAGTAAGAGATTACATCAAAGAATCCGCACTACCACCTCTGTCTCCAGAGGTGGTGGAGAGGTTGGAGGAGCAGATTACAGAAGAATAAAGAAAGCAATATATAAAAAAAAAAATTTACCGAGTGGGAAAAGCCCAGGACCAGATGGACTAACAAGTGTATACTATAAGAAATATATCAACATCCTGACGACACCACTGTGCAAGTACTTTATTCAACAGCTAGGAATCCGTTACCCCCAGCATTGTTGGCCTGACAGCGATAACAAAACCAGGGAAAGACCCAAAATATAGCGCAAACTACAGACCCATCTCCCTCTTAAACGCTGACACCAAACTATTAGCCAAAATATTGGCTACAAGATTACAAGGCAAAATAATGCAGGTGGTACATCCCGACCAGACAGGGTTTATGTTGGGTAGAGAAACTAAGGACAACACTATCAGAGCCCTTCACATGTTACATTGGATACAGAATGGACCCAATAAGATCCCAAGAGTAATTCTATCGATGGATGCCAAAAAGGCCTTTCATAGAGGGAATTGGACATTTATTATGGAGGTGTTAAGGCGAATAGGCCTGGGGGAGCAGATGATGAGGTGGATGACAGCACTATATGCAGGACTAAAGGCAAGGGTAAAGGTGAATGGGGCCCTGTCAGAGGCTTTCGAAATATGGAATGGTATAAGGCAGGGCTGTCCATTGTCCCCAATATTATTTGCACTCATGTTAGAACCATTTCAATGCAGAATAAGGGAAAATAAAGGGATAAACGGGAGTAGGAATTGAAGCTAGAGAGTATAAAGTGTCGGCATATGCTGACGAGTTACAGTTTTTCCTACTGAACCCCCAAAATTCTATAAGAGAAGTGATGGAGGTGAAGAGATATGGGGAATGTCGAATTTCAAAACCAACATAGAAAAATTTATATAAACCGGTAAATATGCTCTGAGACTATCCCCATTAGCTCAATTAGGAGGGTATCCATGGTTCCCCCGGAGAGAAGGGAGCAATGGGTCCATAGGAATCAGAAGGGAATACAATGTGCCTAAAGGTATGCTACGTTGGGTGTCCTCATGCCTCAAGAGGAATTGGAATTACAAGGGGGCATGAGGATGGCAGGATAGAGATACAACCAAATTAAATTATTTTTCAAAAAGATAGGCTCACAAGACCACAGAATACATTAACCACATTTGAGAAGATGTGTTGGAAGATATCCAGACCCAATCATGTATTATCCCAAATGTATAAACTCATCCTTAGGGTATTGTGTTGTCCTCACTATTTTATTAAAGAACAGGAAAACAAATTAAATTACACATTCACACCACCACAAATAAAACAATTAATGGAAGCAACACACTGTCAAGTTCATCTATTCAGGAAATGTCATAAATTCCTGACTAGATGGTACAGAACCCCGGCATGATATATCCAACAGCAAATAACCACTATTGGAGGGGGATGTAAAGAAAAGGGAACTTTTCTTCATATTTGGTGGACATGTCCCAGGATCAAGATATTCTGGGAGGAAATAGCCCCATGGATCAAGAAAATGTCAAAGGAGCAGATAGATTAGTGCCAGAGCACTTTGTTCCATGGGACTATGGACACCATAAGAGCATATAAAAATAGTGTAATACCACACTTATTAAATGTGGCGAAGAAGATAGTACCCAGACAATGGAAACAAGTCATAAGTCCAACACTAGGAGAACAGAAAAAGGAGGTGGATGGAATGAGGGAGGCAAAAAGGTGGGTTTAAAAGATTAGAAATAAACAGGATAAATTTGAGAAAATATGGGAAGAATGGAGAAAGTACACCCAAGAGATAGAAATAATTGGCAAAAATAGGATTAGATTCTAAACAGAAATCTGACAAGGGAAAGAAATGAGGGAAGAACCACAACCAGTTTTCCATATTTTTTGTTTTTAATTTTAGTCTTAAAGATTATCAATGTAAATGTGGGATTAAATGATGTGGGACAGTGGCAGATGGAGGCTCCTCCGGCGACCGCTGTTTGGCCACTACCCCTTTTTTTTTATGATGCACGTTTTACTAATAAGGAGTGAGGGTGAGGAAAGAAAAAAAAAATAAGGGGGAGGAGAAGGGGCATACACAAGATCACAGACATATGAAGAGTTAAACATTTTTTTTTTGTTGGGCATCTATAAAAAAAAGGACACACACATGGGGTATATTTTGGAAAGGGAGAAGGAGGGGAGGTCTCACAAAATAATACATAGAGCACAAACAATTGACATTTTTTATTTATATAGATTTATATGCATTCGCAAGTGCACAAAAAGGCACACGCATAGATGGCACAATTAAAGGAGAATATAAATAAAGGAATAAGGAGAAGGAAAAAAAGGGAGAGGAACAGAAAGGAGAAGGGAGAAAACACTTTCATTTTTTTTCTTTTCTCTCCTGTTAAATCACAGGGGGGAGGGAAGGATGGGTGGCGCCAGGGGAGCCAACCTCAGGAATCGATATATGTGGGAAGAGGAGAATGGATATTCTTACCTTTTTTTTTATGTGGACATGTCATGTAAATGGTAATTGTAATAAGAGAAAATGTTTATTAAAGACTGAATTAAAAAAAAAAAAAAAAAAAAAAAGTTTAGCGACTTCCTCTATAGTAGCTGGGTTAAAAGAGGGAAGTGTTGAATGTGCATGACAAGGAGTGTAAAATGAGGGGGATATCTGTAGAGCGGAGATTTCAAATTGTCTCAATCTTATTTTTGAAGTGATTACCAATCTCCTGGGCAGCAAGTAAGTTGGTGGGGGGTAATGGAGGACAAAGTAGAGTGGTAAAGGTAGAAGAGTTGATGGGGACCGGGTGAGAGGGTGTTAATGAGAGCGATAAAGTAGGTCTGTTTGGCAGTAATGGTATTTTTGGACAGATTAAGATTGGCTGAAATTGTGCTGTGACTTAGTTTTACGCCAAACGCTCAAGAGCGCAGTTACGTTCTTTGAGGCTTCCGATATTGTCTGCCAGGGTTGTAGCGATCGGGCGAACATATCCAGGGTGGATGACCGTGAACTGTTGTAGACAGAAGTGGCCAAGTTGGGGCAGGACAAGGATCAGATTGTTTCTACGACAATCTGTAGCGGGGGGGGGGTAACAGGAAGGGCTAAGATGGCAAAGGTTTCTACAGGTAATAGTTTGGTAGCTGGAAGGTAAGACAAGGAGAGAGTGAAACTAATAAGGTGGTGAACAGAGGAAAAGGAATATTGGAGAGGGTGTGCGGAGTGCATAGGTAGGAGAATATGAGGTCAATGCAGTTGCTAACAGTGAGTAGAAGCGATTGTCCATTGTTTTAGGTCAAAAGAGGTGGTTATGCTCAGCAGCTTAGACGTAGCGGGAGTGTTAAGATTAACAGGGATGTTGACGTCAACAACAATGTTGGTCTCATTTGTACTCTTCTCAGATAAAGTTTTAAAATTATTCTGCTAGGTTTGATAAAATTCCACCTAGTGTACAGTGATCGGTTTTTATAAATATATTTGAAATGTCAAATAAAAATTATACAAACACGTTATACTACTGGCAGCAGTGACACTAAACGGGACTGATAGTGCGGCAGGCAATCTGACACTGACTAACTTACACCAATAGTGATAATACTATCCACTGTCACTGTGCTAATGACACTGGCTGGGAAGAGAGTTAACATCTAGGCTGATTAAGGGGGTTAAACATGTGCCTATGTGTAAAGTGTGCTGCTTTTACTACTAGAGCTCTCAACTGACAGATTGCACAGAGCCAGTCAGGAGGTTCCAGCCATGAATTGTTGTCAGAGACTTAACAGGCTCCCACTGTCGCTTTGCTACAGAGGCCGCTCGCAGTACATTGCGGGTGGATGACGAGTGGTTAAAAAGGAAACTATAAAAAGGTTAGCAGTTGTTACATTGTCAAAGTTGCAGGTTCCAGGGTTGTCATCTTTGTAGTTGCTGACCTTGAACAAGCATGCAGTCCATAGGTCTAAAAATTCTCAACTCCCATTTGTATCCTTGATGGTTGTGGCAGGATCAGGACAACACTTCTGCAGTGTGCCCCTATATTCCCAAATTCACTTTTTTTTTTTAAAGTTGCAGACCACTTTAGGCGGGATTCACACCTATGCAGTTTTAATTTTTTGCGGATTTGCACTACAGTCATTTAATATGGTTTCCTATGGAACACATTCTGTAATGCAAATCTGCAAAATGCATAGGTGTAAATCAGGCCTTATTTTCTACACTTGACCACTAGATGGCAGTATCACACCCCCAAGTCATCTGGCAATCTTACTAGAGCGGCCACCAGATTACGCTGATCTTTTTTCAGCGCTGGTTTGTGGTGAGGTTTTATCTCGCCAGTGTGTGATAACATCGCTAATCTATAGACACTAGAAGCATAGGGATCACTCATTTAAAACCAAAATGTTAATACCACTAAGATTCTGCTCCCACTCAGAGGTTTGCTTTTATTCTAAATAACCATGCCTTTCAATAAGTGTTTTCAGCACGTTTTAGAATGCAAAGCTTCACATTGAGGATTTCAGCCAAAATGGCACACCCCATCCCCCAAAAATTAAACTAGCAATGTCCGAAATACATACACCATACACCCCCCCCCCCCCTTTTATTTTCAGCCCGCCCTGGTCCTGGTCATTTAGAGCTGTGTCAGCCAACAGCAGCAAAGAAGAGCCCTTAAAGGGGTTGTAAAACTAAAAAAAAAAAAATTGCAATATCTGATGCTATATAGATCATGAATCTAGCTGTTATTGCTGCAGAAAAAGCTTATTTATCTAATGGGTAAATAAAACCTATCAGCACTTCCTCCTTCCCCCTCTGTATGTTTGCCTCAACTTCTGGGTTTCTGAGCGTGCTCTCCACAGCAATGTCACAGCTTCAAAGGAACTACAATTCCTTTGATGCTTAGCGGTATCATGCATTGCAGTGCTACTTTCACTGTGCGACAAACCTAAGCCACAATTCTGCAAAAAGGGTAGTAAAGGCAGGGCAGTGCTGAGATGGTCATTTAGATAATAGTATGGGAGGCAGAGCTACAGCATCTTAGATAGGCCTGCGGCTCCCCTGCCTGTGAACACACCGCATCTGCCTGCAGGGATGTAGTGCCAAGGGAGGGGTTGAGCAGGGCCGCTGTTAGAAATCATGGGGCCCCATAGAGCATACCTGACAGGGCCCCTTGGTCCCGCCCACAACCCCACCCCTGGCTCCGCCCTTGACCCCATGCTGTCAAAATCTGGGGGAAAGGTGGCAGGAGCTGAAACATGTAAGATGTTCCAAAAGGTGAACCTTTAAAGTGGTGTTACACCCCCAAAAAAATAAACATTAAAAGCCAGAAGCTACACATACTGCAGCTGCTGGCTTTTAATAAATGGACACTTACCTGTCCTGGAGTCCAACGATCTCGACACCCGCAGCGGATGTTTCCATCAGCTGTTGGGTGCTCCACCACCATTATGGGTAAGGGAACCCGGCAGTGTAGCCTTTCAGCTTCACGCCGGAAACCCTACTGCACATGCACGAGGCCCCGCTTCTCTCCCCGTTTGGCCCAGGGGCCAGAGGAGGAGGAGGGAGCCCCGCGGTGACATCACAGCTCTGTGGCAGGGAATCCTGAAAGTGGAAAAGGATAGCTGATACCCTATACCCCCCCCCCCCCCCCATTTCCCCCTCAAAAGGTGCCAATTGTGGCACCGGAGGGGGGGAGGAAGAAGATGAGCAGAAGTTCCACTTTTGGGTGGAACTCCGCTTTAATAACCATTATTATTCTATTATTTTATTTTTTTACCTGAATGGACACAAGTCAATTCATATCTGGACTCCTGTAGACCTACATGGGGCTTTCAATCGGTCCACATCAGTGGCAGGCGATGCTCAAAATTTATGAGGGGGACGCAAACAAACTGAAAATCATATGCAGCTACTGTACCCATCAATCAAGAAAAAAAAATAAAAATAAATAAATAAAAAAAAAAAAAACACACCCCTTTAGCATCACTTTAACCACTTCGCACCGGGAGGACGTCCTTGGCTTTATGGTGCAATATCTGAATGATACCTGCAGCTACAGACATTGCTGTTTTTTCAGCCAGCGATTCCCTGCACCATAAAAACGATCAGTGTGGCTGTTCCGCCACTTGATCGTTCTTACGGGTCGTGTGAGGCAACACACCCCCCCCATGCTTCTATCAACTCACCGCTTCCACCCCCCCCCCACCATGCTTCTATCAACTCACCGCTTCCAATGGTGAGTCAGAAGGGATCTGCTGGCCCCAGATTTCAACTATAGAGATTTCTGGTGGACCAGATGGTCGCCGAGTCTGATCGTTCGGAGGCCAGGCGCGATGTTATGACATCACGCCTGGCCTCTGCATTCAAAAACTGTGCCACCTCAGCTGGGCGGCCATAATAGTTTTTTATTTTAGGCTTCCCAGCCTAGAGGGAAGATGCGAGTTCTTATTGACCCCATATCTCACTGTAAGAAACAGATCGTGCCATATTCCTATTACAAGGGATGTTTACATTCGTTGTAATAGGAATAAACGTGAACAAATTATTATTTTTTTTAAAGTGTCAAAGTAAAAAAAGTCAAATTCACAATATTTTTAAAGCTCCCTGTACCCAACACGCAGAAGCGAACGCATATGCAAGTCCTGCCCACATATGAAAACTGTTCAAACCACACTTGAGGTATTGCTGTTAATGTTAGAGCAAGATGGCAATTCAGTTCGCATTGTGCGCTATACAAGTATTTCATTTAAGAGCAATTCTAACCCAAGACCAACTCAAAACATGCAACCAGAAAAAAATAAAAATTTAAAGTGTCGCCTGAGGATTTTTAATTACCAAAGTTTCATACCATCCCATGTGTGTGCAATTTTGAAGCGTTAGGTATCCATTTACTCGGCGCAACTTCATCTTTCACATCATGTAAAAAAAAAAAAAAAAAAAAATTGGGCTAACTAAGGTTTTGTTAAAGCATGAATTTTTTGAAAAAATCCACACAAATACCGAGATAAAAAGTTGCAACGACCACCATTGTATTCTCTAGGGCAGGGATATGCAATTAGCGGACCTCCAGCTGTTGCAGAACTACAATTCTCATGAGGCATAGCAAGACTTAGAGCCACAAGCATGACAGCCAGAGGCATGATGGGACTTCTAGTTTAGCAACAGCTGGAGGTCCGCTAATTGCACATCCCTGCTCTAGGGTCTTTGCAAAAAAGTTTGGGGTTCTATATAATTTTCTAGCAAAATATAAAATATGAATTTTACATGCAGGAGAGAAATTTAGAGTGGTCTACAGAGGATGCCTGCAACTACAGGAATCATGCTATTGCCAACCCCCCCCCCAGGCACAAGCAAGGCCATTTGTGAAAGCTGGATGGCTTTTACAGGTAGCCCCTCCCCCTTCTGCACCAATGGTTAGTTTACTTGCTTTAAACTACCCTCCCTATTGGTTAGCAGTCAATTCACCCCTTTTTGCAACATTAGTGGCACCAGTGTGTCTTAATTGCCCGTTTATGCTGCAGCCTAAAGGGGCCAACACTGATACTGGTGGCACTAATGCTGCACCAAGAGGTGAACTGCCACTGATCCACCAGTGGCAGCACATTACTATGAACCCCTTTACTGCCCACCCCCTCACCACTGATAATTGCATTCACTTGCAGCTCTGCATTTGCTGTGTGATGTGGGCAGTGGCTCAGCTGTTATTGTCGATTTCTGATCTGTGAGGTTGCATGTGCAATCAGGAGCTAGAGGCATGTCAGGTTGCAATCTACTCGTCAGATCGCAATTGACCGGTTGCCAACCCCTGATTTAGCGTATTAAGTGACTGGAGTTAAAGGGTGAGGGAGCGAGTTTGAGGTCTGTCTTTGCTGACAGAATCACTTGCTTAGTTTCAGTTACCATGACATTGCAACAGAAAATAAAAGTGGCACTATCAGGATTTTCTGATCCGTCAGCCTACAACTCCATTCACTTTTGAAGAGGCGCGTCTTGCATAAAAGGGGACCTCCATAACAGAGCACAAGGCAGCAAGAGGAGAGAAAAAAAAAAAAAAGGCAAAATTACGTTTTTTTATTTTAAAAAAAAGCACTTTAAGATGGCCATTTTTTTGGAGACTTTAAAGCATTGCACCAGCGATCAGTAGGTTGCTGGTGCCATGCAGGTCACCTTCAGGTCAGTGTACCCATACAGAAAGAAGCAATGAACTACTACAGCACTGTGGTAGTTATTGGAGAACTACAAGCCGACAGCCACAAAGGATGTTGAGGGGGTTGTAGTTAGAGCTGTGAATGAATGTGTGGCTGCAGCATTGAGACCATGTTGGATGGTCTCCTTTGATCCCAAACGAGAACTTGTCCTTTTCCACCATCTTTGGGGGGGGGGGGGGGGAGAAGCACACACACAGCTCTGCTAGGACATGTCAATAGCTGCCATATGTAGCAGGACCCAGATCCCAATTGAAACCAGTGTAGACTGGGTGAGTTATGTTGCTATAAAACGGTTAGATTAATAGACAAATAAAAAACACTAACACCTATAGGTTTAAATATAAAAATTTTATTCCAGTGATTTTAAATTCCACCTTATGATTTGTAAATATTGGCAGCATCTGTAATGGAGAGGAGAAATCAGTGCAATTAGTGGCAGTGCTTTCACAGAGTGGGTTGCTTCTTCTTTAACCATCCCAAGTCCCATAGAGGACTTCCAGATCGGCTACACTGAGCACCAGAGTTCAGACAAACGTGGCCATAAGGACAACAGTGGACTCTGTCTGGGCAGCACACACCCTGCAAAAAAATAAATAAAAAATAAAAAAGTCAGTCTAGCCATCTTTAGGACCTGTTATAACAAATTCCTGTTCTGTTAGTCCCAACCCCTTTCCAACGTCTCATCCCTCCCCCACAGATTCATAGCATTAACACTCCAATACAGATCAGGCATTTGGTTCCCATTCTCCAGGTCAGGGACACCAAATAGTGAAGCTGCAGAGCCGACATGGCTTGTAGTGGTTAGTCACATTTAACTGGAATTGTTCTGTAATGTTGAACAGACCAACATTTATATACATAAAAAGATAAATCAGTAAAAAGCGACCACCCTGGATTTTGTCAAGGCAGATAAGGTGTGAAAATCGTGGAACCATCTTGTTCCAAGTACAGGATCCCCATCCTTGGTAAAAGTACGATTTGTCAAATCAGATGTTAAAATTTATACAAATGGATGGAACCAGTTATTGTTCCAGTTGCATTTCCCCAATGTACAGTTTTTGCACTTGTTTACAAGCTTCCATCTCCATGAATTGCTGGGTTGAAAGACAGGGATGCTCTAACTGCATACAGGAGGCCTCATTTCATGCGTTTTACACCTCACAGCTTCACACCTGCAATCCAATCTGCATCGACTTTGTAATGGAAATTTGTAGGTTCTCTATATAATTGTATTCTATTTTATATGTATTGCACACGGCACTAATGTTTTCAGTACATGTTTAGCATTCTTTCGAGTCCTGATTAGAATTAGCCTTGCTATGTAATGTCCCTTGTTACCATAAATGTACAATTGTAACATTAATGCGATACCTACGTAATCATGTGTAAAAACCTTCAAATGCATCATAATAAAGAACGGTTATTTTGAAAGATGGTGAGCGCATCTTTTGTGTTTGTTCCCTACTGCAGTAGTTATTTGGAATCACTAATCAATATGAGGATAGGAGTTGCCCATCTACAAAATATCCATTTCAAATTCTTCCCATGATTGATAGGTTGGTCACCTTTAGTCAAATACCCTGTAAAGGGACAGGCTTTACACTTCTGGCAGCTAGTGTTAAATGCTGCCATTTCCTTCCCCATGATGGCTCATACATCACTATAGGACATACTGTATGAGCAGACTGGAGGAAGCCAAGTGCAGCAGGAAACACCCAAAGCAGTTATTTTTGTCCAAGTTTATTGGCAAGACGTTCCCTTACAACTCCTAAAGAGGACAGTTGTCACCATGACAGGAAGGCACAGGTAGCAGTTAACACATGCTCCAAAACTTCTCCACTGATTTGCATCCTTGCTTTCATTCACACCTTAGCAATCTGAACTGTGGGCTGAATCACAAGTCAAAATTGCATGAAAAATTGCAGGACACTTATGCGATGCCAGTACTTTAATTGCAGCATGGTTTTGCAGTGATAACTTGTGCTACAATTGCAATGCTTGTCATCCAAACAATGAGCAGGGGCTTTTGAAGGACAGCACACGTTTCTATATATTGTGCTGTGATTGGGGTGCCATTAGTAATGGCATCGCACAAGTGTCCCGTAAATTCAAATTATGATCGCTCAGGTGTGAATGAAGCCTTACGAGAGAGCAATGGTGGACAGAACTCAATTCTGTATTAGGTAAAAAATAAAAAATCTTAGAACCGCTGGAGTCTAAAAGTGCATTTTGAATGGTCCTTAAAGGTTTTCCACTAGGAAACTCTTCTTGTTTTAAAAGCAATCCTGCCATTCCAGGTGAACCAGCTAGAGTGGTGTCTGAAAGCAAGCCCATGCTTGGGGTGCACACCCCATCACTGCTACAGGCACAGGTATAGAGGAAAAAAAAGATCTGGACAGATGCACACCCATGCAATGCAACTAAGGCTTTTTTTTCTCCAATAAAGGTTTGTTCATAAAATTTCACCAGTTTCAATGCATGAGCACAGCTAGATGCTTCACCCTACAGAATACACCCTGATCAGTTGAGGACTCACCCGAGTATATGGGCAGCACAGCCAGATATCACTAAACCCTACACAGTCAGCTGGCCTCACTTTAGAATGTACCCTGGTCACAGCCAAGAGCTCACCTGTGGATAGGGGCAGCATGTCCACATACCACCAAGCCCTACGCAGCAGGTCTGTCCATCATAACATACATGTGTGGAATCACACCAGACATAATCCAGAGGTGTCACTGGGGCAATTGCAGTAGCTGGAGTAGCTAGCTCATCAACTGGTTTGTTGCAGGTTTCAGCTGTCACATCACAAGTGTATCCACTGGGACAGCAATGCAGATGGTCTGAGCAGCACACAGCCTGGAAAAAGCGATCAAAAAGTGAATCAGACAGTCAATGTTCCACGTTCCCAGCCAGCAGCAATTTGCATTCCAGAGTAAATATAAGACACCAACCTTTAGCTTAAAGAAACCTGTCATGGTGGCAAACATGGGAGACCACCATTCCTGAGCTCTTGAAAATGCAGCAGTGCCTGGCTGTTGGCTCTAACAATTTTGAGTCACTCACCTGAAACAAATTCAGGTTTCCACTGTGCCTATATCCAACCAATTAGGACAGCTAAACAAGTGGCATTTTCAGAAAGATCAGTGGCACGTCTTGGCACCATTTAAAAAGACAAAAAACCCACACAAACACCACTGCCCTCATCCTCATTGTCTGCTTTGGAGTTTGCCTTTGTTTTAATTTAGGCTCAGTGACATGTTGGTTTTGTGGCCTACCATAGAGGAAGGGTATTCTGCATTACATCAGTCTCCATTCACCCTATGCGATTTCAAACCTCAGGCAGAATTGCCACAATGCGAACACATGTGGCAATCAAAACAGTGCATTTTGGTGCCATTTTCCATCACTGGCACCCAAAATGCAATGCCATGATTGTTATGCAGCAATCTATACCCTTCATGTGAAGCTTGTCTGAAAGGAGCAGGAGATTTTGGGGGGGGGGGGGGCGGTGAACGCATATAGGGCAGCCCAATCGGGTGAACAGGCTGCCCTACGACACGCAGAACCATGTGAAACTCATGCTGGGAAACACTTAACAGGAATGCTCATTCCCACTACACAATGTGTTTTGCACAGAGCAGCCTTGTTTCTCCTTGGGTCCCCTGCCAGAGCTTCTGGCTCCTCCCTTCCTCAGAGTTACCCTATAGCAAGCAGCTTGCTTTATGAGCACTCATGTGGGCTCACATCTGAGTCTCGCTGTCTGCATGTATTGACACAAACAGGACTCAGCCACACCCCCCTCATTACTGCCCAATTAAAAGCAGTGGGAGCCAATGGCTCCTGCTGCTGTCTGAGCTATTGAGGAAGGGAGCAGACAGCCTCTGCTCTTGTGCACATTGCTGGATCAAGATTGGGCTCAGGAAATCACAAGCAAGGACCACAAAGGTTTTTACCACTTAAAAGCACAGAATGCATAAAAAAACCTTTAACCCCCAAAGGGTAAATTGAAGGGGGTTGAACCTCTCAGATTTTATGACCAAGGGCAGGAGAACCCGTTACCAGGAAGTAGTGACTAGCTCACTGCAACTGTATGGGGGGGGGGGGGGGGGGTCTTCCAAATGTTTTACCCTGGACTATAGCATCTTCAAGTAAAACAAGAACTGCCCCAGCCCCATGCAAGACAAGCAGACCTTTATGTTAAGACAGATTTGGTTTTACAGATATTTGAGCAACAGGGCAAAACATGCCCCTGGCATGCCACTGCGAGTCGAGGTTAATGGATGCATAAAAGAAAAGCCGAAAGAGAAGAAAGTCTCAGACGAGGAAAGTCTGAAGAGTTATGCAAAGCTATGTTCTACTGTATGTTGCATTGGGTGTTGCCACTCTGATGCACATTTGTGCAGTTTGAAAGGCTAGAAAAAAAACCCACATGCTGTTTAAAAACAGCCACGTGATGTCTCATTGGCCCTGCATCTGGTACCCACCCAACTATACTCCTATAATCTAAAGCTTTAGAGTGCCATTACATCTCACCCCTCCTTTGAGGGACTGCCATATGAGATATTAAACCTGCCATTCTAGAAACAGAACAGGTGCAACAACTAGTTAAAGCTGAACTCCAGGCAAACTGCCAAGTTTTGATTTTAAAACCCACTCCCAATAGTCATTCCTACCAGAAAGGACAGCCAGTTGCCACCAGAGTCAAGGAATACAGCAATGTCTCTCTCCATCCCAGTCTGCTTAATTGACTAAAAGCCACAGACTGACAGAGGTCATCCCTTTGCTTCCCAATCTGTATTTTGTGGACACGTTTGCATGCAGCACACCTACTTGAGCTTCCATCCCCTGTCCCAGTATGTATATTTTTTTCCCCCTTTGATAAATAGATCTGCATTATTTTCATCCAATACCCATATGGAGTTCAGCTTTACCATTAGCAACCATGCTAGCCAATAAAACTGGCTACCTTCTGCCCTATGCTACACCAATGGCATCAAGGGAGCATCTCACCTCTTCCAGGGGGCAGCAGGCCCAGCCTCCACCCTCTGTATGGCAGCATGTGGTACCCTGAGGACAGCTGTGAGACTTGTCACACTTGATCTGTGAACTGGTAAGAGTCTTGCTGAGCCGTGGAAAAGAAAGCGGGCCCACAGAACAGGTAGCCTGCTCACCACACCTCCACCCACTGGGGCAGCAGTGGGACTGATCAGAGCAGCAGATGGCCTATGTTCAGGAGAGAACTGAATTACAGAGGAAGAGAAGCAGCAAAGCAGAGATCTGGCATGGGAGGAGGGGGTATACAACATTATACCTTTTCAATAGGGCAGCAACCCCAATCTCCAGAGGGAAGGCGACAGCAGGTGGTCTTGTCAGGACATGATGTGGTTGGATCACAAGGAACGTCGGCGCCTGCAAGATTAGTTGAAAGATTAGGTTTCCTGGGTAAATAAAAATCTGCATTAGTGGGCACACTGTAGAAGTGCTAATACTTGGTTTGGCTTAGAAGGGGGGGGTGCCAGTATTTTAAATGATTCAATAGCAATAGATGCAAGAAACTTGGTTTATGAGGATCAATTATCCCACCTCCCTTTCCGAGAGCTGGCAATGAGGGGTGTCAATTGTCAGTGCCTGTACGCATACGTTAATAAGCAGCTCGTGTCACTAGCTAACCTAAGAATGATAACTGTCCAAATTATGAAAAGGTTGGTCATCAGGGCAACCCCCTAGACACCAACTACTACCTCACCATCTCCCCACTAGGGACTCCCAGCCTGTCCATGTGCCAGCATCAGGAACCTGGACAGAGGACTGACATCCCTTCATGCTTACTCTGATCCTTCAGAGCTGGCATCTTCTTGAACCAAGGCATGGAGTCCTGGCCATGTACACAGCTTCCTCCAGAGCATGTATATCCGGTGGGACAGCAATGGATCTTATCAGAGCAGCAAACAGCCTAGAAAGAATACACGTTAAAGAGTAGCCGAGTAATAGCCTGGTAATTTATGTTACATGCAGCCCTGTTTTTACTCAATTCACATACCTGTGAAAATGGACAGCATCCCCATTCGCCAGAGGCCAAACGGCAGCAGGTAGTTGAGCCAGGACAACTGGATGTATCATCACATTTCACAGTTTCTAAAAAGATTGAAGTAGTTCTTTAGTAATCACCACTTCAAGACTACAAAGATATGCACAGTCTGTGCTCAAGCACTTCTAGCACACCTAAACCGAGTCCAAACCTCAGACTCGGACCCTCCAACTGCACTGTCCCAATTTGATATGTCTAACAGTCTACAGATCAGTTTACTACACATGGAGACAACCAGGTTATTTGCCATAAAAAACACCCAAACATTTGACAGCAGAGACCAGGTACAATAAAAATGGTGGCAGTGGATACATACATCTTTCATGAAAGACCAAACACATAAAGGCCTAATACTGTACCGAAGGAGCAGCACACTACAGAACCCAAAGGCAGGGGAGGGAAAAGGGGTAGCAAATTATGTAGTACTTGTGTCCATGGCACCAAGAGTTACCCGCAGTGAGAACCGTGGCATTTAAAATTACTGCAGCAGGATTGGGACCGCTGATAGGACAATGCAAGAGCAGCAACATCCTGATTAACTCATCCTGTTCCCAGGGAACAGCAACACTAATGTAGTGAAGCTAGATTGCCATTGTTGGGCCATTCTTCCTGTGCAGAGGATGCCAAACACGATACGCACTTATGCTCGCTGTATTTAAATACCAAAGATTTCTACAAAATTCAGAATACAGCACCTTCAAAATAAGTCATGTTACCTTCATCCCGCAGAGCTGGGATCTTTTTGACCATTGGGGTCTCAGAATCTGGGGAAACGCACTTTTTATGAGCGATGTCACAGGTGGTCCCTAATGGACAGCAGTGTATGTGGTCTCCACAGCAGACAGCCTACAAGAAATGACCATAGTGTCAGAAGCATTAGCGCACATGCTTAGCTGGGCAGAATTTTACCAGTGGGGATAGGCACTTACAGATATCAATGGGCAGCATCCAAATGAATGTTCACCCAGCTCACAGCATGTACTGCCATCAGGACAAGAGGAACCATCTCTGCATGGCGTTCGAAGGACCTGCACTGTGGTATATATAAAAAATAAAATAAATGTGAAGTCAGTCATCTAGCACAGAACCATCAGTTATCAGCATTGTTTGGTACACCTTTGTCAACTTGCAGCCCAGGCCAATGCTGGCATTTCTCCTACAAAAAACACAACCTTTGGTAAAGATCCTAGAGAACTAAATTGTGATGATTGCAATTTTGAAAATCATAGTATCTGCGCAACAATTTCTTGGAAAATACATAAAATTTCTCACCCACTTATTCCCATTAGAAAGGATGTAAACATCCCATAATGGGAATGACAGCTCCTCCTTTATAAATAGATCAGAGGTCTTATAAAAAAAAAAAAAAAAAAAAAAAAAATAGAAGAACATAGATAGCGGGACTTTTCCATGAAGCACACGGGAGCAATGAAACAGATTAGATAAAAGTAGTTTTTAATTATTCGAATTGTTTATGAAATATTTGTATCAATTGTTTCCATACATTTTACTATATATTAATATTTTTATATTTTTTGCACATATACAATTCTTAAAAATTATTATTCCACATTGATTACAATTTCCAACAAGAAGTTGATATGTGTGCAGTGTTGGTTCTGGCTGTGTCTCTCGCTGGACCTTGCCTCGTGTGTTCCATTCGGGAGCTGCGACGCGCACTGTGGATCCTCCCCCCGCCCTACTCTGACGCTGGGCCGGTGGGGGGGTTTCCTCACTGCGCGTCGACGTCACGCATGCCACACCGGCTGTTTGGCCTCTTGACGCCACATGACCGGCAGTGTGTTTACTACCTTCTGACCCACCGGGGAATGGTTTGTTCCATCCCCCAATTGGTCTGACGCGTGACGTTGGGGGCGTGGTTGCGGTGGCGGCGGTGCTTATATGGGCCCCTTCCTCATTCGCACCAAACACTTAGCACTGATCACATCGGCCATATCAGTCACCATAGATGCACAGAGGCACTCTGCCCTCAATTGCGGTCATTCTGGTGTTTTTTATTTTTTACCTTCACTTCCTATACTGATCACCTTCCCCCTTCCTCTGTTGTTTTCTCAACCCTGCCCAATTTTTCACTCTTATTTTATTATTTTTAGCATTTTTGTTTTTTGTTTTTTCACTTCGCTCTTCAATATAGGGGTTTTTTCACTCATCATATCGTTAGTACACATCTCCATTCACATGAGGTGTTGTCCGGTTTGGGTTGCCGCCTGCTGCACTACGTCCCCTCAGCTCCCGGACGGGGCATTGTTTGGTTGGTCTGGGGATCTCACCGTCTGTGCCACCACTGCAAGGACCCTCATGTAAGTAACAGGGCTAACTAAGTTCAGGGGTATTTTCCCCTGTCCGTGGTTGGCCCTTTTTAATAATTTGGTATAGTAAAACATTACTCGTTTCCCTTTTAATATTTTTTTTTTCTATAGATCCCTACCACGGTTTTGCTCCTGATGATAGGCTATAAGGCCTTGAAACGCGTAGAGCTAACAACAACCGCGTGTATATACGTATGAATTCCTCTGATCCCCGTTCCTTCTTTATTTGTTCTTCGCTATTTGTGCCTTTTTTATTTTCACTTTTTTGTTTTTTTGTTTTTTTATGGCCCCTCTGTGACATCTGTAGAGTCATAAATTCTATTCTATTAAATCATGTCTCAATTACTGTTTGTATCTTGTAATAGAAGTATCAACTTCTTGTTGGAAATTGTAATCAATGTGGAATAATTTTTAAGAATTGTATATGTGCAAAAAATATAAAAATAATATATAGTAAAATGTATGGAAACAATTGATACAAATATTTCATAAACAATTTGAATAATTAAAAACTACTTTTATCTAATCTGTTTCATTGCTCCCGTGTGCTTCATGGAAAAGTCCCGCTATCTATGTTCTTCTATTTTTTTATATATTGAACCGGGATGGAGGGGTGAACGGCCCCTGTATACCTCATTTAAAGTCCCAACCAACCTTTTTTTTTTTTTTCTCTTTGTCTTTAAGATCAGAGGTCTTGTCTATCACATCTCGGGGGGGGCCGCCGCTGGATGGGATCTCTGGTTCTACAATCAGAAGGGAGAGGGTTGTCCCCTTCTGTCTGTAAAAGCAATTCAGCAGCTAGACAGCCACTAGGATGGTTTTTACTGCAGATGTAATTACCGTCCGAGACAAATATATCTTCACTCCAAGTTGAGGATGTCATGTGATGTCCACCTAGGGGACATGGTTAAGCTCTTTGGAAAGAAATGGGCCCACCCCCCCAAAAAAAGTTTTGGTTCTACAAGGAGTGTGGTAGGCCAAGCTAACCAATGGCTTACACTTCTTGCATGCTTAGTTTTACAATGTTTATCAATCTAAAAAAACTCTCCCACTCCCTTCTGCAACATAAAATGAACATTTTAAATATTAGCAGCATAGGAGTACTGTCAATTTAACAACATGTACACTTTATTTAAAGGGGGTCTCCATCAAACATTAATGTTCAGGTTTGATTTTATAGCAGAATACCAAAATACTAAAAAAGGTCAAATATTCAACTCACCAGAAGTCTGCAGCTTCATCCTGGCAGGAACCTTCTTGGACATGGGAACCACCTTATCCGTAGAGACACAGGTGCCATGGACCAGGTCACACTGGGTGTTTTGTGGGCAGCAGTGAACATGATCATTGCAGCATGTAGCCTAAAAGTAAATACAGAACAGGTAAGGGAAACCTGACTGCATTCCCTGGTTCCCCCAGCACTATAGAAAAGTTTTATTTGTCTTAATGCTAAATGACCAAAACAAAGCCTGGCCCTCCAGTGCCAAGTGCTTCAACACAGCTACATAAAAAAAAATAAAAAAAATAAAAGTTCTACAAGGGTACTAGGTTCCTGCCCGAATAGAGAGCTCAAACACCTAGTGACAGATGCTTCAGGGGTTGTTGCACATGTTTAATGGCCCTGTCCCCCATCTCACCAGGGTTCTGGTGCAGGATGTTTGGGCTCCTCTTCCTTGTTCTACCCCAAAAGGATGCCAAACTTGCTTTGCTGCACTGCCTGATCCAGGGGTTATTCTCATAACAAAAAGCTTGCACCCTACCCGTTCATAGCTGCTAAATGGGGGGGGGGGGGGGGGGGATAGCCAGAGCTTGGAAGAACCCCCATTTTGTTTGCCATGGTGAAGTGCATCCTGACCGACCTAATTATTAATGAAAAGATGTCAAGCATCTTGCATGATTCCCACGCTAAACCCTAAGATATGGTGGCCCTGGTGAGACTACACACTCCCCACCCTGCAGCCAAACAGCCTGGGTCTCCAATATTGCCTTGCAACTCTCCCACTCTGACAGAAATATGTACTTTGCCTCCAGCTCACCTTTTCCAGTGGGCAGCATCCCCAGCTCTGATCAGCCATCTGGCAGCATGTGGATCCACTTGGGCATTCCGAGGCCCCATCAGGACAGACTATTGCAGACTGATTGCTAGCTGTAAATCAAAGCAAAGCAGTGTTAATACAGAAGATGCAATCCAGAAACACCAAGACACGTGCAAATACTGGACCTTACCTGGCAAGCAGGAATGTCCATCTTCAGAACAATGAGTGCCTGAAGGGCAGCAGTGATGTCCATCATGACAAGAAGCTCCCTAAAGAGTTGATATGGATATAGTTGGCTGAACAGACTAAACATTTCCAGAATTAAGTACAAATGTTGAGGCCATCATAGGTGCTCAACCCTTTAAAACGATACAGGGAAAGATTTGAAAGAATTTGCACATGTCAAAACTCTCACCTTAGCAAGTAAAAATATAGCTTCTTTTTAATACTCAAAACCCATGACAATCACCGATAAGGTTTATAAAACCTTGTTTCCACATATGGCTAGAGTGTCTTTGATCTTCAGTGCTATACAGTGGTTGTACTTCTCACAATACAAAGTCTGAGCCAGTAAATAATGTACTCAACCTGTGGCCCTCCAGCTGCAGAATTACAGGTTCCATCATACCTCAGCCTTGAGAGCCATGCTTGCAACTGTCAGCTTTGCTCTCTAGCTGTTGAACTAAAAAGTCCCATGAGGCATTGCCACATGTTTAGCACCCATACACTAGCACAATGCGCTCCCAATTTAATTGCATTACCTAATCTTTCCAGCCTCTAGTGCAAGCAAAGACATCCTTGGAAATTCCAGGTGAAACTACAACCCAATCTTCTGAATCATGCCTGTGTCAAATCAGTCTTGCAATAGCTCACTGGATTACTCTTCATTGCCTTTATATTAAATTAGGGGGGGGGGCTATATAGCAAAACAAGTCACATTAAGGCTTGGTTCACACCTAAGCTTGTGGGTACAGGAGTCGCAGGAATTCCTGCAACCACCTGCAGTGAAAACATGCTGCTGTGAGAATGCATAGGCTGCCATGCATTCTGAATGGAACCCCCATGCATGTAAAAAGGCAGCAGAGGTGCAGGAAATGCAAGGAAATTGCATGCTCAAGATGACCATGCTATGTCCCCATGGGCCACGTTTTGAAATCTGTGCATGCACTTTTTCTGCGGGGGGGGGGGGGGGAACAAGCATGGCAGCCCACTGATTGAATGGGCTGCGGTGCCCACACATGGCCAGCAGAAACACAGATGTGAACCTAGGTTAAGGTTCATGTCTTCCAACAATGGTCTCGGACAATACGCTTTAACCCTTTAGAGCAGGGTGTGGACAAAAATTATAGTTTTAGATTAGCTGATTTGTACGTTACCCTCCCAGAGTCAGAAACTGGGACTGAAGTGGTCATAACTTCTACTTAGAGAACCACTGTGCCATTAGAAACTAGAAGTAGATTTATGTTAGGAAACGATGTAGTTCTGCCTCAAGATGTTAGGTACTTTTCAAAGACCTTGAAAAAAGTGGACCACAGCCTAGTAATATACTTGCAAGTTCTGTCTCCCTTGCAGTGGTACAAGTGTTGGAGGCTTTATCCAGAGACAGTTGGCAAACCCAACAATGCCAATAAAAAGGTGTTACTATAAAAGGGAAAGGTGAATTTCGCTCTTGGGCGTTTCTCAAGTCTCAGAAATCATGCTTCTGAGAATCTCCTGAACTCCCCCTCTACATTCAGTGGTTTTTACTGCCAATACTATACAAAACTTTATTCTGTAGTGTCAAGCAGGTTGGCAGGAGGAACTAGTGAATGCAAAAGTAGGACAAGAAACGCAAAGTGTTGACTTCTAAAGATGGCTTCAGGGGATCTTGAGGAGCAGCATGTCCTGAGTTTTTTTTTTTATCACAACATATTGGCATGTTTGCATTGGCAACAGCCACTGCACTCTGCAGTTTACCTGCCATGTTAGGGATGTGTTCCCTTAGGGCTGAAGGATACCATGGTGATCCATCAGCTGGAATGAGAGGACACAGCAGGTAACTTACTTCCAAAGCTACTAGAAAGCAAAGACCAGCTGCAAGGGAGGTGGTACTAGTAAGTTACATAAGTAGGTTACTACAATGGGTCATGGCAAGTCCTCTTAAAGACCAAATTGCATGTAATCTTTAGACTAAGCATACCTATAGCAGAGGATCTGACACGGTGTGGTCCTGTAGTCTGAGTTACAAAGGAGGGCTTTTATGCAAAAATTACAGTTCAGGCACTAGCTGAGAGATTAAGGCTGAATGGGGCCCTCGACAAGGTGGCAGCTTGGACCGACCTATGCTTTTAACACCAACAAGGACTTCAGAAGGGACAAAAACAGGCCCATTTGCACCATCTGTATTGGTATACCATTGGACAGCTACCTACAAGTGCATCCTCTGAAGGGACAGGCTGGTGCAAAGCTTTGGCTATTTGCATTATCCCCTTTAGAAGTATAAATGTTGTAGTTGCACGCGTTCCCCCCCAGAGAGCTGCTTCAGTTGCCTTGGATGATATAGCTCTGGTAACAAAGGTCAATGGCTCCCTGGGATGTGCCCAGTCTTACAGTACAGCATATGTACCTGAGCAAGTGGGCAGCAGGCGTACCCATCCAAAGGAGTCTTCACACAGGAATATTCTTCAGGACAGCCTTCCTGCTCTGTGCAGAAGACATCAGTGATCATGGGAAGAGCATGCATGGCACCCTGAGGAGAGAAAAAATAAAAATTTATACATCAGTGTGACACGACTCAATGGGAAAAAAAATTAGGAAAGGTAGGCTTTGGTTGCGCAATCCGCTCACCTCATTCTGTGAATCGCTGCACTTGGACCCATCGGGACAAAGGACAACTAAGGCCACCAAGGGCAGGAGATACCAAGGAGGTGCCATTCTGCAGAGAGAAAATACAGTCAGTAACAGGTGCTTCTGCACAACTGGGCCCAGCTATGAAAGAAGAATGTCAGGGTTATTGGCATAAAATTTCCCATAAAAGAGGATGAAGTCTTCCTATACATTTTGTACTATAGTATAGTCACTCCTTTGGGGGCCATGCGGACAAGGAAAACAACCTCATGGCCCAGAGACCCCATCGGGCCTATCCACCATTAGGTCGCCCAATTTCATGAAGGCCAAATGTTGCTTTAAAAGCCTAAAGCAAACAAAAATGCAATAGTTGAAAAGGGTTTATAGTAGGGATGCACCGAAATTTTCGACGCCAAAACGCGTTGGTCGAAAAATTGGCTTTTCAGCAATTTGTCAAAAGAGAAAAATGGCCAATAAGGGAGCTGAAAATGGGGCGGGGCTCCGCCGCCCATCACAGGAGTGTCCTATAGCGCAGAAGAAAGGAGAGCCACCGCCACCTGGTTGATTAAAGCACTGAAACATAACAGCTTTCATTTGAATAGCTGTGTTCCCTGCCACCATATACAGTCCCTCCCCCTTGTCCGCGGAACTTTGACAGATCACCCATCCAGGTGGGTGGTCTATCAAAGTGCCTGGACAAAGGGGTTTGTACGACGGTGTGGAACAGCTATTGAAATGAAAGCCGTTATGTTCCAGGCGCTCTAATCAACCATGTCGTAGCTCTCTTCCCTTGCACAGGCTTTCTGCATTGATCTCCTGTACCATGCCCCCACAATCTGACCATCTCCTTAAAAAAAAAAAAAAAAGTAAATTTTCTAATTCTCAGTATCCGTTTCAGCCTAGTGTATTTTAAATTTTTGGCACCAAAAACCCATTTGGTGCACCCCTAGTTTAAAGCTCCCCCCCAAACATTTTTTAGCAGAGGCCCCAGGGAATAAAATGGAGATTGCAATGTTTTATGTCACCGTATTTGCACAATGGTCTTTCAAACGCAATGTTGGGAAAAACACTCCAATTAATAAAACAGTAAAGTTAGCCCAATTTTGTTTAATGTGAAAGATGTTACGCTGTGAGAATTGTGATCTATCCAAGAGAAAAAAGAAAAACACGATTCTCATTTTAGCCAGAACCGTGCAGCTCTAGCTTTCTTTGACCCCATTGAGATTTTCCTCGTTATACATTTCATCACCAGGAACAGAAATGAGGCATCACAAATGGCATCAAAGAATTCTTCATTAGATTTGGGAAGGGTTAGATCCATCAGGTTTGTAATTCACTAGCAATAAAATGCTCATTGCCTTTGCACAGTCTTAGCGCAAACCTAAAGTTAGAGATTGTACAGCGAGCACCCACCTGTACATATGCAAGTTGTTAAATCTAAAGGAGATCATACCGGGTCTGGTGAGGTTTTACTACAGCCCAACATTGCATTTGCCAAATTAGAGCATGAATGGAGGAACCCAGCAAGGAGAGAAGGCAAGAGAATGGCCAATAGTTTGTCAAATATGCGGTGATTTGAGGTATGTCAAGTGAGATTTTGGCGTTTCAGCTTTAGCTACATGGCCATCCACATAAATCTAGATCTGATCACCCCTGACCAAGTGAAGTTGCAGACTCAAGCTAAACAGCAATCCGAGGCAAGTCTCCATTCTAGACTTTACCCAATATAGTCCAGTTATTGGTTCTCTTCACATCCTGAAATTGATCTGCGGTATCCGCAATCCTACCTGCTGTTCTGTAGCAGAAAGTTTGCTTTGGCACAAGCAAATGTGACTTGCTACATAGGTCACAAGGAACCACTATAGCCAGGGCTTCCCCTCTGGAAAAGTTCTGAGGCCTGCAACCCATGCCACCAAGCACACTACAGTTGCTAGGAGGGGGGGAAAAACCCTGAATTTATAGGTGGTCTGAGTAAAGCGTCCCTCCCTCATTTCGGTTCATTGGTAAAAATATTTTAAATTAATATAGTTTGACACTGGAAACGTGCTGCTGACACATTTTTGTCAACCAAAAACCACTGATGCCTAGTGTTAAGCAACCTTAAAACTACATCTGCTACACCAAAGATCACAGGAAGTGGTGTCATTGTATCTAGATACTTCCACCTTCAACTCCGCTGAATCAGTTCACAAACCAGACCACAATCTGCTGATCCAAGGTCATAATCTTACTTATCTGTTTCTCATACTTGTGAAATCTCATCCTTTGTACCAGATATGAACTTTCTCTTCTACTTTAGATTTCAATATCAAACACATCATTCCACTCGCATTTTGCAGGCTTGAAGATTAGGTCACCTTTGATAGTCATAGTTGTGGCGATTATAAATGCATGCAACATGTGCAGTGTTATTCCTGTAAACACTACTTTACCTCCTTTGTTCTGACACGCCTGGAACATTTGTTCTAGCTGTAGTCACATGATCAGGTATTGGGTCACTGCCTGAAATGAAACTACAAGAGCACAGAGCAGGCAAATTCTGCTGCCCGTCATAGATTACAACACTCCAAGCAGGCCAACCCTTTCTGTACTAATCATGGGCACTTATCCAGCTCGTAATACAGGATTTAAAAGAGTAGAGCAGCCACACTACTAGTAAACTAGTCATAAATGCATTTAAAAAGTTAGGTACAGCTGAAGACATGAGACCCTTGATGGGTCCATCTTCTATCATAGCCTCGGTCACAGGTGGCCTAAAAGCACAAGATTAAAGGATGAATTTTTCCTCCCAGGATTTACAAAACTGCTGATACCCTTGATAAGTGATGACAAACCCTGGCACCCCCAGATGTTTTGGAACTAAATGCCCCCTCCCCATGATGCACAACTACACTGCAGAGCACATGACCATGGAAAATGTAGTTCCAACACATCTGGGATGCCAAGGTTCACCATCACTGCCCTAGATCATGGGTGCTAAACCTGTGGCCCTCCAGCTGTTGCAGAACTACAAGTCCCATGAAGTGTTGCAAGGCTGACAGGCACAAGCATGACTCCTAAAGCCAGAGGCATGATGGGACTTTTAGTTCAACAGCTGGAGGGTCACAGGTTGAGCACCAATGCAGTAGACAAGTGATGGTAAACCTTGGCACCCCAGTTTTGGAATTACATTTCCCATGCTTATGCACTTTAGTTGATCTGGGAAATTTAGTTCCAACACATCTGGAGTGCCAACGTTTGCCATCACTGCCCAAGAAAGCTTACAAAAGGGGTACAAGCAAGTTTCTACACAGTTTCACTATGGAGAAAAGCAGAAACCGGGGCCAGTGGTTCTGCAGTAGATCAGATCCTCCACATCATAGTGAGACTGGAAGAGAGGTTGTACATGTCTGTGTCACCATGTGATTCACTGTGGAGTCTGTCAAAGGGGGAACTGCACCTGAAATGTGTTGCTGAGGTAACCAGATCAGTTTGCGACTGTACAAAGGCTGCTGCTAGGCCAGCATGAACATGCCAAGATGCAGCTACGCATGACATGCCTCCCTGGTCTGTCACTATGTTGTGAAGGAGGATTGGATCTACTACAGAACCTCATGCCCCAGTTATTTGAGGAGCTTGCTGTACTAGCCAAGGTTTGCAAAGTCATCTCCCCATTGAGCTGTTGTGTTCTCACAGGGGGGACTGCCGATGCTCTGCCGAGAACTGTCCCCCCCCCCAGCGGATAGTGTCCGCCCCGTACTGCGCAGGAGCTGCGCTTGCGCAGTACGGAGGACAAAGTGATTCCGAAAGTCTGAAGATGAATGGCGCCTGCGCACTTAATAGTACCTTGTGCCCCAAGTCCTGGTTCAAGCTCCACCATGCAAGTGGACATACAGTAGATGATGTTAAACAGCACTTAGTAAGAGGGGCCCTCGTGGGCACGCTTTGCTCTGAAATTTTTTATTCTACGGCCACTTGGATGGTGGGGCTTGAACCTGGACTCAGTGGGCAGGCACCATTCATCTTCAGAGACCTTCGGCATCTCCTTGTCCTCCATATTGTGCAAGCGCAGTACAGGGCGGACACAGACGGGGAACAGTATTCAACAAGACCCCGGGGTGCTGCTTGGATTCTGGTTTTCCAGCAAGCCCGTTTGACAAGACAACCATTTGGCCAGCTTCTGTTGGACAGGCTAGAATACACAGGGGCTGAATGTCAGACAGTTTGTTCAACCGGCAGATTTTTAGCCAGTGTCCCAGGCTTGGATGCCATTTTTCTCTGCCGCTTCGTTCCTCTGCCATCAGTATAAATCACTTCTGGCAAGTTTTCCGACACTGAGAAAAGTGGTGACCAGGAGGGCGCTCCAGCCGATTTGACAGCCTCAGCTCTGTCCCTGTATGCTGGGGGTGCGTCTTCCCTCCGATCAGCTCAGAGCTCTCCTCCCCGATGCAGCTTCTAGCGCTCCAACCCCCGCTTCTCAGAGCAAAGAGATTCTGCGTACATTCTACACTTTAACTGGATGTAGGAAAGACTGCAATAAACAGTACAACTCACGCAGGAGGATTTGTTTAACTGCTTCCCAACCGCCTTGTGCTGATACAAGTCGGCAGAAGGGCTTGTACAGGCAAATTAATGTACCTGTATGTGGCCCTTTAAGAGGCAGCCAGTGGGCACGTGCCAAGCAGGTCCAGCAGACTCAATTGCTGCGGGGATACCTGCGATCGCCTCAAAGGAAGAATGGCAAGATGCCAATATAAAAACAAGCATCTCCCCGTTCTGCCTAGCGACAGTGTCACTGATCTCTGCTCCCTGTGATCGGGAGCAGAGATCAGTGATGTCACATGTAGCCACAGCCCCCCAGGGTACACTTAACCCATACACTGCCCCCTAGTGTTCAACTCCTTCAATACCGGTGTCCTTTACACAGGAATCAGTGCATTTGTACAGCACTGATTGCTGTATAAATGACAGTGGTCCCAAAAATGTCCAATGTGTCCGCGATAAGGTCAGTCATGATAAAAGCGCTGATAACCACCATTACTAGTAAAAATAAAAATGCCATAAAACCATCCTCTATTTTGTAAATGCTATAACTTCTGCACAAACAAAATGCTTATTGCAATTTACCAAAAATATGTAGAATATGCATCGGTCTAAAGTGAGGAAAAGTTTATTTTTGGGGGATGTCATGTTAGCAAAATGTAAAGGTTTTAAAAAATTGTTGAGTTATAGCACACAAAATAAATAAAATAAGATACCAAAGAAGCCGCTTTGGAGAAAAAAAAAAAAAAAAAAAAAAAAGTCAATTTTGTTTGGGAGCCACGTCGCACAACCACGCAATTGTCAGTTAAAGCGATGCAGTGCCAGTGCTCTGGTCAAGGGGGTAAATTCTTCTGGGGCTGAAGTGGTTAATCTCCATCACCTGAGGCCAGTCACTTCACTGGGCGAGGTTTTACAACCCCTTTAAGTTCACCTTTTCTATAAGAGACCCTATGCATTTAAGGGGCCCCTAAAAACATAAATGGACATTTCACAAAGTGGTCTTAATGTGTCATACCTCCATACCAATAGGGCCCTAAAAAGCATAACCAAAAACACTTGTTAATCTAGGTCCTTCCTATCTTGCAGGACATGGACTTTTTTTGGCTAGGAGGGATTATGACAATAGTTTACAAAGAACTTTAGGCCTGCTGAATAGTTTTTTATATACCATTTTATGCCAGATATTTGCTTTTCTGCTTTATATTGAAAGTTTAATCAAAATTACTTCCTCTGCTGTCATATAAAGATGTGTTGGTGCTCTATAACACTCCCTGAACTTTGTTCCCAGGAGGGACCTAGACCGATTGTTAAGCGCATGAGAGATTACAATACTTGTCTCTACAAAGAGCAAACAATGGCAGTAGGAGCAGAAAGGAGGAAGTTATGGAGGACAGAAGAAGTTGTAGGAAAGACATTGTGCAAGAACAAAATAAAAAAAGGAAATCTGTGCTTGCAGCTGTGCAGCCTGCTGTGCCTAATCGCTAGTAGACGCAGAGACGTCTGACAGCTTGGTCACTATACGGGGAGCGCTTAGCGCAGAAAGCTCTGACACCCATGGACACGCTTATAAGGGGATATGATTTTAATAGACAAACTATACTAGTGACCCCACAATAGGGATAAAACTGACAAGGGAGTTTAACAAGACTTGTGGCCACTCATAAGAGAAGAGGTTTAACCTTAAACTACGTAGAGGGTTCTTTACTGTAAGAGCAGCAAGGATGTGCAATTCCCTTCCACAGGCAGTGGTCTCAAGCAGGGGGCATTAACAGTTTCAAGAAACTATTAGATAAGCCTTTGATTGACTGCAACCTACACGGATATACAATGTAATACTTACATAATCACACACATAGTAGGTGAGGTAGAAAAAAGACAGAAGTCCAACCTATGTAACTGTATGTAACATACTATACTGTGTGTGGGCATTAAAGCCCACCCTCTGATACTGAACATATGCAGGGGCATGTCAGCAGCAGGTATACTGTGCAACTGCATGGCATCCTAACACTCCCAATTAGGCGTTGCACCTGACCACATTAGGATGAATCTGTTTCCATGCCAAGTGTGGTCAGAAGGCAATGGAGGGGGAACTCTCAGGATCACCAGATATTTCCTACTGAGAAAGCATACAGTCCTAAGCAGTAACATGTATTAGTTTATAAAAGCAACATAAACATCAGTTTTAAGATGCATGTACTTTAACTGGCCAGATTTTTTGCTACAAGTGTACTATTCACTTCCTGTTCCAGGGAGGACTGGATAAACTACAGCAATAATGAAACTGGTGGTGCACCAAATAAAAATTCTGGACCGAAACTGAAAATACAGGATATACTTGGCTGAAAACAGAAATTGACAGTTTAAAAAAAAAAAAAAAAAAAAAAAAAAAAAGCAGTATTGCATCTGAGTAAGGGCACTGTCAGGATTTTACCACAATTTCCCAGCCGCGATTAAGGAATGCCTGTGTAAGCTTGGTCTATGGACCACAACTCGCATCAAAGTCGGACCAAAGTAGTACAGGGACTACTTTGAAGTTAGTGCAACTTGAAGTGGTACGAATCGTCATGCAACTTTGCAGTCCCAAGGCACAGGACAACAAGGTCGCACAACTGAAAGGCGCCTAACCTATGAAAATTGCAAAAAAAAAAAAAATAAAAAAAAAAGTGCTTTTCGGTGGCCATTGGCACCTTTTTCGCCATCAGCAAAACACCAAAAACCCCATTGTCAGCTGATCATTTTCAGTGGCTGATGTAAAAGAATTTCTAGGGTTGCACCAAGTTAATTGTCCACTTTTGAAGATTCCTCTTCGGTCCTTGCTCAGGGACAGCAATTTTTGAATTCTCTAAATTCTTTAACGTGACAGCGATAAAAATCTCAGCAGGGGATCCAAATCTTCCCTAAAGGAAACATTTGGGAACCCAAACATACTTGCCTTTATGGCTACAGTTGGTCTGATGCTGCAATTGTCTCTTGCTGGCTCCAAGCCTAAGCCAAGTGATCACTTGACAGCTGAGCCATCAGTTCTCCCCCCTCCGCTCTGAGCGGAGAGCGGTGACTGTCCGTGCTTACAGGAGCGCTGGGTGGTAGGAACACAATTTGCTTTGGCTCTCAGCAGCACACTGGATGACCAAGCACCAGCTGCCAATCAGCCAGCTGCAATGACTGACAGTTGACAGCAATCTTTAGCCTGCTGTTGACTGATTTTGGGTTACAGGAGAGCACAAGTGCACACCTGTGACCCTTAGAAGTATGGCCAAAAAAAAAAAGCTTTCTTACTATGCCAAAACTACTAAAGTGGCCTTTATGTACATGTTAACACTCGTAGCAGTTACTAGGTGCCCATCACCATCTGCAGACAATGCTACAAGAGCTGCAAACCATTTGTCTTTATAGAAAGGCTGCATTTTCTGGGAAAAACTCCATATTTATGCCGATCTGCCAGAACATGGAGGGAAGATCACCTCCCACCAAGTCCTTCCTGAATATGCTGCAGGTAGCAGAAAAAAAAAAGTTATTAAAATTTAGTTTACAAGCCATTAGACCATTCTAAAAATCCCAAAAAGGTCCAACCGCCCCACTACTTATAGGTGACTGCAGCCAAACGTTCTACATACAATCCGCATGTGTTGTGAAGCCAGGAAGCTGGTGTGGAGTGTAGTAAACACCCAGACTGGGATCTTACAGGAAGTCCTCCACCCACACTATGGGCCCCCGAGTAGATTACTAGCAGGAGTATCAGCACACACCGTTTATACAAGGCATTCAGGTGTCCTCTGAACATAAAATACAATAAAAAAATAAAAACCCACATACGACACTATACTTTTGTAGAAGCCACAATTTATCTACACCACAAAGCAACACTGTACAGTAGCTCCTGAGCACTGCGCTAGTGTTCAAGAACTTGGCTCCTCTGGGTAGAACATCCACTGCTACCTCATGTCTGAGAAGCATTTGAAAAAAGGGCCACAGCCAACCAGAGGCAACATAGCCAGCACAAAAAAAAAAAATAAAAAAAAAAAAAAAAAAAAAAGTACCAGTAGCTGAGACATTACGACCCATTTACAAACACCTAGCACATCCATCAAGTTAAAGCCAAACTTCACCCAAAAGGGGAAGTTCTGCTGTTTGCATCCTCCCCCACCCCCCCCCCACGCCCACTTTTGACAGGGATCTGCACAGAAGTTTGGTCCTCCTACAGCTGCTTTCCCTTACCCAAAATGTCAGCACCTGCATCCGAAGCCGCCTGAAGAATTGGCTTGGTGAGGACATCACTGGATCCCTGAACAAGCAAGTGTCCTTACTATATTAAAGTCAGTAGCTACAGTATTTGTAGCAGTTTTTCTTTTGGGAAGACTGGAGCTCCTCCAATAGTAAAATGTAGACAAGCAAACATTACCTGCTTGGTTTGTTATTCTATGGGCTATGAAGCAACTTTGGAGCTCACAAAAAAAACATGCAGAGCAACTGTGGCAGCAGCCAAATTTTAGGTACAATACTCCAACCCTCAAGGACCACGGAAACGTGGCTTACAGATTGCAGCAAGTTTATTCCGGACACCTGTGGATTGGCACCTTTATCCCTTTTCTTCCACCTACATGGACTGCCCTAGGCCTGCAAGCTTAGAAAGCTGCCTGTGTTGCCACCAAGGGCTCTCACCAAACCTGCACAACTTCACCCAAACAAGGCAAAACGCCCTCTTATGTCACAAATACAGTAGTGAAGCTTGGTCCCGTGACCTCAACGCACATGGAAGTCGGCCATCTTGTTGGTTGTGAACATTACCATGGTTTTGTAGAGATATGCAGTTTTTACTTTTACTTGCAAGTACTTAGGCTGTTTTTAATAAAGGTTATTGCCCTTAATGCTGCAAAGTGAAGTATTTTTGCCTATTCCTAAACCCTGCATGATCTGAGGGCCCCTCCTGGTGCAGTGTCCTAGGCTAGGAAGATTAGAGATATGGTGTCCTGTAGAAATTGTGGTTTGGAGCTGTGAAAAAAAAAAAAAAAAAAAAAGGGGGGGGGAGAAGTCCAGCTTAAGCTAGTTTGGCTGGGTTTCTCCTATGGGACACAGGAGTGCAATTTGTTCTGCACTGGTGTGAACCATTTTCAGCAGAGAGCGGGCTGAAATACACTCTGCTGAAAAGACCGGAATCAGTGAAGGCACCGTGACAAGTCGAAGTCTGGATACACCAGGTGCCTGGACCAACACCCATCCCAGCAAGCCACAGAGCCTGAAACAACCAACCCTCCAGTGAGCATGGAGCAGAGAGCTGGTGACTGAGTGTCAGCAGCTCTCTGCTCAGGAAGGTGTGAGAACAGAGCCATCGGTGATGTTTGATCAATCAGTTCTCAGTGAAGAGGCACCGGTTAACAGATGCAGCATCAGACCAATGCTGCATCCACCCAAGTATGATGGGGAAAAACCTGCAAACTCACTTCTCTTAAAGAGGAAGTAAACCCTGATGGGTGTTACTTCCCCTTTGTCTCCCTGCAAAGGTAAAAGCATAATGGGCTACTATGCATTGCATAGTAGCCCATTATGTGTCACTTACCTGACACAGGAGCAAGTGATGTCACTGCAGCGACGACATCACTCCCGTGCATGGGTACAGGAGGCACCACTAACAGCATATCACCGTTAGCAGCGGCATGCTCCGTGCACCACTGTAGGCAGTGTTGCCCGTGTTTGCAAATATCTCCTGAACTGTAGGTTTAGGAGATTTTGCTTGGACCTACAAGTAAGCCTTAATCTAGGCTTACCCGTAGGTCAAAGTGGTTTGTAAGGGTTTACAAGCACTTTAACCTCTCTGCCTACAGTAAACATTTTGATCGTAATGTAAAATGAAAGAAGCATTTTGTAGAATGTTGTGGCGTGTTCTGTTTTTAGATTCGGTTTTTAGATTATGCTTTATCGGGGAAATTCCAAGTAATGGTGAAGGCACAATCTGTTAGACACTCCCGGATCTTTTTCAGGCCTTTAAAAGATACTCAACTTGTGCCTTCACTACTATGTCAAACCCTGCGTCTAATACTTTGCATTTCTGGGTATAGAACGTGCAATCTTCTCCCAGGAGGCTGTGTTTAGGGCAGAGCAGACCTCAATGTGGTCGTGTGAGGACAGCAGCAAAGTCACTGAAGCTATGCAAGCTCAAACATGGCGCTTACTGAGGGATTGACTCAGTGGGGTCATATGAGGTTGAGATCATGTGGATGGGAGCCTTATGGAAGATGTCACAACACTGACTGATATTATATACTGTGCAACAGAAGGCACGTTGGACTTAGGGTCCTTTCACATTGGCTGTTTCATGTAAGCTTTGCTCTGCAGTGATCGATCGGCTGATCCCCTGCCGACAGTTCCATCTCCACTCGCTGCGTGGAGATAGCCATGTGGATATGTCAAAGCCTTGCTGTCCTCTATGGAAAACAGATGAAAATGGCTGGCCTATCCCTCTTCATCTGTCCATAAAGTGTGTTACACTTTAAAATTTTATTTGGCTCCTTGCACATTAGCCTGACTTTAAAGTTGTGCGATTCTCAGTGCAACTTTGGAGCCCAATACAACTTTGATAAGACTTTTACACTCTGGCATTGAAGCCGTGTCAAAGTCAGATGAAAGTAGCACAGGAAACTTTTCTGAAGTCGCAGTGACCTGTAGTGTCAATTAGAACGACTCAGATACATGACATTTCATATGTCTGGGTCTCGCAAGTCGCACAAGTATGACAGGAACCCAAACCCCTGCTCACACCGATGCAACTGGCCATGTGATTTTACAGTTCCCAAGTCACACCCTACTGTCAGCAATGAAACCGCTCAAACCCATGCGACTAAGACTATGCAGTGCCATACCATTTTCAAAAAAGGTTCCTGCACTTTTGGATGCAACTTGTACAGACATCTGTATTAGGCAGCACACAGAGGTCAACCAAGTAGCACCTGAAATCGCACTGACCTGCTACTTCAAGTGAAGTAGCCCCAATGTGAACCAGGGCTTAGTATCCCATAAAAGGACTTAAATTGTGTTACAGCACGATACGATGAGAAAATATGCAGACATACCCTTGTGTTACCTACACAGCACAAAACAGGCACATGGTGCTTAGAAAATTTTGTTAGCAATGGGGGTAACAGTATGGACCAGCCATGCTAGGTAGGTGTGTGTGGGGGGCACCTACAGGGAGCAGTACAAAGCGGGGAGCTGTTGCTTAGGGCAACAGTACAAGGAGGTGGAGGAAATCTAGACTGATCTGGTCACTCTCCTGGCCGCCTGCTGCAAGAGGGAATGTTGAGGGGAGTCCCAAGACTCAGAGTTTAACAGACAAGCAGATACTGGTTTGGTTGGCTGCAGACTTGTCCATAGCTGTGATTATAGATCAGAGCCCGCCCTGCCCATTGCTTGTGCCGGAAAAGCCAGATGATGACACAGGCGTGTCCAGAGACGATCGCTGTGTGCCAGCACTGGGTTTAACCCCATTAGATCAGCCATACACAGCAAAGGGCCCTCACTGAACACTGCAGCCGGTAAATCTAGAGACGATTGTGGCAGATCTAAGATTATAACATGTGTTAGCAAACTTTATGCTCCCTATACAATCAACTTTAGATTTACCTATACTGTAATTAGAGGACCTCTCCATACCATCCAATCAGGGTCTTGTACTGCATAGTTGGTGGCAGATCTGAAGCTGGACCTACACCATACAAACCTAGATAGATCTTCCATAGTACAAGGCCCTGTCTGATCAGATTGCTTATAGCACATGGATTTTGTTAAATCTTGAGAAGGATGTGTAAAGATTGTACAATCAGATTGCACAGTGTTTGGTCAGCTTTAGATCTCTATACACAGCTGTCATGTAGGGGTGTGCCTGTCGGCTGCTTTTTCTCATAGTACATAGCTGATGGCAGATCTAAAGCAATTTGCAATCAGGTTGTATTGTGTATGGCCTAGCACAGCAGATTGCAAGTTGCAGCAAGCTCACCCACCCCCAGACCTCAGGGTTAGCATGCAAACAGCAGGAAATCTGTGCAATGGTAATCTGCACATGTATGCTCAGCATTCTAACAGGAGGTGTGAAATCCCAACACATACACACTGGCGCAGTACACTCACCTGTCCGCCTCGCAGCCTGCCTCCGTCCCAGCGCAGATCTTAGATTTATCAACCAAATCCCCGCCCACCCGCGACTCTGATTGGCTGCCGCGCCCGTCGCTTGAGCTCCAGTCTGGTCACGCTCTAATCAGACAATAAGGCCGTCACGTGACGCTCTGACTGTCACATGATTCCCCCTGTATGAATCATAACATGTAAACAGCATTGTCAGTGATCACAGGTCGGGCATGCGCAGTGTGATGGTGTCTGATACACACGGAGTGCACTATAATGTCTGTGGGGGAAGAAAGCTCAGAATTTACTTGACGAGATGATTTTATTTTATTTTTTTGCTGCCAGATCATTTCTTGCACACGTTTAACCACTTAAGGACTTTTCAGATTTTGGTGTTTACATGTTTAAAACAGTTTTTTTGCTAGAAAATTACAATTAAAATTATATATTGTTTTTTTTCGAACACCCTAGGGAATACAATTGTGGTCATTGCAATACTTTTTTTCACACCGTATTTGTGCAGCGGTCGTACAAGCGCACTTTTTTTTGGAAAAAAAAATCAGTTTTTTGAATAAAAAAAAAGACAACAGTAAAGTGAGTTTAATTTTTTTTATATTGTGAAAGATCACCGAGGAAAAATTGATACCCAATATGCCACGCTTCAAAATTGCGCCCGCTCGTGGAATGGTGTCAAACTTTTACCCTCAAAAATCTCCATAGGCGACGTTGACATTTTTTTACAGGTTGCATGTTTTGCGTTACAGAGGAGATCTAGGGCTAGAATTATTGCTCTCGCTCTACCGATCGCGACGATACCTCACATGTGTGGTTTGACCACCGTTTTCATATGCGGGCACTGCTCACGTATGTGTTCGCTTCTGCGCACAAGCTCGTCAGGGCAGGGCGCTTTAAAAAAAAAATCGTATTTATTTAACGTGATTTTATTTATTTTTTTACTATTTAAAAAAAAAATTGGGTCACTTTTATTCCTATTATAAGGAATGTAAACATCTCTTGTAATAGAAAAAAAGCATGACAGGTCCTCCTAAATATGAGATCTGGGGTCAAAAAGTCCTCAGATGTCATATTTGGACTTAAATGCAAAAAAAAATAAATAAATAAATGACAATAGAAAAATGTGCCTTTAAGAAGTATGGACGGAAGTGACGTTTTGACATCGCTTCTGCCCTGCTATGGTATGGAGACGGGTGGGACTCATCTCCATACCCAGCAACATGAAGGACTCGATCACCTCTGCCGCTACCGACGGCTCCGGGAAGCAATGGACGGCGCAGGAGAGCGGCAGGAGGGGGGCCCCTCTCCCGTCGCTGATAACGGTGATCTCGTGGCGTATTTGCCACAGAGACCACCATTATTGTACACAGAACCGCCGGCTCTAAAGATGGACACCTCGGTTGTGGCAGCAGCTGCTGCCGTTACCGAAATATCCATTTTCAAACTGCCGAAGTAAACGTACAGGAGCCGGTCGGTATGTGGTTAACATCATTTTAGGCCTGTAGATTACATAGCGCCCTCAGACAGTATTTTCTGAAAGCCTAGAGAATAAAATAGAGGTCGTTCCATTTTTTAATGTCGCACGATATTAGCGCAATGGTTTAGGAAACGCAAAATTTCAGTGAAAATTAGACTAAAGTCACTTTTGGGGCACAAAAATATAATAGATTACCCATTTTTGGGTAAAATATAAAAGATGAGGTTGGCTTAAAGCTTAAAATTGCGTGCGTCTTTCAGAAAGCGACTAAATTCAGTACCCTATATTCTCCATAGGCCATGCTTTAAAAGCCCCTACATCAGTTTAGAGTTCACCATGAACAATGGGCCTAGATTTACTGATCTCACTCCAGTATGTATGATGATATGTAACATGTGAAGCATCGAACATGGAGGGGGGGCGCAGTTGCTCCGGGGGGGTGTAAAAATTTAGAGGAGCGATGTCCCAAGTGAGCTGGGTCCCAGGACATACCTGCCAACATTTTGAGATGGGAATGAGAGACACCTACTAACAAATGTATGTAGGCATAGGTCACACCCCACCACACCCCCTTAAAGGAGAATTAACCAAAAAAAAAAGGTTAATTAAAGTGGTTGTAAACCCTTACAAACCACCTTGACCTACAGGTAAGCCTACATTAAGACTTACCTGTAGGTCTAAGAAATATCTCCTAAACCTACACGGTTTAGGAGATATTTGCTAAAAGACAGGCACCGCTGTCTACGGCGCATGCATCGTAGACAGCAGCACGCAAGCGCACTATCGGCGTTAGCAGCATTCCGCTGCTAACGGCGATATGCCGTTAGTGGTGGCTCCCGTGCACATGTGCGGAAGTGACATCATCGCTGCTCCGACACTGTGAGTGGCCAGAGCAGCAACACCTGGAAGAAGATGGACGCTCCGTGCTACAGGGGACAGCGGTGACATCGCTGGCTTCTTTGTCAGGTAAGTGACACATAACTGGCTACTATGCGATGCATAGTAGCCCATTATGCTTTACCTTGGCAGGGAGACAAAGAGGAAGTAACACCCATCAGGACTTACTTCCTCTTTAAATCGACAAGAACCTTTTTTATCACTATTCCTTTATATTGGCTTTTAAAATGTACAAATGCAGCAATTTTGAAATCAGATGAACGGTTTAGCACTGGGAAGCACTTTTTGAACGATAAAATGTGCTTTTTTTATACAACTATATAGATAAGACCAAAATGAGGGACAAATGAGGTTGGAAGAGGGACATTGCTCCAAATCAAGGATAGTTGGGATTTATGCCAGGGTAGTCTTTAATGGGGGGGGGGGGGGTTTAAAAGCCCCTTGTCATGGAGAGTCCAGGTTCAATGGCTGCAGGAGTGCGGCAGCAAACAGCAGCATCCTTGGGGTGCAGGTATCTATCTCCACATGGCGAGTGAGTGTGTGGCCCCGCAGATGGAGGCAGCAGAGAAGGTGAACAGCAAGGACAGATATGCCTGAGAGCCTGGGTGGGAGCCCCTCTCTCTGTTTCAACCCCCCTCAGTCTCTCACCCCCCTTTCTCTCAGCCCCCCTCTCTCTCTCTCTCTTCCACCTCCCTCTCTCCCAGCTCCCTTCTCTCTCACCCCCCTTTCTCTTAACCCCACTTTTTCTCTCAGTCCCCCTCTATCTCACCCCCCTCTCTCATTCCCCCTTCCTCTTTCTCAGCCCCCTTCTCTCACCCCCTTCTTCTCTCTCAACCCCTTTCTCTCAACCCCTTCTCTCTCTCACCCCCTCTTCTCTCTCTCACCCCCTTTCTCTCAGCCCCCTTCTCTCTCTCACCCACCATCTCTCTCTCTCAGCCTTCCTCTCTCTCACCCGCTTTCTCTCAGCCACCCTCTCTTTCTCATCCCCCTTCCTCTCACCCCCTTTCTCTCAGCCCCCTTCTCTCTCTCAGCCTTCCTCTCTCTCACCCACCTTTCTCTCAGCCCCCTCCCTCTCTTCCAACTCCCTTCTCTCTCACCCCCCTTTCTCTCAACCCCACTTTCTCAGTCCCCCTCTCTCATCCCCCTTCCTCTCTTTCACCCCCTTTCAGCCCCCTTCTCTCACCCCCTCTCTCCTCCCCCTTCCTCTCTTTCACCCCCCTTCTCTCTCAGCCTTTCTCTCTCTCACCCGCTTTCTCTCAGCCCCCCTCTGTTTCTCTCAGCCCCCTCTCTCTCTCTCATCCCCCTTCCCCTCACCTCGTTTCTCTCAGCCCCTTCTCTCAGCCTCCTTCTCTCTCTCAACCCCCCCCCCCATCTTTCAGCCCCCTCCCTCTCTTCCAACTCCCTTCTCTCTCACCCCCTTTCTCTCAACCCCACTTTCTCAGTCCCCCTCTCTCATCCCCTTCCTCTCTTTCACCCCCCTTTCTCTCAGCCCCTATCTCTCTCTCGCCCCCATATCTCTCTCACCCCCTCTCTCACACCTCCTTCCTCTCTCTGACCCTCCTTTATCTCAGCCCCCTTCTCTCTCTCACTAACTATCTTTCTCACCCCCTCTCTCATCTCATGGTCATAAAGTTATGGCTAATCAATGTATGATAGGTCTTCTAATTTCTAGACATTAGAGTATACCTGCAGGATGGCTGCCCTTATAGTGATATTTTTTTATTAACCACTTGACCTCTGCAAGATGTACCCCCTCCATGATCAGGCCATTTTTTGCTTTTTCGCTCTGTGTTACTTTACCTGACAATTGTGTGGTCATGAAAAGCTTTACACAAATCAAATGTATATTATTTTATTGCCACAAATAGAACTTTCTTATGGTGGTATTTGATTACCACAGGATTTTTTTTATTTTTTGCACTATAAATAAAAATTTGGAAAAAAAACTATATTTATTACTTTCTGCTATAAAAACACAGCTATACAATGCTCTAAAATAGAGCTTTCTTTTGGTGGTATTTGATCACCTCTGCGTTTTTTTTTTTTGTTAAAAATATTTTAAAAGACAGAATTTTTCTACATTTTTTTTAATATTTTGTAATAAAATTTTGCAAACGGGTAGTTTTTCTCCTTTATTGATGTATGCTGATGAGGCGGCACTGATGGGCACCGATAGGTGGCAGTATTGGGCACTGATGGGTGGCAATGATGGCCACTGATGGGTGGCAATTAAGGCCACTGATCGGCACTGGTTGGTTACACTAATAAGCAAGCACTGCTAGGTGGCATTGATTGGCACCACTGGTGGGCATTGATAGGTGGCACTCATGGGCACTGATAGGTGGGCACTGTGGGCAATGGCAGGTGGCACTGGCAGGGGGTCCTGGCGGCACATATGAGGCAGATGTGCCTCCTTCCTCTTCGGGACCGATGTCCCTTGCACATAAGCCAGTGATCGGCTTTTTTTTTCTCCACACGCTGTCAAGCGTGAGGAGAAAAAAAAACAATTGCCAAGCTTTTGTTTAGATCATGTGATCAGCTGTCATTGGCTGACAGCTGATCACGTGGTAAGGGGCCGGGACCAGCCCCTTACTCGGATCTGTGATCCCCCGAGTCTCTGTGACTCGGTGATAACAGGGGACGCGCGGGTAGCATGCAAAGGGGAGGCTGTCATATGACGGCCTCCTGGAAATTCAGGTCCATGCTGTGGCCGTCATTCAGCTATAGCATGGACGTCAAGAAGTTAAGGATTGGAAGGTGCCAGCGGACATCGGGCACTGTGCACCTACAGATTGACATGCGTGCCCACTACCCAGAAGAGCCGGATCATGTGTTTGTGTATATATATATATATATATATATATATATATATATATATATATATATGATCCAGCGCAGTGGTGCCGCCCTGTAGCAGTAAAACTGCTATAGGGTGGACAGTAAGTGGTTAAGCGACATTGGCACATACTGTTGAGTAACAGGCAATTTATAATCAAGTGGTTTGTGCTGACTGTGTGCGGCCCACTGTATCTACTACCACTTTTTTTAGAAGTGAGAAATAGAGGTAGTTATCCTTGCTTATCTTGAGTTCATTGCTCATATAATATAAAGGGTTTCTTTCTTTCACCCACACCAAGGTTAACCTACATAAATGAAGAATGACTTCATTTGTTTGACTTCTTTTGTTATCTTTGTAATTAAGTGCTGTGTGGACTTTTTTATGGCAGAGGAAACTCAGCAAATTACAAAGAGACAAATATGTGATCAGAAATAAAGTTCACAGCATTTTTTTTTTGTAGAAGGACAGCTGTGTGTCCCAACTGAAAAACACTATTATTGATTCAGTGGTTAGAAGAAGTTAGCTTCTTAGGCTAGGTTTACGCCTGTGCGTTTACTTTTCATGCCTTTTTTGTGAGTTTTTGCAGCATGTTTTTGATGCTTTTTTCCATGCTTCATGTTTTTTTTTTTTTTTGTAGACAGAAGAGACTGGTTGTTAAACACAAAACCCTACCAAAATTGCAGCAAAAACACACATTTTTCATGCATTATTTGATGTGCTGCTGTTGAAGTCTATGGACCCAAAAGTCCACCAAAAAAAAAGTCCTGGCACCTCTTCCAAAAAACACACATCAGGAAACTGCATACAGTACACGTGAACAGGACCCATTGGAAACCATGTTAAATCAATTATTGTGCGTTCCTGCACTTCTGAGGTGTGAACTTAGCCTTAAAAATAGGGAAATCTTCTGGATTCCTAAATTAACCACTTTCAGACCGGACCATTTTGCTGGTAAATGACCAGAGGTCTTTTTACAATTTGGCACTGCGCTGCTTTAACTGGTAATTGCGCGGTCATGCAATGTTGTACCCAAACAAAATTTGCGTCCTTTTCTTCCCACAAATAGAGCTTTCTTTTGATGGTATTTGATTGCCTCTGCGATTTTTATTGTTTGCGATATAAACGTAAAAAGACCGCAAATTTTGAAAAAAAATGATATTTTCTACTTTTTGTTATTAGAAAAATCCAATAAACTCAATTTTAGTCATACATTTAGGCCAAAATGTATTCAGCCACATGTCTTTGGTAAAAAAAAAGTCAATAACTGTATATTTATTGGTTTGCGCAAAAGTTGTCACATCTACAAACTAAGGTACGTTTTCTGGAATTTACGCAGCTTTTAGTTTACGACTGCCTATCTCATTTCTTGAGGTGCTAAAATGGCAGGGCAGTACAAAACCCCCCCCAAATGACCCCATTTTGGAAAGTAGACCCCCTAAGGAAATTGATAAGTGGCATGTTGAGCCCATTGAATATTTTATTTTTTTGTCTCAAGCGATTGAATAATGACAAAAAAAAATATTTTTTATTTTTTTTACACAAAGTTGTCACTAAATGATATATTGCTCACACATGCTATGGGCATATGTGAAATGACATCCCAAAATAAATTCTGCTGCTTCTCCTGAGTACGGGGATACCACATATGTGGGACTTTTTGGGAGCCTAGCCGCGTACGGGGCCCCGAAAACCAAGCACCGCCTTCAGGCTTTCTAAGGGCGTAAATTTTTGATTTCACTTCTCACTACCTATTACAGTTTTGAAGGCCATAAAATGCCAAGATGGCACCAAACCCCCACAAATGACCCCATTTTAGAAAGTAGACACCCCAAGCTATTTGCTGAGAGGCATTTTGAGTCCATGGAATATTTTATATTTTGCCACAAGTTGCGGGAAAATTACAAACTTTAATTTTTTTTTTTTTTTTTTTTCACAAAGTTGTCACTAAATGATATATTGCTCACACATGCTATGGGCATATGTGAAATGACACCCCAAAATAAATTCTGCTGCTTCTCCTGAGTACGGGGATACCACATATGTGGGACTTTTTGGGAGCCTAGCCGCGTACGGGGCCCCGAAAACCAAGAACCGCCTTCAGGTTTTCTAAGGGCGTAAATATTTGACTTCACTCCTCACTACCTATTACAGTTTTGAAGGCCATAAAATGCCAAGATGGCACAAAACCCCCACAAATGACCCCATTTTAGAAAGTAGACACCCCAAGCTATTTGCTGAGAGGCATGTTGAGTCCATGGAATATTTTATATTTTGCCACAAGTTGCGGGAAAATTACAAACTTTTTTTTTTTTTTCACAAAGTTGTCACTAAATGATATATTGCTCACGCATGCCATGGGCATATGTGAAATGACACCCCAAAATAAATTCTGCTGCTTCTCCTGAGTACGGGGATACCACATATGTGGGGCTTTTTGGGAGCCTAGCCGCGTACGGGGCCCCGAAAACCAAGCACCGCCTTCAGGCTTTCTAAGGGCGTTACAGTTTTGAAGGCCATAAAATGCCAAGATGGCACAAACCCCCCCCAAATGACCCCATTTTGGAAAGTAGACACCCCTAAATTTAGGGGTACACTAGTGAGACTAGGTAATAAATGGCGGGTGCCCTGAAACTATAAAAAAATAACTAACCAACCAGCGTCACCTGTAACAGTTATATGGTGATCACTGGTGAAAGGGTTAACTAGGGGGCAATCAGGGGACTTTATGCGGTAGTATATGGGGGTCCCTGGCGCTATAAAAAGCTGCGGCGAACCTAAATACCTACCTGCCTAACTAGCGTCACCTGTGACACTAATACAGCAATCAGAAAAACGATTGCTTATTAGGCTGGGTTCACACTGGAGCGATGCGGGAACGCCACAAATCCGCGGCGGGTTCCCGCATCGCATGCCTCCCGGCGGCAGTTCACACTGCCCTATGCGAACTGCTGGGAGTGTCAGTGAAATGTTAATGACACCCCCAGATCAGTTCGCATATCGCAGTGCGATCTGCAAACTCGGATCGCATGGTGTGAACACCCATGCGATCCGATTCTGCTGCGGACCAAAAAAAGGGTCCCGTGCGAGTTTGCGGCGGGTGCGACACGAATTCAGCCATACTATCTGTATGGCTGAACTCGAATCGCACAGAGATCGGATGTGATTTGCACTGCAGTGCGGTGCGAATCACATCCGTTCTCATAAACCGCTGCAATGTGAACCCAGCCTTAGTGACACTGGCGACGGGGGGTGATCACGGGGTTAAACCTTTATTGGGGGGGTTAGGGGGGTACCTTAGAACTAAAGGGGGCTAACCCTAACTGCCCTAACAGTTATTACAGTCACAAATGACACCCGCCGGGTGATCAGGGGGTTAAACCTTTATTAGGTAATAAATGGCGGGTGCCCTGAAACTATAAAAAAATAACTAACCAACCAGCTTCACCTGTAACAGTTATATGGTGATCACTGGTAAAAGGGTTAACTAGGGGGCAATCAGGGGGCTTTATGCGGTAGTATATGGGGGTCCCTGGCGCTATAAAAAGCTGCGGCGAACCTAAATACCTACCTGCCTAACTAGCGTCACCTGTGACACTAATACAGCGATCAGAAAAACGATCGCTTATTAGGCTGGGTTCACACTGGAGCGATGCGGGAACGCCACGAATCCGCGGCGGGTTCCCGCATCGCATGCCTCCCGGCGGCAGTTCACACTGCCCTATGCGAACTGCTGGGAGTGTCAGTGAAATGTTAATGACACCCCCAGATCAGTTCGCATATCGCAGTGCAATCTGCAAATTCGGATTGCATGGTGTGAACACCCATGCGATCCGATTCTGCTGCGGGCCAAAAAAAGGGTCCCGTGCGAATTTGCAGCGGGTGCAGCGGGTGCGGCGGGTGCGATGCGAATTCAGCCATACTATCTGTATGGCTAAACTCGAATCGCACAGAGATCGGATGTGATTTGCACTGCAGTGCGGTGCGAATCACATTCGTTCTCATAAACCGCTGCAATGTGAACCCAGCCTTAGTGACACTGGCGACGGGGGGTGATCACGGGGTTAAACCTTTATTGGGGGGGTTAGGGGGGTACATTAGAACTAAAGGGGGCTAACCCTAACTGCCCTAACAGTTATTACAGTCACAAATGACACCAATGCAAAAAAAAAAAAAATGACATTGGTGTCACTGTGACTGGGGGGCAGGGGTAATTGGGGGGGGTGATCGGGGGGGTGTGAGTGTGCCTGGCATGTTCTACTGTGTAGTGTCGTGTTGGTGCAACTCACCGATCCTCTCTCCTCGGTGTCGGAACGAAAAATACGGACACGGAGGAGAGATTACATCACTTCCTCTCCTGTGTTTACATTACAGGAGAGGAAGTGATGTGACGAAGGATTTCTATTCGTCGGGAGCGATCGTGAGGGGGTGGCCATGAATGAATGGCCGCCCCCTCATCCCGGATCGCTCCCGAACGAATACCGACCGCCGCAGGCACCGGGCGGGGGCCCGATCGGCCCCCGACCCGCGGGAAGGCAAGGACGTACATGTAAGCCCTTATGCCTGCCCGTGCCATTCTGTCGACGTACATCGTCGTGCGGCGGTCGGGAAGTGGTTAAAGAGGTTCTTTAGCCTTTTTGAAAAAAAAAATTAAAGTCAGCAGTTACAAATCCTTTAGCTGCTGACTTTTAATAAAGGACACTTACCTGTCCAGTGATCCAACGCCAGCCTCACCCAGGCCTGTTCTTTGCTAGTCTTTGGGTCCCTGGCACAGGCATGTTTAGTTTGGGAAGCCGGCTGTGATTCTCTGGGGTTGATTTACTAAAGGCAATTAGACTATGCAAAGTGCAGTTGCTCCAGAGCTTTGTATTATTATTATTATTATTATACAGGGTTTATATAGCGCCAACAGTTAGCGCAGCGCTTTACAACATGAGGGCAGGCAGTACAAATCAATACAGGAGGTAGCAGAGGGCCCTTGCTCATCAGAGCTTGCAATCTAGAAGGGAATGAGCAGAAGCTCTGCTGACTTCCATCATCCAGTCATATGCAAGAAAAATACAGTTTTTTAAATTTTCCTTGCATGTGATTTGGTATTGTTTGCAAAGGAAAAGCTTGCCTCATTTACTGAACTCTGGAGCAACTGCATTGCATAGTATAACGGCACTTTATGAAGTGCACAATCTATTTGCCTTTAGTAAATAACCCCCTTGTGTCTTCATAGGGCGCCTGCGTGAATGGTCCCGCAGCTTGCTGGGAGGAGAGGGACTAAACGTCCGGTGGAATTACCTAAGCCAAACGCATGTGGGTTCCATTACTTGTTAATAGCACCCCAAACTCATCTCGGTATCCTGCAACCTGACTTAAAAAAGTAGTGCTTGCACTACTTATTGCACGTTCTGGTGCATTTGGCAGCCCATTCAAATGAATGAGCTTCAAAACCAGAATACAAGGGACTGTGCAGGAATGCGCATGTGCAAACTGTCCTAAAAAACTTTTATTGTATAGTCTAGGGTAACAGTTAAAAATGATGGCCTGGGGGCTAGATGCGGCCCTTCTTTGCTTTTATCTAGTACAGTGATTCTCAACCAGGGTTCCGTGCAACCCTAGGGTTCCTCCAGAGGTTGCTAGGGGTTCCTTCAGCATTTGGCAATTTCTGCCTCTCAGGTAAGTTCTCACTGACACCATTGATCTTTTTAGCTATCTGTAAAGAGGTAATCCTTCCCAGTGACCACAAGTGTAAGGACCATTTTTCCCTCTGACCATCACACTAATGTATCATGAGTTGTAGATTTCTCATTTTTAGCAGGGGTTCCCTGAGACTGGAGAACTATTTCAAGGGTTCCTCTGTGTTGAAAAGGTTGAGAAAGGCTGATCTAGCACTTTGGACACTTTTCCTCCTACTGACACCAACAATGGGGGGATAATTCTTGCCACTGACACCAACAATGGACGACTATTCCACCCACTGATACCAGTGATGGGCACCCTTCCACCCACTGATACCAATGAGACCAAGGGCACTATTTCTCCCACTGGCACTCAACAAAGTGGCACTATTTCTCCCACTTACACCAACAGTGGAGCACTATTCCTCCCACTTACACCAACAATGTGGTGCCATTACTCCCACTGCCACCAACAATGGGGCACCATTCCTCCCACTGACACCAACAATGGAGCACTATTTCTCCTACTGACACCAAAGATGGGGCACTAATCCTCCCACTGACAACATAGATAAGGCACCATTCCACATTCCTCCCTCTGATACTAAGGTTGGAGCACTATTTTTCTCACTGTCAGCAAAGATGGGTCACTATTCTTCCCACTCACACCAAAGATGGGACACTATTTCTAACACTGACACCAATGATATGCCACTATTTCTCCCATTGACACCAAAGATTGGGCAGTATTTCTCCTACTGACACCAATGATGGGACATTATCCCTCCCACTAAAGATGTGGCATTGTTTACTCCCGCTGACACCAAGACACTTTTATTCCCTCTAACCACAGTCCAGTCCCCTGTAAAGTTTTAAGGACAGTAAACTGGCCCCTTGTTTAGAAAGTTTGGAGACCCCCTGATCTAAGGTAAGGCTGGCCATACATTATACAATTCCCATGTGCAATTTTCCTTTAGATTTACCAAAATCATATATTAGGAGGTCAAACCTAAACACTTTCAATTTGTATAAGCAGCGGTTCTCAACTCCTGTCCTCAGGACCCACTAACAGGCCAGATTTTATGTATTACTTTGGTTAGATGCAGACTAGAATACTGCAATCACTGAGTAGCAAATGTTATCACCTGTGATATATTTCAGTTATCTTGCAAACCTGGCCTGTTAGTGGGTCCCGATGACAGGAGTTGAGAACCACTGATCTAAAGGAAATTGAATAAGAAAATTGAATTGAATGTTCATTTCTCTACCATAAGCCGCCTCCAAAGGCGTTTCAGAGAATTTGGCAGTACATCCAACCGGCCTCACAACTGCAGACAACATGTAACTACACCAGCCCAGGACCTCCACTTCCAGCATCTTCACCTCCAAAATCATCTGAGACCAGCCACCCGCACAGATGCTGCAACAATCGGGTTACATAACCGAATAATTTCTGCACAAACTGTCAGAAACCATCTCAGGGAAGCTCATCTGCATGCTCGTTGTCCTCATCGGAGTCTTGACCTGACTGCAGTCCGTCATCGTAACCGACTTGAGTGAGCAAATGCTCACATTCGATGACGTCTGGCACATTGGAGAGGTGTTCTCTTCACGGATGAATCCCGGTTTTCACTGTACAGGGCAGATGGCAGACAGCGTGTATGGCGTTGTGTGAGTGAGCGATTTGCTGATGTCAACATTGTGGATCGAGTGGCCTATGATGGTGGTGGGGTTATGGTATGGGCAGGCATATGCTATGGACAACGAACACAGGTGCATTTTATTGATGCCATTGTGAATGCACAGAGATACCGTGACGAGATACTGAGGCCCATTTTTGTGCCATTCATCCACCACCATCACCTCATGTTGCAGCATGATAATGCACGGCCCCATGTTACAAGGATCTGTACCCAATTCCTGGAAGCTGAAAACATCCCAGTTCTTGCATTGCCAGCATGCTCACCGGACATGTCACCCATTGATTATGTTTGGGATGCTCTGGATTAGCGTATACGACAGCGAGTTCCAGATCCTGCCAATATCCTGCAACTTCGCACAGCCATTGAAGAGGAATGGACCAACATTCCACAGGCCACAATCAACAACCTGATCAACTCTATGCATAGGAGATGTGCTGCACTGCATGAGGCAAATGGTGGTCACCCCAGATACTGACTGGTTTTCAGACTCCCCCTGCCCCCCCCCCCCCCAATACAGTAAAACTGCACATTTTAGAGTGGCCTTTTATTGTGGCCAGCCTAAGACACACCTGTACAATAATCATGCTGGCTAATCAGCATCTTGATATGCTACACCTGTGAGGTGGATGGATTATCTTGGCAAAGGAGAAGTGCTCACTAATGCCCCGTACACACGAGCAGACTTTTCAACATCAAAGGTCCGACGGAACAGTTGCGGCAGACTATTCGAACGTGTGTGGGCTGCAGCGGACTTTTGATTTGCAAAAGTCTGACAGACTTTAGAAATGGAACATGTTTCAAATTTTTCCGACAGAACTCTGCCGGACCCAGAAATCCGCTCGTGTGTGTGCTAGTCTGACGGACTAAAACCGACGCTAGGGCAGCTATTGGCTACTGGCTATGAACTTCCTTATTCTAGTCCAGTCATACGTCATTACGTTCGAATCCGTCGGACTTTGGTGTGATTGTGTGTGGCCAAGTCCGTTCATTCGGAAAGTCCGTCAGAACTCTGTCAGAACTCCGTTGAAAGTCTGCCGGACTTAAGTTCTGTCGTGTGTACGCGGCATAACACAGATTTAGGCCGGGTTTACACTGGTACGACAAACTCTCCGACATTGGGAGCTCATGTCGCATGAGGTGTGAAAATCAATGTTTCCCTATGGGTGCCATCTTATCTGGTTCGACACAAGTCGGTCCGACTTTGAAAATGCTCCCTGTTGTCATGGAAGGGATGCCTAACACAGGCATCCAGCACAAAGTAAGCAGATCAATGGGCTGCACTAAGGAATGAGGCTCGAAAGGTACCGTATATACTCGAGTATAAGCCGAGATTTTCAGCCTCTTTTTTGAGGCTGAAAGTGCCCCCCTCGGCTTATACTCGAGTCATCGCTGTCTGCCCGCTCGATCAGCGTGTCGAGCAGACAGACAGCGGCCATTCTATAATTCAAAAGCCGCGCCTCCGGCTCCGCCTTCGCCTGTGATAGGCGGAACACTGAATTTCCCAGCAGCCTGTGTTCCGCCTATCACGGACATCGTCTCATCCTCGTACTACGGACGAGGATGATACGATGTCCGTGATAGGCGGAACACAGGCTGCTGGGAAATTCAGTGTTCCGCCTATCACAGGCGAAGGCGGAGGCGCGGCTTTTGAATTTTACAATGGCCGCCGAGGCGCCGACGAAGAGGGCACGGGACGGAGGCAAGGCAAGGCACGGCACGGGACGGGACGGGACGGAGGCAAGACAAGGCACGACACGGGACGGAGGCAAGGCACGGCACGGGACGGAGGCAAGGAGGCAAGGCACGGGACGGAGGCTCGGGACAAAGGCTCGGGACACAGGTAGGCTGGACACACACACACACACACACACACACACACACACACATGGATGGATGGAGACACACACACACACACAGGGATGGATGGATACACACACACACAGGGATGGATGGATGGATGGAGACACACACACACAGGGATGGATGGATGGATGGATGGAGACACACACACACAGGGATGGATGGATGGATGGATGGAGACACACACACACAGGGATGGATGGATGGATGGACACACACACACACAGGGATGGATGGACGGACACACAGGGATGGACGGACACACAGGGATGGACGGACACACACACAGGGATGGACAGGCATGTCTCACCCTCGGCTTATACACGAGTCAATAAGTTTGCCAGTTTTTTTGGGGGTAAATTGGGGGCCTCGGCTTATATTCGGGTCGGCCTATACTCGAGTATATACGGTAAGTGAAGATATAAATATTTATTAAGGAAAAAGACACACGTGCAAACCAAACAAACACAGCAAACCATAAACAAGCAAGAACACAAATAATACACAGCAACCATAAACAAGCAAGAGCACAAATAATACACAGCAAACCATAAACAAGCAAGAACACAAATAATACACAGCAAACCCCAAAACCCTAAACTAACTAACTAACTATATACATGGAAAGGGAACACATATATAACAAGGCAGGGATGAGAGACAAGGGGAACAGGAGGCCAGGTGGAGGAAGCGGAAGTAAGGGGAGCCAAGGCAGGAATCAGGGGACAAGTCACAGGTATAGGGAACAGAGTCCAGGACAGGAAGCAAATCAGGAACAGGTCTCAGGCAACAGGTCAGGCAGGGACAAGGCTAGCAGGAAGGATTCTGAAGCAATGAGCCTCAGTGAAGGGCGGGCTTATATACTTCCAAGCCATACCACTTCAGGTGCAGCTGGATTATTAGAATGTCTGTTTGCTGGGGGACACCCGCTGGTGACCACCAGAACTGCAACCTTTGATGGCAAAAGAAACAGTGACACCAGCAGGCGACCCCAGCAACAACACCGTTCCTGACAGTTCCCCCCCTAAGGAGTGGCCTCCGGACACTCCATTCTGCCCTTGACCTGACAGTGCATGTAAATGGGGAAAAGTCCAGAAAAGTCTCCCCTGTGATTGCTGACTTCTTTGCGCTCTCCGGCCAGAGTCTCTTAACCTACTGGGAGGCATGCCACCCAAGTCCGACAATGGAACATGTATCCCACCACCAGGGTCTGGAAGTTTAGATCTGGAAATAAAAACAGGCTGGGCAACTTGCTTCGGGTCATCGGGCTGGGCAGCAGGCTCCAGGTCATCAGGCTGGGCAGCAAGCATCGGGTCATCAGGCTGGGCAGCAAGCATCGGGTCATCAGGCTGGGCAGTAGGCTTGGCAGCAAGCACCGGGTCATCAGGCTGGGCAGCAAACACCGGGTCATCAGGCTGGGCAGTAGACTTGGCAGCAAGCACCGGGTCATCAGGTGGGGCAGCAAGCTCCAGGTCATCAGGCTGGGCAGTAGGCTTGGCAGAAAGCACCGGGTCACCAGGCTGGGCAGCAAACACTGGGTCATCAGCCAGGGCAGAAGGCTTGGCAGCGAGCTCCGGGTCATCAGGCTGGGCAGCGAGCTCCGGGTCATCAGGCTGGGCAGCGAGCTCCGGGTCATCAGGCTGGGCAGCAAGCATCGGGTCATCAGGCTGGGCAGCAAGCATCGGGTCATCAGGCTGGGCAGCAAGCATCGGGTCATCAGGCTGGGCAGCAAGCATCGGGTCATCAGGCTGGGCAGCAAGCATCGGGTCATCAGGCTGGGCCGCAAACACCGGGTCATCAGGCTGGGCAGTAGACTTGGCAGCAAGCACCGGGTCATCAGGTGGGGCAGCAAGCTCCAGGTCATCAGGCTGGGCAGTAGGCTTGGCAGAAAGCACCGGGTCACCAGGCTGGGCAGCAAACACTAGGTCATCAGCCTGGGCAGAAGGCTTGGCAGCGAGATCCGGGTCATCAGGCTGGGCAGCGAGCTCCGGGTCATCAGGCTGGAAGGCCGGGACATCAGACTGCAAGGCATCGGACTGGAAGGCCGGGACATCAGACTGCAAGGCATCGGACTGGAAGGCCGGGACATCAGACTGCAAGGCATCGGACTGGAAGGCCGGGACATCAGACTGCAAGGCATCGGACTGGAAGGCCGGGACATCAGACTGCAAGGCATCGGACTGGAAGGCCGGGACATCAGACTGCAAGGCATCGGACTGGAAGGCCGGGACATCAGACTGCAAGGCATCGGACTGGAAGGCCGGGACATCAGACTGCAAGGCATCGGACTGGAAGGCCGGGACATCAGACTGCAAGGCATCGGACTGGAAGGCCGGGACATCAGACTGCAAGGCATCAGACTGGAAGGCCGGGACATCAGACTGCAAGGCATCGGACTGGAAGGCCGGGACATCAGACTGCAAGGCATCGGACTGGAAGGCCGGGACATCAGACTGCAAGGCATCGGACTGGAAGGCCGGGACATCAGACTGCAAGGCATCAGACTGGAAGGCCGGGACATCAGACTGCAAGGCATCAGACTGGAAGGCCGGGACATCAGACTGCAAGGCATCAGACTGGAAGGCCGGGACATCAGACTGCAAGGCATCAGACTGGAAGGCCGGGACATCAGACTGCAAGGCATCAGACTGGAAGGCCGGGACATCAGACTGCAAGGCATCAGACTGGAAGGCCGGGACATCAGACTGCAAGGCATCAGACTGGAAGGCCGGGACATCAGACTGCAAGGCATCAGGCTGGAAGGCCGGGACATCAGACTGCAAGGCATCAGGCTGGAAGGCCGGGACATCAGACTGCAAGGCATCAGGCTGGAAGGCCGGGACATCAGACTGCAAGGCATCAGGCTGGAAGGCCGGGACATCAGACTGCAAGGCATCAGGCTGGAAGGCCGGGACATCAGACTGCAAGGCATCAGGCTGGAAGGCCGGGACATCAGACTGCAAGGCATCAGGCTGGAAGGCCGGGACATCAGACTGCAAGGCATCAGGCTGGAAGGCCGGGACATCAGACTGCAAGGCATCAGGCTGGAAGGCCGGGACATCAGACTGCAAGGCATCAGGCTGGAAGGCCGGGACATCAGACTGCAAGGCATCAGGCTGGAAGGCCGGGACATCAGACTGCAAGGCATCAGGCTGGAAGGCCGGGACATCAGACTGCAAGGCATCAGGCTGGAAGGCCGGGACATCAGACTGCAAGGCATCAGGCTGGAAGGCCGGGACATCAGACTGCAAGGCATCAGGCTGGAAGGCCGGGACATCAGACTGCAAGGCATCAGGCTGGAAGGCCGGGACATCAGACTGCAAGGCATCAGGCTGGAAGGCCGGGACATCAGACTGCAAGGCATCAGACTGGAAGGTCGGGACATCAGACTGCAAGGCATCAGACTGGAAGGCCGGGACATCAGACTGCAAGGCATCAGACTGGAAGGCCGGGACATCAGACTGCAAGGCATCAGACTGGAAGGCCGGGACATCAGACTGCAAGGCATCAGGCTGGAAGGCCGGGACATCAGACTGCAAGGCATCAGACTGGAAGGCCGGGACATCAGACTGCAAGGCATCAGGCTGGAAGGCCGGGACATCAGACTGCAAGGCATCAGACTGGAAGGCCGGGACATCAGACTGCAAGGCATCAGGCTGGAAGGCCGGGACATCAGACTGCAAGGCATCAGGCTGGAAGGCCGGGACATCAGACTGCAAGGCATCAGGCTGGAAGGCCGGGACATCAGACTGCAAGGCATCAGGCTGGAAGGCCGGGACATCAGACTGCAAGGCATCAGGCTGGAAGGCCGGGACATCAGACTGCAAGGCATCAGGCTGGAAGGCCGGGACATCAGACTGCAAGGCATCAGGCTGGAAGGCCGGGACATCAGACTGCAAGGCATCAGGCTGGAAGGCCGGGACATCAGACTGCAAGGCATCAGGCTGGAAGGCCGGGACATCAGACTGCAAGGCATCAGACTGGAAGGCCGGGACATCAGACTGCAAGGCATCAGGCTGGAAGGCCGGGACATCAGACTGCAAGGCATCAGGCTGGAAGGCCGGGACATCAGACTGCAAGGCATCAGGCTGGAAGGCCGGGACATCAGACTGCAAGGCATCAGGCTGGAAGGCCGGGACATCAGACTGCAAGGCATCAGGCTGGAAGGCCGGGACATCAGACTGCAAGGCATCAGGCTGGAAGGCCGGGACATCAGACTGCAAGGCATCAGGCTGGAAGGCCGGGACATCAGACTGCAAGGCATCAGGCTGGAAGGCCGGGACATCAGACTGCAAGGCATCAGGCTGGAAGGCCGGGACATCAGACTGCAAGGCACCAGACTGCAAGGCCGGGACATCAGACTGCAAGGCCGGGACATCAGACTGCAAGGCCGGGACTAGGGTTGCCACCTTTTCTTCAAGCCAAACCCGAACATTTTCACGGCGCACGGCAATTTTTTTGTAGTACACGCTATAGGATTGTAAAATACCTTGGGTTACCCAAAAAGAGTAGTAATGAAGTGTGCTACACAGAACAGTTGCTATAGCCAAATTGCATTAACAGTGGAGGGACTTAAATGGGCATGATTAAATAAAACAAAAGCATTTAGTGTACCCATAAAATATGATTCGATTAATAAAAGAAATGTCAGTGACAATAGCCTACCTTAAAATTGGACACTGTCAGCCAGCAGGGCAGTGGACAGTGTCAGTAGGGCAGTAAATGGTGTCAGTAGAGCAGTAAATGGTGTCAGTAGGACAGTGTACAGTGTCAGTAGGACAGTGTACAGTGTCAGTAGGGCAGTGGACAGTGTCAGTAGGGCAGTGGACAGTGTCAGTAGGGCAGTGGACAGTGTCAGTAGGGCAGTAAATTGTGTCATTAGGGCAGTAAATTGTGTCAGTAGATCAGTGGACAGTGTCAGTAGAGCAGTAAATGGTGTCAGTAGGGTAGTAAATTGTGTCAGTAGATCAGTGGACAGTGTCAGTAGAGCAGTAAATGGTGTCAGTAGGGCAGTAAATGGTGTCAGTAGGGCAGTAAATGGTGTCAGTAGGGCAGTGGACAGTGTCAGTAGAGCAGTAAATGGTATCAGTAGGGCAGTGGACAGTGTCAGTAGGGCAGTAAATGGTGTCAGTAGGGCAGTAAATGGTGTCAGTAGGGCAGTGGACAGTGTCAGTAGGGCAGTACATGGTGTCAGTAGGGCAGTAAATGGTGTCAGTAGGGCAGTAAATGGTGTCAGTAGGGCAGTGGACAGTGTCAGTAGAGCAGTAAATGGTGTCAGTAGAGCAGTGGACAGTGTCAGTAGGGCAGTGTACAGTGTCAGTAGGGCAGTAAATGGTGTCAGTAGGGCAGTGGACAGTGTCAGTAGAGCAGTAAATGGTATCAGTAGGGCAGTGGACAGTGTCAGTAGGGCAGTACATGGTGTCAGTAGGGCAGTAAATGGTGTCAGTAGGGCAGTAAATTGTGTCAGTAGGGCAGTAAATGGTGTCAGTAGAGCAGTAAATGGTGTCAGTAGAGCAGTGGACAGTGTCAGTAGAGCAGTAAATGGTGTCAGTAGGGCAGTGGACAGTGTCAGTAAAGCAGTAAATGGTGTCAGTAGGGCAGTGGACAGTGTCAGTAGGGCAGTGGACAGTGTCAGTAGGGCAGTGGACAGTGTCAGTAGGGCAGTGGACAGTGTCAGTAGGGTAGTAAATTGTGTCAGTAGAGCAGTTGACAGTGTCAGTAGAGCAGTAAATGGTGTCAGTAGGGCAGTGCGGTGCGGTGTGACAAGAGAGGGTGCGGTGTGACAGGAGGTGGTGCTGCGGTGTGACAGGAGGTGGTGCTGCGGTGTGACAGGAGGTGGTGCGGTGTGACAGGAGGGGATGCGGTGTGACAGGAGGTGGTGCAGAGTGTGACAGGAGGTGGTGCAGAGTGTGACAGGAGGTGGTGCAGAGTGTGACAGGAGGTGGTGCAGAGTGTGACAGGAGGGGGTGCAGAGTGTGACAGGAGGGGGTGCAGAGTGTGACAGGAGGGGGTGCAGAGTGTGACAGGAGGGGGTGCAGAGTGTGACAGGATGGGGTGCAGAGTGTGACAGGAGGGGGTGCAGAGTGTGACAGGAGGGGGTGCAGAGTGTGACAGGAGGGGGTGCAGAGTGTGACAGGAGGGGGTGCGGTGTGACAGGAGGGGGTGCGGTGTGACAGGAGGGGGTGCGGTGTGACAGGAGGGGCCCGTGCAAATACAGAGGAGGGGTGCAATTACAGAGAAATGAGGGACAATTACAGATGAAAGGGGTGCAAATACAGAGGAGAGGGGAAATTACAGAGGAGGGGGGGCAGTTACAGAGGGGGTGGCAAACACAGAAGGGTCAAAACATAAGGGAGAGAGAGGCGACAGGCAGCTGCTGGTGCAGAAGTTTTTAATAAAATAAATGCTTAAAAGCAATCCACTCACTCTGCATGTCAGAGCTGTATATGTCAGTCTGTGAAGTTGGCTGTCCCATCCTCCCCTCCGCTCCACGCTGCTCTTATCACTGAATCGGGAAACTCATGTGAACTGTCAGCCTCTGATGATGGAGGCGTGGTTAAGCCTCTGAAATGCTCCGATTGGTCACAGCATCCCAGGCTGGCAGCTCACTGCAGTCTCCCCGCAGCTCTGTATCCTCGGCTTCCTCCAGCGATTCAGTGATAAGAGCAGATCGGAGGGGGGGATGGGACGTCCAACTTCACAGACTGACATATACAGCTCTGACATGGAGAGTGAGTGGATTGTTTGCTTTTAAGCATTTATTTTATTAAAACCTTCCGCACCAGCAGCTGTCTGTCGCCTCTCTCTCCCATATGTTTTGATTGCTCTGTAATTGCTCCCCCCGCCCGCCGCTCCGATGCCCCTGCTGTCCAGGTCCCCCTGTGTGCTGGGGCTCGTAAAAGGAGGCCCCATGGTACCCCTGTCAGCTGTCCGGGTGTGAGGCAGAGGGAAACCCGGGCACAGCCTCCTAAACCCGTACTGTCCGAGTCAAAACCGGACAGGTGGCAACCCTAGCCGGGACATCAGACTGCAAGGCCGGGACATCAGACTGCAAGGCCGGGGCATCAGACTGCAAGGCCGGGGCATCAGACTGCAAGGCCGGGGCATCAGACTGCAAGGCCGGGGCATCAGACTGCAAGGCCGGGGCATCAGACTGGAAGGCATCAGACTGCAAGGCCGGGGCATCAGACTGGAAGGCATCAGACTGCAAGGCCGGGGCATCAGACTGGAAGGCCGGGGCAGCAGGCTGGAAGGCGTCAGGCTGGAAGGCCGGGGCAGCAGGCTGGAAGGCGTCAGCAGGCTGGAAGGCCGGGGCAGCAGGCTGGACAACAGGCAGAGACACTGGCACAACAGGCTGAACAGCAGGCATTGGAACATCAGGCGTGGAGGCAGAAGTGGGTGATGACAGAATGGTATGGGTTGGGAAAAACTTCTGTTTCTTTTTGGTTTTAGCAACTGAAGATTTGTATGTGGGTACAGGGCTGTAGGTAGTGGATGCAGCTGGTAAGAGCGAAGAGTGGAAGGATGGTAAAGCAGAGGGAGCAGATCTTGAGGGGAGATTCAATGGAACTGATGAAGGCAGCTGAGAAGTAGCAGAGGGGTTAAAGGCTGGGTAGGTACAGCAGGAGGAAACAGGGTACTGGTACTTCATTGGTAGCAGGGTGTATTGATCAGAAATTGTGGTTGTTGGGGGTAATAGAGAGGAAGATATCCCAGCAGGCTGGTATCTGGACACAGAAATGGGTGGTTGGGAGCTGACAGAAGCTGAGTACAACAAGCTTGACCAGGCCTGTAATAATGGTTGCACAAAATCTGGTTTGCACACGGTTTGTCTGACCAGAGACTGCACTGAATCAATACATGCTGCAAGCACCTGTTGAGGACAAGCTGAGTACCGCTCAAAGAAAAAGGCTGAGTCATCTTCCAACAGCCACACCAAAGACTCTACCTGAGCTGCACTAAAAGGGGGTGTATAGTCATCACCTCCACTAGGGACATCAGACAGGGCCAACTCTGTACAGATCCGAATCAATGGCTGCACGTCCTCAAACAAAAAACTGCCCTGATCAACAAAAACATGGGCTATACGGATACATTCCAGCAGTTGCTCTCTAGTGTATTCACCTAATGTCTGATGACAAAAATCTGTCATCTGTTGCCAGAAGCGAAAGATACAGGATATCTTCCAGATGCATTTTTCTTGGCAATAGCAAGTGTCCAGATCCTATTCCCAAGTGCAGCCGATCTGTTAGTATGGCTTCAGAATTCTGTCATGGAAGGGATGCCTAACACAGGCATCCAGCACAAAGTAAGCAGATCAATGGGCTGCACTAAGGAATGAGGCTCGAAAGGTAAGTGAAGATATAAATATTTATTAAGGAAAAAGACACACGTGCAAACCAAACAAACACAGCAAACCATAAACAAGCAAGCACACAAATAATACACAGCAAACCATAAACAAGCAAGAACACAAATAATACACAGCAAACCCCAAAACCCTAAACTAACTAACTAACTATATACATGGAAAGGGAACACATATATAACAAGGCAGGGATGAGAGACAAGGGGAACAGGAGGCCAGGTGGAGGAAGCGGAAGTAAGGGGAGCCAAGGCAGGAATCAGGGGACAAGTCACAGGTATAGGGAACAGGTCAGGCAGGGACAAGGCTAGCAGGAAGGATTCTGAAGCAATGAGCCTCAGTGAAGGGCGGGCTTATATACTTCCAAGCCATACCACTTCAGGTGCAGCTGGATTATTAGAATGTCTGTTTGCTGGGGGACACCCGCTGGTGACCACCAGAACTGCAACCTTTGATGGCAAAAGAAATAGTGACACCAGCAGGCGACCCCAGCAACAACACCGTTCCTGACACCTGTACTATTTTGGTCCGACATTGATCCTACTTCAGCCCATTGACTATCATTGAAGTAAGATCAAAGTTGGATCCTTGTCCTAACCATCCGACTTTGGCATCCGACATTGTGTTATTTCCTGCCCCCTGCTGTAGCACCTCCCATTGTGTGTTAGTTTTGATTGCTCAAAGGACAAGTTTTACTATCTGAAAAGTTGGATCAAAGTAGTACCGTATATACTCGAGTATAAGCCGAGTTTTTCAGTCCACTTTTTGGGCTGAAAAAAGCCGCCTCGGCTTATACTCGAGTCACTGAAAAATTTGCCCGAAATGGAGGAGAAAAGGGGGCGGGGCCATGCCGCTGGGTGACGCTCGTGAATGGCCCGGTGCCCCTCTGTGTCAGTTTGCCGCTCAGCGCGCACCGCACAATCCCCTCTCCTCTTACGATTCCCCTTCCTCCCCCTCCTGCCGCTCTGCAACGATGTCCCACCTCCTCCTTGTTATGGCAAGCAGCCACATAGCGATGTCCCACCTCCTCTGGTACAGTGATCCAATGATAGGAATCACTGTGCCGTGTGTCATAGGAGGTGGGACATCGCTTCCGCGGCTGCACGGGACATCATCATCATCATCACAGCGGGACATCAGCATCATGAGGTGAGTGAAAAATCACAATGGCTACTGTATAGCTACTGTATGGCTACTGTATATTTAATGGGCAGGCTGTATATGTGTCTAATGTGTTATCCAGAGCATTATTACAATGGCTACAGTATATTTAATGGGCACAGGCAGGCTGTATATTTTATTCAATGGGCAATGGCAGGCTGTCTAATGTGTTATCCAGAGCATTATTACAATGGCTACTGTATATTTAATGGGCACAGGCAGGCTGTATATGTTATTCAATGGGCAATGGCAGGCTGTCTAATGTGTTATCCAGAGCATTATTACAATGGCTACTGTATATTTTAATGGGCACAGGCAGGCTGTATATGTTATTCAATGGGCAATGGCAGGCTGTATAATTAATGGACACAGGGCAGGTTGTATATTCAATGGACACAGGCAGGCTGTACGGTATATTTAATGGGCACAGGTAGGCTGTACGGTATATTTAATGGACACAGGCAGGCTGTATGGTATATTTAATGGACACAGGCAGGCTGTACGGTATATTTAATGGACACAGGCAGGCTGTACGATATATTTAATGGACACAGGCAGGCTGTACGGTATATTTAATGGACACAGGCAGGCTGTATATTTAATGGGCACAGGCAGGACACTGGTAGAATGTACGGTATATTATGAGCCCTAACACAGGCTGCTCTATGCAAATAGTCATGTCATCACTTTCTGTAATATCAGCCTGCATTAGGCCTCAAAAGGTACCCGAACAAGTCTTTTTTTTTTATCCTGTTAGAAATGGATCCCAATACTTCTACCGGTAATCCTGGACCAAAAGAAAAACGCAGGTCATTCGAAGCTGGTTTCAAACTTAAGGTTGTGTCAAGAGCAGAAGAAAGCAATAACAGTATTGCAAGTAGGGAATTTTGTGTTGATGAAAAACAAGTGAGGGAATGGCGGAAAAAGAAAGCTGACTTGGAAAAGATTCCAAAGGCAAAAAAAGCTCAACGTGGTTTAACAACTTCATATGGGGCTCTAGAGACTGAATTGCATAAATGGGTTATGGAGTGTCGTCAAAATGGTTACTGCGTAACACGCATGGGAATTCGCTTACGTGCCCTTCAAATGGCACAAGATGACAAATTAAAAGCACCAGGCATTGAAAAATTTGTTGCGTCAGCAGGATGGTGTACCCGCTTCATGAATAGGTTTGCCCTATGTTTGCGGCAAAGAACAAAGATTTCACAGAAGTTGCCAAAAGACCTTGATGGAAAAGTGATGTCATTCCATTCATTCATCATAAAACAAAGAAGGATCCATAACTATGACCTGGGAGATATTGGAAATATGGATGAAACACCTATGACCTTTGATCTTCCAAGCAACAGAACTGTGGCAAGTTTGGGAGACAAAACTTTTTTTCTCAGAACCACAGGAAATGAAAAAAATCATTTCACAGTTGTTCTGTCATGTTTGGCTAATGGAACTAAGCTGCGGCCTGTCATTATTTTTAAAAGAAAGACCTTGCCTAAAAAGGTCAAATTCCCACCACGAATTACAGTGCGCGCACATATTAAAGGCTGGATGGATGAAGACGGAACAAAAAAAATGGCTGGAAGAAATTTGGAAAGAACGACCAGGAGCAGCCTTAAAGAAAAAAACATCATTGCTAGTTTGGGATATGTTCAGAGCCCACACATCTGATGGCATAAAAAAAATGGCAAAATCTTCTCAAGTTACTTTGGCCGTTATTCTAGGTGGGCTTACATCTGTATTGCAACTGCTAGATGTGTGTTTAAATAAACCTTTTAAAGACCGTGTGAGAAAGATGTGGCATGAATGGATGTCATCTGGTCAAGCCCGACTGACAAAAGGCGGAAATCTGATGAAGCCCGACATAGAATTGATAGCAAAGTGGGTTCGTAATGCATGGGAAGAGATTCCGGAGGACATGGTGCAACGCGCCTTCAAGAAATGTGGCATTAGTAATGCTATGGATGGCAGTGAAGACAGCGCTTTGTATGAGAACGACAGCAGTGATGGTGATGACTGAATGAATGAATGAATGAATGACTTATATAGCGCTACCTATACGAACTGAATCGCCTCTGGGCGCTTTTTCTTGCCACCGGTGTCCATCTGCAGCTATTTATGCAGTCCTTTAACCTGTAGAGTCCCGACACACTTACAACATTGACATACACATACACATATTATGGCCAATTCTTTTTTTTTTGGACAGGGTCTAATTAACCTACCAGCATGTCTTTGGAGTGTGGGAGGAAACCGGAGTACCCGGAGGAAACCCACGCAGGCACAGGGAGAACATGCAAACTCCAGGCAGATAGTGTTGTGGTCGGGATTTGAACCAGCAACCCTATTGCTGCTAGGTGAAAGTGCTAACCACTACACCACTGTGCTGCGAACTCAGTGATGATGACAATGTCTATGCTGATAACCTCACACCAGCTAATGCTGAAGCTCTGTTTGGACATACAGATGATGAGGAGGAATCCAGTTTTGAAGGATTTTAACTCTTGTGTTTTAGCTTGGTTGCTGAATGAGCTAAGGTTTTTGTACTTTTAAAGTTATTGTTGATACCATATTGTTTTTATTGACCCTCTTTTCCACTTACAGAGATAGTTTACTGTTTTTCTTTGAAATAAATATTCAAAAACATTATTGGTATCTATTTTTATTTTTGAAATTTACCGGTAGCTGCTGCATTTCCCACCCTAGGCTTATACTCGAGTCAATAACTTTTTTCCATTTTTTTGTGGTAAAATTAGGTGCCTCGGCTTATATTCGGGTCGGCCTATACTCGAGTATATACGGTATCCTGTTCATGAAAGTCGGATGGATGTAGGACCAATGTAGGACTGATGTCGCAAAGTAGGATAAAAGTCGTAAAACTGTTGTGTAGTATAATGTGAACCCGGCCTTAGACAGATTTATGAACAATATATGAGAGAATGAGGCCTTTTGTTTATATAGAAAAGTCATAGATCTTTGAGTTCTACTTGTGATAAATAGGGGCAAACACAAAAGTGTTGCATTTATAATTTTGCTCAGTGTATATAATTTATTTTTATTTTTTTATTACCAAAGTCCATCACAAAGAGAACTGTTACCATACCCTTTTTATATAATAAAACGATTAACATTTAGATAAGAGAACAAGCAAAAAAGGAAGAGGAAGTATAATAGATACATAAAAACTATATTGAAGCCCAACTGAACTTTCAGTTTAAAGCGTAACTCTACATAAAAACTATACTGAAGCCCAACTGAACTTCCAGTTTAAAGCAGAACTAAACCTATCATACTTACCTGCCCTCCAGCAATTAGACATCCGTGAGCTCCCTTCCCTGTCTTCTTCCAAGTTCTTGGTCCTAGGCCTTTCTGATACAGGGGGGTTATTTACTAAAGGAAAATCCATTTTGTACTGCAAGTGCACTTGGACGTAAAGTCGATGTAGATCTGAGGGGGGCATGCAAGGAAAATAAACAACAGCATTTTAGCTTGCACATGATTGGATGATAAAATCAGCAGAGCTTCCACTCATTTCAGATCTACCCCTTAGATTTAGAACGACTGCACTTCCAAGTGCACTTGCAGTGCAAAGTGGATTTGCCTTTCGTAAATAACCCCCAGGGTGTTAATTTGCTGGGCTGGAATGATGTAACCTCCACACATGCACATGTGGGTTCATTTAGCCCAGCACTGAAGTGTGCAAAGAATACAGTGCCTTGAAAAAGTATTCATACCCCTTGAAATTTTCCACATTTTGTCATGTTACAACCAAAAATGTAAATGTGTTTTATTAGGATTTTGAGTAATCGACCAACACAAAGTGGCACATAATTGTAAAGTGTAAGGAAAATGATAAATGGTTTTCAACATTTAAAATAAATATGTGAAAAGTGTGGGGTACATTTGTAGAACCACCTTTCACAGCAATTACAGCTGCAAGTCTTTTTGGGGATGTCTCTACCAGCTTTCACATCTAGAGAGTGACATTTTTGCCCATTCTTCTTTGCAAAATAGCTCAAACTCTGTCAGATTGGATGGAGAGCGTCTGTGAACAGCAATTGTCAAGTCTTGCCACAGATTCTCAATTGGATTTAGGTCTGGACTTTGAGCCATTCAAAAACATGAATCTGCTTTTATCTAAACCATTCCATTGTAGCTCTGGCTGTATGTTTAGGGTCGTTGTCCTACTGGAAGGTGAACCTCCACCCCAGTCTCAAGTCTTTTGCAGGCTCTAAAGCCTCGTACACACGATCAGACTGTTGGCCAACAAAACTGTGAATGTTTGTCTGAAGGGCATTGGCCCAAACTTGTCTTGCATTCAAATGGCAAGGAATTGTCAGCCAACAAATATGAACATAGTGACGTACTATGTTCTCTTTCAGCTCTTTAGCACCACCCTTTGGGCTCCTTCTGCTAATTATGTGTTAGTAGAAGTTTGGTGAGTGTTGATTTGCACTTTTCATTTCACACTTTTCAGTTAGTTTCTGAACAGCCGTTTGTCAACCAGCCATGTTGCGGAATCACAGGAGATAATGTGTTATTTATTATTGGTTATGATATTATTATTATGATTTGATTTGGTAAAATTTCTATATTTTTGGATGCATAGAATGCACTTTTTGGTTAAGTTCTATTGGCAGATAGCATGTCTAATTTTTTTTTTTTTTTTTTTTTTAATGCACAATAAAAAAAATGTAGAGAATAATACTTGGCCTATGTGTTTTACTTCAAATGACAGTTTGGGAGTAGGCAGTTACATTTAAAAAAAATACAATGTAAAATTGACAAGGGACACCAACATAGTTGTAGCTTTGATCTTAAAAACTACAAGATAATGGTGTTGTGGTAACTTGCCCAAAAAAAAAATATATATATATATATTATTCTTGATATCACTAGAAAAAAAGCCTTTGAAAATGTATTTGAAATAAGTCTATCAGTATCACCAGCAAAGCAGCTTCATTATTATCCCATTAAAGAAGAAGAGAATTATGCGCTACATTTTGGGATTTCATAATTTGCCACGTCACGAATGTTAATTCTCCATTATGAATGTAAGTTTACAAGACCGACCAAAAGAAGTACAAGAATCAACTAAATACATTCCAGGGCGACTAAAGAAAAGATTAAAAAAGTTACAGTCTTACAGTTTGTCTTCATTTGAAAGCAGCCACAGCATGAGCAGAAATGCCTGTTACCGGCCAGCATACTGCAGAGAAAGAACCTTTGCTCTCTATGTGGAAGCAGTGGTCCCTTTGCAGAGCTCTGACCTGCCCCCAGTGAGTCAGATCAATAATGGTGCAAGCAGCAGGGTGCCTGTGCTTTGCTGATTGCAGAGCTATAGGTGTGACGCAGCAGGTAGTGTGTCACACCTTTGCAGTGAGACCACTGATTCCCCACAAGGAGCAAAAGGTCCTTCGCTACGACCAGGGGACAGGCTTTTGTACTCAGGCTGTGGCTGCTTTCTTAAAAAAACTGTACATTTTTCACACTTGTTTTTATGTAAATGGCACATGTTTAGCTGATTGAGGCTGAAAGTTTAATTGGGTTTTAAGCATTATCATTTTGGGGGTGTGCAAACAGATTCCTGGCCGCTATAGCAGCCAGAAGTTTGTTTACATAATTTTCTACCAGCTAGCTAGTTTGTAGAAGTGATTTTACAAACTGCAGCAGGTGCCCATAAAAGAGGACCTGTCACCCACAATATACTATCACAGAGGCTTATCGGCACCATTGATAACAATGAAGTCAATTAAAAAAAAAAAAAAAAAAATTAAAGGTTTAAGTTGAATTTTTGTATTATTGATGTATTATTTCTTACCATACTTCTGTTATGTAAACTTTAAATAAAATAAAAATTGAACCAGAAAAATAAATATTTTCTGAAAGCAGACACTCTGGAGGATAAAATGGTGGTGATTTCAACATGACGACTGTACTACTGTTTATCAAATCTAGCTTTTCAGTAAAAAAAAATACACTCATTAATTTTAGTGCACGCAAACACAATAAAATAAGCAATTTTTGGGTCTAATATAAAAGATGGGGTTGCATCGAGTAATTAGATATCAAATATGCCAAGCCTCAGAACAGTGAATGGTGACCCCAGAATTATTGTACTCACTCCAGAGAGCATGGCGTTAATATGTGTGAAACAGTTTTCGAGTGTGCACCTTATGGGTGTTTATTTTATTTCATTTATTAAACTTAATTTGGGGGGTTTAAGTAGTCTTAAGGCCTAAAATGTGCATATTAATATAAGTGCAATACAATTTTAAAAAGGGTCCAATAGCAAAAGGCATCATCTCGGCATCAAAATTTGCAGCTGGGATTCCCTGTAAAGAGGAAATGATTAGACTGGCTGAATAGCCACTCTATCCCTTCTGCGGGCGACCAAAGGGTCCCCTCTCTTCCTGTCACCTTTCTCTGGCTCTACTGTCTGATCCCAAAGCCTAGGAGCGGTGCCACCGGTGGCAACGGCTGCACTACACAAAGTGAGAGGAACTAACATTGTTCCTCCCTCTCTGTGACCCCGGGAAAGTGGCCAGGAAACTAGCCGATCAAACTGATCTATGTCTGATTGGCTGCATTGGAGCTCAGAGGGCAGATCTGAGGTCTAATTGATACCAGATCTCTCCATAAGGAGGACCTGTCATGGCTCATACTGTCAGAAGGGATGTTGTTCATCCCTTGTGATAGCAATAAAGTTACCAAAATGCCCAAAAAAAAAAAAAATCAAGACACAATGTAAAAAAAAAAAGTTTTAGATAAAAAAAAAAAAATCCAATTCTCCCTCTGCTCATCCATATGTAAACAGTGATCGCACCACACTTGTGAGGTAGTGAATGAGAGCAAGGTTTGGGACTTTATATGAAACATGCAGCCCGGGAGGTAACACAATGATGTGTGGTGGATAAACCATAATTGTAACCATTTATAATGCATAGTATCAAAATAAATACAACATAATACAGTGAAACAAGGTAACTTTAATTCCATTTGTTTCGGATCCCTACCACAGACTCGCCCCCCCCCCCCCATTCCTTGCATGCCCAATGGAATGGGATTTGGGTTGGGTGTGCTGGGCTTTTGTGTCCGGCTAGGATTCTCTTTGGCCCCATAGCCAAACAGGTGGTAAAACCCTGCAAATGTCTTTCCTTGGGGACACACAGGTCAATCTAAATAGTGTCCCCATTAGGTAAATTGCACTCTAGCACTTTGCTGTGTACACCCCAAATTATTAGGTATCTGGGACTTTGGGGTTTATATACTAAAGGCAAATCCACTTTGCACTACAGGTGCACTTGGAAGTGCAGTTGCTGGAGATCCAAGGGGGACATGCAAGGTAAATGAAAAAACTGCATTTTTGCTTCTACATGGTTGGATGTTAAAATCAGCAGTGCTTCCCCTCAGATTTAAAGCGAGTACACTTGTAGTGCAGAGTGAATTTGCCTTTAATAAACCCAAAAATACCTAATAATTTGGGATGTACACAGAAAAGTGCTAGAGTGCAATTTGCCTAATGGGGACACTAGTTAGATTGACCTGTGTGTTCCCAAGGAAAGAAATTGGTAGGGTTTTATCCTCACTTCCTGTTTGGCTATGTGACAGGAAGTGAAGCCAATTTTCAGAAAAGGGACACAAATCCCAACCTAAAAAGACAAGCAGAAGTTCTAACACTCACTTGGTTTCCCTCAAATGTCCACAATTAGAATAGGATTGTCTTGAGCTGGATTTTAGCTCAGTGCTCTAAATTAGTGCTTTTTAACCCTGTCCTCAAGTACCGCCAACAGGCCATGTTTGCAGGTTTTCCTTCATTTTGCACAGGTGCTTTAATTCAGAGTCAAAGGCTTGGTATTTTGGACAGCTATTTTAGCTAAGATAAAAACATTTCCCAAAACATGGGCTATTGGGGGTACTTGATGACTGAGGTTCTAAAATGGAAAATTGATTACTTACCTCTCTGTAATTTTTCTTTCCTGGTGCCTATCCATGGCAGCATACACACAATCCATGCATAGGCTACCATAAAGGCACCAGGAAAGTAGCTTTTAGACAAATCACACCTTTTTTTTGCCATGTCAATCAGCTTAGTTAAGCTGCAGCTCAGAAATCTGTTCCATGAAAATTGTTTGGGTGGGGTGTAAAATGCATTACTTGTTGGATTGAGCATGCATCTGTAAAACAAACAATTAACAAAACACACAAAAATTTGCTACAAATGTTATTGGTCAACAAAACAGGATGTGAAAAAGAGCATGGAAAGCAAAAAACACATGCATGTTAATTTGAGACACTAACAGAATATGGTTTTGAGGTCTGACCATTTTGCAGAGGAAATGAACACGAGTTAAAAGGACTATGACCACAAACGGACAGTCTATTAAGGATTTAAACACATACTAGTCACAACATCTTGAGGAAGATTTTGCAAAATAATGCAGCACAGATAATTAAATCAAAGTGAAACTAACAACCTACAAACGACACAGATTGACAACATCAAAAATATTTCTGTGAAAAATAAAAAAAGTAAAAAAAGACATAACAAACAAAATCCAAACAGAAAATACATGTGTTACAAACCCTATAAGGACACTCAAATGTACATACACACACTTCACCCAGTGTTGAGACATTACTTCAAAGTGGGTACACCTGATAAGGATGACCTTAACCACTTCTCAATGACCAGGCCATTTTTTCCGATACGGCACTGCGTCGATTTAACTGACAATTGCGCGGTCCTGTGACGTTGTACCCAAACAAAATTGATGTCCTCTTTTCCCCACAAATAGAGCTTTATTTTGGCTGCATTTGATCGCCTCTGCGGTTTTTATTTTTTGCGCTATAAAAAAAAGAAGAGCGACAATTTTGAAAAAAACACAATATCTTTTACTTTTTGCTAAAATAAATATCCCAATAAAAAAAAAAAAAAAAAAAAACGTTTTCCTCTGTTTAGGCAGATATGTATTCTTCTACATATTTTTGGTAAAAAAAAAATCGCACTAACCGTATATTGATTGGTTTGTACAAAAGTTAAAGCGTCCACAAAAAAGGGGATAGATTCATGGCATTTTTATTATTATTTTTTTTTTTACTAGTAATGATGCCGATCTGCAATTTATATAGGGACTGAGATGCGGTGGACAAATTGGACACTTTTGACACATTTTTGGCATCATTGACAATTATACAGCAATCAGTGCTATAAAATGCACTCTATGGGGTGATCAAGGGCTTAACTGCGTTCCCTGGGTGTGTTCTAACTGTAGGGGGGATGAGATTGACTAGGGGAAGAGAGAGATTGCAGGTGCCTGGCGGTCATCGCACCTGCACGATGTGGGTCTGTGCACATGCCTCTGGCGGCGTGCACACCCCTAGTGGCCCAAAGGTGAAGTGTCATAAGGTAACGTTGTTTCACCCAGCCGTGCCATTCTTTTTTATTATTCTCTCTTTTATTTTGCAAGAAAAAACACACCAATACATATATAGACATCGCATTGTTATATCGATATTCCTTCTTACATATATTGCCTATAATATGCAGTTATTCTCCCCTTTCCCCCCACCCAAAAAAAAACCAATAAAAAAAAAAAACCCTCTCCTCTTCCTCAACCCCTAACCCTCTATGAAATCCTTCCACCTTTCTGATTTTTTTAAACTCTATCCATTTTCCCCAAATGTTCCAATATGTCTCTAATGAATCCTCTACTGTATGGATTGTGTCCTCTATGGCTCTCACCACCTCCACTCTTACTACCCACTCCTTTTATATTCGGCACTTCTTGGGTTCTCCACAAGCTCAGGATCAGGCCCTTAGCTTAGGGTTGCCACCTGTCCAGGATTCACCCGGACAGTTCGGGTTTTGAATCATGTGTCCAGGTTTCAAGTGGTTGTATGGTCAATTTTTTAACTTTTACCTACAGGAAAGCCTAAAATAAGGCTTACCTGTAGGTAAAAAAAATATCTCCTAAACTTGTACGGTTTAGGAGATATTCCCTTCGGTATGCGCCGCTGACTGCAGCGGCGCATGCGCACAAGGGGGTTCTCGCCGTGAAAATCTGGCAGCGCTCGTCCGGCCGGACTGAAATCTCCCGCGCGCATGCGCGGGAGTGACGATATCGCGGCTCCGGCCACTCACAGCGCCGGAGCCGCGATACCCGGAAGAGACGCCGAGGGAGCATGTCAGCTCCCTCGGCGTGGATCGGGCCAGATGTCGGGGCCTCGTTCTAAGGTAAGTATTTCATAATGAGCTAGTATGCGGTGCATACTAGCTCATTATGCCTTTTGCTTTGCAGGTTTAAAAAAATAAATAAAAAAATTGCGGGTTTACTACTGCTTTCAGTCCACGTTAAACCTTGGCACAATATTCAGGCAGTAATGTAGCTCAGAACAGTGCCTGATAGGAGGGTGAGTGGGCACTATGCAAGCCACATTACTATTCTCCATGGAGTGCCCAAAGGTGTCCTAGGTCTTTTACAATCCTTTACAGAATGCTAAAAAAAAAAAATTTTTGCTGCACGCCACTAAAGTGTTCGGGTTTGGCTTGAAGAAAAAGTGGCAACCCTTAGCTGCATTTAGAAGGTATGGAATTAAGGTATTCTTATATAGGGCCTCCGTCTTTCTTGTATCATAAAATAGACATTCCCAGGGATCATTCTGAATCTGTTCTCCCGTTATTTGGTGGATCACTGCTATAATTCTCCCCCAGTATGGTTGTATCTTTGTACATTCCCACCATAGGTGCGCAAAGGCACCTGGGGCACTAAATCCCCTCCAACAAGTTGGTGGGCCCTATGTGCGACCTGTGTGGGGTCGCATACCATCTCACCAAAAGTTTATAACACATTTCCACTGTCCTCATATCGCTTGAAGAAAAACAAGCTGTCCTAAGGATTTTCCTTTTATGGTCCTCCTCTCTAGAAAACCCTATCTCCTCTTCCCACTTTACCAGACAGGGGGGAAATTCAGGTTCTACTTTTGTAAAATTTTGATATGCTTTGATTTAAACAAAGAGGGGAGCAGAATAATTTCTCTATTAACCGCAAGTGTCCTTTTCCCGGCAATGGTTGTGGTAATGATTGTGCAAAGTGCTTTAATTGTGCTTACCTCCATTTGTCTAATGGCTTATTTGCCTATTCATGTTCGATTTCAGCATACGTGTACATCCTATTACCTTTCATCACATCTTGCAATAATATTTCCTCTGCGGCGGCTTGTCAGCAAGCAGTTAAATTACTAAACCAAAAAACACACTCAAAGCATGCCCAGAAAAATCAAAGTGCTGTTCACACACAAAAAGCACAAAAAAAAACTCAAAGTCCCTGAGCATGCCCAGACCAACACAAATGCAGCTAGCACAAAATAAGCCCCCCCCTTGTCCAAAATTAAGCACATCGTCCAGCATGTTATAAAATTTCAGATGGGACGAACACCCCCCATGTATTATTATTGTACACAATATATATAGCGCCAACAGTTTACGCAGCGCTTTACAATGTATAGGGGGAACAACACAATTACAGTATAGTTCAATACAAAAGGTACAGGAGGGCCCTGCTCATAGAGCTTACATTCTAAAGCAGGGGTAGGGAACCTTGGCTCTCCAGCTTTTTTGAAACTACAAATCCCATCATGCCTCTGCCTCTAGGAGTCATGCCTGTGATTTTTAGGGTCTTGCAATGTCTCATGGGACTTGTAGTTTCAAAAAAGCTGGAGAGCCAAGGTTCCCTACCCCTGTTCGAAAGGGAGGGGTGGTATAAAAGGTAAAAGCTGCAGAGAAATGATTTGATGGGGGTGGTTCAGAGACAGTTAGGTGGGTGTGGGATAGGCTTCCCTGAATATATGAGTTTTCAGGGATCTCGTAAAGGTGGACAGGGTAGGGGATGATCAGACAGACTGGGGCAGGGAGTTCCAGAGGATGGGAGAGGCTCTGGAGAAGTCTGGAGAACATCTTAACATGGGAAAAAGTTATACAATTACCATTGCAGTCTATGGGAACTGACCTGTTTATTTTGCTACTCCCCACTTGGCTGGCTTATATTCTAGTTATTGGCCTTAAAATGGGTATGGGGGCCCAGATCCCACCCTAAGGTACCTTGTGCATTACCAAAGATAACATTTATTTAAATAAAAAAAACAAAAGTACAAAAGTCATACTCACAAACAAACGTTAGAAAAAGGCTTAAAGAGGGATTCCACCTAAAAAAAAATATTAAAAGCCAGCAGCTATAAATACTACAGCTGCTGACTTTTAATAAATGGACACTCACCTGTCCCGGGTTCCAGCGATGCCGGCAGCCGAGGCCGATCGACCGTTTGGCTCTCGGCTGCTGCCGTCACCATTCTAGGTGAGGGAATCAGGAAGTGAAGCGAATTGGCTTCACTTCCCGGTTCCCTACTGCGCATGCGCGAGTCGCGCAGCGCAATAGGAATTGTCCGCGCTGTCACTGGGACCCGTGTGTGTCCCAGCAGACAGCGCGGCAGGACAGGAAATGACATAGACTCCCATGGGAGTCTATGCCCGGAAGTGGGTGTAAATACCTGTCTTTGACAGGTATCTCCGCCCCCCTCCCCCCTGAAAGGTGCCAATTGTGACACCGGAGGGGGGGAGGGTTCCGATCAGCGGAAGTTCCACTTTAGGGTGGAATCCCGCTTTAACATTGCTCCAAGAATTTGGAACTGTGTATTCTTGGAAGAATGTTAAGCCCTTTTCTAATGTTTGTTTGTGAGTACGACTTTTGTTTTTATTATTTAAATAAATGTTATCTTTGGTAATGCACAAGGCCTGTGCGCCCTCCCTGTTTTTCTATATGTTTCAACTCTAAGGACACCCATTGTTCTGAGGAGGGCAGGAAGACCTTTGACTTTCCATATTTTATCCAAAGGGTTGGCTACACCACTTACACATGGACTAAGCTCCTGAGCGCAGGAGATTGTTTTGTGTTGTTTGGACATATATCCATGTCACCAATTTTGACAACCACCAAAATGAAATAAGGAGAAGTGCCTTTAAAAATGCCAAATTGCTTAAAAGCAATTCCCACACTTCCCCAGATGTGACAATGCAAACTGATCTATCAAATGTGCAGCTCTTAAATAGCTATACAACTAATATACATGTGTAGCACAAATGCCATAAATAACCAGAAAATATATCCTGTAAGGGCCGGTTCACACAGCGATGCGCGGCGAGGCGTCTCCGACTTGCCTCGCCGCGACCTGCACGGACCTCAGCGGCGACTTGCAGAGGACTTCTGCATAGAAGTCAATGCAAGTCGCCCCCGAAGTCGCCCCGAAGTAGTACAGGAACCTTTTTTCTGAGTCGGAGCGACTCGAGTCGCTCCTCTCAGAACGGTTCCATAGCACTGAATGGGGGCGACTTGCGGGAGCGAGGCAAGGCGAGCCGTGTCGCCTCGCCTCGCGTCGCAGTGTGAACCGGCCCTAATCCAAAGGTAATTAATAAATGTCCAAAAACAATAATAATAAAATAATATAATAAAGTGCTTATGCTCCGTATATTGCACAAAGATCCTTAATAATGTAGTATCCTATGATACAAGGGTAAAGTGTCCAAAAAAATATATATAAATAAAGTGCACTTTCTCCATGTATTGCACAAAAATCCTTAATGATAATATTTCAAAAATCCATTATGAAAACATAAAACGTGATGATGTTGATGATATCTTCATGCAGTGTGCACACACCCTCCATCAGATGTACCTTCGCCTTAAAGTGGTTGTAAACCCTTACAAACCACTTTGACCTACAGGTAAGCCTAGATTAAGGCTTACCTGTAAGTCCAAGAAATATCTCCTAAACCTATACAGTTTAGGAGATATTTACCCAAAGACAGCCGCCGCTGTCTACGGAGCATGCGCCGTAGACAGCGGCGCGCAGGCGCACTGGGTAATCCGCGAGTGTCGGCTCCCGTGCGCATGCACGGGAGTGACGTCATCGCTGCTCCGGCGAATCACAGCGCCGGAGCAGCGAGACCCACCAAGAAGATGGACGATCGGAACTACAGGGGACAGCGGTGACTTCGCTGGCTCCTGTGTCAGGTAAGTGACACATAATGGACTAATATGCGATGCATAGTAGTCCATTATGCTTTACCTTTGCAGGGAATGAAAGAGGAAGTAAACTCATCAGGGTTTACTTCCTCTTTAAGGGCTTTATATAAAAACCTGTGATAAATATTATTATCAACTTGAAAAGATGCTCCTGTGTTTCCTATTTCCTGTGCTGGCTTAAATGCTGATACAAGGATCACTCCTTCCTCCTGGTTAAAGTGCAGATCAAAACCCACTGCTTCCTCCTATATAACACATGTGGAAAACAATAGAAGCTTGCAATAGTGTGATAACGTTTAAAAAAGGTTTATTGCAACTTAAAGTGGAGGTCCACCCTAAAGTGGACCTTCCGCTCATTGGAATCCTCCCCCCCTCTGGCGCCACAATTGGCACCTTTCAGGGGGGAGGGGGGTGCAGGTACCTGTACAGTACAGGTATCTGCACCCACTTCCGGGATAGCTCTCTGCGGAAAGGGGCGTAGATTACCGCTGCCTGCTGGGAAACACACAGATCCCAGAGGCAGAGGGTCCATCCTTATTGCGCAGTGCGACTCGCGCATGTGCAGTAGGGAACCGGGAAATGAAGCCGAAAGGCTCCACTTCCTGATTCCCATACCCAATATGGCGGCGGCAGCACGCGAGAGACGATCGAGAGATCGGCTTCGGGTGCCGACATCGTGGGCGCGCTGGACAGGTAAGTGGCACTATTTTAAAAGTCAGCAGCTGCAGTATTTGTAGCTGCTGGCTTTAAAAAAAAAAAAAAACGCGAACTCCCGGCGGACTCCCGCTTTAAAATCCATAGATTTAAACTCACATTTTGCATATTAAAAACACGCCTTGGTATGCTTAAAGACAAAGGGGTGATAACATCACCTGGAGGCCAAATCTGCAGCCCCGGATCCCGGCGTTCACCCTGTCCTAAGCCTGTGCTGCAAAAGTTCTTGCTTACTTCCTCTTCAGCGATCAAGCTCCTCCTACCGGTTTTGCCACAATCTCGTGACCTCTGGGAATTGACAATTATTGTTTTTGGACATTTATTAATTACCTTTGTATTACAGGATATATTTTCTGGTTATTTATGGCATTTGTGCTACACATGTATATTAGTTGTATAGCTATTTAAGCGCTGCGCATTTGATATATCAGTTTGCATTGTCACATCTGGGGAAGTGTGGGAAGTGTTGGCAATTGTTTTTTAGTTTATTTTTATTATTATTATTTTTTGATTTTCACTTTAGGGCAGTCGTTTGGCAGCTCACAATGTTTTACCCACTTGCTTTAAATGAGAATCCCACGTGAAAAATAACACCCCAAAATTAAAAAGACTGTGCCCCTCCCAAACACTAATGAACACCTAGCCAAACACACAGCAAGCTAGCCCATGAAAGGGGGGTTAATGCTTGGGGGCAGGGAGGGCTCAGAAACCCCAAAAGTCAACCACCTTGTTCCCATATTCAGGGGGACAAGGGCCTCTTCCACACAACCCTAGGCTGGGGTTGTGGGGGCTGCAGACAGGGGGCTTTATGGTACGTGGAAAGCCCCTTTAAACTAGTGGGTACAAGGTGCTTTGTGGTTGGTATTGGTCTGAGCCCAACATGCCCCAAAGGCAGACAGCTATGTAGCGTGCATGTGGCCTTGTATGGTTCAGGAGGGGGTTGGGTTCTCCCTCTTCTCGCCCCTTTCCTAGCCCTGTTGTATGCTCTATAAAAGGATGTGATTTGGATTGGTAAAAGCAAAAGCTAGCCAAAGGAAATGCAAGGGACTAGAGGGAGAAGACAAGAGCATTGGAGAATGGAATGTGGAGTTCCCCTTTAAAAGCAATAGCTAGCCCAAGGAAATCATATGCATTAGAGGGGGAAGTTGAAATGCCCTTTTAGGCTTTAAAAAAGGAGCTGGAGGAGCGAGAGTCTTTTTACATAATTTTAACAAGGTGTATGTCACATGTTGGTAATGTAACATGCTAACATGACCTGTGTGAAAATCTCCTTAAAAAAATCATAAAGGTGAACCAACTTTAATAAAAAAAATTGTCATGATTAGAGGTGCGCCCCTTGCATGTACATTGCTTAACATTTATTACGATTTTGGCCGCACAATGAATTGTAAACGAGCGCAAGGTTATCTCTGAAAAATTACTTTCTCATTCTATTTTGGGCATATTTGTTAGTTGGGCAGTTGTTACTAAACCTCCTCACATCACCCCATAATATTGGCACCTCCATCTTCTGTTAATATTAAATTGGAGATGCCGTGCGCCTTGTCCATAGTGGCGCACAGATTGCATTCTCCCGTGCTTCGAGATCGCTATAGTAAATGGGAGATTCGAGTACACCATGTCGGAAATATGGAAATGTGTGTTTTGCGCCTCGCTGTGCACCTCTACTGATGGTGCACAGCTTTAGTAAATCACCCCCACTGTAGTTAGCTGTGTTAGATGTTACCTGTGCACATCTGACTGCCTCTGCTCTTCTGATTTCCAATCCTAATGTGTACGTGTTCAACTGTTCTGCTTAAAAAGTTTTTGGTTTTCAAAATCTCACGTCTCTAAATGACAAGTGGTATGTCGCTGACCCACAAAACATATATTTCTCCAATATTACAAGACAGTAAAACATGCCTATATGGTACAGCGACAGTTCACATAAACCTGGGCAGGTTTTACCAGTTTGGATATGTCACCTGCATGAACAGGAATTTTCTTTTTAAAAATGTGTTTATTTTTTTTCTTTTGCAATATTTTTACTGTTTTCACAATAAACAAAAGACATTTATTCAGATCAGTGGTCAAAGAAAAATATGTTGCGAAAAGTAGTGAGTCTCAGAACATGTACAATACATGCACCAAATGGACAAAGGCATTGGCTAAGGCTGTATACAGGGTCAGCACAGACTCTACACTCTCCACCCACTTTGTTCCAGAGCTTTCTGGAAAGACATAGTAGATAAAATGCAATCAATGAGCTCTATTGGTTACAGCAGAACCCAACGACAAAATCTACCTCTTATGCCTCGTACACACGATCAAACAATCTGGTGGAAAAGTCCAGCGAACTCAAGTCCGCCGGACAATCCCCCCGTGTGTAGCCTCCGGCGGACTTTTTTTACCCAAAAGTCCGGCGGACTTAGAAAGTAGTTTTGCACTCCAATCTTTCCGTCAGACTCGCATTTCGGCGGACAATCCGGCCGTGTGTGTGCCAGTCCGCCGTACTTTTGAAATGAACGGACTTTTCCCGCCCGGAGAAAAGTCCGCTCATTTTGAGCGCGTCTCCAGGTAGCCGGGGCCAGCGAAGGAGGCATTGCTGGCCCCGTCCCCTGGTATGGACTTAAAGGGGAACCCCAACACCGAAAAAATCAGCTTGGGGGTCCCCCCAGGTCCACATCAGACCCTTATCCGAGCACGCTACCCGGCCAGCCAGGAAAGGGGAGGACGAGCGAGCGCCCCCCCTCCTGAGCCGTACCAGGCCGCGTGCCCTTAACATGGGGGGGTGCCTTGGCCCCCCCACTCCAAAGCACCTGGTCCCCATGTTGATGAGGACAAGGGCCTCTTCCCGACAACCCTTCCCCAAGGCACCCCCCCATGTTGAGGGCACATGGCCTGGTACGTCTCAGGAGGGGGGGGGCGCTCGCTCGTCCCCACCCCCTTTCCTGGTCGGCCGGGTAGCGTGCTCGGACAAGGGTCTGATGTGGACCTAGGGGGGGACCCTCACGCTGATTTTTCGGTGTAGGGATTCCCCTTTAAGTCCATACCAGGTGAAGGGGCCAGCGAAGCCTCCTGGATACGCATTCAAAATGAGCGGACTTTCCTCTGTGTGTGTGGGCAAGTCCGTTCATTTCAAAAGTACGGCGGATAGTCCGGCGGACTTAGTACGCCGTATTAGTCCGCTGAAAAAGTGCCGTGTGTGGGTAAGTAGCTCGTTCGGAAAGTCCGGCGGGAAGTCCGTCAGACTAAGTCCGCTGGATAGTTGGCTACGTGTGTACGCGGCATAACTAGCACCTTTGCTACATTCACCCTCACCACAAATAGGCCCTGTCCTCAAGGGCCAATTAGAACATGGATCATATTTCTATCTGGGTCCCAAATGTTTTCTAATGCCCCGTACACACGAGAGGACTTATGTCCGACAGACTTCCAAAGGAGTTCCGCCGGAGTTCCGACGGAGTTCTGACAGACTTTTCGGCCGAACGGACTTGGCCACACACGATCACACTAAACTCCGACGGATTCGAACGTGATGACGTACGACCCGACTCGAATAAGGAAGTTCATAGCCAGTAGCCAATAGCTGCCCTAGCGTCGGTTTTAGTCCGTCGGAGTAGCATACACACGAGCGGAGTTTTCGAAGGGGACCGGGTCCGGCGGAGTTCCTTCGGGAAAATTTGAAGCATGCTTCATTTCTAAAGTCCGTCAGACTTTGGCGAATCAAAAGTCCGTTGCAGCCCACACACGATTGGATAGTCTGACGGACTCGGTCCTTCGGACTTTGGATGTTGAAAAGTCCGCTCGTGTGTACGGGGCAAAAGTGTTCCTAGTCTCGTTTTCTGAGACAATCACTTTGTCCTTGTGAACTGTTCGACCCCAATTCCAACTCTTCTTAACGCTGACAAAGTCCTTCCAGAACTCACCAAATCCAGGGTGGCAATGAGGTTTTGGTACATAGAGGTACAGTGCATCCAGAAAGTATTCACAGCGCTTCAGTTTTTCCACATTTTGTTATTTTACAGCCTTATTTCAAAATGGATTTATTTCATTATTTTCCTCAACATTCTACAAACAATACCCCATAATGACAACGTGAAAGAAGTTTGTTTGAAATCTTTGCAAATTTATCAAAAATAAAAAACAAAACAAAAAATCACATGTACATAAGTATTTACAGCCTTTGCTCAATAGTTTGTTTGAAGCACCTTTGGCACCAATTACAGCCTCAAGTCTTTTCGAGTATGATGCGACAAGCTTGGCACACCTATTTTTGGGCAGTTTCTCCTATTCTTTCTTGCAGGACCTCTCAAGCTCCATCAGGTTGGATAGGGAGCATCAGCCATATTCAGATCTCTCCAGAAATGTTAAATAGGGTTCAAGTCTGGGCTCTGGCTGGGCCACTGAAGGACATTCACAGAGTTGTCCTGTAGCCACTCCTTGGCTGTGTGCTTAGGGTCATTGTTCTGTTGGAAGATGAACCTTTGTCCCCTTTGCTTCACTGTGGGGATGATATTGGCCAGGTGAGCAGTGCCTGGTTTCCTCCAGACATGACGCTTGCCATTCAGGCCAAAAAGTTAAATCTTTGTTTTAATGCCACTCTACCATACAAGCCTGATTGGTGGAGTGCCGCAGAGATGGTTGTTCTTCTGGAAGGTTCTCCTCTCTCCACAGAGAAACAATGGAGCTCTGTCAAAGGGACCATCAGGTTCTTGGTCACCTCCCTGACTAAGGCTCTTCTACCCCGATCGCTCAGTTTGGCCAGGCGGGCCCACTCTAGGAAGAGTCCTGGTGGTTCCAAACTTCTTCCATGTATGGATGATGGAGGCCACTGTGCTCATTGGGACCATAAATGCTGTAGAAATGTTTCTGTACCTTTCCCAGATTTGTGCCTCTTTACAATCCTGACTCAGAGGTCTACAGACGATTCCTTGGACTTCGTGGCTTGGTTTGGGCTTTGACATGCTCTGTTAACTGTGGGACCTTATATAGACAGATGTGAAAAAATGGGAAAACACATGTGTTGGAGTCAGAATGCCGCACACCCCAGGAAAAATGGCCAAAATGGGATAGTCTCCCCAAGTGGTTTTTTTTAACGGCGTAATGCATTAATCAAAAAAGATGTAAATATAATAAACTAAAATCTTTTATTGTACAAAGAATGAAATACAGCTAATAATGGATTTAAAAAAGTAAACTCTGGTTACAGGCATGTCTGAAGAATATTCCATCAATACTAGAGAATGATAAACAATAAATATATATTATAAAATATTATAATATTATAAAAAAATATATTATAATATTATAAAAAAAATATTATAAAATTGACATCCACATGAATACTCGAGGGCTTCACACTGGTGTGGTGTGCTTGCAGGACATTTAAAAAACTCCTGCAAGCAGGATCTTTGAAATAAATGGGGTAGCACAGCTATACAGCTGGCAGAGCGCCGCTGCAACGGTGCTTTGCGGTGCTTTGCAAGCGGTTTTAACCCTTTTTTTAACCCCCCAGTTTTTACCCCGCCAGCGGCTGAATAGCGCCGATAAAATTGCGGTAAAGCTGCGCTAAAAATAGCACCATTTTACCACCTACGCCTGCACCACCCCAGTGTGAAAGGGGCCTTATGTACATGTGATTTTTTTTTATAAATTTGCAATGATATCAAACAAACTTCTTTCATATTGTCATTATGGGGTATTGTTGGTAGAATTTTGAGGAAAATAATTAATTTAATCAATTTTTTAATAAGGCTTTAACATAAAAAAATTTGGAAAAAGTGAAGCGCTGTGAATACTTTCTGGATGCACTGTATTCCCATATTTCTTCATTGCACCAGTCAAGCCTGCATTTTCAGAACCCAGAGTAGACAAAAAGCAATCCACGAGCTCCATTGGTTACAGCAGACAAAGCCCAACGACTACATCTGGCTCTTATGCCGTGTACACGCGACTGTTTTTTCAGTTAGAATAAACTCTGGCGGTCTTTCCGACGGCGTTCCGCTGAAACGGACTTGCCTACACACAATCGCACTAAAGTCCGATAGTTTAGAACGCAATGACATATGTCGGGACTAGAAAAAGGAAGTTCAATAGCCAGTAGCCAATAGCTGCCCTTGCGTCATTTTTGGTCCGTCGGAACAGAATACAGATGAACGGTTTTCCCGATAGGAATTGATTCCGTCAGAAAGATTTAAAACATGTTCTATTTCTAAGCCCGTCAAAATTTTCAAAAGAAAAAGTCAGATGAAGCCCACACATGATCGGAATATCCGATGGAATGATTCCGTCTGACCTTTTCTGTCGGACAGTCCGACCGTGTATACACGGCATTACTATCACCTAACTAGGAGGATGATTCATAACATCAAAAAGATTACCTATGATGCTCAACTATATAAAAATTTAAAACTCACAAAAATGGTGAAAAGGGAGAGAGAGGGAAAAAAAAAGGAAAGAGAGCAGTACAAAATAAGAAGGAAAAAAAATAGGAAGAAAAATAAGCATACAGAAAGTTGCTTTTCTTGGTCTGGTTCCCGGCAACCCATCCTGGCTCTGACTTTATGCAGGTGATTATGGGTATCATAACCAGGGATTCCAAGTCTTTCCAAATCTGGTCTGAAGAATGCTAGCCAACTTTTTTTGAAGCATTAGCCAAGAGATTTTATTGTTAAAGCGGGGCTCTACCCTAAAGTGGAACTTCCGCTGATCGGAACCCTCCCCCCCCCCCCCCCCAGTGTCACAATTGGCACCTTTCAGGGGGGAGGGGGGTGCAGATACCTGTCAAAGACAGGTATTTACACCCACTTCCGGGCATAGACTCCCACGGGAGTCTATGCCTCTTCCTGTCCCTGCGCGCTGTCTGCTGGGACACACACGGGTCCCAGAGACAGCGCGGACAATTCCTATTGTGCTGCGCGACTCGATTTATTAAAAGTCAGTTATTGTCAGTTATTAAAAGTCAGCAGCTGCAGTATTTGTAGCTGCTGGCTTTTAATATTTTTTTCCACAGTGAAATCCCTCTTTAATTTTGACTAGCTTGATGACAGGCAATTTTTTTTTTTTTTTTTTTTTAATCAATAGTTTTTATTAAAGTTTAAATTTTTATCAAGACAAATGACAGAAATTATGACTAAATAACAGATCAGTTACAGTAGTTAGAGACATAGATAATAGTATCCAAAAATAATAAAAAATATAATATAAAGAAAACCATATTAATTATCTCAATTATAATCGGGATAATAAAGATAACGATCGGGAGGTTATTAATACATCCATTGTGGAGACAATACACAAAAGTAATATCAATATTATCTTCATATATTTATATACTGCCAATTTAAGTAATTCAAAGATGATGAACCTAAATATATTCCCGAACACCCCTATGGGTGCTAAACTGGACAGTAATAGTAACCATGACAGGCAATTTCCACTCTTACACAATGGTCATTTTAGCCGCTAAAAAAAAAAATAGAATATGAGAGACTAGGTGTGTAATAGTTATGAATGCATTTTTTATTGCATCTTACATGCAACATATACAAGGATGCAGATTATTACTGAAAGAGGTATTAAACCCAACCGAAAATGTAATAAATTGCAGCTTACCAATCATTAGATGTGGTCACTGCATTTATTTTATTTTATTCGGGGTTTTTTTCGCTGTGATCTGGCCTGTAACACACCTCCTGTATTATGTCACTTTAATAAAAAAAAAAACACAGCTATTATAAAGGGCTGTAGAGTATAGGGAACCAAGAGCAGAGCATACCAATTTTTCCTGGCCACCCTCACGTCAGCACAATCTTATTGTGTGCTGATGTGAGGGCAGGCCAGGAAAGGAAAATTGCAGTAAGTATTGGTAACAATTTTCCGTTTTCTCTTCCTCAATATTTTAACCACTTCCATACAGGACATTTATACACCCTTTCTTCCCAGACCAATTTTTAGCTTTTGACAACAAACATACAAATTAGCTGTTTTAAAGCAACATCCGACCGCATGTACGCTCCATTGGACAAACCTTTTCGATTTTCATTGGACTTTTGTTGGCTGTGCAAACGGACAAACTTTTCGACATAAGCCCGATGGAGCAAAGTCCGATCGTGTGTACAGAAAACCATCGGAACCAATGCAAAAGATCAGACAACAATATAGAAGTTGACCAACGGTGGTGGTAAACAGTGGAAAAACCACGTGATTTGGTGAAAGTTGGCTGAAAAAGTGAGATCGTGTGTATGCTTAACAAGTTCACGGGCAACGCCCTCTGTACAGAAATCCATGGGAAAGTTTGTACAAAGTCCGATCGTGTGTATGAGGTTTTTGAATGCCAATTAATCAGTCATGTAGCACTGTACCCAAACAAAAATGTTTTCATTTTTTTCATACAAATAGTGCTTTCTTTTGGTAGTATTTAATCACCACTGAGTTTTTTATTTTTTGCGACATAAGTGAAAAAAGAGCAAAAATTTTGAAAAAAAACACTTTTGTTTTGTTTCTATGATAAAATTTTGTAAATAAGTAATTTTTGTTCATAAATTTGGGCCACAATTTATATGGCTACATCGCTTTGATAAAGATAACCCAAATTAGTGGATATTATTTAGTCTCTGTGAAAGTTATAGAGTCTACAAGCTATGGTGCAAATCATTGAAAATTAATCACACCTGATGCTTTCAGGGCCTCATTTCTTGAGGCCCTGAAATGTCAGGAAAGTACAAATACCCCAAATGACCCCTTTTTGAAACGTAGACAGTCAAAGGTATTTAGCAAGAGGCATGGTGAGTTTTTTGAAGGTGTAAATTTTTTTCCCACAATTCTTGGGAAAATTAAGAATTTCTCACACACAGCATATGCATACTTCCAATTACACCCCAAAATACATTCTGCTACTTCTCCCGAGTATGGCGATACCACATGTGTGGGACTTTTACATAGCCTGGCCACACAGAGAGGTCCAACATGTAGGGAGCGCCGTCAGGCTTTCTAGGAGCATAAATGACACCTTTAATTTCCTAACGACCTATTACAATTTTGAAGGCCGTGGAGCACCAGGACAATGGAATTACCCACAAAATGACCCCATTTTGGAAAACAAACACCCCAACATATATTCTATGAAGCATTATGAGTCTTTTGAATAGTTCATTTTTTTACACAAGTCTTCAGAAAACGTGGAAAGAAAGTGAAAATCTTTTTTTTTTTTTTTTTACATAAAGTTGTCGATTTATAAGATATTTCTAACACATAGCATGTATATAGCAAAAATGACACCCCAAAACACATTCTGCTACTCGTACTGAGTATGGTGATACCACATGTGTGAGACTTTTACACAGCCTGTCCACATACAGAGGCCCAACATTGAAGTAGTACCTTCAGGCGTTCTAGGAGCATAAATTACACATCTCATTTCATTCCTACCTATCACACTTTTGAAGGTCCTTGAGCACCAGGAGAATGCAATTACCCACAAAATGACCCCATTTTGGAAAGCAAACCCAACGTATATTCTATGAGGCTTGGGCTATAGATAGGTACTCAGATACTCTGTTGGGCTGGAGACATGTACTCGGGTACTCTGATGGGCTAGTGACAGTTACTCTGGTACTCTGATGGGCTGGAGATAGATACATGGGTACTCTGATGGCCTGGTGACAGGTACTCGGGTACTCTGATGGGCTGGTACTGGTACTCGGGTACTCTGATGGGTGCTGACAGGTACTTAGATGGACAGTGACAGGTACTCAGATGGACTATGACAGGTACTCTGGTACTCAGATGGGCTGTGACAGGTACTCAGATGGGCTGTGATAGGTACTCAGATGGGCTGTGACAGGTACTGAGTTACTTGTGTACTCAGATGAACTGTGACAGGTACTCAGGTACTCAGATGTACTGTGACAGGTACTCAGGTACTTGGGTACTCAGATGAACTGTGATAGGTACTCGGGTACTCAGATGGACTGACAGGTACTCTGGTACTCAGATGGGCTGTGACAGGTACTCAGATGGGCTGTGATAGGTACTCAGATGGGCTGTGACAGGTACTGAGTTACTTGTGTACTCAGATGAACTGTGACAGGTACTCAGGTACTCAGATGTACTGTGACAGGTACTCAGGTACTTGGGTACTCAGATGAACTGTGATAGGTACTCGGGTACTCAGATGGACTGACAGGTACTCTGGTACTCAGATGGGCTGTGACAGGTACTCAGATGGGCTGTGATAGGTACTCAGATGGGCTGTGACAGGTACTGAGTTACTTGTGTACTCAGATGAACTGTGACAGGTACTCAGGTACTCAGATGTACTGTGACAGGTACTCAGGTACTTGGGTACTCAGATGAACTGTGATAGGTACTCAGGTACTCAGATGGACTGACAGGTACTCGGGTACTCAGATGGGCTGTGACAGGTACTCAGGTACTCAGATTGACTGTGACAGGTACTCAGGTACTCGGGTACTCAGATGAACTGTGACAGGTATTCTGATGGGTAGTGACAGGTACTCTTATGGCTGGTGACAAGTACTTTGATGGGTGGTGACAGGTCCTCTTTATTAGGGGGGGCAGTCAGTGTGGTTGGTGTGTACTGTAAGCGGCAACCGCAATCAGTGTGTGATGAGGAGAACCCAGTAACATCTCGTCACCACGGTGATTGGACACAGCCGGTCAGGTGGTAAAGAGTCAATTTCATTGGCTCTTTCCTGCGATCAGGGTTGGGCTGTGTCAGGGTGACAAGCCTCGTCCCCGATCACTGCTCTGTGTGCCTAGGGGCGTGCATGAGCACGCCTAGGGGCGTGCATGAGCGCCGTGCACATGGGCAATACATATGACCGGCTGTGATTGGACACAACCGGTCACGTGGGACACACCTCATCCCCGATCGCTAAGCTGCGGGCCCCATCTGGGAGATCCCATCTGCGGATGTCATATGACTATAGCCCGGTAATGAAGTGGTTAATGAGCCTTTAAGATAAAAAGTCTAGCTATTATATTATATTATATAGGAATGGGGAACTGAGTGCAAAGTATTATCTTTTTTAGTCATGTATATAAAATAAGAGACTCTTTTATAGGATTGTCATTGCGTCCTTTTCTCTTTCTCAGTATTGTCATTACTTGTGTCATCATAAAAAAGCAATCGTTTTGAAATGTCCAGAAACGAGAAGTTATTTAGAGGAAGAGCCTTATCTGTCAGGTGGAGACGATGAGGTTGATTTACTGAAAGTGATTCCAAACGTTGTCTTCTTTTTCTTTTGTAATAAACATATTATACTTACCGTATATACTCGAGTATAGGCCGACCCGAATATAAGCCGAGGCCCCCAATTTACCCCCAAAAAACTGGAAAACTTATTGACTCGTGTATAAGCCGAGGGTGAGACATGGCTGTCCATCCCTGTGTGTCCGTCCATCCCTGTGTGTGTGTCCGTCCATCCATCCCTGTGTGTGTGTCCATCCATCCATCCATCCCTGTGTGTGTGTCCGTCCATCCATCCCTGTGTGTGTATCCATCCATCCATCCATCCCTGTGTGTGTGTGTGTGTGTGTGTGTGTGTGTATTCATCCATCCATCCATCCCTGTGTGTGTGTGTGTGTGTGTGTGTGTGTGTGTGTGTGTATCCATCCATCCATCCATCCATCCCTGTGTGTGTGTGTGTGTGTGTGTATCCATCCATCCATCCATCCCTGTGTGTGTGTGTGTGTGTATCCATCCATCCATGTGTGTGTGTGTGTGTGTGTGTGTGTGTGTGTGTGTGTGTGTGTGTGTGTGTGTGTGTGTGTCCGTGCAGCCTTGTGTGTGTGTCCAGCCTACCTGTGTCCCAAGCCTCCGTCCCGAGCCGCCGTCGTCCCGAGCCTCCTCTGTCCCGTGCCTCCTCTGTCCCGTGCCTCCTCTGTCCCGTGCCTCCTCTGTCCCGTGCCTCCTCCGTTCCGTGCCTCCTCCGTCCCGTGTCGTGCCGATGGATCGCCGCTCTTCTCGGCGGCCATTCTACAATTCAAAAGCCGCGCCTCCGTCCTCCGCCTGTGATAGGCGGAACACTCAATTTCCCAGCAGCCTGTGTTCCGCCTATCACGGACATCCTCTCATACTCGTCCGTAGTATGAGAATGAACGGATGTCCGTGATAGGCGGAACACTGACTGCTGGGAAATTCAGTGTTCCGCCTATCACAGGCGGAGGCGGAGAAGGAGGCGCGGCTTTTGAATTTTAATGTCCGCCGTCTGTCTGCTCGATACGCTGATCGAGCAGTCAGACAGCGGTGACTCGAGTATAAGCCGAGGGGGCACTTTCAGCCTCAAAAAAGAGGCTGAAAATCTCGGCTTATACTCGAGTATATACGGTACCTGCTCTGTGCAATAATTTTGCAGAGATCAGCCCCGATCCTCTTCTTTTTTGGGTCCCCTGTTGGTGATCCTGGCTCCTCCCCACTGCCGAGTGCCCCCAATAGCAACCTCTCACTCCTGAGCTGCGCTCCTGTGAATGGACATTATCCATTCACACACACACATAGAAGCTTGACCCCCTCCCCCGCGGTCTCTCTTTATTGGCTCACTGGCTGTGATTGACAGCTGCTGCTCTCATGCACATCGCTGGATCAAGATGGGGCTCAGGTAAGTTTAAGGGGGGCAGTGGGCACCCAGAAAGTTTTTTTACCTGAATGCATTAAAGTGGTTGTAAAGGCACAAGTTTTTTTTACCTTCATGCATATGCACGAATGTAAAAACCTTCTGTGTGCAGCAACCCACCCAGCCCCCCTAATGCTTACCCGAGCTCCTTCTCAATCCAGCGATGTCCACGAGAGCCTTGCCTCTCCAGGGACTCGCACTCCTGATTGGCTTTTGGCAGTAGTTTGAGCCATTGGCTCCCACTGCTGTCAATCACAGCCAGTGAGCCAATCAGGAGATGGAGGGGCGGCGTCGAGCTGCAGCTCCGTGTGGAAATGGACACACAGAGCCGCGGGTCGAGAGGGCGCCTACTTTGATGCCTCCAGTGCAGGCTGCTTGCTGTGGGGGCACTCAGCAGGAGCGCCGGCGTGGGACCCGAGAAGAGGAGGATCCAGGCTGCCCTGTGCAAAGACCACTACACAGAACATGTAAGTATAACGTTTTTTCTTATTTTTTTTCTTTAAACTGAGGCTTTTAAATCGGTATAAATTATGACCTTCTGCCTTTTCGAACCACGTAAAGGGAAATAGGCTGTGCACTCTGCAAGTGCAGTTGCTCCAGAGCTTAGTAAATGAGGGGAAGCTTCACATGTCAAAGAATACCCAATCACATGCAAGGAAAAATAAAATACAAACAGCATTTTTTGCTTGCACGTGATTGGATGATGGAAGTCGGGAGAGCTTCACTTCATTTACTAAGCTCTGCAACTGGTCTTGCAAAGTGCACAGTCTATTTGCCTTTAGAAAATAAACCCCACTGTATTGCTAAGTATTGCTAAGTAAATACATATATGCTTTATTTTTAGAACAGCTGTAGAACGACATAACAGTTAAAGTTAGGCCGCGTACACACCGGCGGACTGTCTGACGGACTTGGTCCGCTGAAACGTGTTTCAGCGGACAGTCCGCTCGTGTGTGGGCTTCAGCGGACTTTTTCAGCGGACAGTCTGGCGGACTAAGTCTTTCGGAATTTCCGTAATATTGTCCGTCCAACTTTGGTTTCAGTGGACAGTCCGCTAGTGAGACTAAGTATGGCGCATGCTCAGAAAGGATTTACACGGCCGAAGGTTGCATTGCAGTGTATTGGACGTCGTATTTCTAGTCCCGTCGTACGTGCTGTACACGTCATCGTGCAAGCTTTCAGCGGACTGTCTGTTCATCGTGTGTGGTCAAGTCCGTTCATTCAAAAGTAGGACGGACTGTCTGTCGGATTGTCTGACGGACTTAGTTGGCCAGACAGTCCGCCCGTGTGTACGCGGCCTTAGATTTATTTATCACCTGTATCTTTAAAATATGTGTGTGTGTTCATCTAGTTTAACCAACAGAAAAAAAATTGTAAAAAAAATGAAAACCTTGAAGCGGAGCTCCATCCAGGCTTGTCTGCCTCCCCCTTCTCTGCTGCCACATTAGTCACCTTTTGGGGGGGGGGGGGGAGGTGAGAGCGGGTACCTGGTTTTGACACTTCCGGGTTAAAATAGGAAAGAGAGCACTCCTATGGCCACATCCGCATTGGGAAATTGTAACTCAAGAGAAAAGAAAAACGGCAAAAAACAGCCCTGGGTCGGACTTTAGAGGCACATTGGACGAAGATAGATATAATAATATATATTTATTGATAACAATTAATTGTGCAAACAGAGCAAAAAAGGGGGTAGGGAATTAAAAACATATATCACACAGTAGACAAAAGTACATGGTGCAGAAAGTATGCACTGTGTAAACAACAGTAAGCCCCTATGCGTCAACGCGTTTCGCTTTTTTGCTTCATCAGGACACGTTCAGTTTTTTTTTGGAAGAAATAGGTCTCACGATCCTATCAAAAAATCCACAGAAGATAATCTCCCTGCTGGGTATCAAACGTATACAATATTCAGATATTTGTAACCAACGGAAAGTGATCCAAGATGTAATTCCAAGCATATATTAGTGCAGTAATGTTATTCAAAGATAGATATGGGAATTAAACAAGAAGGGGGAGGAGGGGTTGGTATGGACACAACCATATAGGACTGCCTTTAAATCAGTGTCAATGGTGTATATATTAGCCAGGAATAATCGTGTCTTTATAAGCAGTAAAAAAACAACCCAACCTGCAATTAGCAAGTGTCAGTAAGATTGCAGCGAGTCCATTAGCCCATTAGAGCCACCATGGTTAGTAATGTCTCCAGTATGCCCCCCATGGTGGTGGATGTTTTTTTGGGGGGCATACTGGACACAACACTAATCATGGTGGCTCTTAAGGGCTAATGGACTTTCTGCAATCTTACTTGCTAATAAGGATGAGCCGAACACCCACCGGTTCGGTTTGCAGCAGAACATGCGAACAGGCAAAAAATTTGTTTAAACACGTGAACACTGTCAAAGTCTATGGGAATACGAATGTGAAAAATCAAAAGTACTAATTTTAAAGGATTATATGTAAGTTATTGCCATAAAAAGTGTTTTGGGACCTGCCCCAGGGGACATGTATCAATGCAAAAAAAAGTTTTAAAAACAATTTTTTTTTGGGAGAAGTGATTTTAATAATGCTTAAAGTGAAACAATAAAAATGAAATATTCCTTTAAATATCGTGCCTGGGTGGTGTCCTTAGTATACCTGTAAAGTAGCGCATATTTCCCATGTTTATAACAGTGACACAGCAAAATTACATTTCTAAAGGAAAAAAATTTAATTTAAAACTGCTTGTGGTTGTAATGTATTGTTGGATCCCGGCAATATAGATTAAAATACCAAAAATACCAAATAAAATGGCATGGATCCCCCCCCCCCCCCAATTCATACCAGGCCCTTCAGGTCTGGTATGGATATTAAGGAGAACCATGCACCCAATTTTTTTGAAATGGCAGGGCCCCAGGCACTATATACTCTGAACAGCAGTATATATACTATATGGCCTGTCCTATATACTCTGCAGAAAATTGGACCTTAGGTGTTGGTGGTACAAGAACACTGTAAGCCCTCACAGTTACTCTTGTTGGGTGCAGGAACGGGCCCTGCTGTGAAATATTATATCAAGAATTGTAATTACAGGCCTCTGTTAAACAGGATGAGGAGGATGAGAACGGCTTCATTATCCACTTCACCAACTCTTCTGCATGCTCAATAACACGGCCAGCAGCAGAAAAAAAGGACAAGCATGCCCCACGGGCACCTGCAGAGGATGCACCATGTCCACGACCAGCACTGTTGACTGTAGACACAGAGGCTGCTTGGCCTCTTTTAGTGGCCTGTGAGCATCTGCCTCTCCTCGGTGGCCCAACACCACACTACACTATATTAGATACTGTGTACACCGCCTGAAGTGTATTAGAAAATGTACGACTGCACTGTATTGTATACTGTGTACACCACCAGAAGTGTAGTATACTGTAGTATACTGTGAATCCAATCCCAATCAAGGATCCGTGAAGCAAAAGTACATGAAAGTTGAAAACAGTATCAATTCCTCCACCGCATCCAGAGTGAAAACACCACAAAAAATGAGTGTTTACCATATGGCAAGCTAGATAAGCTTGTGGCCAATTATCCTGGTCAGGGCCTTTATCCAAAGATGGAGCCCAGTGCCTCCAACAATCCAAAGAATATGGTGAGCAAGGCAATAAGATCCCCTGATTGGGAATATTCCAGCAGGATGGTCAGATGTTGCCCAGAATGAAAAAGGAACCCACCATAGCATAATTCCGAGCCATTTATTCAAATAATAAAAGTTACACTTACAATATAGTTGAAAAAGAAGTAGCGCCCGTCCGCCTTGTCACCTGTACGCGATCGCATACTTTTGTTTCACTGATCATTGATTGGTGATAGGATTCACAGTGGAAGAAGTTCTACTTTATATTATATCACAGACTATATTTTTTCTTTTTTTAATATTCACTCATATGATTTTTTGGTATTCATATATGATTATATTGGCTATCATTCAGGTTATTGTTCATCAACCCGATCATCAATCTGATTATTGTTTGTCTATTTATTAGCGCTGTTACAATTTTTTCTATTTATCTCATGTGTGTATCTGACTTTTAGTGGCTGCTTACCATTTTTTACTTTTTATGTGCTATTAGTGTGGTATTTTATTTCTGTTTTACACAGCCATTAATGTCTAAACCTCTGGCAACAAAAGTGAGTGCACCCCTAAGTGAAATTGTCCAAATTGGGCCCAAAGCATCACTATTTTGTTTTACCACCATTATTTTCCAGCACTGCCTTAACTCTCTTGGGCATGGAGTTCACCGGAGCTTCACCAGGTTGCCACTGGAGTCCTCTTCCACTCCTCCATGACCACATCACGGAGCTGGTGGATGTTAGAGATCTTGCGCTTCTCCACCTTCCATTTAAGGATGCCCCACAGATGCTCAATAGGGTTTAGGTCTGGAGACATGCTTGGCCAGTCCATCACCTTTAACCTCGGTTTCTTTAGCAAGGCAGTGGTCATCTTGTGTTTGGGGTCGTTATCATGTTGTAATACTGCCCTGCTGCCCAGTCTCTGAAGGGAAGGGATCATGCTGTGCTTCAATATGTTACAGTACATGTTGGCATTCATGGATCCCTCAATGAACTGTAGCAGCACTCATGCAGCCCCAGGCCACGACACTTCCACCAGCATACTTGATTGTAGGCAAGACACACTTGTCTTTGTACTCCTCACCTGGTTGCCGCCACACATGCTTGACACCATCTGAACCAAATAATTTTATCTTAGTCTCATCAAACCACAGGACATGGTTCCGGTAATCCATGTCCTTAGTCTGCTTGTCTTCAACAAACTGTGGGCTTTCTTGTGCATCATCTTTAGAAGAGGCTTCCTTCTGAGACGACAGCCATGCAGACCAATTTGATGCAGTGTGCGGCATATGGTCTGAGCATTGACAGGCTGTCCCCCAACCCCTTCAACCTCTGCAGCAATGCTGGCAGCACTCTATTTCCCAAAGACAACCTCTGGATATGATGCTGAGCATGTGAACTCAACTTCTTTGGTTGACTATGGAGAGCCCTGTTCTGAGTGGAACCTGTCCTCTTAAACCACTGTATGTTCTTGGCCACCATTATGCAGCTCAGTTTCAGGGTAAACTTTCTTATAGCTTAGGCCATCTTTATGTAGAGCAACAATTCTTTTTTTCAGATCCTCAGAGAGTTATTTGCCATAAGGTGCCATGTTAAACTTCCAATGACCAGTTTGAGAGAGTGAGAGCGATAACAAATTTAACACAGCTGCCGTGCAAAACTGAAGGACAGAAGCGGGTTGAAAGTTCAATCAATGAGGAAAACACAAATTAGGACAATGAGAGGAAATGTGCAACAGCTGTATAAATTGATTTAGCAATTAGGTAATGCAATAGCAGCAAGAACTGAAATACAGTATGTGGTCAGCAGTTCTCTATTCAGCACAAAAAGCAAACTAACTTGCAGTTTAAATCAGCCAACTACATGCCAGGTGCATCAAAATAAAAGGTGTGCAATTCCTTTTCATTACAGAGCAGCCACATCCTGAGTAGAAAAGCCTGTTCCCATGCTGCAGACAAGATCCCTTGTTCTCTGTGTGAAAGCAGTAGTTATTCTGCAGAGGTCTGATGCACTCCGTGATGAGTTAGAGATCCAATTATCAAAGAGCATAAGCTTTGCTGATTACAGGATTACAAAGTTAGCATTTAATAGTCACAGAAAATAGAAGGAATTGGTAGTTCCATGGGTCACAATGTTTATAACCTTGAATTGACCCATGTTGCAGGACCTGTTCATATACATTGCAATGAGCATGTCCAACAGAGAGATAATCCAGAACAGAGCTGTGCAGGCAGGGCCATACAATTGGATTGACCTAGAAAACAGGGGCGCCTTTTCCTGTATCTTGTTTGTGGTAAACTGTAATGCCGGGAAGGAGTCAATATTGAGGGGTGACCCATAACTATTGTAGCACCCTGGTCCTAAACAGGGCTAGTAACAAATTTAGTTTGTTAGGTGGTAACCAGCTTGGCTAATTGTTAGGGTGATCCATTGACTTTTGCCCTAAACCTGAATTTGGTGCACCTCTCTCTTCTGTCACTAGGTGCATTGCCGCCTGTGGTATTAGCCCTTGTACACACGGTCGGAAATTCAGACAGAAAATATCCGGTCGGACCGTGTTGTCGGATAATCCGACCGTGTGTGGGCTCCATCTGACTTTTTCTGTCGGAATGTCCGACCAACAAAGTTTGAGAGCTGGATATAAAATTTTCCGACAACATGATCCGATCAGAGTTTGTCCGATCGTTTGTAGAGAATTCCGATCGGACAAAGTGCCACGCATGCTCAGATCAAATTACGAGACCAAAGCTATTGGCTACTAGCCTGAACGTAGTCCCGTCGTAACGAACGAACGTCATCACGTTCTGAACGATTGGATTTTCCGTCAACTTTGTCCGACCGCGTGTATGCAACACCAGTTTCGGACAAAATCCGTCTGAAAAAATCAGACGGATTTTGTTGTCGGAATGTCCGACCGTGTGTACAAGGGCTAAGAATGACAAGGCATAGTGAATTCAGGTTAGGAGTGGATAGGCTGTCCCAGTCAATTGGTAGAAGTCTCTTTGGCCCCGTGGCCTGCTGGGGGAGCCTATTTATTCGGGAGGAGTCAGGTGATCGGGGCTCTCTGGTACCTGGACAGTTGTCTAGGTGGATGGAAGTTGTTTTGCTCCCAGTTGCTAGGCCAGAAGCCTGAGGCCTATCCGGGAGCACCTGGCTGCTGGGCTGTCTGAGGCCTATTCAAGACAGTGAGAAGCAGCGCAGGGTTGGGGCTTTGGGTCGGGAGCCTAACCAGATTGCAGGGGTTCAGCCAGACGGGGAACCAAATGTTGCAGGTGAAGGTGAAGCAGTTAGCATACTCCTGTTACCATAGGCAAGTGAAGATCAAGGTCAGAGCTAAAGGGGATACAGCCATCAAGGGACAACCTCTCCTGTTATCAGAGGCCAGTGCATGAAGTCTGAAGACCAGAGCAGCCTTTTTCACTAGCCGGGGATGGTGAAGAAGTGCGAAAGCTTCAGCAGAGTCAAGTCAGGGACCCAGCAAGTAGTGTGGGTGAAGCTTGAGGAGTATAAAGTGGGTTAGCTGTGTAGAGCTCAGGGGATCCAGCAGCGGCTGGGATCTTGGAAGTCTAATGAGAGACTGGGAGTTCAGTAAGAAGATATTCAGTGGGATACTGTGAGATGTGAGAGAAGATCTACAACAGGATACTGTGAGTTATGTGTGCAGATCTATATTGACTGTTGAAAGTTCAGTTGCTATAGGAGACAGTAATTCTACAAATACTGTGTGCTGCATCCAGCTTAAAGGCCCTCTACCCTTATCGCTGTCTGCCTATTATTTTGGGTCTGTGGAGTCTGCCAATTGTCTTTGCATCTGCCTAAGGATGTCCTGGTCCTAAACCCTCTCCCCAAGTTCTTGTTACGAGACAATAAAATCTCTTTTGTTGCATTAAAAAAATGAATGGCGCCCATGTTTCCAACTTGCATTACACCCACCATGCCCAGTGACCTGCACTTGAGGAGGAATGTCAGCTACCCTGATCTGGAGGTCACCTTCAGGCCTCTGGAGGGTGGGGGCACAGCTACACTTGCACTGTAGCAAGACTCAAGCTTCTGACTCTACGCCCTTGGCACAGGTATCTCACCAATAGGTTCCTTAACCACTTGCCGACCGCCGCACGCCGATGTACGTCGGCAGAATGGCACGGGCAGGCATAAGCACATACATGTACGTCCTTTGCCTCCCGCGGGTCGGGGGCCCGATCGGGCCCCCGCCCGGTGCCTGCGGCGGTCGGTTTTCGTTCGGGAGCGATCCCGGACGAGGGGACGGCCATTCATTCATGGCCACCCCCTCGCGATCGCTCCCGACGAATGGAAATCCCCGGTGACATCACTTCCTCTCCTGTAATGTAAACACAGGAGAGGAAGTGATGTATTCTCTCCTCCGTGTCGGTATTTTTCGTTCCGACACGGAGGAGAGCGGATCAGTGAGTTGCACCAACACATCCCACACACAGTAGAACATGCCAGGCACACTCACACCCCCCCTTTACCCCCCGATCACCCCCCCAATTACCCCTGCCCCCCAGTCACAGTGACACCAATGTCATTTTTTTTTTTTTTTTTTTTTTTTTGCATTGGTGTCATTTGTGACTGTAATAACTGTTAGGGCAGTTAGGGTTAGCCCCCTTTAGTTCTAATGTACCCCCCTAACCCCCCCAATAAAGGTTTAACCCCGTGATCACCCCCCGTCGCCAGTGTCACTAAGGCTGGGTTCACATTGCAGCGGTTTATGAGAACGAATGTGATTCGCACCGCACTGCAGTGCAAATCACATCCGATCTCTGTGCGATTCGAGTTCAGCCATTCGCCGCACCCGCCGCACCCGCCACACCCGCCGCACCCGCCGCAAATTCGCACGGGACCCTTTTTTTGGCCCGCAGCAGAATCGGATCGCATGGGTGTTCACACCATGCGATCCGAGTTTGCAGATCGCACTGCGATATGCGAACTGATCTGGGGGTGTCAGTAACATTTCACTGACACTCCCAGCAGTTCGCATAGGGCAGTGTGAACTGCCGCCGGGAGGCATGCGATGCGGGAAGCCGCGGATTCGCGGCGTTTCCGCATCGCTCCAGTGTGAACCCAGCCTAATAAGCGATCATTTTTCTGATCGCCGTATTAGTGTCACAGGTGACGCTAGTTAGGCAGGTAGGTATTTAGGTTCGCCGCAGCTTTTTATAGCGCTAGGGACCCCCATATACTACCGCATAAAGCCCCCTGATTGCCCCCTAGTTAACCCTTTCACCAGTGATCACCATATAACTGTTACAGGTGACGCTGGTTGGTTAGTTATTTTTTTATAGTTTCAGGGCACCCGCCATTTATTACCTAATAAAGGTTTAACCCCCTGATCACCCGGCAGGTGTCATTTGTGACTAATAACTGTTAGGGCAGTTAGGGTTAGCCCCCTTTAGTTCTAAGGTACCCCCCTAACCCCCCCAATAAAGGTTTAACCCCGTGATCACCCCCCGTCGCCAGTGTCACTAAGGCTGGGTTCACATTGCAGCGGTTTATGAGAACGGATGTGATTCGCACCGCACTGCAGTGCAAATCACATCCGATCTCTGTGCGATTCGAGTTCAGCTATACAGATAGTATGGCTGAATTCGTGTCGCACCCGCCGCACCCGCCGCAAACTCGCACGGGACCCTTTTTTTGGTCCGCAGCAGAATCGGATCGCATGGGTGTTCACACCATGCGATCCAAGTTTGCAGATCGCACTGCGATATGCGAACTGATCTGGGGGTGTCATTAACATTTCACTGACACTCCCAGCAGTTCGCATAGGGCAGTGTGAACTGCCGCCGGGAGGCATGCGATGCGGGAACCCGCCGCGCATTCGTGGCGTTCCCGCATCGCTCCAGTGTGAACCCAGCCTAATAAGCGATCGTTTTTCTGATCGCTGTATTAGTGTCACAGGTGACGCTAGTTAGGCAGGTAGGTATTTAGGTTCGCCGCAGCTTTTTATAGCGCCAGGGACCCCCATATACTACCGCATAAAGCCCCCTGATTGCCCCCTAGTTAACCCTTTCACCAGTGATCACCATATAACTGTTACAGGTGACGCTGGTTGGTTAGTTATTTTTTTATAGTTTCAGGGCACCCGCCATTTATTACCTAGTCTCACTAGTGTACCCCTAAATTTAGGGGTGTCTACTTTCTAAAATGGGGTCATTTGGGGGGGGGGGGGTTTGTGCCATCTTGGCATTTTATGGCCTTCAAAACTGTAACGCCCTTAGAAAGCCTGAAGGCGGTGCTTGGTTTTTGGGGCCCCGTACGCGGCTAGGCTCCCAAAAAGTCCCACATATGTGGTATCCCCGTACTCAGGAGAAGCAGCAGAATTTATTTTGGGGTGTCATTTCACATATGCCCATGGCATGCGTGAGCAATATATCATTTAGTGACAACTTTGTGAAAAAAAAAAAAAGTTTGTAATTTTCCCGCAACTTGTGGCAAAATATAAAATATTCCATGGACTCAACATGCCTCTCAGCAAATAGCTTGGGGTGTCTACTTTCTAAAATGGGGTCATTTGTGGGGGTTTTGTGCCATCTTGGCATTTTATGGCCTTCAAAACTGTAATAGGTAGTGAGAAGTGAACTCAAAAAATTACGCCCTTAGAAAGCCTGAAGGCGGTGCTTGGTTTTCGGGGCCCCGTACGCGGCTAGGCTCCCAAAAAGTCCCACATATGTGGTATCCCCGTACTCAGGAGAAGCAGCAGAATTTATTTTGGGGTGTCATTTCACATATGCCCATGGCATGCATGAGCAATATATCATTTAGTGACAACTTTGTGAAAAAAAAAAAAAAAAAAAAAAAGTTTGTAATTTTCCCGCAACTTGTGGCAAAATATAAAATATTCCATGGACTCAACATGCCTCTCAGCAAATAGCTTGGGGTGTCTACTTTCTAAAATGGGGTCATTTGTGGGGGTTTTGTGCCATCTTGGCATTTTATGGCCTTCAAAACTGTAATAGGTAGTGAGGCGTGAAATCAAAAATTTACGCCCTTAGAAAGCCTGAAGGCGGTGCTTGGTTTTCGGGGCCCTGTACGCGGCTAGGCTCCCAAAAAGTCCCACATATGTGGTATCCCCGTACTCAGGAGAAGCAGCAGAATTTATTTTGGGGTGTCATTTCACATACGCCCATAGCATGTGTGAGCAATATATCATTTAGTGACAACTTTGTGTAAAAAAAAAAAAAAAATTTTTTTTTTGTCATTATTCAATCGCTTGAGGCAAAAAAATAAAATATTCAATGGGCTCAACATGCCTCTTATCAATTTCCTTAGGGGGTCTACTTTCCAAAATGGGGTCATTTGGGGGGGTTTTGTACTGCCCTGTCATTTTAGCACCTCAAGAAATGAGATAGGCAGTCGTAAACTAAAAGCTGCGTAAATTCCAGAAAACGTACCTTAGTTTGTAGATGTGACAACTTTTGCGCAAACCAATAAATATACAATTATTGACTTTTTTTTTACCAAAGACATGTGGCTGAATACATTTTGGCCTAAATGTATGACTAAAATTGAGTTTATTGGATTTTTCTAATAACAAAAAGTAGAAAATATCATTTTTTTTCAAAATTTGCGGTCTTTTTACGTTTATATCGCAAAAAATAAAAATCGCAGAGGCAATCAAATACCATCAAAAGAAAGCTCTATTTGTGGGAAGAAAAGGACGCAAATTTTGTTTGGGTACAACATTGCATGACCGCGCAATTACCAGTTAAAGCAGCGCAGTGCCAAAGTGTAAAAAGACCTCTGGTCATTTACCAGCAAAATGGTCCGGTCTGAAAGTGGTTAAGAAAAGGAAACCAATGTTTTTTTTCTCGGAATTCAGTTTCTTTTTAAAAAATGCAGGTACACAATAAGTTAAAGTGGTTGTAAACCCTTACAACACACTTTGACCTACAGGTAAGCCTAGATTAAGGATTACCTGTGGGTCCAAGAAATATCTCCTAAACCTACACGGTTTAGGAGATATTTGCCGAAAGACAGGCACCGCTGTCTATGGCGCATGAGCCGTAGACAGCGGCGCGCAGGCGCACTGAGCGCGCCGCCGTCAACAGCGATATGCCGCACGTGGCGGCTCCCGCGCGCATGCGTGGGAGTGACGTCATCGCGGCTTCCCTGAATGACAGCAGCGGAGCAGAGAGACCCACCGAGAGGATGGATGCGCCGGACTACAGGGGACAGCGGTGACTTCGCTGGTTCCTGTGTCAGGCAAGTGACACATAATGGACTACTATGCGATACATAGTAGTCCATTATGCTTTACCTTTGCAGAGAATGAAAGAGGAAGTAAACTCATCAGGGTTTACTTCCTCTTTCAGTCTAATGAGATGCATGACACCTCCTGGGCTTAGCTCTATTATTTATATCTGACAGCTTTTTTTTTTTTTTTACAATGTTGGCGGAACAAAATATTAGGGGTCTAAACAGACATCTCACTTTGAGACTGAGAAAGGACTTGAGGACACATATTCTTCCATTCCTTCCTCTGTAGCCTCAGCTGCACCGAAGATAAATGAACAGGAGACAGAGGCTTCTGTTCATTCACAAACTGAAGCCTAGTACACACAGTTTACTATGCTCAGTTAATAATGTACACAGCACAGAGAGATCCGTAATGATGTGTCCAATTCGGTTGAGAAATTCAGCGAATTACATATTTACCGGCCCCTTCCCCCACTCTCTATCCACCTGTGTACCTGGGCACACAGGGGGGAATCAGATGGGGGCAGCACAGGGAGGGGGATGAGATGGAAGGATAATTACAGAAAAATGCATTGTGTCTGTGCCCCTCCCTCCAGCAGCTGAAAGCCGGTGGAAAGGAGAGAAAGCGTCTTTCAGCTGCTGGTAGGAGAGACATAGTGCGTTGTTCTGTAATTGTCCTCCCGTCCCGCTGCACCCATCACCCTGCTGTCCAGGCCCCTACAGGAGGTCCCCCCCTATCGGTGGCCCTGTTCCTAAATGGAAGGCAGAGCAGTACAACTGTCAGATATAAATAACAGAGATAAGTCCAGGAGATGTTATGCAGCTCATTGGATTTAACTCAGCTGGAATTCAGCTTTAACTGTTGTCATGTCAGATCAATCCTTTTTTTCGGCACATGATGAAATAGAGTAAATGCCATCCGACAATAAAGTTGTTACATTATATTTGTTGGCCCTAGGTCTTCAACTAGTGTATCTTTTTTTGTGCTTCTCTGATGCAATTACACTTCTTTTGCAGCCATTCTCCCGGCCCCCAGACCCCTTCCAAGTCTTGGGGCCAGGGATGATAGGCATTGAGCTTGTGTTGATGTGACATCAGTTTGAGAATCCTTCAGGGGTCATTGACAGGCACATTTGACCTTCATTGCATACATTTTTCAGAGTATGCAATACCCGCTAAAGGAAATATAAAAACCTGTCAGCACAGGTCATTATAATCTCTTTTTTCTGGTCCAGCAAGATATACGTGGTGCAACAAAGGCACTTAGATTTCAGCTCTTGAGGAAGTTTCTGTAAAAATATTGTGTATGGACAGTGGCGTAACTAACTTCAGGGCCCCGATGCAAGAAACCATGAAGGGCCCCCCTGAACCCCAGCCGGGGCCCTTCCCTCCGAGTCCGGTGGTGGAACTCCAGGGCGTGGTCACAGGTATGACCTTTGTGAGCCCTGTAGTTCCACCACTGGCATCAGTCGTTTTTTTTATTAGTTTTTATTTTATTTTTAGGTGCCCCATTGGTGGACTGTCCCTAGGCAGGATGGGGTCCCCGTCCCCAGAAGAGATGAGGTCCTTTTCTCCAGGGCAGATGAAGTTACTGCCCCCAGGTGAGAAGGGGTCCCTGTCCCCAGGGAGATGGGGGTCCCTGTCCCCACGTGAGAAGGGGCCCCTGTCCTCAGGGGGAGATGGAGGGGGTAAGTAATGGTTGACCAAGCTGCAGGCCGCGCACTCATCCATGTTGGCCTGGGCTCCATCCAGTGTGCTGGACGGGTGATCAGCATATCTCCCAGAAAGACCTTTCATCATCTGTGTATGACGGGGGAAGAGGGGGGCTGGCAGGCAAGCCTGCAATGTCCTCCGGGAGCCGGCTCTCATAGAGCTGCACTGCATCTGTGTGCTTAAAGTTTGTTTACCCGGGAGAAGTATGCAGTGCAGTGTGGGCCGGACTCGGGAGGGGCGGGACTCTGGCTGGGGAGAACAGACATCGGACTGAGCGGCAATACATGGAGCAGGAGAGGGGTACTCTGAGGAGCCAGCCGAGGCCACAGGTCATGCGGGGAATGCACAACTAAAGAGCAGTCAGTGCGATAGTCGAGCATGGAGCTCTGCTAGTCACCCTCCAGCCACCCGTGTGCATGGTGCACTGGTACCCCTAGCTGCCTATGCTGCTGCCGGCCATATGTAGAGGGGGCTGCATGGGCCCCCTGCAGCACAGGGCCCAGTTGCAGACGCGACTGCTGCACCCCCTATAGTTACGCCCCTGTGTATGGAATTTACTTTCTCCATGCACTGCACCTTTCCTGCTGGTAAATAGACTGCCTTGCAACTTGACTCTTTTGTCTTTAAAATGTACTAAATCCCAAAACGACAAAAATGCAATGTTAGTCTTTGGGGTGATGGCTGCATTAGATTTCTTTTTTCAGTTTTTTTTTTCTATTATTGTCACCTACTAATCCAGCAAATGACACCCTTCCTGTCCCTGGGTGGCTACATCACTCCTCCACTGCCTCTATGTTGGTCATGCTAGGCTGCTCTCCTGATATGGACTACAAGCATGCCCGTAGCTCTTCATCTCCATTACATGGAGGAGGGCAGGGAAATCGGTTAATTACAGAAGATAGCTAGGAAGAAAGTAATTCTTCGGTGCAACTCATAGGCAGTGACAAGGATACTGTGGGGGTTATTTACAAAAGGCAAATCCACTTTGCACTATAAGTGCAAACTACAAGTGCAAAGTGCATTTGAAATTGCACTGAAAGTGCACTTGGAAGTGCAGTTGTTGTAAATCTGAGGGGTAGATCTGAAATAAGGGGAAGCTCTGCTGATTTTATCATCCAATCATGTGCAAGCTAAAATGCTGTTTTTTTATTTTCCTTGCATGTCCCCCTCGGACATGTCCCACTCCTACATTGACTGCACTTCCAAGTACACTTTCAGTGCAATTTCAAGTGCACTTTGCACTTGTAGTGCAAAGTGGATTTGCCTTTCGTAAATAACCCCCTATATTTCTAGCAAAATCAACAGGTATTTACTGTATTTCCTAAGAAAATGTACTTAGCCCCAAAAAATAAAAATAAATGAATGCAGCCACCACATCTGAATGACTGTAAGCTGCACTGTATTCCATTATTAACCTTGGGTTTAGTTATCTATTGAATGTGCAAAAATGTGCAATGTGGTGTCGGATCGGCTGCAGTCATAAATTCCCCACCATTGGTGTGGGATAAACAATGTAATATTATAGTGAATTACTGCACCAACCCCAAAAAAGGATCAATATACGGTACCTGTGGCAGTGAATACTAATTACATCCATCAATTATATATCATTCATTGTTAATTAAACATAAAAAAAACAGTAAAAAATGATATAGATATTAAAGAAAGAAGTCCCAGTGATCCTCTTCAAAGACGGGTAATCAAACCCCCGTGCGCAAATCTAGATCAGTGTTCAAAAGACTTCCACCAATCCGTGATAAACCTCCATATAAAAGTTGCACTCACATGGTATGGTGAAAATAAAAAGAAGAGATTGCGCTATGGTGTAACAGATGTATTAATGGTATGAGCTGTCTCTACCTAATATTATCACCCAATGAGTGAAAATAGACTAGTGAAAAAAAGTAAAAAAAAGAAAAAAAGTAGACCGGGCGCTATACCTTTAAATATAGTGATATAACCAAATATTATAGTATTGCTTATGAGGGTAAAAACCCAAAATATTTCATTAATAAACAGTGAACAGAATATTGGTTGTAAATAGTAAAAAATATATAGAGTGAAAAAATAAAGAGTGTGACCCAATAAAAACAAATCTCCTAGTTTAGGAAAAAAAAATTTGTATATAATATAATATTAGTGTACGTATATTATTTTTACAACCATACTATGAAAAAATCTTGAACTTAAGTGCTAATAAAAACCAGATGGTAAAAAGAAAGGTAAAGGTAAAGTCAGTCCAAAAATCGCCAAAAGACATGCGATAATAATATTGCAAAAAGACACTAAAATAGAAAAAAGTTCCAAAGAATGTAGAAGCAGGCTGTGCAGGAGGTATGTGTTCACTAATGCAGCAACTTCCCGGTGCGTGTGACAAGTAATGATATTGCCCTCACCAGATTTCTTACCCCCTGCTGGGGTGAGATAGCCTCCACAGTGTGAGCCTCTGTGTCGCTGTCTGTAGATTTCCTGGGGGGTTCGTTTGTCATCCGCTAGGGAAATGTCACTAGGCTCTCAATGGAAAAGAGGAATGTCCATAGTGTGACCCGTTTTTTTTTTAAAACTTATATTAAAAAATTCCTACTCACATTTAGGTAAAAATGACAACGCCAGTATAAAGAAACGTCTGCCGGCTGTTACAGCTGATTGCGGAGAGTGTGCGTCCTATGGCCACGCCCTATGCGTTTCATCACCACAACGTCATCTGGCTCCAGAAATTTTACATCTCTACCCCTGATGTCTCATTAAAGGGAATGTGTCACAAAATAAAATACATCAGATAGGGGATTTTTGTCCCCTATGTGATAAAAAAAAATGTGTAAAAAATTAAAGTTACATCCAAACACTTAAAATCCCCCATAAACATTTGTGAGCACCGCCCCCCCCCATCCCCCATATCCCCACATACACAAATGTAGTATACGAATGTAAATGCACATGTCGAGGCTGCCTATGCCTGAAAATGTCAATTGTGCTAGCAATGATTCTAGGCCAATTATTCATGGTTCATCTCTAAAATTAAGAAATGTATAAGGCTTTTTAAAACCTCACCTATGGAAAATATAAGATACTGAATTTACATGGGAACACACAATTTTAGGGAGTGACATGTTGGGTATCTATTTACTTGGCACACCATCATCTTTTATATTTTACCAAAAAATTGGGAAATGTATTGCATTTATGTGTCTTTAAAATAACTTTAGTGTATTTTCTACTGATACTGTATTTAGCATTTCTCTTATTCTCTTGTTATTGTAATATTGTGTGGCATAAAAATGTGGAACTACCACTATTTTATTCACTGGGGTGTCTACTTAAAAAATATATAATATTTGGGGGGGGGTTATATAATCGGCAGGCCTAAAAATATTTTTTAAATGCATGTACATTTTTTTTTTTGCAAAAACTGCTTTGGCTTAAGCCTACTACACACGGGCCGAATGTTGAGTGGTATCAGCCGGTTCAATAGAAACCGGTTGACATTCGGCCTGTGTGTATGGCAGCCGGGCTGGCTTCTGTCAAAGGGTCATGACCGAATGTTCTGGTGGGGGCCACCCCCCTGTCAGTACACAATAGAACAGCAGGGAAGTTTTCTGTACTAACATCAGATTGTTAGTACAGTGGCTACGACCTGAACTGTCAGTTTTTTTTTTTCGTTCAACCCAATGAATTGAATGAAAAAAAAAATAAAATAGTAGTCTGTACGAAGCTTTAGATATGGGTTTTCTATCAACCTTTGATTTTCTTTAGGTGTATAGATGGTATTACAAAAATAGTTTTGCATGTTTAGATATTAGGGTTTATTGTATTATTATTGTTGTCAGAGGTTTTTCCTACTGTTAATTGGTTTTGTATGGGTAATTATCAATTAGTGTTTTGTATGGTGTTTACGAGACCCAGGTCTACCCTGGTTAAGTGTTCTAATTAGAATTTTTGCAGCAAGACAGCCAGTCGGGTATATTATTTTTTGTTATATATTTCTTAACTTTTGGAAAGTTTCCTGTCTTGCTAATCTTTCTTAACCAGTGTTTGTGGTAGCACAGTGGCTTAGTGATTAGCCCTAGAGTCATCAGCTCAAATTCTAACTACAACACTGTTGGCTTGGTGTTGTCATGCTTGTATGCGTTTCATCTGAGTGCTCTGGTTTCCTCAGATACTCCCAAGACATGCTGGTAGGCTAATTTGACTCTGTTATTTGACTCTGTTATTTGAGATAAATTGACCTTAAATTAAAAGATTGAGGGCAGGAGCTGATGTGGAGTGCTGTGTAATGTGTTGGCATTATTTAAAAAAAAAAAAAACGATCATTTTTTTTTTTTGCTTTTGGTGGGCACCTTTTTTTGGATACCATGGGTATTTTTTATCACTTTAATAGGTCAGACATATGCCATGACTTTATGAATACATGAATGGGACAATTACAATTTTTTCTTTGCGTGATTTGCACAGGTAGTAATTGAGTTGGATCCCACCCAGCAGGCAGTGGTGGTAAAGTCCGGTTTGGTAAATTTTCCTATTGCTGTCTGTAGATACCGATGCTGTTGCGTTTTGGGGCTGGTTTTGGGTTAATGGAAATATATAGGCAGTGGGCATAATATTGACATGGTTACTGTCAGGGTTCATTCTAGATTTGTATGTTGCTATTGTTTGTTCTACGTAGTTCTTACGCGATGTTCTCTATATCCTTTACCTGTATCATTCTGATATTATGGAACATGTCTCTCGAATAAATAAAAGAATCGAAAAAATAAAAAAGGGTTACTGTACATGCAAATCAAACTCAGAAGCAAGCAAGTGTGAGGAAACTGTGATTCCAAAAAGCTTGCTTTATGTACCTTTATTGTCACAAGCAGGGCTGTCTTTAAGGCAGGGCAAAAGGGGCAGCTGCCCAGGGCCCTGTCATTGTTGTGGGGCCCAAAGCAGCTACCTCATACTTGCCAACTATCCCAGTTTAAATTCCCTTGTCCTTTGAAGTTTTAGTCCTGTGCTGTGTACCGATATCTCAGTGTGAAGTGTTGGTACTAATGCTGCCCAGCTCTGCCCTATTGTTGTGTACAGCTGACTCACCTGCAGATAGGGTTGCCACCTGTCCAGGATTCACCCGGACAGTTTGGGTTTGGAATCATTCGTCCAGGTTTCAGACTGTCTGAAACCCGGACACATTATTTAGACTGGACTATGGCTTCCCAGCAGCCTCAGATCCATCTGGATGAGAGGTGCTGACTGCCAAGTGAGCTCACCATCCATCCATCCATCTGTCTGTGACTGAAGTCTCCCCCCTTCTCTCTCTTGCCTCTGAGTGAGTACACTAAGGCAAATCAGGGTTCTCAGAGCACCCCTTACATCAGAGTTCCCCTTTACATCAGAGGCCGCAGTGTTCCCCCTTACATCAGAGTCCTCTCCGTACATCAGAGTTCTCAGTGTTTCCCCTTAAATCAGGGTTCCCAGAGCATCCCTTATGTTAGAGTCCCCAGAGTTCTCCCTTACATCAGAGTCTGCAGAGTGCCCCCTTACAGTGAAAGGGAACTCGTCCCGACAAGAGTTCAGATGTAAAAGGGGAACTCTGTGGACTCTGGTGTAAAGGGGGACTCTTGTTATTAACTTCATATGATTAGAAATGTTATTTAGTAGCAAAATATATGTATAGTTTATACTATAAACAAAATTGCTGTGCACCGCTAAAGTGTTCGGGTTTGACTTGAAGAAAAGGTGGCAACCCTACCTGCAGATCCTGTGTTTACATGTAAATAACCGTCATTCATATGTAAATAGCAGCAGCATTCATAAGTAAATAGTTGCAGCCAGCGGCATTGATATGTAAATAAAGGCGGCATTCATATGTTTATCATGCTCCCCCTCCTGCAGTGAGAAGATGATGTGCTGTAACCTCTAGCAACCGATCAGTGAGCAGTATTACTGTACAGTAATCTCTAGCAACCAATTAACAAGCAGAAATAATTAGCTGTAACCTCTAACAACTAATCAGTGAGCCGTAATGTGTGTTGTAACCTCTAGCAACCAGTCAGTAAGCAGTAATTATATGCTGCAACCACTGGCAACCAATTGCAATTGCTGCCTGATCGGATCCGATAAACTGAGTTTACGTCTAGCTGCTATTTATTGTATGTCTCAGAGCAGGTGGAGAGTGAAATTGCATGGGGGGGCCCAAATTTTTTTTTGACCAGGGTCCAATCACTATTAACCACTTGCCGACCGCCGCACGACGATATACGTCGACAGAATGGCACGGGCAGGCATATGGGCGTATATATAAGTCCCTGCCTTCCCGCGGGTGGGGGGCCCGATCGGGCCCCCCCCGGTGCCTGCGGCGGTCGGTATTCATTCGGGAGCGATCCGGGATGAGGGGGCGGCCATTCATTCATGGCCACCCCCTCGCGATGGCTCCCGGCGAATGGAAATCCTTCGTGACATCACTTCCTCTCCTGTAATGTAAACACAGGCAGAGGAAGTGATGTAATCTCTCCTCGTGTCGGTATTTTTCATTCCGGCACCGAGGAGAGAGGATCGGTGAGTTGCACCAACACGACACTTCACAGTAGAACATGCCAGGCACACTCACACCCCCCCTTTACCCCCCGATCACCCCCCCAATTACCCCTGCCCCCCAGTCACAGTGACACCAATGCATTTTTTTTTTTTTTTTGCATTGGTGTCATTTGTGACTGTAATAACTGTTAGGGCAGTTAGGGTTAGCCCCCTTTAGTTCTAATGTACCCCCCTAACCCCCCCAATAAAGGTTTAACCCTGTGATCACCCCCCGTCGCCAGTGTCACTAAGGCTGGGTTCACATTGCAGCGGTTTATGAGAACGGATGTGATTCGCACCGCACTGCAGTGCAAATCACATCCGATCTCTGCGATTCGAGTTCAGCCATTCGCCGCACCCGCCGCAAATTCGCACGGGACCCTTTTTTTGGTCCGCAGCAGAATCGGATCGCATGGGTGTTCACACCATGCGATCCGAGTTTGCAGATCGCACTGCGATATGCGAACTGATCTGGGGGTGTCATTAACATTTCACTGACACTCCCAGCAGTTCGCATAGGGCAGTGTGAACTGCCGCCGGGAGGCATGCGATGCGGGAACCCGCCGCGGATTCGTGGCGTTCCCGCATCGCTCCAGTGTGAACCCAGCCTAATAAGCGATCGTTTTTCTGATCGCTGTATTAGTGTCACAGGTGACGCTAGTTAGGCAGGTAGGTATTTAGGTTCGCCGCAGATTTTTATAGCGCCAGGGACCCCCATATACTACCGCATAAAGCCCCCTGATTGCCCCATAGTTAACCCTTTCACCAGTGATCACCATATAACTGTTACAGGTGACGCTGGTTGGTTAGTTATTTTTTTATAGTTTCAGGGCACCCGCCATTTATTACCTAATAAAGGTTTAACCCCCTGATCACCCGGCGGGTGTCATTTGTGACTGTAATAACTGTTAGGGCAGTTAGGGTTAGCCCCCTTTAGTTCTAAGGTACCCCCCTAACCCCCCCAATAAAGGTTTAACCCCGTGATCACCCCCCGTCGCCAGTGTCACTAAGGCTGGGTTCACATTGCAGCGGTTTATGAGAACGAATGTGATTCGCACCGCACTGCAGTGCAAATCACATCCGATCTCTGTGCGATTCGAGTTCAGCCATACAGATAGTATGGCTGAATTCGCGTTGCACCCGCCGCACCCGCCGCAAACTCGCACGGGACCCTTTTTTTGGTCCGCAGCAGAATCGGATCGCATGGGTGTTCACACCATGCGATCCGAGTTTGCAGATCGCACTGCGATATGCGAACTGATCTGGGGGTGTCATTAACATTTCACTGACACTCCCAGCAGTTCGCATAGGGCAGTGTGAACTGGCGCCGGGAGGCATGCGATGCGGGAACCCGCCGAGGATTCGTGGCGTTCCCGCATCGCTCCAGTGTGAACCCAGCCTAATAAGCGATCGTTTTTCTGATCGCTGTATTAGTGTCACAGGTGACGCTAGTTAGGCAGGTAGGTATTTAGGTTCGCCGCAGCTTTTTATAGCGCCAGGGACCCCCATATACTACCGCATAAAGCCCCCTGATTGCCCCCTAGTTAACCCTTTCACCAGTGATCACCATATAACTGTTACAGGTGACGCTGGTTGGTTAGTTATTTTTTTATAGTTTCAGGGCACCCGCCATTTATTACCTAGTCTCACTAGTGTACCCGTAAATTTAGGGGTGTCTACTTTCCAAAATGGGGTCATTTGGGGGGGTTTGTGCCATCTTGGCATTTTATGGCCTTCAAAACTGTAACGCCCTTAGAAAGCCTGAAGGCGGTGCTTGGTTTTCGGGGCCCCGTACGCGGCTAGGCTCCCAAAAAGTCCCACATATGTGGTATCCCCATACTCAGGAGAAGCAGCAGAATTTATTTTGGGGTGTCATTTCACATATGCTCATGGCATGCGTGAGCAATATATCATTTAGTGACAACTTTGTGAAAAAATAAAATAAAATAAAAAAGTTTGTAATTTTCCCGCAACTTGTGGCAAAATATAAAATATTCCATGGACTCAACATGCCCCTCAGCAAATAGCTTGGGGTGTCTACTTTCTAAAATGGGGTCATTTGTGGGGGTTTTGTGCCATCTTGGCATTTTATGGCCTTCAAAACTGTAATAGGTAGTGAGAAGTGAAATCAAAAATTTACGCCCTTAGAAAGCCTGAAGGCGGTGCTTGGTTTTCGGGGCCCCGTACGCGGCTAGGCTCCCAAAAAGTACCACATATGTGGTATCCCCGTACTCAGGAGAAGCAGCAGAATTTATTTTGGGGTGTCATTTCACATATGCCCATAGCATGTGTGAGCAATATATCATTTAATGACAACTTTGTGTAAAAAATAAAATAAAAATATTCAATGGGCTCAACATGCCTCTTATCAATTTCCTTAGGGGGTCTACTTTCCAAAATGGGGTCATTTGGGGGGGTTTTGTACTGCCCTGCCATTTTAGCACCTCAAGAAATGAGATAGGCAGTCGTAAACTAAAAGCTGCGTAAATTCCAGAAAACGTACCTTAGTTTGTAGATGTGACAACTTTTGCACAAACCAATAAATATACAGTTATTGACTTTTTTTTTACCAAAGACATGTGGCTGAATACATTTTGGCCTAAATGTATGACTAAAATTGAGTTTATTGGATTTTTCTAATAACAAAAAGTAGAAAATATCATTTTTTTTCAAAATTTGCGGTCTTTTTACGTTTATATCGCAAAAAATAAAAATCGCAGAGTCAGTCAAATACCTTTAAAAGAAAGCTCTATTTGTGGGAAGAAAAGGACGCAAATTTCGTTTGGGTACAACATTGCATGATCGCGCAATTACCAGTTAAAGCAGCGCAGTGCCAAAGTGTAAAAAGACCTCTGGTCATTTACCAGCAAAATGGTCCGGTCTGAAAGTGGTTAAAGTCGCCCCTGGTCACAAGTGTATCAGACAAACACAGGACAAGCAGTTGACATGTTTCGCAAGCAATAGCTTGTTTGTTCTAGCTTGTTTCTTTATTTTATTTGCATTGGACCGTGGTGATTCGGGGTCTTCACCTTTCATCCATCTGCACCTGAAGATTTGCCTGGAGTGGTGTGTGCTTTTCTTTGGTTTCTGAGGAACCTCTGGCTGTGGTCATTTCCATGCGTATCAATGTGAGGACGTGCACACAAGTGCCTTGAAGTGCATGTGGATCCACGTGTGCGTCCGCCACAGATCCTGAAGCCTGATGACCTATTTAAAAGTCAGGCCTGCATGATATCATTGCTGGATGGTGTTCTGCTTATACCCTTGTGACCTGTGTTCTTGCTTGATCCTGTTAATGACCTGTCTAGATTTGTTTTTAAACTGGATTTCCGTGCTTGCTCACGTCTGCTTCTCACCGATGTTACTAACGTTAGCCTGGACCTCTGATTTTGTACTTTACTGCCAGCATGTTGGCACCCTTTCCTTTCTCTGACCTGGACTCTGATCGTGATTCTGTACCTATCCCCCTGGCTGTTACCAAACTTGGCTTGTGATCTTACATCACCCTTCTGTTCACCTGCGCTCTACTACCAGGGGTGCTTGGATGAAAATTGTATAAGATGCCACCCTCACAATCCTGATCAGGGCCAGAACAAGGGGAGGGCAGGGGGGCGGCTTCCCTGGGGGGAAGTGGGGATTTTGGGGGGGGGGGGGTTGTGCTAGAATGGGTGACTTGTGGGAGTGGTTGTAATAGTAGAGTGGATTTATGTTTTTTAAGGGGGATTTGAGGGGAGGATTTGTGCTAGATGGGATTATTAAAGAGATTTGTGCAAGGAGGGAAAAATTGAGGGGGGGGGATATTGCTAAGCCCTTGTACACACGGTCGGAGAATCCGTCGGAATGTGTCCTATCGGACCGTGTTGTCGGATAATCCGACTGTGTGTGGTATGCATCGGACTGATTCCGTCGGAATATCCGTCGGACCCAATTTTCCAACATGTTGGAAATATTTTCCGACCAACTGGTTCGATCGGACATACTCCGATCATGTGTAGAGAATTTTGATCGGCCCAAGTGCCACGCATGCTCAGATCAAATTCCTACATCAAAGCTATTGGCTACTAGTCCCATCGTAACGAAATGACGTCATCACGTTCTGAATGATCGGATTTTTCGACAACTTAGTCCGACCGTGTGTGTGCAACAGTTTCGGACAAGATCCGACAGGCAAAATCCGACGGACAAAATCCGACGGATTTGGTTGGCAGAATGTCCGACCGTGTGTACAGAGGCTTAGAGAGGGGATGGGGGGGGGGGGGGATTTGTGTTGGAAGATTAGGATTTGGAGGGGGGGGGATTTAGGCTCAGAAAGGACATTTAAAGGGGAGTGGATTTTTGTTAGGAAGGGGGATTTGGGAGGGGAGGATTTGTGCTAGGTGGGGAAATTTGGGGAGTGCTAGGAGAGGGGATGGGGGGACTGTTGGGGAGGGAGAGGATTTGTACTGGAAGAGGAGAAATTATTTTAGCGGGTGAATTTTAGCTTGCAAAGGGAATTTATGCTTATTGGTAAGTGCGAAGATTGGTGCTTTAATTTTATTTTGGGGGGGGGGGGGGAATATTTTTGCTGACACCTAATGCTTATACATTTTGGGAGGGCGCCGCTTGGCATCTGCGCCCTGGGCACTAGATGACCTTGTCCCGACACTGATCTTGAGCTCCATTGACTGGTATGTGACACAAAGACCTTCTGGCAAAAATGGCTTGCATTGCACTTGAAACTAGCTTGAGTTGTGTCTTCTACTTCTACAGTGTTTTCACATGGACATGTACAGAGAATAAAAGCCAATGTGACATGTTACAGCAATACGTGACATGCTGTTATTGACAGAAGTGATTTTACCGAGAAATGATTTACTGAGAATTGATGTGATAGAGATTCGCTTCCTATTCTCATCACATGCTGTCTGTCACAATCACTCCTTGGGCTTGTAGCCACACAATCGCCATTTACGTTCTGCACCAGTGGCGTCCAATCTTTTACAATGTGTGACAAAATGAAGCCTCAGCCTAATATAAATTGCTTCCATAAAAAAAAAATCAACTGATACTATTACTGTAAAAGGAGGAACCACACTCCATTGAAGTCACAAAAGTCAGAGAGGTTTAGTGATGGACAGCACAAAGTGCTTCCTTCCACTGTAGGTCCACACCTATCGAGCTTTAGTCGTAGAGATAGGAGCGGACAGGGTGGTGGATGCATATTAATCCAATAATCAATTACTATGAAACACGTATGTAAAAGCAATTAAAGGGACAGGCTCAAGAGACTCTATAATTGCACTCATGATCTGATAAATATACACTATATTTCCAAATGTATTGGGACGCCTGCCTTTACACGCACATTAACTTTAATGGCATCTCAGTCTTAGTCTGTAGAGTTCAATATTGAGTTGGTCCATCCTTTGCAGCTATAACAGCTTCAACTCTTCTGGGAAGGCTGTCCACAAGGTTTAGTAGTATTTCTATGGGATTATTTGACCATTCTTCCAGAATCGCATTTGTAAGGTCAGGAATTGATATTGGACAAGAAGAGGTCAGGACTCAGGAATGCAGGTCAGTCAAGTTCCTCCTCCCCAAACTCGCTCATCCATGTCTTTATGGACCTTGCTTTGTGCGCTGCTCCAAATCATTTGGTGGAGGGGGGATTATGGTGTGGGGTTGTTTTTCAGGGGTTGGGCTTGGTCCCTTAGTTCCAGTGAAAGGAACTCCTAAGGCATCAGCATACCAATATATTTTGGACAATTTTATGCTCCCAACTTTGTGGGAACAGTTTGGGGATGGCCCCCTTCTTGTTCCAACATGACTGCGCACCAGTGCACAAAGCAAGGTCCATAGACATGGATTAGTGAGTTTGGGGTGGAGGAACTTGACTGGCCTGCACAAAGTCTTGACCTCAACCCGATAGAACACCTTTGGGATGAATTAGAGCGGAGACTGCGAGCCAGGCCTTTTCGTCCAACATCAGCGCCTGACCACACAAATACGCTTCTAGACGAATGGTAAAACATTCCTATAGCGTATAGACACACTCCTAAACCTTGTGGACAGCCTTACCAATATTGAACCCTAGGGACTAACACTGGAATGTCCTTAAAGTTTGTGTGTATAAAGGCAGGCATCTCAATACTTTTGGTAATGTAGCAGGAATGGCAGCTGCAGGGTTGAAAGTCTCTGTGGGTGCACTGGGAGGTGGGGGGGGGGGGGGTTGGACCCTTCTATCCCCCCTTATCTAGACCCCTGCTCTTTAACCAGTTCCCGACCGGCGCACGCCGATGTACGTCGGCAGAATGGCACGGGCAGGCATATTGGCGTACAGGTACGTCCAATCTTTAATGCCGCCCTGCCATCATGAGCATGCTGGTCGGGACCCCCGTGAGTCTGGTCGCGGGTCCTGGGGACTTGATCGCCATGGGCATATCCGCGATCATCCCCCGGGTGGCTGAACTGAGAGATGCCGTTGTAAACAGCATCTCCCCGTTCTGCCTAGCAACAAGTGACGCTGATCTCTGCTCCATGTGATTGGAGCAGAGATCAGTGTTCACTAAATGAAAGCCCAGCCCCCAACAGTTAGTAACACACCCCTAGGAACAATTAACCACTACACTGCCACCCACTGGTTAACCCCTTTACTGCCAGTGTCATTTACACAGTGATTGCTGTATAAATGACAATGGTCCCAAAAATGTGTCAAAAATGTCCGATGTGTCCGCCATAATGTCGCAGTCACAATAAAAATCACTGATCGCTGCCATTACTAGTAAAAAAAAATTATTAATAAAAATGCCATAAAACTATCCCCTATTTTGTAAACGCTATAACTTTTGCGCAAACCAATCAATAATCGCTTATTGTGATTTTTTTTACCAAAAATATGTAGAAGAATACGCATCGGCCTAAACTGAGGGAAAAAAATGTTTTTTTTATATTTTTTGGGGCTATTTATTATAACAAAAAGTACAAAATAATGTTTTTTTTCCAAAATTGTCGCTCTATTTTTGTTTATAGCGCAAAAAATAAAAACCGCAGGGGTGATCAAATACCACCAAAAGAAAGCTCTATTTGTGGGGAAAAAAGGACGTCAATTTTGTTTGGGAGCCACGTTGCACGACTGCGCAATTGTCAGTTAAAGCGACGCAGTGCCGAATCGTAAAAAGTGGTCTGGTCTTTGGCCAGCAAAATGGTCCAGGGCTGAAGTAGTTAATGTACTTGTGATCACTGATTGTAATATTAGCTAATCATATTGATCATAATCTGTGGCACAATGAAGGAATTTCCATTCTCTGCACAACTGAAATTTTACATATAGGGAAGTTTCACTTCTTATTTTCACCCATAAAGCAGCAATTTTTTATTTATTTTTGTTCATATATTGGTTTGTTAAAGCTTATGTAAGCTTGTGCAACACAAAGCACATGCTATCGTGGTCAGAGCACATTTCTATGAGTCAAACACTATACAAAATTGTAAACGTGAGCTATTGCCCATGTAGTGTCACATTTTGCTGCCTATCACAGGATGCTGCGGAAGTGACGTTGCCGCCAGAAATTGCGTACTGCGCATGCGCGATGCGTTCCAAACACTCGCGCCGTGCGTTCCAACATAGTTTCGGCAATACAGTTAAGCGAAACCATCACATAATGTTACGGAAGTGATGTTACACACAACACAAACACTGGGCCGTACGTTACAACACTAATACTTCCCTTGTTACCTAGTAGGTTTTGCATTGCTGGCACTTGTAGTGCCTATCCTGAGCTACATGCTTCATTGAAGCTCGGGGATAGGGATGAGGACACTGAAAATTGAAGCTCGGGGATAAGGATGACACTGAACATTGAAGCATGTAGCTCAGGATAGGCAGTACAAGTCCCAGCAATGCAAAACCTACTAGGTAACAAGGGAAGTATTAGTGTTGTAACGTACGGCCCAGTGTTTGTGTTGTGTGTAACATCACTTCCGTAACATTATGTGATGGTTTCGCTTAACTGTATTGCCGAAACTATGTTGGAACGCACGGCGCGAGTGTTTGTAACGCATCGCGCATGCGCAGTACGCAATTTCTGGCGGCAACGTCACTTCCGCAGCATCCTGTGATAGGCAGCAAAATGTGACACTACACCCATACAGTTTCCCTTTCATTGATCATTTTACTTCCTTTTCATCTCTCTTCTCCAGTGTGGGGGAGCATGGTTTTATTGTCTCTGCTGTTTGATACCTATAGCACCCCCTTGTGTACATAGTTGGGATAGCTAGGCACATATTTTTTTTGTTGCATGTTTTCAATTGATCTCAATGGGCAGGGGCGCTTTAGGAGCGGTGTATGCACCTCTCTTAGCCCCTGTACACACGGTCGGACATTCTGCAAACCAAATCCGTCGGATTTTGTCCGACGGATTGTGTCCGAAACTGTTGCATACACACGGTCGGACCAAGTTGTCTGATTTAGCGGTTGTCAAGAACGCGGTGACGTAAGCCGTGTACGGACTAGAAAAGGGAAGTTCAGCACCACGTCCGGCACCCTTTGGGCTCCTTCTGCTGATCTCGTGTCTATCGCGTATTAGTAGAAGTTTGGTTAGAGACGATTCGTGCTTTTCAGATTTGTGATTCAGATCGCTACCGCTCTTCAGTTTGTGCTTGTCTTTGCGTATCTGATAATCAGTGCGTGCAGTCATTAAGTATTTGTTTCTCATTGTGGACTATATCTTGGTATAGTACGCTTTGAAAGGCATTTTTTATTGTCTGCTTGCTTCTGCTATTCAGGTCGTTCTTTCAGGCCTTGCTGTTTATCGGTGCTTTCTGGTGTCCGTTCTGACCAGCCGACCGTTTTCAAACCATGTTTCCACTACGTACTCATCGTAGAGTTTCTGCTGTGCAGGGGCTTCGTGTTGGGGATCTTACTTTGACACAAGCCCGGTCCATGAACAGGGAGGGGAGGCGTTTGTGGACCAAGAATTGGTTGCGCCAGCGTCACCAGTTCTTGCACATGCCTTTGCTCCGTGAGATCCGCGAGAATAATCCTGATGATTTCAGGAATTTTCTCAGGATGATGGACCCCGTTTTTCACCGTCTGCTGGTTTTGCTGACCCCTTATATCAGTAGGCAGGATACCTGCATGTGGCAAGCCATCACTCCGGAGCAGAGGCCTGAAATGGATATTTTGATGATAGGCAACTCCTATCCTCATATTGATTAGTGGTTCCAAATTAATAACTACTGCAGTAGGGAACAGACACAAAAGATACGCTCAGCATCTTTCCAAATAACCGTTCTCCTTTATTATGACGCATTTGAAGGCTTTTATACACATGATTACGTAGGTATCACATTAATATTACAAATGTACGTTTATGGTAACAAGGGGCGTTACATAGGCAGGCTTATTCTAATCAGAACTCGAAAGAATGCAAAACATGTACTGAAAACATTATTAGTGCCGTGTGCACAGTGAGGGCATTGTGCAATACACATAAAATAGAATACAATTATATACAGAACCTACAAATTTCCATTACAGGCCCATCGCCACGTTGCGCTACTTGGCGACAGGGAGAAGCCTTCAGGACCTCAAGTTCTCTACAGGCATCTCCCCCCAGGCTCTGGGGATCATTATTCCAGAGACCTGTTCTGCCATCATTCAGCTCCTGCAGAAGGACTATATGAAGGTAAGTTTTATCCTTAAACATCACATTCTATGTATTTCATGATTGCTAATGTCTTGCATTTCTTTCCTCCTCCCCTAATTGCCATCATTGCAATATGCTCTAATTCATATGCTCTTCCCCTTTGTCCTCATGCATATTTGCCTCACTAACTTCCCCACCATGCTCTTCTTGGCCCCTAAAACTATAGTCTAGTCACTTAACAATGTCTTTTGGCAGCTCCATAGTATTGCTTTCCCCTAAACACCCCCTAAAATCTCTAAAAATGTGATGTGTGTGCTTCAATTCATGCAAAGTGACCTTTTTTTATTTTTGGAGTTGTGCCAAACTCATTAGGAACCCCCCTCCCCCCAACTGCTACCTAAGCTGATAGCAATCTTCTATCTGATGACTTGACCAAACTCAATACACACTATACCTACCTTTATCATGATCACATTTATGGACAAATTCACCAAAGCATGTAGTGTAAGGGCCTGCCTCAATACTTTCAAATGCTATTTTTATTTTTTTAACACATTAATTTTCTTGCTATGTGATAGCAGAATGTCAAAATGTGCTTCCATTGAGTTATTATGACACTTCTTACCTGTCCGGTGGGCTGCCAATAGTGTAACTAAGGAGGGGCTTCACAAAGTATCACACATTATTTAGGCATTCAGCTCTCAATCGAGTGGAGAGGGTTACCTGTGCTAAACATCCCCCCTCATTTTTTAGCAAGGGCCCATCAGATGGGGGGGGATGGGGGGGTTATGACTCTCATAAGGTGACCTTATACTTTAGGCTTTAAATACTCAGTTCACAAAATGTTATAAGAATTTTGACCAAAAATGTGGGTGTCTAATCTGCTTGCAATGTTGATTTGTCAAATTACTAGTTTTTGTTCTTGTTTCACTACACAGTGTCCTTCAACGCCACAGGAATGGCAGACTGTGGCCTCCCACTTTGCCAGTTTTTTTTAAGTTGTGCCTTTTTCACCAACAGTGCAAACCCAAGTTCAGAGCGAGATGAGGGGACAGTCTCTTCTTCCGATAATCTTATTATGTTGTGGGTCTGCTACACACACACCTTGTTTTTGTTAACTAATGTATGTAGTGAATTACTGACCAAAATCGTGCTCATTTTCAGCACCATGGCAGGAAAATGGCATGATTGTCCAAATTTACACATCACTGTGGGTGCTTTTTACTAAAGGCACATCCACTATGCACTACAAGTGCACTGCAAAAGTACACCTGAAACTGCACTTGGAGTGCAAAGTGGAGTTGCCTTTAGTAAATCACACTCCTTCTCAGCACAAACTCAAATTTTACTCCAAATACATTTTATGCGCAATGAAAAAGTAAGCCACACATTGTTGAGAATTCAACTTTTTAATACAAGCACATTCACATGTGCGTTTTGAAAAGGTTTTTACAACAAACCAAGAGATTTTGTGTATCCAAAACAGAGTTTATTCAGATTTTTTTTTCCTTGTTGTTTTTGTGTAAACAGGCATGTATCAAACCGTAAAATACAAACACAGGAACTTACAAAGTTCAACTTTGAAAAGTGAAGACAATATCAGACATGAGTATGTACAAACTGGGCTGATATTGCCTTCATCACATGGGGTGTCACCCCTGAAAAATACAAATTTGGAAGATGCACACAGTGTGTCAACATGTGCTATCTCCCATCATGGGGGATCAATGTACATGCTTTGGGGCTGCAACCCCTTCATCTCAGACACTTTCCACAAAACATGTACATTGATCCCCCATGATGGGAGATAGCGCATATTTACACACTCTGTGCATCTTCCAAATTTTTTATTTCGCAAAATACAACATTTTTTTTTTTAAATAGCAAAAATAAAACCCTATCTAGTTTTTGTTGTTTCACACTCTCCCCAAAACATCAATGATATTCTTCATTTTATTTTTAACATCATTGATGTTTTGTTGGACAATTTCCAAATCCCGATTGCACCCCATTAGCTCCCCGATCAAGATCTGGGCACTTTCACTGGTAAAACGGGAATCTTCTTCCACATCACCTACAAAACAAAGCAAACAAACACACCATGTAATCCAAATATGGTGATATACACTGATGAGCTTACCGGAAGTTGTGTTCTCCGACACTCACCTGTTGTGGTGACAATTTGTCCAACCTCCACGATCTCTCCTTCCTCCTCCTCCTCCTGCTCCTGCTCCTCTGTTTCTGCTTTTGGAAGTTGCCCTTCTTTGGGAGGGGTGTGGTCCCTGGTGTCCTCATGGTCCCTGGTGTCCTCATACTTGCCGAGTCTTCTCTCCCCTATGAGAATGTAAACAAAGATTAATTAGCACACAGAGGGCCGAAATAGGAATCTGAAACATTGCTTGGAAGTGTTGTACAATTGTGTTTTTGGGCCGAGTTACAAGGTGAGAACATTATTGGGGACACTTTGTTAAGCTGGAATACTTCCCTGCAGAACGATGTTTCATACGAACGAACGAAACCATGACCTTGAAAGTGGCCATTTTAAAATGCACAACATGAAATCAAAGCACATGGAGCATGTATGCAAGCAAGAATAATCATATGAACACACGAAAACTACTTACTTTTTTTAAGAACACGCTTGATCCTTAGGTACTGCTCGTGCTCCCTCAGTTTCAGGTCTGACCAGCGTTTTCTCAGTTGATCCTTGGATCGTCGTACCCCAAAATTCTTCAGAAGACTCTTCACAACTTTATTCATGATCTTGGCCTTTCTGATATTTGGGTTTGGGTAAGGTCCATACTTCCCATCATAGTCGTTCCTGTTCAATATGTTGACCATCTCCAACATCTCTCCAAAAGACATATTTGAGGCCCTAAATCTTCTCTTCCTGGATCGGGACGTTTCAGGCTTCGGGCTTTCCTCACCCTCCTCCTCATTAGTGGAACTATTATTAGTGCGCACCTGCGTTCTCTCCGCCATGTGCTCTCCCCACTGCGTGGGAAGCGAAGGGGCGGGGAATAGTCTGGAAAGAATGTCAGGGGCGGGCGTAGTTTCACGCATGTGCACTGTATATAAAACGCAACACGTGTGTATCGTCCGTACGATCTGGGAAGAGAGTGAGGCGTGGACGCGACGAACGTGGAAACAAAGGTAACATTTTTAACTTGGTGCTTCACTAGACTAGACTGCTTCTATATAGGCCGATGTTGGGACAAGATTAGGAGGGTTTTTAATGGAATTATTAGTATTTGAGGGTTTGTCTTGTGTTGTGTCTTGCAGACAATATGGATCCTTTCACAAATGAAAACTTTATGGGGCTATTCATAGAACTGTACATGGAGATGCTCTGCCTGTGGCAGTTCCACAACAAGTTTTATACTGACAGAACAAAGAGGAACGCAGCGCTGGAGAAACTGCTTGCTTTGTTGCGGATCATGGTCCCCACGGCAGACATGGCCTATCTGAATGGGAAAATTGGGGCCATGAAGCTTACATATCTCAGGGAGAGAAAGAAGCACCTGGAGTCCTTGAGAGCAGGAGATACAGATGCTGTTTATTACCCCAGGATGGTTCACTTTGACAGGCTGCATTTTCTGCTAGACCAAGGGGTACCCAGGCCACCCCTCAGGCCACCACTCTCCAGGCTTCCTCCAAGGCATCCTTCACCCCAAGCTGAGGCTTCTGATGTCCAACCTGGGCCTTCCAGGCAGCAACATGTGGTGGGGCACAGCTTGAGACAGGTATTGCATTGTTGAACATATTTCTTGTGTTACATTTAATGATGTTAAATAGATGTTCTTATTGATCAGTAAGTTGTGATTTCTCAAAGTGGTTTACATCTCAATAGACAGTAGTGACCAAAAATGATTGGGACGGGAAAGAAAAATGCTGGGCTCAGAATGATAGTCTGTTCTATTTGGTAACAGTCAATTAGCAAAAGCCAGGAGCACAAAATGTTGTGATTGATGATCAAAAAACTAAAACGATGTCCCCTTTTCATACACAGGAAGACCTCAGTCGGGGGGAGGCTGTGGCAAGTGGCAGCCAGGAGGTCCAACAATGCCCTCCTCCTCCTGCCCCAGCTAGAGGAGCCCAGCCACAGCCTGGAAGGATGCCTGGTGGGAAGTGCCCAAGGAAGACGAGAGAGTGATGGCCTGGGATGAGTCTGGTCTGTCAGAAGATGCAGCCTTTTGAAGATCACCATCTGGGGGACAGAAATGGCATCTGAATTTCCTGCTCTCTAGGACTTCAGGACCACACTTCTCTCCCTGAGATATCTACTCCTCAGGCCACCAATTTTTTCAATTAGAATTTGTTCATGTCTGCCCTGGGGGCCAAAGCCTGCACCAAAGTTAAGCAGTTTCTCCAGTGCTGTGTTCCTATTTTTAGTTTCTAGCGACCAAAATAAAGGGTGTTTTTGTTTGATGAAATACTTGTGTAATGTGTTTTCCTTCCAAAAGGCCAGTTTATTTGTGAGCAGGCAGGTACATTTCAAAAATACAAAGTGAAATAAATAACAAGGGGTACCAACACTAAACAACCTCCTGTAGATTAAAAAAGAAAAACAAAATATCAAAAATAGAATAATGTTGTTGTTGTAAGTTTACACACAAAAAAAAAACACAAAAAAGGAGAAATTAGCAAACTGTCTTTAAAGGAGATTTTTAGGGAATCCCCCCCAAAAAAATCCCCAAAAAAAAAAAAATCAAAAATTGTGTAGATGTGACGCAAACTAAAATTGTATTGCTGAAATGGTTAAAAAAGAGTAATGAAATCCGTTCGGGAGAAGTGTGTGTGACTATGAGCATCAAAAGAAGTTCCTTCTTGCAGCATTGTAAAGAGAATGCGCTTGATGAAAGAATTTTTAACATTGCAGCGTGATGAATGTGCTATATCGATTACGAGCAGTAGTTTTACCTGAACGAGCGCTTCCGTGTCGGAATTTGAATGTGAGCATGCGTGGCACCTTATCCGTCGGAGTAGGCTACACATGATCGGAGTATGTCCGACTGGCCCAGTTGGTCGGAGAATATTTCCAACAGTCCAATGCATACCACACACAGTCGGATTATCCGACAACACGGTCCGATAGGACACATTCTGACGGATTCTCCGACCGTGTGTACAAGGCTTTAGAGTGCCCCAAAGATGATGCTTGCAGGAATTTTTTTAAAGTTCCGCCAGCCCAGCGCCCCCGTGTGAAAGCACTCGGGCTTTCACACTGGCACTGCAGATGAGGCATTTTTCAGGCTCTATTTTTAGAGCTAAAGTGCCTGAAAAACGCCTCCAGTGTGAAAGGGGTCTTAGTGCAGTTGGGAGATAAAGAACATAGGTAATATAGTGTAACAACCTCTAGTGTGTGCTAGTTGGTAGTGTATGGTTGGTTTGTAGTGTAGGTCTGTTAGTTTAGGAAAATGTAATTTGGCTCAGGGCTCAGCCTGACCTGTGAATCTGGGTCAGGGTTCAGTGAGTCAGGGCTGGATGACTCATCCTGACATCTGCTCTGGTGCCTCCTCCCACTTCTCAAAGGTTGTAGAAACTTCTAGAGCTAGTGGGTGGAGGTTAGGAGGAGATGTTTGGAGAGGGCCTCAGCCAGGCCCCAGTGGAGGGCTGGCAGGGGGCAAAGCTTACCTCATAAATAGGCATTGGCCATGCCAGCAAGGGTAGTTGGGTGTATGTAGTGTTATGCAGACTGTGGGTGGCCCTCTGGAGTAGTAATGGATGAACTTCCGACGGGACGTTTCGCAAACGCGGACCGCGAACACGGCCGATAGTTCGCGAACCGGAACGTTCGCGGTGGGCCCCATTGACTTCAATGGGAGGCGAACTTCGCAAACCTACAGGTCAAATTTGCAGCCACAAAATAATTAATAGCTGTGCAAACATAGTCCCACCACATGGCCAATGACATAACACATGTATAAGGTGAATCTGGGATCGACAACTCCTCTCTCTTTTCCCTTTCCTTCCTTCTTTCGATCCTTTTTTCTTACTCCTTTCTTTCTACCCTATTATTCTGCCCTTCTGTTATATTTTTCTCTCCTTTCCCCTTTCTTTCCCCTATTCATTTCTATTTCTCCAAGTCCGTCCTTCCTTCCTTATATGCAGTAAGTGATGTCATGTCCTAATGGTTTAGCCCTTCCTTCGATCCTTTTTTCTTCCTCCTTTCTTTCTACTCTATTATTCTTATTTCTTTCACTTTTGAATTTCTATTTCTCTAAAGCCGCGTACACACGGGCGGACTGTATGGCCAACTTAGTCCGTCAGACAATTCGACGGACAGTCCGTCCTACTTTCGAATGAACGGACTTGACCACACACGGATGCAAAACAGTCCGTCGAAAGTTTGCGCGATGACGTTACAGCACGTACGACGGGACTAGAAATAGGAAGTCCAATACACAGCAATGCAACCTTTCGCCGTGTAAATCCTTTCTGAGCATGCGCCATATTTAGTCCGTCGAACTAGCCTACTCACGAGCGGATTGTCCGCTGAAACCAAAGTACGACGGACAATATTACGGAAATTCCGAAATACTTAGTCTGCCAGACTGCACGCTGAAAAAGTCCGCTGAAGCCCACACACGAGCGGACTGTCCGCTGAAATGTGTTTCGACGGACTAAGTTGGCCAGACAGTCCGCCCGTGTGTACGCGGCTTCAGTCCTTCCTTCCTTTCCTATTTATTTTGCTTTCCTTTCCTTTCCTTTCCAAGTCCTTTCCTTTCCTTTCCAAGTCCTTTCCTTTCCTTTCCAAGTCCTTTCCTTTCCTTTCCAAGTCCTTTCCTTTCCAAGTCCTTTCCTTTCCTTTCCTTTCCTTTCCAAGTCCTTTCCTTTCCTTTCCTTTCCTTTCCAAGTCCAGTCCTTTCCTAGTCCTTTCCAAGTCCAGTCCTTTCCTAGTCCTTTCCAAGTCCAGTCCTTTCCTAGTCCTTTCCAAGTCCGTTTTATCCTTCATATCTTCCTTCTGTTTTTTCTCTCTCCTTTCCCCTTCGTTTTCCTTGTTCATCTCTCTTTTTCCAGGTCAGTTTTCCCTTCTTTCTGTTCCTATTCCTTCCTACCCTATCATTCTTTTCTTCTTTTTTCTGTTTTTGTTCCCCTTGCTTTCTCTTATTCATCTTCCTTGATCTAATGCCGCGTACACGCGATCTGACTTTCCGGTAGACTTGGTCAGGTGGACTGGAATCCGTCGGAACAATTCGATCGCGTGTGGGCTCCAGCGGACTTTTTTTCCCCAAAAGTCAGACGGACCTAGAAATAAAACTTGTTTCAATTCTATCCGACGGACTAAAAATTGGGAAAACCGTTCGTCTGTATGCTGGTCCGACAGACCAAATATGACGCAAGGGCAGCTATTGGCTACTGGCTATTGAACTTCCTTGTTTAGTCCCGTTTATGTCATCTCTTTCAAAACGAACGGACTTTCGAATGGACTTAGTCCGGTTGTGTGTGGCCAAGTCCGTTTCGTTCAGAAAGTCAGTCGGATCTCCGCTGAAAGTCCGTCGGGAAGACCGTCGGACCTAGTCCGTCAAAAAGTCTGGTCGTGTGTACGCGGCATAAGTCATCCCTTCTCCTTTCTTTCTTTTGTCCCTTTCTCTCTTCTTTCCCCTTGATTTCTCTTTTTTGCCCCTCTTTCTCTAAGTCCTTCTTTCCATCCATTCATCCATCCTTCTTTTCTTCCCTATCCTTAATCTTTCTTCTTTGCCTCCCTTCTCTCTCTTTTCTACTTTCTTATGCAATCATTTTGCTTCCAGGTGTAAAGATGAAACAAAGACGCACGCAATGATGTTCTGCAGCAGATCACACATCTGTATCAGTGACAGTACCTCTCTCCAGTTCGGCCATTAAAGCGGAGGTCCACCCTAAAATGGACCTCCGCTCATCGGAACCCCCCCCCCCCCCTCCGGCGCCACGATCGGCACCTTTCAGGGGGGAGGGGGGTGCAGTTACCTGGATAATCCAGGTAACTGCACCCACTTCCGGGATAGCTGTCTGCGGAAAGGGGCGTAGATTACGCCCCTTTCCGCAAGTGCCCGCCCCTTTGCGCAAGTGCCCCGCTGCCTGCTGGGAAACACACAGATCCCAGAGGCAGCGGGGACCGTCCTGATTGCGCCGCGCGCCTCGCGCATGCGCAGTAGGGAACCGGGAAATGAAGCCGAAAGGCTCCATTTCCTGATTCCCATACCCAAGATGGCGGCGGCAGCACCCGAGTGTCGATCTAGAGATCGGCTTCGGGTGCCGACATCGCGGGCGCGCTGGACAGGTAAGTGTCACTATTTTAAAAGTCAGCAGCTGCAGTATTTGTAGCTGCTGACTTTAAAAAAAAAAAAAAAACGCGGCGTCCCGGAGGACTCCCGCTTTAAGGAGGGGCAAGTCAATAAGATTAGTGTGGCTTAGTGGAGCTCATCCAATTGCAGTCCATTTCTGATGGAGCCAGTTACAGATGTTGGGCTGAAACTGAGTGGAGTCTGGACGGGGTCCAGGCTGCAGAATTCTGAGGCCGTTTAACTTTCATTGTAGGCGGGACAGTTTCCACCTTCACAGTCTAATAAATTAGGATGGATTAAATTAGTCTGCGTGATATGTAACCACTGATTTCACATCTCCTTAGGAAATATGCGGAACTAACTAAAGGATAAATCTAGCCAAGTGCACATACAGTAGATAGGTGCTATTTTACATGACAAAAGAGTTAATAAAGAATTGTGAACCAGGCACCATTGGGGGTTCAGTGGCTACAGAGCACAACGGGAATGACAACACTTTATAATTAGACTCATCACAACTTCTTATTTATTTATTTCAGGTACTTATATAGCACCATCAATTTACGCAGCGCTTTACATATACATTCACATCAGTCCCTACTCTCAAGGAGCTTACAATCTAAGGTCCCTAACTCACATTCATACATAGTAGGGACAATTTGGACAGGATCCAATTAACCTACCAGCATGTCTTTGGAGTGTGGGAGGAAACCGGAGTACCCGGAGGAAGCCCACGCAGGTACAGGGAGAACATGCAAACTCCAGGCAGGTAGTGTTGTGGTTGGGAGTAGGAGGAGGAGGAGAAGAAGAGTCAGGCCTGTATGCAATCCGTGGCGGTAAAACCAAATCTACACGGGTGCCACAGGTTACATGCTTGACGGCCGTCAGAAGGTTCACCCAGTGGGCAGTAAAAGTGATATACCTTCCCTGCCCGTGTTTGCTAGACCACGTATCTGTGGTCAGATGTATCTTGGCACCTACACTGTGTGTCAGAGATACATTCACTTGCCGCTGAACATGGCCATATAGCTCTGGGATGCCCTTCTCTGAGAAATACTTCCTTCCTGGGACCTTCCATTGTGGTGTTCCAATGGCCACAAATTTGTGAAAGGCCTCCGAGTCCACCAGTTTATATGGCAGTAGTTGGCGGGCTATGAGTTCTGACAAGCCAGCCGTCAACTGTTGGGCAAGAGGGTTATCCGGCGTCATCATTTTTTTACGCTCGAACATTAGGCCCACGGAAGCCTGCCTTTTTGCAGAAAAACGTGAGCTTGGCATGATGGAAGGTGGAGTGGAGGACAATTGTGAGGAGAGAGGAAAAGGAGAAGTAGAAGACGAGGCTGGATGGTGAGAGCCTGGAGTGTGGCTTTGTGTGTTCCATTGCTCCCACTGGGCTCGGTGATGGCTGCTCATGTGCCTTCTTAAGGCGGTCGTCCCTAGGTGAGTGTTGGGCTTACCGCGACTAATGCGTTGACTGCAAAGATTGCAGATGGCAACGCTATTGTCAGCAGCGGACACGTTAGAAAAAGCCCAAACTGCGGAGCCATGTGTCGGTGTCCTGGGAGCGCCAGATGTGACCGTACATGGTCGATGACTCGCTCCTGATACATTTGCAGTCTGCTTTGTCCCTCCTGTGCAATGTAAGTTATTCCTGCTTCTCCTCCCTATCTCCCTCTGAACTCCCCTCCTATCCCTCTCTTGTGAGCACCCACGTGACATCACTAGACACGTCATCATCGACGTCACCTTCCCCACCGCTATAAGTAGAGATCTCGGAGTAGGCAGCAACACTGGGGACCAACCTCCTCCTTGGGCTGATCTGGGTACTGTCGTCAGACTGCTGAGTAGCGGTTGTTGCTACCTCCTCTTCCTGATCCAATACCAAGAGTGGCTGCGCATCAGAAATGTCTTGATATGGATCGTAAAATAATTCCTGTGACTCAAGCGGAAGGTATGTGGTGGTGGTGGTGGTGTTGTTGGTGGTAGTGTCTTTGGGGGTGCACATAGCAGAGAGTGAAGAAGAGGGTGCAGATCGAGAGGATGAGGAGGGTGCAGAAGAGTAAGGCTGAGTGAGCCACTCAACCAAGGCTGGTGCGTCCTTTAAAGTAATTGAACGCATCTTCTGCAACTTCCCTCTTTGGCTCAAGCCTGTTGCTCCTGCCCTACCCCTACCACCCCTGCGGAAGGGCCTGCCTCTTCCTCTGCCTGTCATTTTCTAAATGACCCTGTGACAAAACTCTCAGTCCCTATACCGATGAAGGACTGCTGCAGTATAGGTCAGCGGTCAGCAGTAGTGCACCTCAACCCTATGTATTGTGGACCTATACCAGTCCTTATAGAATAGCAGACTGTACCTCACTCAACCCTATGTACTGTAGTACCCTATACCTTACCAGTCCTTATAAGGACCTTTGTGGAACAAGTAGGTTGTGTGTGACTGATTAGCAGACTGTACGTCAGTCCTTATACCGATGAAGGACTGCTGCAGTATTGGGCAGCGGTCAGCAGTAGTGCACCTCAACCCTATGTATTGTGGACCTATACCAGTCCTTATAGAATAGCAGACTGTACCTCACTCAACCCTATGTACTGTAGTACCCTATACCTTACCAGTCCTTATAAGGTCCTTTGTGGAACAAGTAGGTTGTGTGTGACTGATTAGCAGACTGTACGTCAGTCCCTATACCGATGAAGGACTGCTGCAGTATAGGGCAGCGGTCAGCAGCAGTGCACCTCAACCCTATGTATTGTGGACCTATACCAGCCCTTATAGAATGGCAGACTGTACCTCACTCAACCCTATGTACTGTAGCACCCTAGACAGACCAAGTTACCAGTCCTTATAAGGACCTTTGTGGAACAAGTAGGTTGTGTGTGACTGATTAGCAGACTGTACGTCAGTCCCTATACCGATGAAGGACTGCTGCAGTATAGGGCAGCGGTCAGCAGTAGTGCACCTCAACCCTATGTATTGTGGACCTATACCAGTCCTTATAGAATAGCAGACTGTACCTCACTCAACCCTATGTACTGCAGTACCCTATACCTTACCAGTCCTTATAAGGACCTTTGTGGAACAAGTAGGTTGTGTGTGACTGATTAGCAGACTGTACGGCAGTCCCTATACCGATGAAGGACTGCTGCAGTATAGGGCAGCGGTCAGCAGTAGTGCACCTCAACCCTATGTATTGTGGACCTATACCAGTCCTTATGGAATGGCAGACTGTACCTCACTCAACCCTATGTACTGTAGCACCCAAGACAGACCAAGTTACCAGTCCTTATAAGGACCTTTGTGGAACAAGTAGGTTGTGTGTGACTGATTAGCAGACTGTACGTCAGTCCCTATACCGATGAAGGACTGCTGCAGTATAGGGCAGCGGTCAGCAGTAGTGCACCTCAACCCTATGTATTGTGGACCTATACCACTCCTTATAGAATAGCAGACTGTACCTCACTCAACCCTATGTACTATAGCACCCTACACCCGTTTATTACCAGTCCTTATAAGGACCTTTGTGGAACAAGTAGGTTGTGAATGATTAGCAGACTGCAGCAGAAGGGCAGCAGTCAAGTATAATATTCTTTCTATATTTGGAAGAAAGAATATTATGCGTGTACAAGCCTATTACCATACCACTGATACCAGTCCTGAAAAGAACCTTTGTGGACCTAATATAGTAACAGCTACTGATTAAACTGACCCTCACTGCCTCACACACTGCTTCCTGCCTGTCCCTATATAAACTGACAAAACAGAGGCTACTGGAACAATAACTGGAATAGCACTTTTGTGGACCTGATAGTAACAGCTAATGACTAAACTGACTGTCCCTACAGCAGACACACCGTCCTGTCCCTTTCTCTAAACTGACAAAAGACACTCAGGCTTCTGCAACAATCAGTAGCACAGCAAACCTATATCCTGAACTACACCTAACACCTATACCAGTCCTGAAAAGAACTTTTGTGTACCAAATAGCTAGCGATTTGGGTCACTGCAATCTCTCCCTGCTCCACACAGCAACCTGTCCCTATAGTGACATACGAAAGAATGTAAAATGGCCGCCGGATCGGGTCTATTTATAAGTTAGGGGGAATGTCCAAGTGTCCATGTGCTGTAATGTCTCAATTGGCTGTCCTGTACCCCATGATGGATGTGTCATCATAGGTCAAAGTTCTTTTACACAGTAAACACGGAAGTCCATGGCGCCAATAGTCTGCCGTACGGGCGGACCGCGAACAGCCGACATTCGCCGCGAAACGACCGCTGGGCGAACCGTTGGGCCATCACTACTCTGGGGTACCCCCTTGTCTGGGGGGGGGGTGACCTTGGGCTCTGGTGCTGGAAGGATCCTACCACAACACTAGGGAGGAAACCCTTCCTGGAAGCACGTCAGAGGACAGTGTAAGTAGAGCAGTACTACTGTGGACTTACAAGGGGGGAGACTGTTACATGTAGCCAGTTCTCCCTGAAGACTGCATTGTGCCAAATCTTCATACCTTCCCTGGGAGATCTCCAGCAGAGTCAGCCGTATGGGCTGGTGAGAGAGTCAGTCTGGAGGACTACTGTGGAGGAAAGTTAGCCAGGAGGGTTTGTGAAAGGGGCAGCTGCAGCACGGTGAATTGGCAGTACCTGAAGAGGTGGTGCTGGGACCAGTAGCCACAGGAGGGAGAGTGCAAGCTGATCACTGTGTTCTGCTACACAACAAGGGGCTTTGTGTTCCTGCCTGCAAAGGGCTATTGCTAAATCGGACTGTGCCTGTCAGATCCATTTCACGGATTCAGCTGGAATCTACAAGCAAGTAAAGTGCAGAAGGAGTGTCAAGGAGGCTGTATATAGACTGTGTATTGGAAGATGTCCCTGCAGATGTTGTCTAAGTTTTGTTGTTGAAGTCATGTGGGCATCCCATAACTTCCCGTTCCCTTCTAAGTTATTATCCCTCAATAAACCACAAAAACAAAGTCACAGACTCTTCTCTGTCTCTGGAGTGCCTGCGAACATTCTGTGTGCCTGGCTGTACAGGGTGGGGAATTCCAGTTCATCAGCGACCCTTAAGGGGGTGTGCTTCAGTAGTAATAGAGTGTTGGAGGAATTTTGTTTTCAGTACTCTATCTCAAGTAGAGCTAACCATAGGGTATTGTAAGAGTAAGCCCTTGTACACAGGGTCAGACATTCCGACATCAAAATCCGTTGGATTTTGTCCGAAACTGGTGTTGCATACACACGGTCGGACAAAGTTGTCGGAAAATCCGATCGTTCGTAACGTGATGACGTTATTCAATTACGACGGGACTACGTTTAGGCTAGTAGCCAATAGCTTTGGTCTAGGAATTTGATCTGAGCATGCGTGGCACTTTGTCCGATCGGAATTCTCTACAAACGATTGGACAAAGTTCGATCGGATCATGTTGTTGGAAAATATTTATATCCAGCTCTCAAACTTTGTTGGTCGGACATTCCACGGAAAAAGTCAGATGAAGCCCACACATGTTCGGATTATCCGTCAACACGCGGTCTGATTGGACATTTTCCGTCGGAATGTCCGACCGTGTGTACAAGGGCTAAGATAGGCAAATTTAGTTGGACTTCACCATAGTATGTGAAGTCATTTTAATTGGGATCAATTGAAGTTCAGTGTAGTTTAGCTGGCAGGCTCTGCAGGAAGAGTCTCTGTCACCTCCCCCTGGCTTCTGGAAGCATTTAGTTAGTTCCAGAACTTGGTGGGTAGGGATATGGAGAGGAGAGACTGAATATTCAAGGGATCTTTGCCAAGGGATCTTTCCCCACATGGCCAGAGCCTGGCCATGTGGGGAAAGATTTCAGGATCCAGAGGCCTGAAGGGGGCCCCTGTGCTGGGGGGAAGGATGTCTCCAGGCAGAAGTGTGCTCAGAGAGAGAGGGAGAAGAGGAGTCAGTGACTTCCTCACCCCCTGCAGTCTCAGTCAGGCTTGGCTATGACACGTTGCTAGCAAGAGGAACTGGTACAGAAACAGGGCCTGAACACTAGTCACCATCTTTGCTTCTGGAATTATTAGGGACTAAGTGAGTGATCTCTATTTTGTTCACCCCCCCCCCCCCCCAAGCCTACAAGGGAGGAAACAGCCGGGTGCGAGACCTAGCTTGTTTTCCAGAGGAACAGTGCTCAGCCTACCTTCATCTCTGTTGGGGACATTTCAAGTTTTGAGCTGCCATCCTTCTAATGGAAGAGTTTAGGATTTTTACAGTTACTCTGAAAGTTTCTTTTAAAGGAGTACAGTTTGGGATTTTGTGCTAGGAGTCTGCAGTCATTATCCAGTTTGTTCTCACAGTTTGTGCTTTGAATTCAGTTCTGGGCATCCCGTACTACCCTAACCCTGTCCAAGTTACATTCCCCTAATAAAATATCAAAACCAAGCCTATGGACTGGATTATTGACTGAGGAGTGCTTGCCAAAAATGCATGTTGCCTGGCTGTGCAGATCAAGGGGCGGCCAAAAATCCAGCAGCCCTTTAGGGGGTAGCGTTACATAACATTGTGCAGCAGCTCTTGTTAACTGCCAAGCTGGGTGGGGAGTGGATTGTCAGCCAGACTAATGGAGTAACGTACTGCTTCCTTTCCTTTTGCTGTTGCTCCAAAATGGAAGCAAACTGACCACGCTTCCACAGATCTAGTAGGGACAGAGGAAGGCAGTAATATCACAATTTTTTCAATCAAATTTTATTTAAAAAAAAAATTCCAAGCACAAAGGAAGATAGAAACAAACTGTCACACAGAACAGAAAAGCAAAATGGAAAAATTGAAACATAAAACACGTAAATACAGCAGTAAACCCACAGACAGATTGTCATTGTTGAGTGGATATATCACCTCTATGATGCTTAGAAAATTGAAGCCTACTTCACACGATCAAAGAATTTTATGGGAAATACCGCTTTCGAAGCAATCATAGGATAATCTGATCCTTAGTACACAGCATTCGAGAGCCAATCACGACAGTTCATGTGAAATTATCCAAAGGGAGAAACACAAAAATCGTACGATTTTCGTTTAATTAGTACAGTATTTGTCCAAAAAAAATCTAAAGAGCAAGACCACACAGGAAATGAAAGAATACAATACATTTCGAAGTTATATTGTGCCGTACGAGAATTTTCATAAGTTTGGTAACCTCTTCATTTTCGAGACTAGCATGAAAAAAAAAATGGATGATCAGTCATCCGATATTCTCATCATGTGTACAAGGCTTAATGGATATCCCGCAAGTAACAATAAGTACAACATTCTCAATTTTCATTCAGCCCAGAGAACTGAATGAAAATAAAACTGAAGAGCTAGGGAGGATCCACTATACTAACTATCCAATGTTAGTACAGCGATCTTCCCCTTTGAGCTACTGTGTTCTGACAGGGGAACAGCTCCATACCAGGACACACTGGTCAGCGCTCTCAGTCATTGGATCGTATACCGATCCGCAGACCCTTTTTTGGTCATGCCCCTTTGACAGAAGCCAAAGGGCCGGCTTTTGTTGGACAGGCTGCCACACCCATGGGAACCAATACTCCGAATGCAGTTGTTGAAAACATTTTAGAGTTCCATCAGAATAAAGCTGACACAGCTCTGTGATTCTAGCTTCTCCAACCTCGAAAAGCCTTCTAGTGGACAAATTTTGATTTTTGTTTTAGTTGTATTTTAGTAATCTGATTAGTTTTAATTTTAGTCATATTTTAGTCTACTAAAATATCCAGCGCATTTTAGTCAACTAAAATCTCCTACATTTTAGTCAAGCAAATCGAATGGGTTTAGTTAAACTTTGATGCATTATTTAGGCATTTCTCTAGAATTTACAAACTCATTATATAATCCTGGAGTAAAAATCTAATAGCATGTTATTATTTTTTGGTATTAAGGTTTGAACATACACTCTAGACACAGATTTAGCCATTGTGATATATAACCAGTGTTAATTTTGACATCAAATTTCGATTTAGTTTTAGTCATAGTCTTTAGACTAAAATGCTATTTCAGTCTTATGCCCCATACACACTATCAGTTTTTCTGCTGATTTTTTCCTTCAGGTTTACCAAAACCATGTAGTAGAAGGGCCTGCCTGATTGCATACACATTGAAACGCCTAAGGTTTGACCTCATATTATATGGTTTTGGTAAATCTGAAGGAAAAACTCAGCAGAAAAACAGATAGTGTGTATGAGGCTTAAGTCGTATTTTAGTCATCTGAATTGTTTCAGTTTTAGTCATATTATAGTCAACCAAAATAGTGTTGTGGGATATACAATGTAATATTGACATATAATCACACACATAGGTTGGACTTGATGGACGTTTGTCTTTTTTCAACCTCGTCTACTATGTAACTATGTAAATGTTAATTTCATCAATGAAAATATTTTTGTCGACAAAATTAACACTGCGTAACATTGAACCAAAGCAGCGTATACCTGGTGTATTCAAGAATTTCAAAACATTTTTAACTGTTTACCACACTTTATGCATCAAATTTAGTGTAGGATTTGCAGGTTGCACTCTAATGCCCCGTACACATGATCGGACTTTCCCACAACAAAACCGTGGAATTTTGTTTGAAGGTTGTTGGCTCCAACTTGTCTTGCATACACGGTCACACAAATGTTGGCCAACAATTACGAACGTAGTGACGAACAAGATGTAAGGCGAGCCGATAAAAATTAAGTTCAATAGTCATATGATATCTCCATTACTAACGCTAGTTTTACAAGACCGAGCACTTCCGGCTCGTACTTGATTCCGAGCATGTGTGGACTTTTGTGCGACGGACTTGTGTGCACACAATCGGAAAGTCCGACAACAAAAATTTGTTGGCGGAAAATTTGAGAACCTGCTAGCCAACATTTGTTGACGGAGCATACACACGGCCGGACTTTCCGCCAACAAACTCACAGCCAACATTTCCCATCGGAAAATCCGATCAGGTGTATGGGGCTTAAGAACAACAGGCTTGTCTAACATCTGTAATGGGTTTTTACCTTGAAATAAGGAAGAAAGTGTGTTATAAGAGGACCCCTGAGGGCCATATCTCGCCCATCATGTAATGTGTTGAAGCTAAACGGCAAGAAAATATATCTATGGGTTAGGAGCTGACAAACCTCCCTACTGTTTGGAATATTGCAAAAATTTGAATTTATTGCTGTGCGTTTCTTTCACCGGATCGGTCTCTAAACACCACGTTAATCCACCAAAATACCTGAGTGGGGCGTTCGCTATTAAGGTTTACATATGTATATATGCTTAATGTATAACGCCACATCCTGTCACATGTCACATGGGCAGGGCAAAGGGGGTGGAGTAAGGTGTGGAGCCAATGGGGGCAGCAAAATTAGGTTTTGCCTAGCCCTGCCTATGGGTGGGTGTTATTACACAGAATGGGCTCTCAGTACTCCTGGACTGGATTGGGCAAAGTACAGGTTCACTTTAACCACTTCAATACAGGGCACTTTCGCCCCCTTCCTTCCCAGCCCAATTTTCAGCTTTCAGCGCTCTAGCGCTTTCAGTGACAATTGCGCGGTCATGCTACACTGTACCCAAATGAAATTTTTATCATTTTGTTCGCACAAATAGAGCTTTATTTTGGTGGTATTTATTCACGACTCCGTTTTTTATTTTTTGCGATATAAGCGCAAAAAAGCGGAAATTTGGAAAAAAAAACCTATTTTCTTTTTTCTACTTCAATAAAAATCCAATAAAATCAAATTTTGTCATAAATTTAAGCCAAAATGTATTCTGCTACATGTTTTTGGTAAAAAAAAATCCGTTAAGTGTATAATAATTGGTTTGTGTGATCACGGACATATGTACGCAAATGATCATGTACATATGTGTGCAGATAATCATTGGGACATGTGATTTTAGTGGGACATATGTGGGGGACATGTTTTTATTATTAGGGACATGTGTTTTTATTATTTGGGGACATGTATGTTTTGGGGACATGTGTGGGGACATTGTGTTTATACTGTGTGATGTGTTTACTGTGTGGTGTGTTTACTGTGTACACTAGACTGGTGATCCGTGAGTAAAAAGCTGTAAAAAGCAGCCCATACTCACTGATCAGCAGCCGGCTGCAGCGATCTGCTCTCCTCTCCACAGCGATGACTTCTGTGTGAGGAGAGGAGGAGCCGATTGCCTAGCAACCGGCTGTTTGTTTACATCACATGACGGCCGTGATTGGACACGGCCGTCATGTGATCAGGAGGGCCAATCACAGAGCCCTCCTGCCGATCTGAGATGCGCCGTGTCCGGGTGACACGGGCGCATCGGGATCACGCCGCTGCGCGGGCGCGCGCGCGCGCGATCCCGCTACTCCTGAATGACGTTCCTGAACGTCATATCAGGAGTAGGCGGCTCCCACCCGGCCGTATATGTGCATTGGCCGGGTGGGAAGTGGTTAAGAAAATAAGAATGTGTCAAGTCAAATAAAATTGAATATATTGAAAAATTATAATACATACTATAAAACTCAATTCACAAAACTTTAACACAAGGATACGGGTCTCTACCATGTGACAGTGATCCATTCATTAGGGGGGCATGGGCACCGCTCTCGCCTGATCTACATACAAGGTGCCGGACCATGGATTCTAATGGGGGTGTTTTTTTTTTAAGCACGTGATTAGAGTCAGAGGCTCTAATAGGCTTCAAAAAAGCACTGCACTCGGAGCCCACCCAGTTGTGTGACAATAGCAAATTAATATTCACTATTGTCATGCTGATTGTCCTCCCAGACAATCAAGAAGCGGGAGACCCATTTCCCGATTGGCCGAAAGGAGAAGTCTTCCTATTGGAGAAGAAGACGTACAACAGAGGAAGGAAGGAGGAGACACAAGGGAAGCCCAGGTCACAGAGGAGATTGAGGGAGGAGCACAGGGTGAGTGAGCTGGCGACGAGGGGAGGTGCATCTGCCACACCGCCGACCAATCGAGCACTGGCCGCCACTGGCCATCACTAAATATAAAAGGGTGGAGGTGTGTCAGTTCCCCTGATCCATCCTTTCTGTCTTTTTATTGGTTGTTAAGACACAGGCAGCAGCTGTGGCACAGTGTCCTTGGTTGCTAGGAAGCAGGAAGCCAGGGCTATGCAGCTTCTTTGGTTGCTAGGACACTGAGAAGCAGGGTCCACCTACATCCTAGCAACCAAGGATGCTGAGCAGCAGGGGTCGCCTACATCCTAGCAACCAATAAAAAGATCAATAAAAAAACTGGGAAACTGGGTGATAACCCTCTAGCTCCATGCGTGCTCACTGAACAGGGGGGGGGGGGGGGGACAACTAAGCTCTGCCTGAGCTCAGTGTTGGTAATGCCCACAAATCGGGCTTCATTCCAGGGAGAAGCAGAAAAATTGGAAAGCAAGGAATAAAAAGGTATTTTCCTTATACTATTCTGTTTCATTAACACAGGTACTTAGACATGAGTTTTTGTATTGCTCATCAGAGTCTGTTTAGTGGTCTCCCCTCCAGTGAATGAACTTGAAAGTGACAAACGTAGTCACATCTGGTTTCAAGCCCCGGCTGCTGTGTCCAGACAAGAACCCAATTAAGCACAATTTGTACTTGATTAGCTTCAATTAAGCTCAGGGGAGACAACAATGGTCTAATAGACCCCTGATATCACCTTAAAGAGGATTTGTCACCATTGTGCTATCACATACTGTAGATGGCTTATCAGATTGTGCTACACATATTCTGTGTTGCCATGCACACTGGAGCGAGAACAATATTTATAGGACCAACATTCAGCTTCACTTAGGACAATTTTGGTCACCAAGATTTGTAATATTGAGTTACTGTGTCAATATGAGCACTGGCCACTAGAGGTCACTAAGCTTTTCAAATACGGCTACTGGGTCAACATGAGCACTGGCCACTAGAGATCACTAAGCTTTTCAAATTGATCCACTGTGTCAATATGAGCACTGGCCACTAGAGGTCACCAAGTTTTGAAATATTGAGTCATTGTGTTAATATGAACACTGGCCTCTAGAGGTCACCAAGTTTTGAAATATTGAGTCATTGTGTTAATATGAACACTGGCCTCTAGAGGTCACCAAGTTTTGGAATATTGAGTCATTGTGTTAATATGAACACTTATCCTCTTACTTCCCCCTCCGGTGCCATATTTGGCTCCTTTCAGGGGGGATGGGGGGAACGGGGACTTGTTTTTGACAGGTCCCCTTCCCCACTTCTAGAGACGGGGGCCACAGCCCAATCACCTGGAAGTTCGGCCCATTTCTCCCTTCCCCCGCGGCTGGGCCATCTACTTTGTGCATGCGCAGTAGGGAACCAGCTATGAAGCCGAAAGGCTTCACTGCTGGGTTCCCAGAACAGGAATGGAGGCAGCAGCACCTGGGAGTCAATCTGAAGATCGGCTGGGGTGCTGACATCACAGGCTCCCTGCGCAGGTAAGTGCCCTTATATTAAAAGTCAGCAGCTACAGTATTTATAGCTGCTGATTGAACCACTGTGTCAATACAACTGTGTCAATACAAACACTGGCCACTAGAGGTCACCAGGCTTTGTAGATTGAACCACTCTGTCAATACAAACACTGGCCACTAGAAATTACCAAGCCTTGCAGATTGAACCACTGTGTCAATACAAATAATGGCCACTAGAAATTACCAAACCTTGCAGATTGAACCACTGTGTCAATACAAACACTGGCCACTAGAGGTCACCATGCTTTGCAGATTGAACCACTGTGTCAATACAAACACTGGCCACTAGACGTCACCAGGCTTTGCAGATTGAATCTATGTCTCAATACAAACATTGGCCACTAGAGCTCACCAGGCTTTGCAGATTGAATCTATGTCTCAATACAAACACTGGCCACTAGAGGTCACCAGGCTTTCCAGATTGAACCACTGTCAATACAAACACTGGCCACTAGAAATTACCAAACCTTGCAGATTGAACCACTGTGTCAATACAAACACTGGCCACTAGAGGTCACCAGGCTTTGCAGATTGAAACACTGTATCAATACAAACACTGGCCACTAGAGGTCATCAGGCTTTGCAGATTGAACCACTGTGTCAATATACCCACTGGCCACTAGAGGTCACTAGGCTTTGTGATTTAAACCACTGCAATATACACACTGGCCACTAGAGGTCACTAGGCATTGTGAATTGAACCACTGTGTCAATACAAACGCTAGGGCTTTGTAATATTGAGTCATTGTGTCAATCTTAACATTGGCCACTAGAGGCCACCAGAGTCGTGTCGGCGGAAGTGCGCTAGCCAGTGAAGTGTCTTTCCGCTCAGTTCTCGGAACTCTATGGCTTGGCTGGCTGACTCGTACCCGGAAGAGCCTGTGCCTTGGTTGTCGGAAGTGAGTTGTCCTGGCGGAAGTCAGAACCTGGTGCGGTTGTCAGTGCCTTGACGATGGCGGTCAGTGGACGTAAGAGACTTCTGCAGCTGGTGACCCGATTTGGGGTGCTACTGCTGACCCGGTGCCCGTTCTGGTTTTGTTTCAGCCAGCTTATGCTGTATGCAGAGAGAGCAGAGGCCAAGAGGTACCCAGTGTGTACATGACTGACCCTCCCATTCATTTCCAGGGACTCTCAGCTGCTGCACTGGTATATGTGAGCGCTAGGGATGAGCTCAGGCGTGTTCCCATGGAACACGTACAGAGCCTACCAGGAAGTCGGTGCAGTGCTGCACTAATCACAGGCAGTGAGACATTGCCCCAATGTGCGGCTGCAGAGATCGGGGCAATGTCTCACTGCCTGTGATTAGCGAAGCACAGCGCTGCACCGACTTCCTGGCGGGCTCTGTACGTGTTCCATGCGAACACGCCTGAGCTCATCCCTAGTGAGCGCCATGAGGAGCCCATACTTGGGCAGAGGTCTCACCGGGGGATGGGAGGGGTGCTACCCAATTCTTCCACTGAGACGGCGGCGGGCGCCATACTTTGCCCGGGAACGGTCGGGAGGAAAGGCGATTGGCTGTTGGTAACTGGGGATTTGTTCATGTGTGCTTCTCTAAAAAGCAGCAGTGGATCGTTTTTCAAAGGCGTGTGACAGGGGGCGATATGAGCCCCGCTTTAACCCTTAAGAGCCCAGGCCACGTGCCACCACCGCCTGCATCGCTTGTGGTTGTGATGTGGCTCCAGTCGCCTAAATGGGTCACATTCAGCGGGGTGACGGACCTTGCCTGGATGCCTTTTGCAGGTGGCTGGTCAGGAAGGGGTTAAATAGCGGAACTAAAGAGAGGAGACTCCTCTTCCCAGCGCTTCCTCACCGGTGCCAACATCTTCTCTCGTGTGCCGGTGTTCTGTCGAGAAGTACCCCCCACCGATTAGTTCCCACGCAGGACGGAGCCACACTTCAGCTGATTTGACGATCAGCCAGAGTGACGTGACCAGAGCACATGCGCACATTGTAGGAGGTATCTCTCAATGGGAGATCCCATTTCACAGGCACAATATAAACCTATACAAACAGCGGGGGGGGGGGGGGGGAGACCAGTGTGCTGATGGTCCGGTTTTGGCTGTGTGACGGGGTGGGTTTGCTGTGTGACAGGGCGGGTTGCAACACAGACAAAACCAGGACTTCAACACAGCCACGGGGGGGGGGCTTTGGTGGGAGATCAGAAGATGAAACGGATCAGGACCCGGAGGAGGACACGGGGGGCACTGAGGGGGAACCGGAGTACAAAACCGATCGGGGCAGGGGGACCCGGAGAAGGACACAGGGGGATCCGGAGGACGAAACTGATTGGGGCAGGGGGCCCAGGAGGATGACATGGGGAGAACAGAGGGGGACAGCCGGGGGTGATTGGTGTGGCAGTGGGGGGCAATTACAAGCGCTGAGCTCCCTGACAGCCGCGGGGGGGGGGGGGAGAGAAGGAGAAGTGTCTGTCAGAAAAGCTATACAGGGAGATCGGTGCTTGTAACTCCCCACACCCGCTGCATCAATCATCTCTGAGGCTGCCCAAATATCGGGTCAAGCATTGGAGAATGTGCAGAAGTGCAAGTACTCCTGCAAATGCCCGCTATCGATACCGATACTAGTATCGGTGCAATCCTAATAAAAACACACGTAATCAATCCAATTGATTTAATTGAAATCATTGTAATCAGCCTGGTGGACAATCTGATATGATAGTTAAGTGTATGTTGCATTGAATAATCTTTTTGATTGTCCGATCATATTTCTGATTGGACAGTAAATCTTTTGACATAGGACCATTAAAAACAAAACAAAAAACAAACATTCAGTGTATGGCCATCATTAAGTTGGTCATATAATAAGCACATTTTTTTTTATTCATTCCGCTCCTGTTGGGTGGTCCTGCCACAGAGGAGCCTGTTAGGAGAGTTTCTGTCAAACAGCGTCTGTATCCAATCAGAAGAAGCCGCTGTTTGGGTATTCTGATAGCTGCTGCCAGTGGCAGCGATTGATCGAGGAACAAGCGCTCTCAAATAATCAAAATGCACACAGTATCATTGTTTACATATTGATTGAAAAATGCAATCGATGATTCATAAATCTAAATTAACTTTTATAAATCATTGTTTAATTGATCTGCATTATGATTGGTTCTTTTATTTTTTTTTATTTTTTTGATCAATCAGAAGTGATCATCAAAATTCCTCCACAGCCAATCAATCTGGCAGAGCTGAAATCGACCAATAACTCACTGTACTGATTAAATAAACTTGCATCGATTTGTGATTTTTTTATTTCTTCAATTTGATCAAATTGGTCAGACTGATTACGTGTGGTGCCGCCATAACTACTAGTAAGTGAAATTGTTTTGGGGGAATTTACTGAAACTGCAGCAGCTGTGTATGGTGACCAATCAGCTTCTGTCCTCAGCTTGTTCAGTGAGCCTAGGTTCACACTCTTGCGATGCGGGTACCAGCGCAAATTCAGCACTGGTTCCCACATCTCTCCCGCAGGCAGTTCACACTGCCCTCTATGAAGCACTGTCAATACAACGTTAATGACACCACCAGATCAGTTCACAGATTGCAGTGCGAACCGTGGATTCGGACAGGAATCAGATCGCATGGGTGAGAACACCCATGTGATTCCAGTGCAGGGGAAAAAAAGTCCATGCACCCCCTTCCTATTTATTTTTTTTTGCAAATCTAATACGAGTCCAGCCATACAACTCGCACTGCACAGACATCGCATGTGATCGGCACTACAGTGCGGGTGCGATTTACATGCAATGTCTGACATGGCTACAGTGTGAACCTAGACAAAATGAAAACTAAAAGATGATTGGCTGCCATGCACAGCTGCTCCAGACTGTCTTCCCCAGTTTTAGTAAATCCCCCTCATTTTGTCTTGTACATCTATAACCTGCCTTCCCATTTTGAATGATTATTTATTTATTCTTCTGTTATTTTAGGAAACCGGATATCCCCGTGCCTTATCTGTACTTCGATCTGGGAGCAGCAGTGCTGTTCGCCAGCTTTATGTCTTTCGGTGTAAAGCGCCGCTGGTTTGCCCTCGGTTCTGCCATGCAGCTTGCTGTAAGCACCTACGCGGCCCACGTAGGAGGTCATGTCCACTATGGCGACTGGCTGAAGGTGAGAATGTCTCATGTGATGCCCAAAGTGATAGTTCAGCTTTGGCAAGTTGCGTCACTCTTTGCCTTCTTCTATATCTTGATGGCTCAGATACCGTCCATCTGTCATGTTTATTAGGGTACATGGCTGCAAGAGGGTCATGCAGCGCACAATCAGACATAACGCTCCACCCAGGAGTCACAGGTGCAGTATACAGCCTTTCAATGACTGGCCAAAATATGTAGCATCTGCACACCAGTATATACAGTGCCTTGCGAAAGTATTCGGCCCCCTTGAACTTTTCAACCTTTTTCCACATTTCAGGCTTCAAACATAAAGATATAACATTTTAATTTTTTGTGAAGAATCACCAACAAGTGGGACACAATTGTGAAGTGGAACGAAATCTATTGGATTTTTGAAACTTTTTTTAACTAATAAAAAAATGAAAAGTGGGGCGTGCAAAATTATTTGGCCCCCTTGCGTTAATACTTTGTAGAGCCACCTTTTGCTGCGATTACAGCTGCAAGTCGCTTGGGGTATGTTTCTATCAGTTTTGCACATCGAGAGACTGAAATTCTTGCCCATTCTTCCTTGCAAAACAGCTCGAGCTCAGTGAGGTTGGATGGAGAGCGTTTGTGAACAGCAGTTTTCAGCTCTTTCCACAGATTCTCGATTGGATTCAGGTCTGGACTTTGACTTGGCCATTCTAACACCTGGATACGTTTATTTGTGAACCATTCCTTTGTAGATTTTGCTGTATGTTTGGGATCATTGTCTTGTTGGAAGATAAATCTCCGTCCCAGTTTCAGGTCTTTTGCAGACTCCAACAGGTTTTCATCCAGAATGGTCCTGTATTTGGCTGCATCCATCTTCCCCTCAATTTTAACCATCTTCCCTGTTCCTGCTGACGAAAAGCAGGCCCAAACCATGATTCTGCCACCACCATGTTTGACAGTGGGGATGGTGTGTTGAGGGTGATGAGCTGTGTTGCTTTTACGCCAAACATATCGTTTTGCATTGTGGGCAAAAAGTTCGATTTTGGTTTCATCTGACCAGAGCACCTTCTTCCACGTGTTTGGTGTGTCTCCCAGGTGGCTTGTGGCAAACTTTAGACGAGACTTTTTATGGATATCTTTGAGAAATGGCTTTCTTCTTGCCACTCTTCCATAAAGGCCAGATTTGTGCAGTGTACGACTGATTGTTGTCTTATGGACAGACTCTCCCACCTCAGCTGTAGTTCTCTGCAGTTCATCCAGAGTGATCATGGGCCTCTTGGCTGCATCTCTGATCAGTCTTCTCCTTGTCTGAGCTGAAAGTTTAGAGGGACGGCCAGGTCTTCGTAGATTTGCAGTGGTCTGATACTCCTTCCATTTCAAAATGATCGCTTGCACAGTGCTCCTTGGGATGTTTAAAGCTTGGGAAATCTTTTTGTATCCAAATCCGGCTTTAAACTTCTCCACAACAGTATTACGGACCTGCCTGGTGTGTTCCTTGGTCTTCATGATGCTCTCTGAGCTTTCAACAGAACCCTGAGACTATCACAGAGCAGGTGCATTTATACAGAGACTTGATTACACACAGGTGGATTCTATTTATCACCATCAGTCATTTAGGACAACATTGGATCATTCAGAGATCCTCGCTGAACTTCTGGAGTGAGTTTGCTGCACTGAAAGTAAAGGGGCCGAATAATTTTGCACGCACCACTTTTCAGTTTTTTATTTGCTAAAAAAGTTTCAAAAATCCAATAGATTTCGTTCCACTTCACAATTGTGTCCCACTTGTTGGTGATTCTTCACAAAAAATTAAAATTTTATATCTTTGTTTGAAGCCTGAAATGTGGCAAAAGGTTGAAAAGTTCAAGGGGGCCGAATACTTTCGCAAGGCACTGTATACATGAAAGTATTGTAAAGGCAATGACAGCGGTCTTTAATGTATGTGCAGGGAGAGGAGTTCTGAGGATGTAATTGCAGACACCTTGTGCAGGAGAGGAGTGTGGAGGGTATGACTGTGGCCAGTAATGTATACACATGAGAGGAGATTGGACATGGAGATGGCGATGCAGAGAATAGAGAGATTTCCTCTTACTTCCTGTAATAAAGTGAAGGGAAATCTTATTTTTGACAGTTCTCTCTGGAGCAGGTATCCCCATTGGAAGATTTCTCCACACTTCTAGTGACAACCATGACATTTTCGATTTTCTGCCACTTTCTGTCCTGGTATTTGTGACCACCAGAACAAGGAGAGGGGATGAATCTTCCCTCTCCTTGTTCTGGTGGTCTGGTTTCTAGTTTCCTAGAGATGCGTTAAGATGTTAAAATGTTTTGATGTCTTTTTTTTTATCAATGTCCTAATGATTGCTCTTCCAAAGGCTGATTTTAATGGTTTCCACTCCTCCATGTTACTCAGGTACGAATGTACTCTCGAATCATTGCGGTCATTGGGGGCTTCCTCATCCTGGCCAGCGGAGCTGGAGAAATCTACAGACAGAAGCCTCGTAGCCGATCAATGCAGTCCACAGGACAGGTCTTCCTGGGCATCTACCTCATCTGTCTGGTATGTAGACTGGTTCATGGTGTTTACTATGAGCACATCTGATTGGGTCAAGGTGGATGAATACTTTTATAACCCAGAGTTTGCATTTCCACGCTTTTCCTTTCTGCATGCCTGAATATCTATTCATAGGACTGGATGTTGCCACAGAGTGGGAGAAGGCACCTGTGCCCCGATCTCTAAAATTCTGTGGTTGCAAGGGGATTTGTAGGGGAAAAAAGGGGTGTAGTGGAGTGTTTGCATGTAAAAGTCAAGGTATGTTCTGCAGAAAATGTGCATCTAGCTTTGGGCAAAGCTTGGTGGTGACTAAAGGAAAGAATCTGTTGTTGTTATTCTTCAGGATTTACTGTATATAGAGCCAACAGTTTTTGGGGGTGGGGGGGACATACTGTTCAATACAGGGGGAATAGGAGCTCATAGAGCTTACAATCTAAAGGGAGGTGGAGGTACTACAGAAGGTAATAGCTGCTTGGGATGATCTGATGGAGATAAATCAAATACAGTTCTTAGGTGGAGAATGGTGTAGGCTTCCTGGAGTTTTCTAGTTTCGCCTAATGGTGGACTGAGCATACAGTGGAAGGGCGTTCCAGAGGATGGAAGAGGTTCTGGAAAAGTCCTGGAGATGGGCATGGAAAGAGGTAACAAGTAAACTAGAGAGCGGGATGTCTTGGGAGGAGCGAAGAGGACGATTTGGGTGATATCTGCAGATGAGATTTTGATGTAGCTGGCGGCAGTGTTGTGGATGGATTTCTACATTGTATATCAGTTTTTTTTCTTAAAGTCTCTGTTGTCTCTACTAGGCATACACTCTACAGCACAGTAAGGAGGATCGCCAGTCCTACCTGGATTTCCTCCCAGGAGGGGAACCGGCCCTGCAGATTCTTTTTGTCCTGTATGGAGTGCTGGCGCTGTCCTTCTTGTCCGGCTACTACGTGAGGTTCTCTGCTCAGGTACTCGCTGTCCTGCTCCCCTTCTCTCTGCTCCTCATAGATGGAAACATTGGCTTCTGGCACAAAGACCGTCGGGTGGAATTCTGGAACCAGATGCGAATGATCGGACAGAATGTTGGCATTTTTGGAGCTGCTGTCATATTGGCCACAGATGGTTGAGAACAAATCTATTAGGTGTTCATAATTCAGCAGCAAACCAATGGCACGCAACTGTTTCAAGTTCTTTATATTGTCCTCAGACTTTCACAGAAGCATTGTTAACATTTTATTGGAATGGCTCGGTATCTGTAAAACGGGTCCCATAAATCATTGTTTGTATCACCCAGAATCCTCTGCTCTGTGGACTGATGGCATGAGGGATGCACCATTTTATTTACATTCCATATTTCTGCTAAGCTGAGTCTAGGAGTGTTTTTTTTTTTTTATATATATATCTTGATCATGTGAGTAAAAGCTCTGCAGTATTGAAGGGCATTAGTCTCCAATGGACAGAGTGAGTGAAAAAACATAAATTGATGGCCAGTGCCCTGCTGTGGGTCTGCATGTACAGGATAAACCACATACACAGACAACGTATTATGAAGATTGGTCCGATTTGGCAGATACAGACTCTACAAAGTTAAAATTTTGATCTGCGCTGTATATTGGTGACTACCCATGTTCATTATAGATGTGAACAAAGCACTGGGCATCAAACTGCATGTCACCAAACACAGCTCAGGTGTAGGGGATTCTCCTGGAAAGTTTTGAGCTCTTTCCCATTCACTCACAGAATATGCCTGAGAAGAGAGTGATAGCCCCAAGCTTATTAGCTAAAATCAAAAACATAAAAATCAGCACAAGGGACATACCTGACAGATAGTATGATGTTTCCCTTGTTCTGATGCTTCTTCTTTTAGGAGAAATATTCCTCGCTCCTGAGCAATGCCAGTTTTTAGTGGATGCCAACAAAATGTACCAATTATTGGCTTCTTAAATGTGTCTTGGGTACTCTGGCTGAAGGTCTTCACACCTGAGTACCCAGCTCCACCGACCCAATGCTGTCATTGAAATGTTTATTTACCTTATATTGCAAAGACTGTAGCAGGAACAATGAGGTTCTGTGACTTGTCCTTGTAATGGTTGGGTTGGGTGTAGCTGAGAACACTGCCATCTTCAGGGATCGTTCATACGATCTTCGGTGAACTGCATTTTTCTGCACTTGATAAACACGCGTCATAATTGTTTTCTATGTGTCCTGTACACACCAGAACATGGGTTTGATGGATGGTGTGGAAAAATGCAGCTTGTCTGCATTTTTCCACAGCGCATTAGACTGAATGTCACCACACAGCAGTCCAACGCAATGAGCTGCTGTGCAGAGACATGAATCAAGTGTCGCCTTGGTAGCCAATCGGCTTCTAACTTCAGCTTGTTCAATTGAAGGATAAGTTCACCTTTGGGAATATGTTACATGTTCCACCTGATGTTAGGGTGGAACATGTAACATGTTCCCAGTGCTGCAGCCGCCACCGGCTGACACCACCCCCCGTCGTTACTGTTTGAAAACAGCGTGCCCATGCGGGGCTCTGCCCACACAGCCACCTCATCCATACGCACAGCTCTGTGTGTGTGAATGGACTACAAGCATCAATATCCTTTGCGGCTGTTGTCTTGTAGTTCCACAGTGATGTAGTAGTTCATTGACCGTACGGGTAAACTGATACACTACGTGTGCAGGAGACCTGCATTACATGAGTTATCTGCTGATCGCTGGTGCAATGCTTTCCAGGCTCCTACTACAAATAATAATAAATGCACATTTTTTTACCTGCAAAAAAAAAAAAATGTGCATTTTTTTTTTTTTTAAAGTGAACTTATCCTTTAAGCTTTGACCAAAAATAAAAATACCTGGAAGCTGGGATAGTGTGAACCTGGCATTTTAAAATATATTTGAACCTGCTTTATGAAATATGCAAATTTTTATTGATTTTATACTGTAGACATAAAGGCGTGTTTTGTTGCTTGGTCACTTGTTGAAGGACTGACAAAGCAGCAAGCATTTCCTCCTAATGGGTGCTGGATATGTGAAAGACTTGTTCTGGCATAATGGAGTTATGCTTACAAAGTTATTGTTTTTCGTATATCTGTCTTACACTATTAGATTTGTTGTTATGGGTAATTCTTTAACACATGCAAGAAATATGTGACTGCCGTGGCTGATCCTTTCCAGGGAATGATGGTCCTCTGACTTTAATATTTTTAGTCACTGACCTGGAACAAGCCTAACACTAACTATGGTAAAAAATGTTCCTTCCCCCTCCTATCAATCTTGCATCCCCTGTATATTTAGCTTTTTTCCAAATCCGGTTTGATCACGTGATCCTCCATCTCCAGCTTCCCCATGTGAGTGCTTGACAACGGCTGTGATTTCCGGGACCTGTGTCATCACCCATAGGCTCTCATGGACAGGGGAGGCGGGGCCTATGTACCCTTTAAAGTGATACTAAAGGATTGTGTGTGTTTTTTTTTATTTTTTTATTATAAACATGTTATACTTTCACTGTGCAGCTAATTTTGCACAGAGTGGCCCTGGACATCCACTTCTGGGGTCCCTCGGCGGCTCTTGCAGCTCCTCCCCACATTAGATAACCCCCTTGGAGAAGCGGTCTCCCAAGGAGGTTACCTTGTGGGCAAGCTCCCAAGTCCAGCATTCGGCGTCCATAGAGGCCGAATGCAGGACTTGGGGGGGGGGGGGGGGGGGGGGCTAGGAGGCCATTGACTGTCCCCTGGGATGCATTAAGGTGAAAAAACATGAGCCTTTACAACCCCTTTTAATGGACAGGCCGCCCCTGGTATTAAAAGTACTTGTTCTCTTTTTTTTTTTTTTTTATATACAGGATATGCAGGAGTTGGGCTTTGCTTCCAGCAGGGGAAGGCCGGTAGATCTTATGTGCATAATTGCCTCGGCTCAGTGACTCCAAGTATTATTGTGAGAGGACCAAAGTTACAGACAGCAATAGCAGCCTCCATTCTTGGAAAAGTTTCCTGTGAAGCCTAATTTAACTTTTAGTAGGTATTAACTAAATATTTTGGGCGCATCAGAATAAAAGGTGTTCGTAGTCTTAAAAAACTGATTGCGTAAAAAGAAAAGGCCTATCCCCCGCCAGTAAGGTGTGAAGAGCAAGCAGTGGTCTCTCTGCAGTAGCCTCACAAACCCCCTGCTAAGCCAGAGCTAGATAGCGCCCTCCAGTCATCAGGCAGTATGAACGGCGTTGATTGCAGAGCTATAGGTTTAACTCTGCAGGGCGACATATTGAACCTTTGCAGAGAGACCACAGCTTCCACGCAGGGAGCAAGGGTCCCCGTCTATACCGTACTGGCAGTGGACAGGCTTTCCTGCTCTGGATGTGTGGCTGCTTTCTAAATAATACAGACCAAAACCATTGTACATTTTTTGTTTTGCTAAACTTGGAATATATTTAGGGAATTTTAAACAGAAAATCCAGTTGGGCTTTAACCACATGCCACACAGGATGTCGTTTGCTTGTGGACTGATGAATACATGCGAAATCTGCCACTATGTTTTTTTTATATTGACGCCTCTAAATTAAGATTCTTATATGATTTAATTTATATTTTAATGTCTTAAATCTAGTGAAGCTGTGCAATACATACTGTCTATATTTTATTTAACTCTAATTTGCTGATTGTTATAGAGTCTGGACAGCTGAAAATCAGCCTTGATTGCACTTCTGCAGTACCACATGTTGGGGGCAGCAGAGCTCCTTTATGAATCTTTATCACTATATACACAGTATGTTTCAGTTTATGTTGTGTTTTTTTTTTATTTTTTATGAAATCGTGTGCTTTTTTTATTAAGCTACTTTTTTGCTTGTAGAGTTGCAAATTTGTTCATTTCTAGGATGCAAATCATTGATTCTGATCCCCCTTTTTTTTTTTTTTTTTTTTTTTTTTATATCATTGCATTCTTTGGGTGAAAGAAACTAAAAAAAAAAGAAAAAACCTAAATACCATATATATAATCATTATGAAAGGGAATGCAGTGCATACTAGCTCATGACTTTTCCCTTGCAGGTCAGAAAAAAAAAAAAAACGTCAGTGGGTTTACTCCCGCTTTAATTAAATGTGTTTATTATACCTTTTTATACTTCTTTTCATTCTACCGTAGTAAAGTTCCTTTATCATATAATACAAGGTGGAACAGTATAAGTGTGTACAGACCAAAGCACGCAAGAGTGACCCAGCATGAGAGTATCCCTCTGATTCCCCTGACAGGTATACAGTAAATGGATTTTGCAAAGTTATCTCTGGAAACAGGTTGTCTCTTGAGAACTGTCTCCATGACAAAGCTTTTGGGCTTCTTTCTTCCTGCTGCTTTAGAATGGGGTGTATCATGGAATTGGTTTTCAAGGAATTCAACCATTTATACAGAAATTTAGATTTGGGCCAGAAAATTGCAGATAAACAGGGAACATTTTCAAAGGGAAAATCTGCCAAATCTGATTTATTTTTGAATGTCTTGTAATCGTCTAAAATGTTGTGGGTTTTTTTTTTTTTCAGTGAAGATCCAGTGTTGTCTAATTCCTCTGGCAATCTCCTCTTTTTGGCATTCACACCCTTGTGGCTGGCTGTACTTAACCAATTGAAGGCAAGATATACGTAGATAAGTCATAGATCCGCTGTATGAGAAGGGAGAGGAGAGGACTGGTGGAGGAAATCACAATACTGGATGGTACGGCCAGTATATAGTTACTCACACTACACCTACAGCTGAACAAACTATGCATTACTTTTTATTACTCGTTAGTAAGTCCTTGTCTGAAGAGCAAACAATTTCAGAAAAACCTGGACATTTTCGTGAAACCCTTCAGGGCCAGTTCATGCCATAGAAACGCAGTGCGGATGCGTTTCAGATCCTTTTCTGCATGTGCGTTTTTGATGCAGTCCAGTGCATTCCCCTCCCCCCCCCTTTTTCTTAACCTTAAGTGCTAGTTCACACCAGACGCAGTTTCGTGCACTTTTTTTCTGTACAAAATGCATGCTCAGTGTTTTTCATGTATTTCAATGGTTCTAGTTCGCACCAAGCCGTCAGTTTCTACACCAGAAACTGACTGCATGGTGTGAACTAGAGCCATTGGAAACATTGAGCATGCATTTTTAGTGCAGAAAAGCGCACGGAACTGCATTTGGTATGAACTGGGCTTAAATAAGGACATGGGGGGGGGAAAGCACTCCCAATTTTATTTGGGTACAGTGTCGCGCGACCATGGAAGTGCCAGTTTGCAAAAAACGGCCTGGTCATGAAGAGGAGGTAAACCTTCCGGAAGTCAAATGGTTGAGGAAAATCCTCCTACATCAGTTGTACCTGTTTATCTGCCTCAGTCTATACGTTGCACCTTTGCAGAATTTATACATTATCTGCAGAGCTTAGTGAGAGCTAAATGGAGGGAAGGGGCACCCCCCCCCTTCCCTTCACATAACACACAGGAACAGAGCGGAGTCTGTCAATCACATTCTGTGTGCTGGAGATCCCTCTCCTGTCACCTTTTTTCTCTTGGTGTCAGGAAAACTTGTCAGATGTGACTCATGCAGATAGCAGAGAATCAAGGCAGCAGACAGAAATGACACTCAGTGCTCTGGACTGAGACAAGTACACACTATAGAAGGATATGCTTTCATATTTAATGTCTGAGGTTTTTCAACCACTTTAAAGTGAACTCCAGGCAGATCACCAGTAAATGCATTAGGATTGATTTAGTAAAACTGGAGAGTGCTAAATCCCAGGGCAGATCTGAATGGTAGCCAATCAGCTTTTAACTTCAGCTTGTTTAAGCGTTGACAATAAACCTGGAAGCTGATTGGTTTGTACGCAGAGCTGCACCTGATTTATAAATCAACCCCATAGTATCAGACTTATATAGTGCAGTTTAATTGGGAGCTGCAGCACTTCATTAACCAGTAAGGGAGGATTTGGCATGGAATAGATGTGCACAGAGTTTAATGGTTGCTGTGCTCTTCAGGATTTCAGTAAGGAGGAGTTGAGGCTCGTACGCACTATAAGAAAATCTGGGCGAACATTTTTGTCCAAAGAATTTTCATATAGTGTGTACACAACTTTCGACAGCCAATTCCGAATTTTCATACGAAAATTTCCGACAGGAAAAACTCCTAAATTTTACTCGTACGGGCGAAGAACGAACAATTTTGGTTTTAATGTGTACTGTTTTTTGCGTACGATTTTTGTACAAGAAAAATCTAAAAAAGAAAGACTGCGCACGATCAGAAACCATAAACAACAAAAAAAAAAAGCCTTTGTCGTACGAGAATATTTGTAAGAATTTTCATACAAATTTCGATAAAAATTGGACGAACGTTTGCCCAATTTTCTTATAGTGTGTACCCCACTTTAGTCTTGAAGTGAGACATGGTAAGCATTTATTAGTAAGGGGAAACTAGTATCGGAGGGGTGCACAACAGAGGATTTTGTGGCTAACCAGTGATAGCGGGGATCTTGTGATATCTGGTCTTGGGTGGGACTTTTCAGAGTTTACAATTCCTGACCGCTTAGAGCAGTGATGGTGAACCTTGGGACCCCAGATGTTTTGGAACGACATTTTCCATGATGCTCATTAACTCTGCAGTGTAGTTGAGCATCATGGGAAATGTAGTTCCAAAACATCTGGGGTGCCAAGGTTCGCCATCACTGCTCTAGGTGGTCTTTTATGGTCATGTATGTTTTCTCTGTTACCAAGATAAGTTTAAATCAAGGTGGGGCATATTCACAAGCTCTGGAATTCACTGCTTTGGGGGAAAAATAAATATTTTTTGTTAACTTTGCTCTTCTTCTTGTTATTTTGAATATATTTATTTTCACTTTTTTATGAAAACAAAACTTTTTTTATGTCTGAAAATAAAATCCAAAGGAAAGTCCGGTGTCTGTCAATCTTCTGTTTGAAATGTGAGTAATGTCTCTGAATATTACCTACAAGCAGCCTAAAGCCACATACACACTATCAGATTTTTCTGCAGATTTTTGTCTTCAGATTTACCAAAACCATGTAGTGGAAGGACCTGCCTGATTGCATACAAATTGAAACTCCTAAGGTTTGACCTCATATTATATGGTTTTGGTAAATCTGAAGGAAAAAATCAGCAGAAAATCTGATAGTGTGTGTGGGGCTTTAGGCTACTTTCACACTGGGGAGTTGTGGGCGCTGGCGGTAAAGCGGCGCTATATTTAGCGTAGCTTTACCGTCGTTTTAGTGGCGCAGTTTTAACCTCCGCTAGCCCCCAAAACCGCTGCCCCATTGTTTTCTATGGGAAGGGGCGCTTTAGGAGCGGTAAATACACCGCTCCTACAACGCTCCAAAGATGCAGCTTGCAGGACTTTTTTTGAGCGTCCTGCAAGTGCACCGCTCCAGTGTGAAAGCCCTGGAGAGACAGCAGCGGCTGTTTCAGGGCGCTTTGCAGGCGCTATTCCCCAAGTAACTAATAGTGAACATATTAAGGTATTCAACAAAATGGTGATCCACGATATAGAAAAATTGAAAATTAGAAAGGTACAGAATCCCCAAATGATTAAAAGGGGTATCAAGGAACTGGAAGAAAATAAAAAAAGTGGTAATATGCCCGGCTGACAAAGGGGGAGCAATAGTAGTATTATCAAAGGAATATTATTATACCGAACTAAAAGGACAACTAGATGATACTAAAACGTATATTAAGCTACAAAGTAATCCGATAAGGGAATATAAATGTGAATTGAGCAGTTTAGTACAAAGAGGTAGAATCAAAGGTATCCTAACAAAGAAGGAGGAAAAATATCTAATACTGGAGGCCTATAGAGTTCCTGTGATATACACAGTACCAAAAATTCATAGGAACCAGGTGTCCCCTCCAGGGCAACCAATACTAAATGGAATACAATCCATAAATTCAAGGATAGGTGAATATGTGGATAGATTCATACAGCCTTTGGTCCCATACACAAAATCTTATCTGAGGGACACAAAGCATTTACTGCAGATCCTAGAGAAAGTGGAAATTCTACCAAACGAGAAGTATTTAATTGCAACGGCCGATGTGGAGTCACTATATATTAGTATAGCACATGCAATAGATGCAGTAAAATGGGCCATGGATACATATGGGAGTTTGGTTTCGAAACAAAAGAGATTTATCCTAAGGTGTTTGGCGTATGGATTACAGCATAACTATTTCTGGCATAACAAAGAGTATTATCGACAGTTAAATGGTATAGGGATGGGCACTAAATATGCCCCTAGTGTGGCTAACATTTTCATGGGGAAATGGGAGTAAGAAACATTATATAAGGATACCCCAAAACAATTGGTATTATTCAAGAGGTTCATAGATGACTGTATTGTTATCTGGCAGGGAGAGGAGCCTACCGTATATACTCGAGTATAAGCCGAGATTTTCAGCCTCTTTTTTTGAGGCTGAAAGTGCCCCCCTCGGCTTATACTCGAGTCATCGCTGTCTGCCCGCTCGATCAGCGTGTCGAGCAGACAGACAGCGGCCATTCTATAATTTAAAAGCCGCGCCTCCGGCTCCGCCTTCGCCTGTGATAGGCGGAACACTGAATTTCCCAGCAGCCTGTGTTCCGCCTATCACGGGCATCGTCTCATCCTCGTACTACGGACGAGGATGAGACGATGCCCGTGATAGGCGGAACACAGGCTGCTGGGAAATTGAGTGTTCCGCCTATCACGGACATCCGATAGGCGGAACAGCAGTCAGTGGGAAATTGAGTGTTCCGCCTATCACCGACGGAGGCGCGGCTTTTGAATCCTAGAATGGCCGCCGACGAAGAGCTGAAGGACGGAGGCTCGGGACGGGACGGGCCGGGACGCAGGCTGGACGGACACAGGCAGGCTGGACACAGGTAGGCTGCACGGACACACACACACACACACACACACACACACACACACGGATGCATGGACACACACACACACACACGGATGCATGGACACACACACACACACACGGATGCATGGACACACACACACACACACACACACGGATGCATGGACACACACACAGGGATGGATGGACCCACAGGGATGGACGGACACACAGGGATGGACGGACACACAGGGATGGACAGGCATGTCTCACCCTCGGCTTATACACGAGTCAATAATTTTTTCCAGTTTTTTGGGGGTAAATTGGGGGCCTCGGCTTATATTCGGGTCGGCCTATACTCGAGTATATACGGTAATACAGTTTTTTTGACCAACTAAACAAAAACCAGAAGAATATAAGGCTTACATACGAAATTAGCAACACTAGTATCAAGTTCTTAGATCTGGAAATACTATTGAAGCAAGATGGTTTTTTGACGAAAACATACTTCAAACCGGTGGAAAGAAAAAGCTACATTCCAACAGATAGCTGCCACTATGATCCATGGCTAATAAATTTTCCTAAAGGGCAAATAACGAGGATCAGGAGGAACTGTAGTGATATACAGACGTTTACAAAGCAGGCTGAACAAATAGGAAAAATTTTTATAGAAAAAGGGTACAATGAAGAGTTCATAAAAGGAGAAATTAATAAGATTCTGGAAACATCAAGGGAATCTTTAGTGGTAGATAAAGAAAAAAACAATGAAGTGAATAATGTAGGCCCACTAATGATTTTCAACTATAATGCTCAACACACAAAAATCGAACAAATAATCAGGAAGCACTGGCCACTTTTAAGATCAGATAAAGAGCTTAATAAAATTTTAACAGAAAAACCAAGATTTGTATATAGTAAAGCTCCCACATTAAGAGATATGATTGTTAAAAATGTACTGGATTCACCCAGTAAACAAAATATGGTATTTTTCCAGGTGAAAGTTTTCATCTAATACCACTGGAAAAGAATATGAGATAAAGGATTTTATCTCATGCTGGAGTGTTCATGTTCCTTACAATAGTAGAACTAAGTGACCTTTGTGGAAAAGATTAAGAGAACACGTGCAAAATATAATTTTTTTTTTTTTTTTAAATCCGTGTATCTCGTCATTTTAGAGAAGTGCATAACAGAAACCCTGCTGACCTGAAGTTCTGGGCCATACAAAAATATAAACCCCATTGGAGGGGAAGTCACAAAGTAAGGGAATTAAGTAAAATGGAATCTCAATGGATTTTTGAGATGAATAGTTTTGCCCCGGGGGGGCTTAATATTGATTTTGATTTAAATTGTTTTTTTTTCTGACTTTTAAGTTGTTTTGTAAGGAATTCGTGACTGCAGGTATCTATTAAGGAACTAAATGAAGCGAGGGGCAAAGAGGGAAACAGATTGGATCACAAAACTAGGATTGTTATTTAAATTTATTTTAATTTTATCTATTTTATTTTATTTTTATTTCTATTTTTTATATTTTTTTTATTTTTATATTTATTTTAATTTATTTTATTTTTTCAATCTGTCCCTTTAAGTCAGTCTGCCTATAGGTGATTTTAACAGTTGTTTTTGGTATGTGTAATAAAGGATTTACTATAGGGGTTTTGTAAAGCTCTTTAAAGTTTTTGTTTTTCCAAAAGGTTTTTATGTATTTAATTTTGTTATAGGTGTAATTGCACTCATATTCACGCCTTTGAGGAATGTTGTCTCTGTAGTTCTTTTGCAAAATGTTTGTATTAATAATATGGAGATGTTCCTGCATAGTGGTTTAAGCTTTGATGATGGGTGATGATGACACTATGATTCCGCCCAGTCACTATGGCGACCGATGACAATGAATGGCTTAAAAACCTCCCTGAAGCGTCACAAGCTCATTCCCTTGAGAATGTCACTGTGACGCAACGCGTCGGCGGGAGGAGCTAAGTGGAGTGGAGCCTTCGGTCGTTAGGAAGGCTGTGAGGAGGAGTGATTTACACTGACGCTCAATCAGAAAGCTTGTGTACAAGTCCAGGTTTTGTGAGTAAAACCGCTGAGCATAGAGCAATATCAGCCTATACCTGCCGTATCACACTATTGTGTCTTTTCTTTCTTCTGTTCCCATACATGCCCGTATTTGTTGCAATGGTCTGAATACAAATCGGAGAGAGGATGATATTAGATGACTGAAAGACCAATGTGTGGTTAGAAATCTGAAGTTGAAAAACAGCTGCAGTGTAATGGACGTAATTGAAGCTGATTGCAAGATTTATGCGGTGAAAAAGGAGTGAAACTTGCATTACCAGTGACTTTTTTTATGTTTTGTTTTTTGCTTGTTTTGTGGCGTATTTTTAATGACTTCTAATGATTTACCCTACAATAGCACCTTATTATATTTGACTATAGGAGCAAGTTACCTCATCTTAATTAACTATAGGAGCAAGTTGTCTACCACTGAGGAATATGTTATAAAAAAAATGTTTGTGGGATATCAATATCTTATTGAAATCAAAATCCCCTTTTTTGGTTAAAAGGTTGTAGTACTAGGGACACACATGGACATAGGCACTTTATGTAGTAATTTTTTGGGTATATCAGCACGGGCCTACCAATTATATAGTGGTTACTCAGCACTCTAATTTCCTAGTCTCCATAATTATCTAATTAACCGATTTATTATCTGGGTGTGTATACATATATATGAGAGCACTTTATGTGATCAGGATTGCACTAATTTGCACATATTGCACTTATTTTGCACAGTATGCATGAGAGCACTTTATACTATTGATTATACAAAGTGTTTATTGGAAACCTTTGGGAAGGTTATTTCTAAAAAAATTTGACCACAATTGATTTTAGCGCACTAATATTTTATATAATTTTTAGAGCGAAAGGGGCCTTAAAGTGTCTTTAAATTGTAATTTCAACTAGAAGTTTTTATGTTGTATAGCAGGGGTCAGCAACCATTTTCCACTTAAGAGCCAGAGTCAATGTATGTGATTGCATGGAGGGCCGCATTCACCTGCCAATAAATTAGGATAATAATCTGGAACCCTTTACATTACACAGCCTCTGCACCCCTTCATATATTACACAGCCCCCTGTACCTCTGGACTCCTTTACATCACACAGCCCCCCCCCCCATGTTTTGCTTTAAAATTGCGCACGCTCATGGAATAGTGATAAACTACGGTATACTTAAAAATCTCCATAGACATTGTTTAACTGGTTCCCGACCAGTGCACGCCGATGTACGCCGGCAGAATGGCACGGACAGGCAAATGGGAGTACATGTACGTCCCTTTAAATTCGCCGCTGGCGGCGAGCATGCGCCAGCTGTGACCTCCGTGAGTCGGGTCGTGGGTCCCGCGGACTAGATCGCCGCGGGGATACCCTCGATCGTCTGATGGGGAGGAAGAACGGGGAGATGCTAATGTAAACAAGCATCTCCCCGTTCTGCCTAGAGACAGTGTCACTGATCTCTGCTCCCTGTGATTGGGAGCAGAGTTCAGCGACGTGTCATGTAGCCACGCTCCAGGACACACGAAACCCTTACCCTGCCCCCTAGTGGTTAACCCCCTTTACTGCCAGTGTCATTTCCACAGGAATTGGTGCATTTGTATAGAACTGATTGCTGTATAAATGACAATGGTCCCAAAAATGTGTCAAAAATGTCTGACGTGTCTGCCATAATGTTGCATTCACGATAAAAATCACAGGTCGCCGCCATTACTAGTAAAAAAAAAAAAATTAATAAAAATGCCATAAACTATCCCCATTTTGTAAACGCTATAACTTTTGCGCAAACCAATCAATAATTGCTTATTGCAATTTTTTATTTTATTTTCTTACATCAGGGGACATAGAGCCATAGTACTTACTATGTGGGTTATATCGGCGTATCAGGTGCTGGACACTGACACCACCTTAAGCCATGAACTTTCCCCATATAACCACTCCCACTTCTGGGAGTCCTCATTTTTTCTCGGCCGATCATCAGGCGAAGGATTTACCCCGCCACCACCCGTCATGTTGCCGGCGCTCTTACACTTCCCTGTTGGAAGGGGGTGGGGGCGTTTTCACACGGGGAGGCATGGCTAAACGGCGTCAGACTCCGGCCACACGTGGAGGAAGTAATTTAAGCTACACAGGCAGAGCTGCAGTCTGGCGGTGGAGGGACAGAGCAGATTGGTTGCTGGTCAGGTTTGGTGACACAGGCATCCCCCCTTTGTTGACAACATTGTACTGTATGGCTAGGACTAAATAGCAGCCTTTGTACTGTACTATAGCAAGTGTAACATTCTTTTGCTGGTATTGCCTCTGCTTTGTACTGTAATCTATGAGTGGCAAGGGGGCCAGGAACTTCTCTAAGGGGTCACAACAAACTAAGACCTGGTCCAAAAGAATGTCATCCTCCTCTGAAAGTGTTGCGGCGACCGGTCAGATTGAGCCGTTGGGGGAGGCTGTTGTTGCTCAGGACGCTTCAGCCCTTGAGTATGTTACACGTGAAGTGTTGTCTTCTACCATTGCTGGCTTAGAGAAAAAGCTTGATGTGATTTTAACCCTTCAGAGCGGGGTTAAACGCAGTAGATCCCCATCAAGTGCTCAAGAGCCTCCTCTGGAGGTTCAGGATGCCGGGGATCAGGCAGATCTTCCTAGAGATATGGAAGATATTGGCTTATCCTCTTCTGAGGATCCTAACACGGAAGGAGTATCGCGGCAGGAGAGCTTGCTTGTGCACACTCTCACTAAGTTGGTTCGTTCAACTTTTTTGCTAGGCTTCAAACCTCCAGCTGGGGATGCCTTTCCTATCCATGCGTGGCTACGAAAGCTTATGCACGTAGAGTGGGAGCATCCAGATAAACCGTTTTATCCTCCTAAGAGATTTGCCAAACTGTATCCTATGGAAGAGGATTACTATAAGAAATGGGGGATTCCAGCGGTTGATGCTGCGATTACCTCTGTAAATAACCTCACATGTCCGGTTGATCATACACTCATGTTGAAGGACTCAACGGATAAGAAGCTGGAGCACCTTTCTAAGAACCAGATGGCTTTAGCATGTTCAGCAGTGCAGCCGGTTCTGGCCACAATGGGTGTATCCCAGGCCATTAAGGAACAATTTGAGGACATGTTTAAATTTTTCCCTGTTGAACAGGTTCAGCAGTATGCTGATTTAGCAGACGCACTGTGTTTCACAGTAGATGCTATGGGAGATGCGTCCATTCAGATTTCACATCTGATGTTGGGACTTGTGCATTCTCTCAGAGTTCTTTGGCTAAAGAGTTGGTCAGCCGAAGCACTGTGTAAAAAGCTCCTAGCCAGTTTCCCTTTTCATGGTGAACGGCTATTTGGAGAAGATTTGGATAAAACTTACAAAAGATTTCCAATGGCAAAAGCTCTCTGTTGCCAGTAAAGAAGAAATATAGACATTTCTCATTTAAGCAGGCCTCTTCTCTTGTATCAGGGACATCAGCCTCTAGGCAGTCTCGACGGCCTCAGCCATCAGGTTCAAGGGGGAAACCTCAGGGACAGCACCAAGGTCAGAAAAGATCTTGGGGAAAGAAGCCCACCAAGCAGAGTACTAAAGCCTCCTTATGAAGGGGTGCCCCTGCTCGCCCGGGTGGGGGGAAGGCTCCTGCAATTTTCAAAGATCTGGCAGGAGCAATGTCAGGACAAATGAGTGGCTTCTGTGGTGTGTCTAGGTTACAAACTAGAGTTCTGAGTTTTGCCGTCTCCCTGGTTTCTAAGGTCAGGGGTTCCCAAGGACCCAGAAAAGAAGGCTCTCCTAGCACTGGACCATCTGCTAGCCAAGGCAGTCATATCAGAGGTTCCCTTAAGCCCCGTACACACGAGAGGACTTATGTCCGACAGACTTCCAAAGGAGTTCCGCCGGAGTTCCGCTGGAGTTCCGCCGGAGTTCTGACAGACTTTTCGGCCGAACGGACTTGGCCACACACGATCACACTAAACTCCGACGGATTCGAACGTGATGACGTACGACCCGACTCGAATAAGGAAGTTCATAGCCAGTAGCCAATAGCTGCCCTAGCGTCGGTTTTAGTCCGTCGGAGTAGCATACACACGAGCGGATTTTTCGAAGGGGACCGGGTCCGGCGGAGTTCCGTCGGGAAAATTTGAAGCATGCTTCATTTCTAAAGTCCGTCAGACTTTTGCGAAGCTAAAGTCCGTTGCAGCCCACACACGATCGGATAGTCTGACGGACTCGGTCTGACGGACTTTGGATGTTGAAAAGTCCGCTCGTGTGTACGGGGCTTTAGAGGAACAGGGCACAGGTTTTTATTCAAACCTCTTCACAGTCCCGAAACCAAACAGGGAAGTAAGGCCTATTTTAGATCTCAGGGATCTAAATCGGCACTTGAGCATCCGATACTTCCGGTAGTAGCCATCCTCCAAGGAGGACATTTTTTGGCTTCAATCGATATCAAGGATGCATATCTTCATGTGCCAATATTTCTCACTCACCAGATGTTTTTACGTTTCAAAGTTGAAAACCATCCCTTTCAGTTTGTAGCCCTGCCATTCGGTCTTACCACAGCTCCTCGAGTATTCTCAAAGATTCTGGCTCCTGCTTTAGCCAGATTAAGGGCTCAGGGCATAATGGTCCTAGCCTATTTGGACGATCTACTCTTAGTAGATCATTCGGTTTCTGGGTTAGACCACAGTCTGGTAACAACGATAAACTACCTGGAATCTCTAGGCTGGGTTCTCAATCTAGAAAAATCCTCATTGAGGCCATCAAGGAGAGTACAGTACTTGGGATTAATCATAGATACCAGGCAGGGAAAGGTATTTCTACCTCCAAAAAGAATCAGTTCCATTGTAGAACTAATTCATCTCATCAAGGCAAAGAAAAAGCCCTCCAGTCGGTTGTGCATGAGATTGTTGGGGAAGATGGTGGCCTCCTTTGTTTTCATTCAAGATTATTACAAAGCTCAATCATGTTATCTTGGAACAAGAAGGTTCAGGCCTTAGATTTTCAGATTCAGCTTGCTCCCGAAGTACATCAGAGCCTGAATTGGTGGCTGATATCCAGCAACTTTCAAAACGGAAGGACATTTCTACCTTCCACCTGGAAGGTAGTAGCCACGGATGCCAGTCTTTTTTAGGCTGGGGAGCGGTCCTGGAAGAGGATTCTGTCCAGGGAAAGTGGTCCAGGTTGGAAAAGACCTTGCCTATCAATATTTTGGAAATTCGGGTAATCCGTCTGGCTTTAAGAGCCTGGACGGTCAGACTGAAGGGCTGTGCTGTCAGGATTCAAGTCTGACAACGCCACGGCTGTGGCTTACATCAATCACCAAGGGGGCACAAGGAGTCGTGCAGCCCAGAGAGAGGTGAATCGCGTTCTGTCTTGGGCAGAACACAACGTCCCTTGCCTATCGCCAATTTTCATTCCCGGGATAGAGAATTGGCAGGCGGACTACTTGAGCCACCAACAATTGTTCCCAGGAGAGTGGTCTCTTCACCCGACCTCTTTCTTGCTATATGTCAGAGATGGGGTACTCCGGACGTGGACCTGTTCGCATCCAGATTCAACAACAAAGTCGACAACTGTGTGTCAAGAACAAGGGATCCGCTAGCTTGCGGAACAGACGCATTAGTCTTCCCATGGGATCAGTTTTCTCTGATCTATGCACTTCCTCCAGTTCTGCTACTTCCGTGTCTTCTTCGCAGGAACAAAAGGAGGCAATTCTCGTGGCCCAGAAGGCCTTGGTTCGCCGAGATCATAAGGATGGCAGTAGGAGTTCCCTGGACTCTGCCTTTACGGCCGGACCTTTTTTTTTCTCAGGGTCCGGTATTCCATCCTACCTTACAGATGCTAAATTTGATGGGCTGGCTATTGAGATCCTATTATCTCCTTCAGTCATATCTACCTTGATTTAATGCCCAGAAGCCAGCTTCCAGGATCATTTACTATAGAGTCTGGAAGGCATATGTTGCCTGGTGCAGATCCAAGGTTTGGTACCCCAGGAAATATGTTCTAGGTAGAATTCTTGATTTCCTACAGATGGGATTAGAGACAAATCTGAATTTGAATACCATCAAGGGCCAGATCTCGGCCTTGTCAGTATTATTTCAGTGGCCTTTAGTTTCTCACTCTTTAGTGCGTAGCTTTGTGCATAGGGTAACATGGATCAGTCCTCCGATCAGGACACCCCTAAATCCTTGGGATTTGAATTTGGTCTTGTCAGCTTTGCAGAAGCCTTAGGGGAAATTCCCTTGGTTCTGTTGACCAGAAAGATAGTCTTTCTGGTTGCCATTTCTTCTTCTAGAAGAGTTTCTGAACTAGCGACTCTATCTTGTAAGGAGCCATATCTGATTATGCATAAGGATAAGGTGGTTTTTCGCGTTCATCCGGAATTCCTGCCAAAAGTCGTGACAGGGTTTCACTTAAACCAAGATATTGTTTTTCCTCCATTCTTTTCAGAGCCTCAATCTAGGGAAGAGAGGTTGCTGCATTCCCTTGATGTAGTAAGGGCGGTCAGAGTGTATCTAAAGGCGACCGCTCAGGTTTGTAAGACAGATATTTTGTTTATTCTGCCGGATGGTCCAAGGAGAGGACAGGCAGAGCATCTAGATCCACTATTGCCAAGTGGATTCGTCAAGTCATTGTGCAGGCTTATGGTTTAAAGAGGAAAATTCCTCCTTTTCATGTTAAGGGACACGCTACCAGGGCGATTCTTACCTCCTGGGCGGTGCATCATCAGGCCTCGGCCTCTGCGGCTCAGATCTGTAAAGCCGCGACGTGGTCTTCAGTTCATATATTTGCCAGATTTTATCAAATCGATGTTAAGGGTCAGGAGGATTCTGCCTTTGGGAGCAGCGTACTGACTTTTTTGTTGTGTCGTCCCCGTCCCCCCTTCAGTTGCCATTGCTATGGGACATCCCACGTAGTAAGTACTACGGCTCTGTGTCCCCTGATGTAAGAAAAGAAAATAGGATTTTTAAAACTGCTTACCTGTAAAATCCTTTTCTTTTATGTACATCAGGGGACACAGGGTCCCTCCCTTCTTCTCTTTATACACTTTGATTGCTTGGCTACAAAACTGAGGACTCCTAGTAGTGGGAGGGGTTATATGGGGGAAGTTCACGCCTTAAAGGGCGTGCCAGTGTCCAGAACCTGATATGCCGATATAACCCACGTAGTAAGTACTAAGGCTCTGTGTCCCCTGATGTACATCAAAGAAAAGGATTTTACAGGTAAGCCGTTTTAAAAATCCTATTTTTTTTTTTTACCAAAAATATGTAGAAGAATAATTATCGGCCTAAACTGAGGAAAAAAGTTTTGGGGGATATTTATTATAGCAAAATGTAAAAAATAATGCATTTTTTTTTCTTTCAAAATTGTCGCTTTATTTTTTTGCGCTATAAAAAAACCCCCCAAAAAAACACAGAAGTGATCAAATGCCACCAAAAGAAAGCTCTATTTGTGGGAAAAAAAGGACATCAATTTTCCACGTCGCACGACCGCACAATTGTTAGCTAAAGCGACACAGTGCCGAATCGCAAAAAGTGCTCTGGTCAGGAAGGGGGTAAAATCTTCCGGGGTTGAAGCAGTTAAAACGCTTGTTGGTTGGAGGCTAGAGAGTGGGAACCTTGAGGTGGAGAGTGTGAACAAGTTTTGCTTTTGACTGCTGGTGATTGCAGTGTTGCATTTTAGGTTCTTTTTGCAGCTTTTTTTTTTTTTTTATTCTTTATTTAAATTTTTCATTTAAGTTGCGTACAAAACATCATCAAGTATTATAAAAGAAAACCATAGGACCAAAATACATTCATGCCCTTAAATTTTTCACATTATCCTGGTTTTCTTTCTTTACTTCTCGAGTTCTTCTAAAATATCTCCCTCCCACCCCTCTCCCCACCCCTACCGACCCATTACCTCGTTAAAAATCATAGATTGTCTAAAGATTTTCCAGTATTTCCATTTCATATGGAATCTCTTTCTTTCTCTTTCTTCCTCCATTCCCAGCCCTTCAATACTATACATTTCCTCAACTTTTCCTAGCCATTCCTTTACTTTGGGTGCTTCTATTTCTTTCCATTTTTTCGGAATCAGGCTTTTTGCCACGTTTATTAATGAGCTTGTGAGGGAATTCCTATACTCCTTAATTGGGGTATCTACTGCATGGAATAGGCATAACCATGGGTTCTCAGGTAACTGTATTTTAGCTATTACTTCTATATATCTTATTATTTCTCTCCAATATTCTTTAATCTTGGGACAATCCCACCATATATGGGCCAAACTTCCCGTTTGTCCACAATTCCTCCAACATTTCCCAGATTGTCCCTCCTGGTACTTTGCCATTATATCTGGGGTCCTATACCATCTTACTAAAATTTTATAATTTGTTTCTATCATCTTACTATTTTCCGTGGATCTGTGCACCATCTTCAATATTTTTTCTATATTTTGGTTTTCACCCCGTGCTCCTATCTCTTCTTCCCATTTTTGAATGAAAGTTGGTACCTCCGCTTCACATTCCCGTCTCAAGACCTTATAAAGCTGGGCAATACCTGCCCTTGGGGATTTCCCCTCACATATCCGCTCCAAGGCAGTCAAATTTTCTCCATCTCTAAGCGGTTGTGGTAGTCTTGAGACGAAATGTCTAAGCTGCAGGTATCGCCACTCATTCAAATCCATCCAATCATTTTCTTTCTGTAATATTGCTAGTGTTTTCAATTTCCCCTCTTTAATTATGTGTCGTAATTGCATATTATCTTGTTTTATCCATTTCCCTCCTATTGTACTTTTACCAGGTGCAAAAAAATCATTATCTTTTAAATAAATTAAAGGGGAATTATATTTCCACTTATTATGTTTGTGTATTCCCTCCCATACTCTAAACACATTTTTTGTGACCAAAGGTGTTGTCTTCCCTAGTGATCTATATTTTAAAGGAGTCCAGATTTCTCTACCTAAATTTGTGCCTGATAAACTGTGTTCTATTTTTCCCCATCTTTTTTTTACTTTCTAATTTTGCCCATTCCACCACCCGTGTTAACACTGCTGCTTCGTAATATTTTCTAAAGTCTGGGACATTCAGACCCCCCTCGTCTTTTCCCTTTTGCAAAGTCTTCAGTGGGATTCTAGGTTTCTTGTTGTTCCAGATAAATTTAGAAATTAAAGAATTTATCATTTTAAAATATAGGGGGGGGATATATATTGGTAATAGCTGAAATTTATAAAGGATTTTAGGTTGAATAATCATTTTTAAGGCATTAATTCTTCCTAACCATGACAGGGGCTTTGTTCTCATTCTCCTTATTTCTTCTCTCAATTCTTCTAGAAGGGGGATATAGTTTATTAGGTACATTTTTTCTATTGATGCAGTCAGTTTAATCCCTAAATATTTAATTTCCTTTTGCCATAGAAATGGGAATTCTCTCTTAATGTCAAGTTCTTCTCTCGGATTTATATTTACGTTTAAGATTTCTGACTTGCTTGGGTTGATTTTAAAGTTAGATAATTCTCCGTATTCCTGTAAAGCCTTTAACAAGTTTGGCATGGAGATTCGTGGGCTGGATACATAAAACAGAATATCATCCGCGAATGCGGCTGTCTTATGTATTTCCCCCTCTATCTCAACCCCCTTTATATCTGGGTTTCTCCTTATCGTCTCCAGGAGTGGCTCCAATGCCAGAACGAACAATAGGGGGGACAGCGGACACCCCTGTCTAGTCCCATTGTTCATTCTGAAGGCTGTTGATAGTACCCCATTAACTCTTACCACTGCCTTGGGGCTGTTATATAGTGCCTTTATCCACTTCAAAATTTTGGGACCAAACCCCATTCCCCTTAGGGTACCCATCATGAATCCCCAGTCTACTCGGTCAAAAGCTTTCTCAGCATCTATTGATAGGAGTAGACTGGGGATTCTACTCTCCTTCATCCTCTGAAGCAGTAATAATGACCTTACTCCATTATCTTTTCCTTCTCGCCCCTCAATGAATCCCACCTGATCTGCATGGACTAAGCTAGGCATTAACTTCTTTATTCTAGCGGCCAATATTTTTGCGAACAATTTAATGTCCGTATTGAGTAGTGAGATCGGTCTATAGTTTGAGCATATTGTATTCTCTTTTCCCTCTTTCAATATCGTGGAGATTGTCGCAGTGGAGGCCTCCTCGCTCAGTCCATATTTTGTACCTAGTCCATTATAATATGCACATAAAATTGGGGCTAGTATGTCTCCAAACTTTTTTAGATATTCTATTGTATAGCCATCAGGCCCTGGACTCTTTCCTCCTTTGGTCTCTTTTATTGCCTGTATTACTTCTTGGACTGAGATTGGATTCTCCAATTCCTGCGCCAATTCCCCCGGTATTTTAGGGATATTTGCTTGAAATATATAGTCTTTGATTTTTCCCCTTCTCTTCATCTCTTGCTTTTCTGTCTCTTTTTTTCTCACGGAATATAACTGCCCATAATATTCTCTAAAAACTTCTGCTATTTCCTTAGTTTTATAGACCGACTCTCCCTCTTTATTTAATATTTTCTCTATATAATTCTTCGATCTTTTTTTCCTCAATATCTTTGCTAAGATCTTACTATTTTTAATGCCGCTATAATATCTCTCTTTATTAATCCTATTATATATCGTCCTCATTTCCTGTTCCATTAATTCCCCGAGTTCCTCTCCTTTCATAGCCAGTTTATGTAATAGGTCCACTACCTGTCCACTTTCCCTGCCATTTGCCTTTTTATGTTCTTGCTCTAATCCATGGATTTCCTCCCTCAACTCTCTACTCTTTTTAATACCTTCTCTCTTCCTATTTGTACCTAGTGAAATATATATCCCTCTTATATAAGCTTTATGTGTCTCCCAAATAATATTTTCCATATTCTCTTCATTTAAATTAGTGGTAAAAAAAAACTCCAATTCCTTTCTAATTATTTCCTCTCCCTTCTCGTCCAACAGTTCCCTATTCAATTTCCAGGAAAAAGGAGATTTCTGAAATCCTGGGATTTTGATCTTCAGGCATATTGGAGAATGATCAGACAATGTTCTAATTCCTATATCTGTGGATATCACCTCGTCCAGAACCCTATGTTCCACTAACCAGTAGTCGATCCTTGTGTACGTCCCGTGTACCGGGGAATAGAACGAGTAGTCTCGTATCCTTGGGTGCATAGTTCTCCACACATCCATAAGCTGGTACTGATATAGCCTGTGTTTTATTATTCTCCTCTGCTCCTTCCCAATCCCCTGCACACGGGACGAACTATCCATTTGCGGATTCATACAAAAGTTCATATCTCCAGCTATAATTACTCTTCCTCTTTTAAAATCCCATAATTTCTCCAATATTCCTTTCAGAAAAACCGTTGGACTTCTATTTGGGCAGTATATGTTAGCGAGGGTATAGTCTACTCCCCATAGTTTCCCCTTCAGAAAGAGGAATCTACCCTCCGGGTCGACTAATCTTTCTTCTATTTTATAGTATACCTCCCGTCCTATACCGATAGCTACCCCTTTTGAGTTCCTTGAGTAAGAATCTCCATAAAACCACACCGGGAACCTAGGGGAGTATATTCTAATCTTGCTTTCGTATGATAGATGGGTTTCCTGTAAGAACACTATACCCGCTTCATATTGTTCTATTTCTTTCAGAATTTTAAACCGCTTTGCTGATTCATTTAGCCCCCTAACGTTATATGACAAACAATTAACTATAGACATAGCTTTTAGTCAGGCTGGTTTCTCCTCTTTTCTCACTTAACGAGGTTCTCTGCTGTCGGGTCTTCTTTCTCCCCCCACCCCTCCCACCCCCCCCTCCCAACCTCCTCCCAACCCTCCCAGACCCCTCTTTGGTCCTTGTACCTATATCCAGAATATATCCCCATCCTGGAATATGTACCTCACCCCTTGGGGTGAAGCTCCAAGCCCGGCATTCCGTGTCCCTCCACTCCCCCCCGGCCTTGAAGGCCCGGTAGACATAGGGGGGGAGAGGAGGGAGCAGATAGTCCAGGGAGGCTTTTTGCAGCTTTTTAACACCTGTTTCTGCCACTTTTTAAACAGCCTTTTTTTTTCTTTTTGTTCCTTTAGCCTACTAATTAACCACTTGCTTACTGGGCACTTAAACCCCCCTCAGTCCCAGACCAATTTTCAGCTTTCAGCGCTGATGCACTTTGAATGACAATTGCGCGGGCATACAACACTGTACCCAAATGAAATTTTTATCATTTTTTTCCCACAAATAGAGCTTTCTTTTGGTGGTATTTAGTTACAGCTCGGAGTTTTATTTTTTGCTAAACAAACAAAAAAAGATGCAAAAAAAAAAAAAAAATAAATAAATCATGTTTTAATAGTTTGTTATAAAATTTTGCAAACGGGTCATTTTTCTCCTTCATTGAAGTGCGCTGATTAGGCGGCACTGATGGCTGCATTGGTGGGCACTGATGGGCTGCATTGGTGGGCACTGATGGGCTGCATTGGTGGGCACTGATGGGCTGCATTGGTGGGCACTGATGGGCTGCATTGGTGGGCACTGATAGGCTGCACTGGTGGGCACTGATAGGCATAGTTAAGGCGGCACTAATAGGCACAGATAAGGCGGCACTGATGGGCAAAGATGGGCACAGATAAGATGGCATGGATGGGTGGCACGGATAAGTGGCATGGATGGGTGGCACGGATGGGCACTGATAGGTACCACTGATAGATGGGACTGATGGGCATTGATAGGTGGCACTGATAGGTGGCTCTGATAGGTGGCACTGCTGGGCACTGATGGGCGGCACTGCTGGGCACTGATGGGCGGCACTGCTGGGCACTGATGGGCGGCACTGGGTCGCAGCACCTTTGAGGCAGATTGTGGGCACTGTGGGTGGCACTGCTGGATGGCACTGTGTGTGGCACTGTGTGTGGCACTGTAGGTGGCACTGTGGGCACTGATGGGGGGCACTTACTTTTATTCAGGATGGCACGGCGGTGGGCAGGTGGGCACTGGCAGGGGGCAGGTGGTCAGCTGTATTGCTGGCCGTGATCGGGACTGATGTCCCGATCACGGCCGCCGGTGATCGGCTTTTTTTTTCTCTCCTCGTGCTGTCAGCGCGAGGAGGAATAATAGCCGATTACCGGCTCCGTTCTATCACATGATCAGCTGTCATTGGCTGACAGCTGATCACGTGATAAGGGGTCGGGATCGACCCCTTGCACGGATCGGTGATCAGGCGAGTCTCACGGACTCGCCGATCACATAGCGCGCCGCGCGCCGCTCAGGGGGCGCGCAGGCCGCTCGTATCCGGGACGACGTCAATAGACGTAGTCCCGGAAATGTGGGTCCGCGCTGTTGCCGTCATTTTGCAATAGCGCGGATCCCAAGTGGTTAAGGAGAGTGGTTAATTGGTCACAGGTGCTTGAGGCCTATATAAATTTCTGTAGAACTAATTTTGAGCCTGCTGGAACTCTGTCCAAGTGGAGCTGGACTAAGTGGTGAGTTAAAAACCAAGAGTGGAAAACAGGAGGTGATAACAGGGGTCATAGTACCTGTGTAGTGTGAGTACCTGAGTGTTGTCTAAGTAGTGTGTGTGGAACATTAGTACTTGTGTATTGTGAGTGCATGTTAGGTCTGCGAGTGACTGTGTATTGTCTTGTTACGTATTCGTATCAGGAAGCTAGTTGTTAGGTAATTTGGACAGGGTTATTAATAATTTTTATATACTATTAATATTTTGGTCTTTCATATATATGCTTATATTAGCATTTTGCATTTATAGGTTGTATATTTTGAATTTTAATTTCATTAAGCACATTTATATACACCTCCTACTGGGTTTTTTGCATATCTTGGCGATAATGCGATTTTAGGCAACAAATTATTTTATATATATGTCTATATTAGCGTTTTGCACTTATAGTTTGCATATTTGGGATTATAATTTCACTAGCACATTCACACACGCCTCCTACTGGGAATTTGCTTACTTAACCATATTTTGGCGATAATGCGATTTTAGGGAATATTGCTTTTTAGCGATACAGATACAAATCTTTTGTTTTCTTGTTTGTTGTTGTTTGGTTTTTGGTTTTTTCCTTTTCCTTCGTTAATTGGAACTATTTGTCAATCTCAGGAATTAATCTACAGTAGGAATTTTGTTGTTGTTTGGGACATCTGAGTAGCTTGTAAATTAAAAATCGCAGAATAGCAGTTTTTTGGGGTTATACCTCCTTTTATTATATATATATTCTTTAGGATGAATACATGATATATTCGGGATTATATATTTATATACATACATGTAAGGAGTTTTATTTGTAGGTAGCGCCAATTACCCTGGTTACCATATTGTTCTATTTTTTGGAGGAAACACCTATTGGAGTTTCTTTCTTTGTGGGTGGCAGCAACCTAATGATATAACTAGTATTTGGCCGTAGCCACTGTTATTGCTATCCTTTCCTACTTCCCACCGTTGTCGAGCGTGGTTTTCCTTAATTTTATACTGATGTTGGCACCAATGACAGAGGCAGAGGGAGTGTCCTAAAGAATGATTTTAGGAACTTAGGAGCTAAATTGAGGAAAAGGGCCTCCAAGGTAGTATTCTCAGGAATACTACCGGTACATCGAGCCACACCAGAAAGGCAGAGGGAAATTAGGGAAGGTAACCAGTGGCTGAGGAGCTTGTGTAGTAAGGAGGGGTTTGGGTTCCTGGAGGACTGGGCCGACTTTTCAGTCGGTCACCAGTACTATAGAAGGGACGGACTGCACTTAAATGAGGAGGGTGCAGATCAGCTGGGAATGAAGATGGCCAAAAAGTTATGCCACGTACACACGACTGGGCTTTCCGGGAGAAAAGGTCTGACGGTTTTCCCGACGGACTTTTGATGGAGTTCCAACGAACGGACTTGCCCACACACGAACGGACTATTCGTTTTGAACGTGATGATGCTCGACGGGACTAGAAAAGGAAGTTCAGTAGCCAATAGCTGCCCTTGCGTCATATTTGGTCCATTGGACCAGCATACAGACGAACGGTTTTCCTGATAGGAATTGAGTCCGTCGGACAGATTTGAAACATGTTCTATTTCTAGGTCCGTCCGTTTTTTAAAGAAAAAAACTGACTATCCCACACACAATCGGACTATCCGACGGAATGATTCAGTCGGACCTATTCTGCCGGAAAGCCCGGTCGTGTGTACGGGGCATCTGAGGGGTTTTTAAACTGGGCGAGGGGGGGGGGGGGGAGGGTCCACTGGTAGAGATAGTGTAGAACATAACATATTATGGAGGGATCCGAGGTATATAAGACTCCAAATCACTCCGTGCACTTAAAAGCATTCAAAACACCAAGTTTGGCAGTTTTGAATATTGTACTTTAAAAAAAAAAAATTGGTTCCTTTAAGTCTACTGTAAACCGGAAGTTGTCATGACATCACTTCCGGGTTACTAGATCCGAGACCAGATCAAAGCTGATTCTCGCTTCATTCGGGTCTCTGGCTGGTCGCTTGGGTCTCCCAGTGGGACGGGAGAGCCTGAGCAAGCCATGGGTGGGAGGGGCGCCCCCTCCCACTGCTTGGGAAAACAGCCAAGTGGCTTCTTAGCTGCATCGGTAGTTATCCCAAGAAAGCCGGCCGGGGAATTCATCGGATGCACTGACGGGCCGGACATTTAGTGGTGGTGGGCCGTAGGTTTCTGGCCCAGTTGTAGAGCATGATAAAATGTTGTTGATATCCAATGGGATGCTTTGCTTGTGGCCATTGGGGAACTGGTAGACAGCTGTGGCAAACTTTATAGATAAACCCATAAGCAGATTGATAATATTTCTCATTGGGTACCAGAAGGATGGAGTTCTTTGTTTAGACAGCATCCAGGGTTCGTATTTACTTCCCTGACTGGGTTGTTGACTTTCCTGCAGCTCTATTGTATTCTGCCAGCGAGGGGGGTGTGGGGAGCCTTCATGGCCAGCAGAGTACAATGATTGCTGCTATCCATAATAGCTGCCAGCAGTGATCGCATGCAAACAAGGCTGTTTGCATTGAAATCATTTAATTCAGTACAACCAACTTGCTCATGGATCGAATCTTGGTCAGCACGTGCTGAACCAGCTGAGATTAGATCCATCTATGGCTGGCTTAACAGTAAATTTCTGGTCTACAACAAGATGGTGCCTCACTGTACTGTACTGTTTTGTTCTCAAAGGATCAAGGAATTTCTGGTATTTTCACTTTTTTGGCCTGCTAAGTGCAAAAATACTTGCTGATTTTACTAGAAATCTTGAGTTGATAACGTCCTGTGCATAAGGAGAAGAGATATGTGGCCCTTGTAATAGGTCAGAAATGTAGTAGGCAGTGATGGCACCATATGGTTGGGAACTTTATAGCTATGTTGTCATGTTGAAGAGGAAAGTAAGAACATTCTATATTTTTGACACTTCAACAGTTATTCTGCCCTTGTTGTGTTTAAAGGGATAAAACATGGATTTGTGAATGTATTATAGAGATGAACGTAACAAGTTTTTTTTTTTTAAATGCCCAGTGTACACAATGAGAAACAAGTCAGCATGATTTCAGGGAGGCGTGTTGTTTATGTGGTGGGGGCAATTTTGAAAGGTTGATGCATTTACCAGAACTTAGAAGATGTGCTATCAATTGCCCCTCTGTTACTTTTGTCAATGGTTCTCCTCCATTCCGTACCCAAGGATGTGCTACCTAGGTGCATAGCAGGCTGTAGGTTAGTGTCTTTACCCCATTCTTGTCTCGTGGTGGTTGCACTGGGATCACTTTTACTTGGGGTATATCCAAACTTAGTGGTGGTTTATCACAATAGATCATCATTGACTTAAGGCTACTCCTAAGGAACCTTGAACCAGATCTGTGTGTTGAGATTTAGGAGTGCTATCCTTCGAGAAGTTTGTAAATGTAGCAGCTACAATTAAGTGCTTTTTGTAGAAAAATGTAATAAAAGCTGCAAACATGTTTCACAATGTCACTTTCCTCAAGGCTTAGAACTACAACCTGAAAATCGCTGTGTTGTGAAGGCTTCTGGGGCCTCTCAGTTTAGTGTCTGTTATCTCTCCGCTCTCTCCTATGGGGGGGATTGGATGAACATGGACCCTCTGTCCGTGTTCATCCGATCCGCTCTGCAGACGGATAGAAAAATAGGCTTTTCCTCCGTCTGCACAATCGGACCATAGTGGGGACGCATGATATTGGTTGTCAGCGGATGTTCATCTGCTGACACCCGCTATCTCATAGGGATGCATGTATGTCCGTATTTCATCCAAAAACAGATGGATGAAATACAGACATATTGTCCACACGTGTGAAAGGGGCCTAATGCATTCTATTCATTAAGATAAAAAAAAAAAAAAACACCTGTGTGTACTACTTGCACTCTGGCTCCTTCATCCCGACATACAGATCAACTTCAAACCACCTTGTCTGTCATATTTTTGTCAAAATTTGGGACACAGACCAGCATGGCAGTCACCAGAAATTTTGGGACCCCTTACACCGCTTTAGACCGGGGCCTGACTGCCAATATTCCCCAGGGCCCACCCACTGGCTGTCCCATTGAGTCCTTCGGTGCCCCCACTTTTATTTTAACACTCTTATCGTCTATCCCCATACCCACCCTGATATTATCCACATTCCTCTCCAGGAGAGGGATGGATGATTCTGGGTGGGGATGAGCATGTTGGAGATTCAGTGGTGGCTGGTGCTCTATTAGTAGGGGGGTTCAGGTAATGCATGCACCTGAGAGGGCTGGGTCCATTCCAACCACTAAGGAGACTGACCACACCCCCTTCCCGAGTCCCGCCCAATCACAATGCTAGTAACCTAGCAGCAGTGAAGGAAGCAGAGCGAGTGCAGGATCACCTTGTGCATGTATGTGACATTCTTGATTGTGGGCGCCGCGCAGCCAGTGGCTGCACTAGTCTAACAGTTTAATTAAGCTGCTGTATGGGGGTGCCTGTACCCCCATGATGGCGGCCCTGCAGACCAGTACTGTTTGCAAGTGTCCATAAGCAAATTTCCAGGAAATATTACATATTCCGCAATATATGGTATTTAATATGTTGACATTTATGTATATACACACTAGTTAAAGCGTACCTGGAAGTGTTGCCTTTTGGCTATAGATACAAGAGAAAGTCCATCGTTTTTCTAGGAGTTTTTTTTTTTCTTTTAAAGCATCACAGAGCAAATTCTCTTTCAGGACAAAATGACCTTACAATATGATTGGATGTCTCTATCTTTGTCCCTATTTATATTGGCCGGAACAAGCTGTGACACTTGTGACGACATTCAGGGCCGGTACCCACTGGTGCGATGTCCAACATCACATCCAATATCTGTGCGATGCGATTTCAGCCATACAGATTGTATGGCAGAATTTGCATCGCATTCAGATCCAACTCACACAGGACCCTTTTCTGGTCTGCAGCAGAATACGATCGCATGGCTGTGATCTGATTCGTGTGCAAATTTTCAGTTCGCACTGCTTTATGCAAACTGATTTGGGGGGTTCACATAGGACAGTGTGAACTGCCGCTAGGAGACATGTGATGCGGGAACCTGCGGTGGATTCGCAGGTGAACCGAGCCTCGATATTCAAAGGAACTATTCATCATAGATATATGTGTACCCCCGAAGGAGCTGCTTTTGTTTGTTCAGTCTGTTACTCGGCCCCCTCTCGCACACCTGGCAATAGTATAAGTGCAATGACCAATGAGAAACACACACGTTATGATAAAACACAGAAATTGTCTTTATTGCAATATTTCTGTGGAAAGATGAGACAGCAACAATATATATTCAGCTAAGCAACTTCAGAGCAATAACTGAGATTTAAGAGCGATAAAGCTCTTACTCCTATATTCAAGCTGATTTTAGGGCATTCCAAACCTGAGAATGTCCCCAAGAGCAGAGGCACACTTAAATAGTAAATAAAGCACAATATAACACTTTAAGTGAGATTGGCTCTATGAGTCCAGGCAGGAGGAGAGTAGAGGAATGACCCTCTTCTGTCAGATCTCTCTCTCCGCCCCTGACACCACAGGCCCGACTCTAAACACTTTATTCAAATCAACATGTAATGGCCTAACTTCCTAGATAAACTGTCCCACACACCCACTGCATATACAGAGCCCTGAACATGTATGTCTGTGTGGATCCATATGGCACTAGTAGCTTCAGTCTTTTTGAAGAAAAGATACGATTTGGTGTCTTCAGCTAGCCACTTTTGTTGGTGTACTTAAACTCCTGAATAGCAGGGCCAAACAACACAACTGGACCAGATTATCAAGTGAAGCAGGCAGGATCTTTCCCAGCAAGGTGAGAGGACAATGTCTGTATACAGTGTCCCTGGGAACGGATGGCCTTATCCTTTATCCTTGTGGCACTGCAAGTGTCAGAAAGATGACTACCAGCAATGATGTCTGTATACAGTGTTCATTTAACTTCTTCTGTGGGGCAGTGTCTGTTTCTTGAATATGGGCAAAGCTCCCTCACTAAATCCTGCGGTCAAGGATTCACGCGAATGTCCTGGAACAGGCAGGCTCTCCTGGTCACCTCACACTGGAACGATTCGTCGTCTGTGCAGGTGCGTCTGGATGTGTGCCTGGGATCCCCCTCTCTCAGGCTGGATGTGAAGTTACCTGAGAGACGCCATCTCTCCCTCAGGTCTGATCTCTTTCACCGCCTCATGCTGACTATCTCTTCAGAAATTAAAATGGAGTCGTCTTCTTTCCTGCCCACAGAGAATGCTCCCCCGCAGACATGATGGGCTCATTTCTCCCTAATGGAAGAACCTCTGCCAGCCTGGCTATGCCAATGCAAGTCTCAGGCTGCAGCAATTGCAGGGCACCTGCTACATATGGATCCCACCACCATAGTAGAGTTGTTTTCAAAGTACAAGTTTTATTTTTCCTAGATGAGGAAATAAAAATATGGAGATTGGGAGGTCTGACTTCCCTTTCTGCATACGTCTGTTTGTATAGAGGTTCTCTTTTATAGGATGGGAAGGTCCTGCTGACCATAAGGGGGCAGGAAAGTATGGTTAATCTGCCAATCGAGTACAAGTGGGGAAGATAAAATATATATATGTATATATATATAATCTCTGCATGGAAAACACATAGGGGAGATTTACTAAAACTGGTGTGTGCAAAATCTGGTGCAGCTGTGCATACACCAATCAGCTTCCAGGTTTTATTGTCAAAGCTTAATTGAACAAGCTGAAGTTAGAAGTTGATTGGCTACCATGCACAGCGACACCAGATTCTGATTGCACCTGTTTTACTAACTTTAGAAAGACTATATTGTTAGATTTGTTCTGGTGGTCACTGTCAAAAACAAAAGTGATGGGAAATCCAACATTTTACTGTTGTCATTAGGAAGAGGAACGAAGCTCTTCCAATGGGGAGACACTTGTTCCATTGACAACTGTCTAAGAGGGGATTTAGGCTTGGTTAATTTTGTGTTTCCAGGATAGGAAGTGAAGGTAACTATTCCAACGAGGCACAGCAAAAAAAAAAAAAAAAAAAAAATCCAATCATGTCTCAAATATAACTCCCAGAGGCAGTCTTGCTGGCCCTAATAGGACTTGTAGTTCCACAACAGCTACAGTGCCAAGGTTAGCAGTCTTGTGACTTCTATCAGTGCCTGGTTAAAGCTTGTAGGAGGAGTTTTCACACTGCACTGGCTGCCTATCAGGATGCAGGACCCCTGACACTGTCTGGACAGTGCCGATCACGTGCACTCTCCCAATGGAAAAAACAAATTCTCCAACAATACACACCAAACTGAGCATGTGCAGCCTGACTCCAATAACTGTCTTATCGGGACATTTTATGGGGACAATACAAGGAGGATCTGTGCATACAAGATCAAACAGCCTTTTTATACAATGCAAAGAATTAACCTCTTAGGTTCCACAGTGAGTATAACAAGCATGCTTTACTGTATATACAGACTGATTTTACGTTTTGGGTTTAGTAACACTTTAAGATTAAAAAAAAAAAAAAAAAAAACCTGAAAGCTGATTGGTTTTATTTGCAGAGGTGCACCAGATTTTGCACTCTTAGGCTGGGTTCACACCGCTGCGGGGGGAGAACCGGATGTGATTCGCACAGCAAATCACATCCGATCTCCGTAGCGCTGCGAGTTCAGCCATACAGATAGTATGGCTGAACTCGCAGCGGTCCCGCAGCAAACTCGCACGGGACCCTTTTTTGGGTCCGCAACGGAATCGGATCGCATGGGGGTTCACACCATGCGATCCGATTCCTGTGCGAGTCGGCAGATCGCACTGCGATATGCCGACGGATCTGGGGGTGTCATTAACATAACATTGACACCCCCAGCCGTCCGCATAGGGCAGTGTGAACTGCCGGCGGGAGGTATGCGATGCGGGAAAACGCAGCGGATTCGCGGCGTTCCCGCATCGCAGCAATGTGAACCTAGCCTTATAGTAAATCAGGGATATGCAAAAATAGCGGCCCTCCAGATGTTGCAAAAATACAAGTCCCATCATGCCTCTGCATCTGGGTGTCATGCCTGTGGCTGTCAGAGTCTTGCTATGCCTCATGGGAATTGTAGTTCTGCAACTGCTGGAGGTCCGCTAATTGCATATCCCTGTAGTAAATCAACCCTATTGTGTGTTACATGAATAGCCAGAAATAGATGGGGCAGAGACCTGACACCAGTGCTGGTTGGAAATACAAAGGGGCTGTTACTATTCAAAACAACTAAAAGCCTTGGGGCCTCGTTCACATGGGAATATGCATCCTTTTCCTGTGCGAGAGCTGCATTTACCCGTAAGGGGATGGTACAGGTGTTTTATGCGGGCAGTCCCATTCAATTCAGTTGGGACGCAGGGGCTGCTCTCAATGTGAAATCCGGGTGGGTGCACAGCCTTGACCATACCTACATAGATGTCACATTAGGAGCTTTGGCTTTGCCAATGCCTCTGCTGCGTCCCAATTGATTTTAATGGGACTGCCCACTTGGGTATGTGTGGGTAAATACAGCCCTCACACAGCGCATAGATGCATATGTGAATGAGGCCTTAAGCTGCAAATGTAAAAGCTTGAATGGACACAACAAAGTTATCTACCAACTACTCTAAAGGTTTTCTAATGATGATGCCTGGAGTTCATTTTTGAAGGTGAAGAGTCAGACAAAGGCAAAGTAAAATAAAGTAGCAATCAAATCTTTTTCAAAGCGGTTGTAAACCTCAGACATGAAATATGAGCAAAGCATACCCATCTATAGTGTGTACTTTTCTCAATTAGGAACACTAAGTGTCATTTCTGTCTGCTGCTTCATTCCTCTATCAGCATGAATCCCTTCTGACAAGTTTTTCTGACACCAAGAGAAAAAAGGTGATAGGGGAGGGAGCTCCAGCTGATTGACAGTGCATGTCAGGATTAGGCCCAGGACCAGCACCGTGTTTGCAGGAAGACAACAATCTGTGCCATCAATGTTATTGGACAGTGGTGGCTTTGTAAAACAGACTATTGTCCATCATGGGGAGCAGGAGGTCAGGAGACCAAGCCTTTACAGAAGGAGTCAGGCAGACTCTTTGCATGGTTCACCAGATCATAGGAGTCTCTGATATCAGCGAGGCCCAGCCAGAAGAAAATCCACTGCTGGTTAGAAAAGCTTCCGTCACTGTTCTTGAAGTACCTGTTGAAGGAAAGGGCTTGTATGAGTAATAGGCCGAGTCATATGACATTACCCTTAGAGGAGATCAGATCAGGGCATCAAATATCACTGCCAGGTATAGAAAAGAATCACCCCCCTTTTAAAAAATCACAATTTGTAGCTTTGTAGCCTGAAATGAAGGCAGACACCGTTTTTGTTTCATCCAGCTGTATTTACAAGAGCAACCTATAACATCCAATTGAAAGATAGAACAGCAACATGCCAGAAAAAAATAAAAATGAGAAAAAAAGAATCACGAAGTTGGAAAAAAGACCACTAATGTCAGTATTTTGTGTTGAACCACATTTTGCTTTAATTAATCTTTAGTTTAGTGATTCTCAACCAGGGTTCCTCCAGAGGTTGCTAGGGGTTCCTTCAGCATTGGGCAATTTCTGCCTCTCAGATAAGTTCCCACTCACACCATTGATCTTTTTATCTATCTGTAAGGAGGTAATTCTTCCCAATGACCACAAGTGTAAGGACAATTCTTCCCACTGACCATCACACTAATGTATCATGAGTTGTAGATTTCTAATTTTTAGCAGGGGTTCCCCCCGAGACCGAAGAACTATTTCAAGGGTTCCTCTGTGTTGAAAAGTTTGAGAAAGGCTGCTTTAGTCTGTTTATATGTCTCTACTAACTTGGCAATATTTGACCACTCTTTTTTTGCAGAACTGCTTAAGTTCCATTAAATTTGATGGTGACCATTTGGGGATTGCAGTCTTCAAGTCATTCCATAGATTTTCAAATGGGGTTTAAGTCTGGGCTCTGACTAGGCCAAGCAAGGACATTCACCTTTTTATCCTACCACCACTGTGTGATCATTTTTGCTGTGTGCTTTGGGTTATTGTCATGTTGGAAGGTAAACCTTCTTCCCATTGACAACTTTCCAGCAAAGGGCAGCAGATTTTCCTCAAGAATTTGACAGTATTTTGCCCCATCCATTTTTCTTTCTATCCTGACAAGTGCTCCAGTCCCTGCTTCAGAGAAACTCCCCCAAACCAGGATATTACCCCCGCCATGCTTTACTGTAGGAATGGTGTTATTTGGATGGTGGTCTGTATTGGATTTCCACCAGACATATAGTTTGGTGTTGAAGCCAAATAATTAAATTTTAGTCTCATCTGACCATAACACCTTTTTCAATGTGGCCTCAGACTCTTCAAGATGCATTTTACAGCGGTCAGGTGAGACTAAAACTGAATTGGCCTCAAAACCAAATTATATGTCTGGTGGAAATCCAATACAACTCACCATCCAAATAACACCATTCCTACAGTAAAGCTTGCAGGGGGTACTATCCTGTTATGGGGGAGTTTCTCTGCAGCAGGGACTGGAGCACTTGTCAGGATAGAAGGAAAAATGGTTGGGGCAAAATACCATTAAATTCTTGAGGAAAATCTGCTGCTCTCTGCCAGAAAGTTGTCAATGGGAAGAAGGTTTACCTTCCAACATGACAATGACCCAAAGCACACACCAAATGACCACATAGTGGTTGAAGGGGGAAAAAGGAGAATGTCCTTGCATGGCTTAGTCAGAGCCCAGACTTAAACTCCATTGAAAATCTGTGGAAATTTTTGATGACTGCAGTCCACATACCGTCCCCATTAAATGTAACTGTACGTGAGCATTTCTGCAAAGAAGAGTGATAAAATATTACAAAGTGTAGATGTGAAAAGTTAGCAGAGACATATCCCAACAGACTAAAGGCTGTAATTAAAGCAAAAGCTGGTTCAACAAAATACTGACAAGGGGGTGATCCTTTTTCCAACTTAGTGACTGTTTTCTATTTTTTTTTTTCTGACATGTTGGTGTTCTCTTTCACTTGGATGATATAGGTTTCACTTGTAAATACAGCTGGATAAAACAAAAACGGTCTGTCTTCATTTCAGGCTGTAGTTGGCTTATGTTTTAAAGGCACAGGTCAAGTGCTTTAATTCTGATCCTGGCTTCACAGCCCAGAGAGTTACAGACCTGAAACGATACATTCCATATTGCATATTTGTTTCAGGAGAGTAACTTAGTCTTTACAAATGTAAGGATGATGCCTCTGGTGCCTACACCTTAAGCCCTTCAGATCCGCGCTATTGCCGAATGATGGCTACAGCGCAGACCTACTACTGCGGGGAGGGCCGTCGTCAATAGCTGTCCTCCCCTTTGCACGCCCCCCGCACGCCCTGATCTCAGAGTCAATGAGACTCTGGTGATCACAGATCAGAGTAAGGGGTCAATCCCGGCCCCTTACCACGTGATCAGATGTCAGCCAATGACAGCTGATCATGTGATGTAAGCAGAAGATCGGTAATTTTTTTTCTCTGCACGCTGATAGCGTGAGGAGAAAAATAGGTACTCAGTAAGCAAGTGGTTAAAGAGAAAGTTGGCAGATTTGGCAAAGTAAGCAACATCCTGGCCTAGTTAGCATCGAATCAACCTGAAACTTTTTTTTTTTCCACATTTAAGTTGACTAGGGAAGGGTTAGAACCCCTGTCGTGTTGTAGTGCCAAGTGGATGGATTTTCTCTCTTGTCCCCCTGTCAGATCACAATAGCTGAGCAAGGGGAGATCACTGTACTAACATCGGATTGTTAGTACATAGTCTCCTCCTGAGCTTTTCAGTTCAGCCTGCTGGGTTGAACAAAAAAAACTGAATAGTGTGTATTAGGCATAAGGCCAGCCATAGACAGAGCAAATTTCTTTCCTGCAACCATTGGTGGCAACGGCACCACCTGAATCGGTGCGATGCCGCACCGATTTCCAAAAGTAGTTCCTGCACTATGTTTTTGGCGACAATTTCAATAGACATCTGTGCATTAATCCACACAGATGTCTTTCAAAATCGCCCCCCAAACTCGTACTGATTTCAAACCTGCCTTGCGTGTCCTGGCACAGTTCTCCATTTATCAGACTGATGTATAACCAGGTTTCCTATGAACGGCTAAAAATGGAGAGGCAGGCAAATGACCCCACAATCTCCACCTTAGCCATTCAGAGGAAGCCTTGCGTTTAACAATCAAATACAAGGCTTATTGTGAATGGCTAAACAAATGTTTGTACCACTAGTGGAGCACAGCACTGCATACTGTATAACTGATGCTGCATATGGTTTATAAAGCGATGACAGCGGCTTCAGAAAATGGTAAAGGAAATTGATAGTAAAGCTAAATGGAGAGTTTAACCACTTCCGGACCGCCACACGCCGATATACGTCCTAACTTTGCAGAGGAATATCATTGTTATAGCAGCAGCTAGCTGCCATAACCCCGGTATCCTCTTTTTCAGCCGGTGGTCCGGTTCCCGATAATAGTGGTCTCTGTGGCGGATTCGCTGTGAGATCACTTTTAATCGGCGACGGGAGAGGGGCCCCCCCGTTGCGCTCCGGTGCCCACCGCCGCTTACCGGAGCAGTCGGCAGCGGCGGAGGCGACTGGATCCTTTCCCTATCCTGACATGGAAATGAGTGAGGGGAAGATGGCCCCCACCCGTCTCCATATCATTGCAGGGCGGAAGCAACGTCAAAACTTCACTTCCGCCCATAGCTCTTAAAGGGCCTTTTTTTTTATTTGTTTTTTTTTTTATTGCATTTTAGTGTAAATATGAGGTCTAAGGTGTTTTTGACTCCATATTTAAGAGGTCCTGTCATGCTTTTTTTTTTTTTTTTTTACATGCCTTGTAACAGGAATAAAAGTGACAATTATTTTTTTTAAAAGAACAGTGTAAAGCCTCATACACACGATAGGACTTTGTACAAACTTTCCCTTGGATTTTTGTACAAAGGGAGTCGGCCCTGAACTTGTATTGCATACACACAGCAGGACTTTTTCAGCCAACTTTCACCAAACCACGTGTTTTTTTCTGCTCTTTACCGCCACCTTTGGTCAACTTCTGTATTGCTGTCTGATCTTTTGCATTGGTTCTGAGCATGCCTGTTTGCACTTTGTACAAAAGTCCTATGGTTTTCTGTACACACGATCAGACTTTGCTCCATCGGACTTTTGTTGCCAGAAAGTTTGTCCGTTCGCACAGCCAACAAAAGTCCGATGAAAACCAAAAAAGTTTGTCCGATGGAGCGTACACACAGTCGGATGTTGCTCCAAAACAGCTAATTTGCATGTTTGTTGTCAAAAAGTCTGATCGTGTGTATGGGCCTTTACAAATGAGAGTAAAATAAATAAGAATTTTTTATTTTTTTTTAAACGCGCCACGTCCTGCTGAGTTTGCGTGCAGAAGCAAAAACATACGTGAGCAGCGCCCACATATGAAAACAGTGTTCAAACTACACAGGTGAAGTATCGCCATGATCGGTGGAGTGGGAGCAATAATTCTAGTTCTACATCTCCTCTGTAACTCAAAATGTGCAACCTGTTAACCACTTCCCGACCAGCGCACAACGATGTACGTCGACAGAATGGTACGGGCAGGCATATTGGCGTACAGGTACGTCCAATATTCAATGCCGCCCTGCCATCGGGAGCGCTGGTCGGGACCCCCATGAGTCCGGTCGTGGGACCTGCGGACTCGATCGCCGCGGGCATCCCCGCGATCGTCTCACGGAGCGGCCGAATGGAGGAGATACAGAGTAAACAACATTTCTCCATTCTGCCTAGCAACTAGTGATGCTGATCTCTGCTCCATGTGATTGGAGCAGAGATCAGTGTTCACTAAATGAAAGCCCAACCCCCAACAGTTAGTAACACACCCCTAGGAACACTTAACCCCTACACTGCCACCCACTGGTTAACCCCTTCACTGCCAGTGTCATTTACACAGGAATCACTGCATTTATATAGCAGTGATTACTGTATAAATGACAATGGTCCCAAAAATGTGTCAAAAATGTCCGATGGGTCCCCCACAATGTCGCAGTCACAATAAAAAAATCGCTGATCGCCGCCATTACTAGTAAAAAAAAATAATAAAAAATTATTAATAAAAATGCTATAAAACTATCCCTATTTTGTAAACGCTATAACTTTTGCGCAAACCAATCAATAATCGCTTATTGCGATTTTTTTTACCAAAAATATGTAGAAGAATACGTATCGGCCTAAACTGAGGGAAAAAAATGTTTTTTTATATATTTTTGGGGGATATTTATTATAACAAAAAGTAAAAAATAATGCGTTTTTTTTCAAAATTGTCGCTCTATTTTTGTTTATAGCGCAAAAAATAAAAACCGCAGGGGTGATCAAATACCACCAAAAGAAAGCTCTATTTGTGGGAAAAAAAGGACGTCAATTTTGTTTGGGAGCCACGTCGCACGACCGCGCAATTGTCAGTTAAAGCGACGCAGTGCCGAATCGCAAAAAGGGGTCTGGTCTTTGACCAGCAATATGGTCCGGTCTGCAAGTGGTTAAACGTTGCCTATGGAGATTTTTAAGGGTAAAAATTTGTGGCCATTCCACGAGCGCAATTTTGAAGTGTGACATGTTCGGTATCAATTTACTCGGTGTAACATTATCTTTCACAATCTATTCTTATTTTTTAATTAAAAAGTGTTATTTTTCCCCCCAAAAAAAGTGCGCTAGTAAGACCGCTGCGCAACTACGGTGTGACAGAAAGTATTGCAACAACCGCTATTTTATTCTCTAAGGTGTTAGAAAAAAAAATGTATAATGTTTGGGGGTTCTAAGTAATTTTCGAGCAAAAAAAAAATCAAACTGTTTTTAACTTGTAAACTACAAATCTCAAAAAGAGGCTCGGTCCTTAAGTGGTTAAACATCTTGCTGCAGTAGTCCCAAACTTATAATGCCTGGAGGGTGACTCGGCCCAACAGACTTCTGTTGAAATTTTAGGTAAACTGAGCCTTTAATCCAATTATTGTTATTGCAAACAATGCTGGATGGGTTGCCCTGTGGGCAAGCCTTATTCTATACCTGACCACTATTGATACCTGTAGACTGAAGTGTTCTACTCACCAGGAGTTGATGGAGTTCGTAGCTCGTGATCTCCAGAAAAGGGTTTTCAGGTCCTGTCTGATACACTCCCAAAGCATCTGCCCAGAACCCTGACCCTGCCGACCAGAGCTGACCACAAACTTGTCCAGGTAAGGGGTCCCTCCCAGCACTGGCTCGGTGGTGATTATAGCGGCTGCATTGTATCTGGAGAAAGATTTAAAATATATTAGCCATTTTAGACAGAATGTTATATATGTGCAGAGCAAAAATCCCTAAACCAAGTATAATGGGCTCAACTAAATCTATGCTACACCCACCACCCACTTTATTAGGTACACCTTGCTAGTACTGGGTTGGACCCCTTTGCTGCCTTCAGAACTGCCTTAATTCTTCATGCCATAGATTCAACAAGGTGTTGGAAACATTCCTCGAGATTTTGGTCCATACTGACATGATAGCATCACGCAGTTGCAGATTTGTTGGCTGCTCATCCATGATGCGAATCTCCCGTTCCGTCACATCCCTGATTAGCAATTTGTGCTGCCAAGCAATGGAACAGGTGTACCTAATAAAGTGGCCGACGAGTGTATATGGAGCAATATGCCTTAAATTATTATTAATACTGTTTCGTTTTTTTTTTTTACACAAATGGTCTGAGATACAACCACTTTTTAGAAAAACCTACAATAGTTTGTGCAATATTACCAACATTCTGAGTTAAAAATTAACAAGGAGTAGAGAGAGAGCCATTATGCTCTACAACAGGAAGCATTAGAGATGATGAAGTGACAAGGACACAAGTTCTCACCCTTTTTTTGCACCGTTAATACAATAAAGTTCTCAAAGATCTGCACATCTCTAGTAAGTTTTGAATATCGTTTTTTGAAAGAACGTGGCTGGTCTGTACTCATCACCATCATAATCTTTAACATACCGATGTTTATAGTGCTTCTCTTTGAAAGCACATGTCATGTCTTTAGTTCAGTTTCCATAACTGAACTGATCCTAGATGTCAGCTCCTTCAAGATAGGAGTTCCTTCATGAAACCATAGATTGGTAATCCTGTATTAATATACTCTGTAAGCTAAATTCTGTATCTTACATGGACACAATGGGGTTCATTTAGTAAAGCCGGAGAGTGCAAAATCTGGTGCAGCTCTGCATCAAAACCCATTGGCTTCCATTTTTTTTTTTTTGTCAAAGCTTAACCACTTGCCAACCAGCCACCGCAGTTGTACTGCGGCAGAAAGGCATGGCTGGGCGAAACGACGTTATGTAACATTGTTTTGCCCTGTGGCCACTAGGGGCGCACGTCCCCCTGCTCACCCATGGAGCCAATGCAAGTGCCCGGAGGTTGCGATCACTCGAGGCACACGGAGAATCGGGATTTGTGTGTGTAAACAGTTTCCGGGTTCTCTGAGGGGAGAAGTAACAGATCGTCTGTTCGTAAAGAGTATGAACAGAGTACAGAGTATGAACAGCGATCTATCTCTTCCCCTACACAGTCCCCTCCCTCCTTTAGTTAGAACACACACTAGGGAATGCAGTTAACTCATTGGATCTGTGTATGTAAACACACAAATTCTTGTTCTGACAGGGGAGGAGAGACAGATCTGCTGTTCCTAGTAATTAGGAACAGCGATCTGTCTCCTCCTCTAGTCAGTCCCACCCCCCCACAGTTAGAAACCCACAAGAGGGAACCCAGTTAACCCCTTGAGCGGGCCCTAGTGTTAACCCCTTCCCTGCCAGTGACATTTTTACAGTAATCAATGCATTTTTATAGCACTGATCTCTGTAAAAATGCCAATGGTCCCAAAAATGTGTCAAAATTGTCTGACGTGTCCTCCATAATGTCGCAGTCCTGATAAAAATTGCAGCTCGCCGCCATTTTACTATTAAAAAAATAAAATAAATTAATAATAAAAATGCCACACAATTATTACCTATTTTGTAGATGCTATAACTTTTGCGCAAACCAATCAATACACGCTTATTGCAATTTTTTTTTACCAAAAATATGTAGAAGAATGCGTATCGGCCTAAACTGAGAAAAAAAAATTTCTTTAAAAAAATAAATAAAATGGGGATATCTATTATAGCAAAAAGTACAAAATATTGTGTTTTTTTTTTTTTTTCAAAATTGACGCTCTTTCTTTGTTTATAGCGCAAAAAATAAAAACCGCAGAGGTGATCAAATACCACCAAAATAAACTCTATTTGTGGGGAAAAAAGGACATCAATTTTTTTGGGTGCAGCATTGCACGACCGCGCAATTTTCAGTTAAAGCGACGCAGTGCTGAATCTAAAAAAAAAAATGGACTAGTCATTCAGCAGCCGGGGCTGAAGTGGTTAATTGAACAAACTGAAGTTAGAAGCTGATTGGCTACTCTTTATTTCCCAGATTGATTTAGATTTATTTCTACTGAATCTGTTCCTAAAAGTGGAATGCCAGGGAAGAAAAAACGTTTTTTTAGAAGTTATATTGGGTCAGCTTACTTACCAGTAATAGTTGGTATCTAAGAGGGCCGCTCGGTCTGTATTTTGCCCATTTAGAAAACATCTTGTATTCTTTTCAATGAATACAATGTGTTCTGTGATTGGACAATGTGGAGAAGAGGAAAACATGATCGGCCCTTGTCCAATCACAAAACACATTGTATTAACTGTAAGGCTGAGTTCACACTGCTGCGGCAGCGAGAACCGGATGTGATTCGCACCGCACTGCAGTGCAAATCACATCCGATCTCTGTGCGATGCGAGTTCAGCCATACAGATAGTATGGCTGAATTCGCATCGCACCCGCCGCAAACTCGCACGGGACCCTTTTTTTGGTCCGCAGCAGAATCGGATCGCATGGGTGTTCACACCATGCGATCCGATTCCTGTCCGAGTTTGCAGATCGCACTGCGATATGCGAACTGATCTGGGGGTGTCATTAACATTTCACTGACACTCCCAGCAGTCCGCATAGGGCAGTGTGAACTGCCGGCGGGAGGCATGCGATGCGGGAAAACGCAGTGGATTCACGGCGTTTGCGCATCGCTCCGGTGTGAACCCGGCCTAAAGGATACAAAATGGATATGGTACAGAGTGAGTAGCCCTATATTATCACTGCACAAAACAGGATGTTGCAGCGCACCCAGAAGACCAAATCTCACACCGTATCTGGAATACAACTGAGAATTTTAGCATCCCTCAATCTTTTTGGCACCAGGGACTGGTTTTGCAGAAGATACATTTCTCCACGGACCAGGGCACACATAGTACACAATTGTTTCCTATGTCACCCACTCACACTGCCAACGTAGCCTGTGGCTGCGCTAAAATGCAGACATCATACCTTCAAAAAATGGAACACCATGCTGCCCTCTGCCGCACCCAAGAACAGACTGCTGCTGGATTGGCAAGTACCGGTTCACATCAGTGCATGGTGCGAGATCACATGCGATTCACAACGCAAATTCACATGCGATGTCCGTGCAATGCAGTTTCAGCCATACAGATTGTATGGCTGAATTTGCATCGCATTCGGACCAAACTCACACAGGACCCTTTTTTTTTTTTTGGTCCACACCAGAATCGGATTGCATGGGTGTTCACAACCATTTGATCCCATTCATGTCCGAACTATGAGTTCGCAGTGCGATATGCGAGCTGAAATGAGGGTGTCATTAACATTGCATTGGCACTCCCCGCAGTTGGCATATGGCAGTGTGAACTGCCTTGCGAGTCTGGTGCGATGCGGGAATGGATTTGCAGGGTTCCCACATCGCACAAGTGTGAACCGAGCTTTAAGCACTCTGGCAGCTCTCTGTTCACATGTTGTGAATTCCTGCATGGCTCGGTTCTCATCAGAACACGGATCGGTGCCGGTCCGCAGCTTGGGGGTTGGGGACCCCTTCCCAAGCCCAACAGTCATTAGATACCAATTATTGGAGGCAACCAAACTGGCCCAATGTAACTTCTACACATAATTTTTTTTCCCCAGACTTCCCTCTTTAACCACTTCAATACCAGGCACTTTCCCCCCTTCCTGCCCAAGCCAATTTTCAGCTTTAAGCACTGTCACTTTTTAAATGACAATTGTGCGGTCATGCTACACTGTACCCAAACAAAACATTTATCATTTTGTTCCCACAAATAGAGCTTTCTTTTGATGGTATTTGATCACCTCTGTGGTTTTTATTCTTTGCCAAACAATAAAAAATATAAGTTTTTCTTTATCTTATCTTTCTTTGTTTCTGTTATAAAATTTTGTAAACAAAAAATTAGGTACGTTTTCTCCTTCACTGATGGGCACTGATGAGGCTGCACTGATAAGGCGGCACCGATGAGTGGCACTGATAGGCGGTACTGGTAGGTACTTTTAAGTGACGCTGATAGGCAACATTGATGGGTATTGGTAGGCATCACTGATGGCACTGGCAGGCATTGCTGGTGGGCACTGATTGGCATCTGGCTGGGCACTGATTGGCATATCCCTGGATCATGGTGGCATACCTGGTGCGTATCCTTTGTGGGCATCCCTGGTGGTTTGATTATTTTTTTTTTTGTTCTATTCTTATCAAATTTCGGAATAAGGTTATATATTCTACTTTATTCTTTTCTATTGTATTCTTTTTTTTTCTATTGTATTCTTTTTGTTGTATTTAAATTTTTCCTATTTGAAATTCAAATTTCAGAATATTCGATTCTATTTTAGTCTATTCTATTTTTTATTCTATTCCTTTTTTTTCTATTCTCTTCAGAATTTCAAATTGGATTAGAAGACTATTTTATTTCAGATTCATTTAAATTCCTTACTATTGTAATTCGGAAGTTTGGATACATCCAAATTTCCAAATAACAAAAAATGTATCCGAATTTTAATACAGAACGAAACAAACCACACATGTCTACTTAAAACCCGTTGAAGCCTGTTAGCATAGTGTTTAAATTACATAGTAGGTGAGGTTGAAAAAAAGACACAAGTCCATCAAGTCCAACCTATGTATGTGATTATATGTCAGTATTACATTGTATATCCTAGGGGTGCAACGGATCGTCACCGATCCGTGATCCGAATGGGTCACCCCGCTCGGATCGGCACATGCTGCGGAGCGCTCCGCAAGCTTAGGAAAGGCCGCGGCTTCGGCCTAGCTCCGAAGCGGCGGCCATGTTTCTACACCCAGGCCGTTTACAACATGATCGCTCTGACGGAGCGATTGCTTGTAAACAAACCCGCGTCATGTCACGACGCTGGTTCCTCTCTCCCCTCTCTGTACTAATATGTACAGTGGAGGGGAGAGATCGGATGGAAGCAGCCATCGCTCCATACCCTGCAATACCCTGCCAATACTCAGCAATTACCCTGCCAATACCCAGCCATACTCTGCAATGGTCAGCCATACCCAGCCAATATTACAGTGGGGGAGATTGTGGATATTACAGTGGGGACTATATAGTGGCGGAATTTTCACAGGTTTTTGCAAATTAAATTATAATTTGCTGATCCGAAAAATGATCCGATCCGTAACTCTGATCCGAGAAACGATCCGATTGCATGAGTTTTTTGATCCGTTGCACCCCTAGTATATCCCTGTATGTTGTGGTCGTTCAGGTGCTTATCTAATAGGTTTTTGAAACTATCGATGCCCCCCGCTGAGACCACCGCCTGTGGAAGGGAATTCCACATCCTTGCCACTCTTACAGTAAAGAACCCTCTACGTAGTTTAAGGTGACATCACCCCCTATAGATGTTCCGTATCCTAAAACTGCAGCAGAGGGTTGCTTACATAGCTTCAGTAAAGCTGATTGAAGCGGTGCAAATGCTTACTATAAACATTGCTGTTATATAAAACTGAAGGCTGGATGTGCAAGGCCCAACACAGTGCTGCCAGCATACACTTACCCTTCAGACAAGTAGACAGAGTGTAGTTTCTTGGCCACTTGGCTGATATAATTATCTTTCAGCTTTTTCTGGAAGGATCTGTTCACTAGGAAGACCAGCCGCTCAATGTCGATCTCTTGAAGTGAATCAAACCTCAGCATTCGTTCTGCATTTTTGAACAGAGTGCCGGACCCTGTGAAAAGCAAAAAGAAGTCAACACACAGGGTTGTAAGAAAGCTGTAGGCAATTCCTTTTCCTTTAGTAACCAGATGTTCGATTGTTTTTTTTTATTTTTTTGTAGAAATTACCGCAGCTGTCTTTGTGAATACCTTCCATTTTGATGGTTTGTAGACAAATGTAATACTATAAAACAGGTATAGCATCCCTATGATGTAAGCCTCACCCCTTTCACACAGCTCGGTAGTTAGTTATGTGAAGTTAAAGGCTAAAGCCTCGTACACACAATCGGATTGTTGGCCAACAAAACCGTGGACTTTTGTCCGAAGGACGTTGGACCAAACTTGTCTTGCGTATACAAACAGCACACAATTGTTGGCCAACAAACATGAACGTAGTCATGTACTACGTGGTTTTTCAGCTCTTTAGCGCCACCCTTTGGGCTTCTTCTGCTAATTTCATGTTAGTAGACGTTTGGTGAGTGTTAATGCGTGCTTTTCATTTCGTGCTTTTCAGTTCATTTCTGAACGGACGTTCGTCAACCAGAAATGTTGCGGAATCGGAGGACATAACGTGTTATTTATTATTGGCCTTGGAGTTATTGGTATATTTTTGGATGTTCTATTGGCAGATGAGCATGTCTAATTTTTTTTTTTTTTTAATGCACAATAAAAAAAATACTTGGCTATGTGTTTTACTTCAAATGACAGTTTGGGAGTAGACAGTTACATTTAAAAAAAATACAATGTAAAATTGACAAGGGGCACCAACATAGTTGTATCTTTGATCTTAAAAACTACGGGATAATGGTTTTGTGGTAACTTGCCCAAAAAAAAAAAAACGAATCTTATTCTTGATATCACTAGAAAAAAAAAGCCTTTGAAATTAGTTTGCAATAACTTCCTCAGTATCACCAGCAAAGCAGCTTCATTATTATCCTATTAACCACTTGCTTACTGAGCACTTAAACCCTCCTGTCCAGACCAATTTTTTTTAGCTTTCAGCACTGATGCACTTTGAATGACAATTACACGGTCATACAACACTGTACCCAAATGAAATTTTATCATTTTTCCCCCACAAATAGAGCTTTCTTTTGGTGGTATTTGATCACCTCTGCAGTTTTTATTTTTTGTTAAAAAAAGTAAAAATACAGAATCATTAAAAAAAAATTATATTTTGTTATAAAATGTTTCAAACGGGTAATTTTTCTCCTTCATTGATGTACACTGATGGGTGGCAGTGATGGGCACTGATCAGCACTGGTTGGTTACACTGATAGGCAGTACTGCTAGGTGGCACTGATTGGCACCACTGGTGGACATTGATAGGTGGCACTTGTGGGCATTGATAGGTGACACTCATGGGCATTGATAGGTGGCACTGGTGGCACAGATGAGGCAGAATTGAGGAGAAAAAAAAGCCGATTACTGCGCTTTTGCTTACATCATGTGATCAGCTGTCATTGTCTGACAGCTGATCACATGGTAAGGGGACGGGATTGGCCCCTTACTTGGATCTGTAATTACCCGAGTCTCAGTGACTTGGTGATCACAGCGCATGCCACGTTCGCCCTGCAGGAGGCACATGCTAAGGAAATTCAGGTCCATGCTGTGGCCGTCATTGGGCTTTAGCACAGACACCAAGAGGTTAAAAAAGAAGAGAATTGTGCGCTGCATTTTGAGATCTGATAATTTGCCACGTCACAAATGGTAATTCTGCATTACGAACGCTAGTTTACAAGACCAACCGCTTCTGGCTCATCCTTGCTTCCGAGCATGCGTGTTCGTACCGACAGACTTGTGTACACCCGCTCAGAAAATCCGACAACAGACATTTATCCGCAGAAATTTATAAAACCTGCTATCCAACATTTATCAAAGGAAAATCCAACAATAATTGTCTGATGAAGCATACACACGGTCAGATTTTCCACAGCCTATCATCACACATTTCCCGTCAGAAAATCCGATCGTGTGTACAAGGCTTAACGCCACCTTTAAGACCAAGTTACACCCATATTTAGGCTTTAACATGGTACCCCCAACTCAAAAACAACCCCACAGTGACTGCATGCAGGGGTTCTTCTTCCCCGCAGCAGCTGTCAGATTTAAAATTAGCGTGGCTCTGGCTGCACAGTCTTGTCATTCAGTCACAGAGATCGATGAGTAATCTACAAGTCCCATCCGAGGCAGATTTGTAGTTCCCAATGGAACACAAGTATAGGTGGTGATCACTGTACTTGTAGTCATTGACATTCCCCCAGCTCTCTAGCTGAAAGTCCGTAGCATGGTACAGACAGAGCTAAAATAGGAGTCTGTAGGAGCCTCGAATTTCACCAATTGCGGTAGCATTGCTTTGCAGGCTCATTTGCAAAAAATAAATAATAAAGGCATTTTTTTTCTGCAAATATATACCGTATTTATTGGCGTATAACATGCACTTTTTTCCCCTTAAAATCGTGGGTGTGTGTTATACGCTGAAAGTTGCCCAGAACGGCCGAGAGCTACCGAGCGCCGCCAAGATACACAGGACATCCGGCTCTGTATCTTGGCGGCTCCATTTTTAAACGGCAAAGCTGAACATGAAACTGACAAGACTGCAAATGATGGATAAGGCTGCATGACAAGGCTGCAAATGACACTGACAAGGGTGCAATGATGGGCATTTAAATGTAAGTTTTTTTTTTCCTTAAACTTCCCTCCTAAAAGATTTTTTCCTTAAAATTCCCTCCCAAACTTGGGGTGCGTGTTATACGCCAATAAATACGGTATGCATTATTATTTTTATTTTTTTCTGGCACAAAGTGGACTTCGCTTTTAAGTGTTTTGCCCATGTATGGATAAGCAACAAGTCCACTTACAGGGGTGTGGAATAAAAAAAAAAACGACTTGTCCAAGGGACTAAAGGGTCAATTCACTAAGCATTAAAGAATGCTGAAAAATGTGCAGTAAAATAATGCATGCAGAAACAATTGAGCAAATGTTCAATTCACGAAGAATTGTGCGGTAAATAAGTGCTGCGGTAAAGTTTAGAGCGGCAATTACTGCATTGAGCTGGTTGCTAAGGAACGGGCTAGAAAGCCGGCCACCATGTCCTAAATAACAGATGACTTATCAGCTGTCAGCGGGTTTCTTGCTGACAGCTGAATGTAAAGAAAACATGCTGACAATTAAAAATTATGGAAAAAAAACAGTGCATACAAGGCCCTTCAGGTCTGGTATGGATTTTAAGGGAAAACCCACTCCAAAATGAAACAAAGAAATGTTCCAAAATTCGTACCAGACCCTTATCCGAACATGCAGCCCGGTGTTCTAGCAGATAGTGTCCTGCCATCATATAGTGTCCGCCCCGTGCTGTGCATGCGCAGTACGGGGCAGAAGAAGCTTTGGAAAATCTCAGAAGATGAACTGCGCCGTGAGTGGAGGTGGTAGCCCCACCATCCAAGCGGACATAGGGTTGGGAAAATTAGAGGGCCCCTCGCGGGAAAGCTTCGCTCGCCACGATTCGGGCTCGGCCTCGCTACGCTCGGCTCTTTTATATTCCAACTCTATGTCCACTTGGATGGTGGGGATAGAACCTGGACTCACGGCGCAGGCGCCGTTCAGCTTCAGGTATTTTTGGAATCTGTGTGTGCTGTGTACTGCGCATGCATGCGCAGTACACACCGGACACTATCCGATGGGGGACTGTATATGATAGGACACCGGCAGGTCAGTTAAAGCGAAGGTCCACCCTAAAGTGGACCTCCGCTCATCGGAACCCTCCCCCCCTCCGGCGCCACAATTGGCACCTTTCAGGGGGGGAGGGGGGTGCAGATACCTGTACAGTACAGGTATTCTGCACCCACTTCCGGGATAGCTCTCTGCGGAAAGGGGCGTAGATTACGCCCCTTTCCGCAAGTGCCCGTCCCTTCCCGCAAGTGCCCCGCTGCCTGCTGGGAAACACACAGATCCCAGAGGCAGCGGGGACCGTCCTTATTGCGCAGCGCGATTCGCGCATGCGCAGTAGGGAACCGGGAAATGAAGCCGAAAGGCTCCATTTCCTGATTCCCATACCCAAGATGGCGGCGGCAGCACCTTACAGACGATCTAGAGATCGGCTTCGGGTGCCGACATCACGGGCGCGCTGGACAGGTAAGTGTCACTATTTTAAAAGTCAGCAGCTGCAGTATTTGTAGCTGCTGGCTTTTAAAAAAAAAAAAAACGCGGAGTCCCGGCGGACTCCCGCTTTAAGGGAAGGGTCAAACGAGGGCCCTTCACCCTCCCCCCCCCCTTCCGAACCATACCAGGCCACATGCCCTCTTTCCCACAATCCTGGGCAGTAGGTTTGGGGACCTGCGGGTGGGGGACTTGTCGGAATTTGGAAGCCCCCTTTAACAAGGGGCCCCCAGATCCTGCCCCCCCCCCCCCATGTGAATGAGTATGGGGTAAATTGTACCCCTACCCATTCACCAAAAAAAGTGCCAAAGAGAGGTGAGATACAAGTTACCACAAAACTATTATCCCGTAGTTTTTAAGATCAAAGATACAATTCCATTGTTTAAGAGAAGAAAAACAAAAATGTAGATCCAACACCACGAACCCGAAAAAGAGAAAAAAAAAAGAAAAATTCCGGCCCAGGCAAAGGCTCCTGCCAACTGCCTGATCCACCGTCTGACAGTTGTTTATTCCTTCAGGTTACTCTCTCACATGGAAGCACTTGGGTGCTCAGTACAAGCACATGCTGAGCAAATCAAGTTCCGATGTCTGCTCCATTAAGCCTCATTTACACCTTGACAATTTTCTGTGATTCTGCCCGCAAGCGCACTACCATTGAAAAATGCAGGTTTAGGTGTATTCTGACCTAAATTGCAGTGTGGTTTTGCCACACAATGTACTGCACAGCAAATCACATTGTGTGCAGCTTGTCCCCCAAAAAGGAGCAGGAGCTTCTGTTGGAGGACAAGCTTCACATGATGTGATTTGCTGTGATTGCCATGTGACAATCGTGGCAGAACCATTATAGGTGCCACTAAAAATAATGGCACCTGAACCTGCGTTTTGCGATTGTAGTGCATTTTTGCGCGTGGAATTGTGATCCCAAAACCAGGTGTGAATGGAACTTATTAATGCACGATGAGAAAATCAGACAAATGATACCGCTTTTGAGAATCTTTCAAGAGCCAATCTTGACAGTTCATGCAATATTATCCAAAGGGACCAGCACAAACATTTTTCTTGTACGATAACAGAATGAATGATTTTCGGTTAATCAGTACAGTATTTGTGTGAAAATAATTGAGTGACCAAGACTGTGCATGCTTGGAAATGAAAGACTACATTACAATACATTATGTAATTTCCAAAATTGTATTCGGTCTTATGAAAATTTTCGTAAGTTTAGTAATCTCTTAATTTTCGATATGAGATTAGCGTGCAAAAAAAACGGATGATTATTTCATCAAGGTTTCAGCCCTGGTTCAATCACATGGATGCATTTTTTGAATGCACAGATTTGCATAACAGGCTAGATATGTGTTCCTATTGAGATGGTTCACACAGATGGGATCCACACGCATTGCGTTTTGAGTGAGATTTTGAAAAGGGCGCAAGCAATAGGGCGCTTTCAGAGCCAGCCAGTGGATCCGCCTGCTCAGCAGGGATCTAGCTGCTGATCCCCACTGAGCAGGCGGGCGACAGATGCGTGTCACGGACACAGCCTGCTTTCTTCTACGGGTGGTCAGATGGTAAGGGACCGGCTGTCCATTTTACATCCAACCGTCAACCAAGCCACCAGACAGATGGGGAATTGATCCCCCATCAGTCTGTTTTTAGCGGATAGGATCAGATGTCAGCATGTGTATACGGACCCATGTCGATTTACATGCAACTCCATAGAGGGAAATGGATGGTCCGATCAGGTCTGCCTAAAAAATGACAGGTGGATCCGAACGGTCTTCCCATATGAAAGGGGCCATAGAGTATAATGGCATCCATATAGAAGTGTTCACATAGGATTGCTATCGACGTTTTTTTTTTTGCATGGAAGTCAATGGGAGGCATTTTTTGCATGGAAGTCAATGAGAGGCATTTTTTGCATGAAAGTCAATGGGAGGCAGTTGTGGAAAGACAGAGCGCCAGCAAAAATCACAAACAAACCAAATGGTATTTACAAAGAAACACATGCCTAAATCGGCATGCGTGTGTTAACCCAGGCTAAATAGGGACTGTTTGCTTGCAGCAGGGATAAATGTAAAAAACAAAAAAAAAACACCTGCCCGGCGCCTGGAATTACATGTTTCGGGCGTTGGATGATGCGATTTGCAAATCTCTGCATTTAAAGAGGAAGTAAACCCTGATGGGTTTACTTCCTCTTTGATTCCCTGCAAAGGTAAAGCATAATGGACTACAGCGGTGACATCGCTGGTTCCTGTGTCAGGTAAGTGACACATAATGGACTACTATGCATCGCATAGTAGTCCATTATGTGTCACTTACCTGACACAGGAGCCAGCGATGTCACCGCTGTCCCCTGTAGTTCCGCTGTGATTTGCCGGAGCCGCGATGACGTCACTCCCGCGCATGCGCACAAGAGCCAACACTCGCGGCATATCGCCGCGATCTGCGGCTTGCCCAGTGCGCCTGCGCCCCACTGTCTACGGCGCATGCGCCGTAGTCAGCGATGACGGTCTTTGGGTAAATATCTCCTAAACCGTGTAGATTTAGGAGATATTTCTTGGACCTACAGGTAAGCCTTAATCTAGGCTTACCTGTAGGTCAAAGTGGTTTGTAAGGGTTTACAACCACTTTAACTTTTTCTTCCCTCAGCAGCAGTTGTCAAAATATGAGAATTTGCTAACAGCAACTTTACAGATGGAAAATATTATCAGAATTTAGAATTTCCGCAAAAAAATGTACGGTATCTATATTCATTATATAGTTAGGCCTGCATCATTAGAAAACATCACAAACATAAATGTTACTGAAGGAAAATCTCACCAATGGCATAGAGAGGGAAAAAAAAAAAGAAAAGCTTAGCAGCCTCTAGGCTTTTTCTTAAGAAAGCTTTCCTTTACACCAAACTCTGCCAACACATCTCTCCACCATATTACCTTTATTGCTGAAGAGCTCACTCAGGAGCATACGGGCAGAGGTGATGACAGCAGTAGAAGAAGGGGGCAGGCGGTTCAGGAGGTCCACAATGACAGTCACTTGCTGACGCTGCCTCTCACTCATCCACACTGCATTCCTCATTAGTTCCAAGTCTGCTGGGAGATTGACATGTTCCACCACCTGCACATACATGACTTCATAAGGGTTATGGGCAACATCTTACAAACAAAGCAGGGGTAAAATCTAAAGCAACTTACATTCTCACTCAGGTCCTTCAGTCCTCCAGCTGTATTGAGGAAGATGATTTTAAGAGGGTTCAGTGCCCGGGAGATACTGCTGGTCACGTCTATAGAGTCCAGAAGTACTGACCGCCTGGATGGTGTCTCACCAATGGGACAGATGATGGGAATGTTACCAGAGTTGATACACCAAGTAAGAAGCTCAGTGTTCACCGAAGAAACCGATCCATAACTAGTGTGTAAAGAGGAAAATATATACATAGAATTATGGACTGACAAATCCAGACACCAAGACTTGCTCATGTTGAGCTTCTACTGTGGATTTTTCTAGGTGAGCTATATATGGCTGCAACAAAACCTTTGCTGGAGGACAGTCCAATGCCCTGTACACACGGTCCAATTTTCCAGCGGAAAATGTTCGATGGGAGCCTGTTGTCAGAAATTCTGACCGTGTGTAGCCTCCATTGGACATTTTCCATTGGGATTTCCGTTCCACAAAATTCGAGATCTGGATCTCAAATTTTCCGACAACAAAATCCTGTGTCGTAAATTCCGATCGTGTGTACACAATTCCGATGCACAAAAGTCCACGCATGCTCGGAATCAAGCAGACGAGCCGCACTGGCTATTAAACTTAATATTTCTCAACTCGTTGTACGTCACCGTGTTCTTGACGTTCGGCATTTCTGACAAGATTTGTGTGACCGTGTGTATGCAAGACAAGTTTGAGCCAACATCCGTCTGAAAAAATCCATGGATTTTGTTGTCAGAATGTCCGATCAATGTCCGATCATGTGTACGGGGCATAACTCTTATGGATGTAGATAATTAAAAGTCTATGTTCATATGGTTTGGTTGAAGAAAAGACTGCCAATCCAAAGATTTATAGACAATTTAGAGAAACTTTATACCAACACTGTCCACAATGGCAGAATGACCAATTGTTTGCAGTAGTTCTTTATCAGTATCATTTTTTTAGTGCTGTAATTAATTCTACATGTTACTACAATACCTATGAGCAAGCTCTCATCACATTGTAGAGTGCTCTGACCAGAGATATAAAAGGAGACAGATCAAGAATACAGTTCCCATACAAGTTGTTCTCAAAGATTGGTGTATAATCCCCTGACAAGTTTTGAATCCATAACCAGGATTTAAAGTAGAAATAAAGGGATTTTTTTCTATTTGGATAGGGTAAGGGAGGGTTATAATCCCTATCAGGTATTTATTTTTTTGGCCCCTGTGTCCCATTTGGACATGGAGCAATACGGAAAGGAAAGGATAGATGAGTAAGTTCTGCTGGTGACTTGCTCTATATAATAGTTGGTAAGGTTGAATAAAGACATCCTTCCATACAGTTCAACCTGTGAGGTTCACTGGTTGTATATGTTCATGTCAAAAAACATTTCCCACCCTGTAAACGGTGTTTATCAAGATGCCCATCTATGATTTTTATTTAAAGAGGAGCTGCACCTAAAAAAAAAATATTAAAAGCCAGCAGCTACTAATATTGCAGCTGCTGACTTTTAATAAAATCACACTTACCTGTCCTAGGTTCCAGCGATGTCGGCGGCAGATGACGAGCGATTGATCGTCTCGCTGCTGCCACCGCCGCCATCCTCTGTCAGGGAATCGGGAAGTAAAGCATGACGGCTTCACTGCCCGGTTCCCTACTGCGCATGCGCGAGTCGCGCTGCGCGTCTCTTATGGTCCCCCGCTGTGTCTCTGGGAACTGTGTGTTTCCCAGAACACAACGGGGGGGGGGGGGGCGGAGCGTCTGCGGCGGTCTGGCCGGAAGTGGGTGCAGTTACCTGGATTATCCAGGTAACTGCACCCCCCTCCCCCCTGAAAGGTGCCGATTGTGGCACCGGAGGGGGGGAGGGATAAGATTAGCGGAACTTCCCCTTTAGGGTGAAGAACCGCTTTAACTATACTTCCCGTTGATGCCACCGATTGTGGAAGGGAGTTCCACACCGTTACTGCTCTAACAGCAAAAAACCCACTATGCAGTTTAAGGTTAAACCACTGCTCCTCCAATTTCAGTGAGTGGCCCTGTGTCTTCTTATACTCCCCGAGACTGAATAGTTTGTTCCCTATGCTATGCCCCCATCTAATCATTCTCTGCAGCTATTACCGTTTGTACCACCACCCCCTCCCTTTAGAATGTAAGCTCTACGAGCAGGGCCCTCCTTTTGTATTGTACTGTAATTGTGTTGTCTCCCCTATACATTGTAAAGCGCTGCGTAAACTGTTGGCGCTATATAAATCAATAATAATAATATGCTATCATCATCATTGAGGTATTTGTATATCGATATCATACCTCCTCTCAAGTGTCTTTTAACATTTGTAGTCTTTCCTCATAACTGAGGTCCTCCCTTATTAGCGGTTTTGCCCTTCTCTGGACTATCCAGTTCCAGCACATTCATCCTGAGGACCACTGACCAGAACTGGACGAAATACTCAAGATGTGGCCGAAAAATAGACTCGTAAAGTGGTTGGATTATAGTTTTATCTCTTGAGTAAATCCCCTTTTTTACGCATTCTAATATTCTGCTAGCTTTGCTTGATGCAGCTTGGATCTTTTTCCATCCTGGATTTCTCCAAAGGTTCTCCCCAATGAGTAACTTGTGTTTTCATGCACAATATAACATGTTGGTTTTTAGGTGTAATGCACCATACACACAATTGGTCTTTCCGACAACAAAACTGTGGAATTTTGTTCGAAGGTTATTGGCTCCAACTTGTCTTGCATACACAGTCACACAAATGTTGGCCAACAATTACGAACGTAGTGACGTACAAGACATACGGAGAGCCGATAAAAGGGAAGTTCAATAGTCATGTGATATCTCCATTACGAACCCTAGTTTTACAAGACCAAACACTTCCGGCTCATACTTGATTCCGAGCATGCATGGACTTTTGTGTGACGTACTTGTGTACACACGATCGGAAAGCCTGACAACAAACATTTGTTGGCGGAAAATTTGAGAACCTGCTAGCCAACAATCATTGGGGGAAAGTCCGAAAAAAAATGTTCAATGGAGCATACACACGGTCGGACTTTCCGCCAACAAGCTCACATCCAACTTTTGTTGTCGGAAAATCCGATCGTGTGTACGGGGCATTAAGGTGCGATTCTGCTCATGGCATAGAACTAACTAGCTGTGAATCATAACCGTACAGAAATTGTACTTCAAGGTTAGCCCCCTCAGTGTTGGCACTAAAGCATACCAGTCATCCTGTTCCTGAGCTGCCAGCACAGATCCTCCATTGAAGAAGGGTAACACTGTACCCGAGTTTGCATGAAGGGCATCCACTAGAATTTGGCAGTTGTGCACCAATAGAGACTTGGCATCATGGGCTGAAGGGCGAGAACAGTATGTGCTGGGCAGACCCATTACTACCAGTGGCTTCATGTCCATTCGCTGCAGAAAGGCAAGTGCAAAGGCCACGCTGTTCAGGGATCTCTTGCAGCTGAACACATTTTCATCCACCTGAACAGAAGACAAATATAAGTACATGCCTAATACATGTTAGGACTGGACACTGAAACACTCTGCACTGATTTATGCAAACATTCGGTATAATCACTTACAGTTGATCAGTATATTGTTCAATATGAGCGTTTACAGCTCATCAGTATAAAGTCCAGTTTGAGCACTTATAGACGATCAGTATAACATTCAGCATGCACACTTAAGAACATTATGAGCATTTACAGCCAATTAATATAAAGATTAGCATGTGTTATCATAGTCGATCAGCATAAGCACTTATGCTGGATTAGTATAACTTTCAATATGAGCACTTTAAAATCGGATATTAAAACCATGGTGGAAGTCCATTAAATCAGTGAAAAAATAAACAGCAATCTAAGCTATAGTTCATTGTCCGTTGTGTAGGCATATTTGCTTAGTACATTGGTTTACTTAGCTGATACAGCACTCTGACATTTGGATAATCAGGTATAATGGAATTTTCCTTCTGATGATACTGCTGCCTGTACTGCTATAGTACAAGGACAGATTTCACTGCATATGATCAGCCCGTGCACAAGCATTCAAAACTGCTGAATGTAATGTTTGACATTTCTGTAGTTCCAATGTAGCCACAGAGTTAAATCGAGCTGGTAATGAAATCTAAGTTATATCTTGAGCCAATTTCTTTTCTAAAAAATAGAAATGTGCCAATCGGACAAGCACCCCTGTTTATGGCAATGCAGAGTGGTGGGGGAGCGCCTCAAAAAGCCAAAGGCGATCATGAAGTGTTTTTTTGATCATTAGCTCTGCTAGCCAAGAATGCTGGTTTATTGCTGTTGGGTGCTGCCCCATTGTTTGTAATTGGTCACCGAATCCTACAAAAAAAAGGCCAGTGTGGAAGACGTCATCCAATATCTACAGGCACCTTTAGCTCTAACCTTTCCACATTCAAAAACATTTTTTGGCTTGGGTAGGTCTTCTAAAGCCAAAATGTAAATGGTGCAGAATTTTGTATTATAACAAATGGCAAAATAACATAACTAATATGGCAATTAAAATTTAATTAACAACCAGACATGTGGAAGACAAAAGAATGTGGGGCTGCTTCTGGGCCACTTACACTCTAGTTTAGGGTGTATGCCAGGGTGGCAATAGTGTAATTAGATAAGAAGTGACGGAGAAATCTCCAAAATAAACAGAAATTTTTTTTTTCCCCTATGTAGAGAAGGGGAAGGGTACAACCTTTATATTGCTGTCTGAGTCCCAGACCATTATCACTAGGACAGTAAGCAAGGACGAGGGCTCGTACACAGCACATGTCACATATAATAGGTGTGCGATGTGCTTGTTTTTCCATTTTTGTAGTGCCACGCATTGTAACGCATTGTGATAAAATGATGCCTGTATCATTTCATAGCAATGTGAACCAATACAGAACATTGATTTGAACATGCCCTATACAATGCAAGGCTTTTTGCTTTTCCTTTGCATTGGGACATCACTGGGCAACACTAGCCAAGGAAACCCAAGAAGGCTGGTGTGAACAAGCACTAAATCACCATAACTAAGCCCTGGTTTGCAGTAAAAACCCAATGCTGGTTCAAATCCTCCCTCACTGTATGCCAAACCAAAAAATAAATTTTAGCTAGACTTAGCCCTTGTACACGCGATCGAAGAAGATTCTGACGGAATGTGTCCGATCGGAGCGTTTTGTCGGATATTCTGACTGTGTGTGGTATGCATCGGACTGTTTCCGTCGGAATATCCGCCGAACCAAATTTTCCAACTTGCCGGAAATATTTTCCGACAAAATGCTCCGATCGGACATACTCGGATCATGTGTAGAGAATTCCGATCGGTCAAAGTGCCACGCATGCTCAGATCAAATTCCTACATCAAAGCTATCGGCTACTAGCCTGAACATAGTCCCGTCGTAATGAAATAACGTCATCACGTTCTGAACGATCCGACATTCCGACAACTTCGTCCGACCGTGTGTATACAATAGTTTCGGGCAAAATTCGATGGATTTGGTTGTCGGAATCTCCGACCGTGTGTACAAGGGCTTACACATTCATAAATAGCAAGCGTTAGGCATCCTATCAGCATCCTCTACACCAGTCATCATTTTATAACCATTACATCCTATGGATATACACAGTGGGAAAAAAATTTATTTAATCCCTTGCACACTTACAAAAAAATATACATAACATTTTTATCATAGCTGTGTTTTAAATGATAGACACAGAATATCAACCAACCCCCCCCCCCCCCCCCCAAAAAAAAATAATATTACAAATGTTATAAATTTAATTGCAGTTCAGTGAGTAAAAAAAGTAGTTGATCCGCAAGCAAAATATTACTTAGTACATGGTGGCAAAACCCTTGTTGGCAAGCACAGAGGTAAGATGTTTCCTGTAGTTGGTAACCAGGTTTGCACACATCTCAGGAGGGATTTTGGTCCACTCTTCTTTAAAGATCTTCTCTAAATCCTTAAGGCTTCTTGGCTGTCGCTTGGCAACTTGACGTTTCAGCTCCCTCCATACATTTTCTATAGTATTAAGGTTTGGAGACTGGCTAGGCCACTCCATGATCTTAAAGAGGAGGTTCAGCCTTGGTGAAAAAAATTTAAAGTGAGCAGCTACAATTGCTGTAGCTTCTGACTTTTAATATTAGGGCACTTACCTGTCCAGGGAGCCCACGATGTCGGCACCCCAGCCGATCTTCGGATCTGCTCCCGGGTGCTGCCGCCGCCATTCTTGGTAGGGGTGTTGGGCAGGGGGAAGCATATGAGTGAGAGTTCTACTTTTGGGTGGAACTCCGCTTTATTGTGCTGCTTCTTGAGACACTCCTTTGTTGCTTTGGTGGTATGTTTTGGGTCATTTTCATGCTGGAAGACCTATCCACGAGGGAAGAAGGTTCTCATTCAAGATTTTACAATAAATAAAGTCAGCCTGTACCTTTAACAGAGAAACAGCCCCAAAGCATAATTTTTCCACTTCTGTGCTTGACTTGTAGGGATGGTGTTCTTCGGATCATCATAGTCAGCATTTTTCTTGCTCCAAAAATTACTAGTCGAGTTAATGCCAAAGTGCTCAATTTTGGTCTCATCTGACCACAGCACTTTCTCCCAATCCTTCTCTAAATAATTTAGATGTTCAATGGCAAACTTCAGACGGGCCTGTACAAGTGCCTTCTTGAGGAGGGGGACCTTGTGGGTGCTGCAGTATTTCAATCCATGCGGTCCAAACTGCCTTGAGATCATTCACAAGCTCCTCCTGTGTAGTTCTGAGCTGATCCCTCACTTTTCTCATGATCATCCTTACCCCATCAGACAAAATCTTGCATGGAGCTCCAGACTGAGGACGATTGATGGTTGTTTTGTATTTCTTCCATTTGCGAATAATCGCTCCAACAGTTGTCTCCTTCTCACCAGGCTTCTTGCTGATGGTCTTGTTGCCCATTCCATCCTTGTGCAGGTCTGCAATCTTGTCCCTGATGTCCTTTGACAGCTCTTTGTTCTTGCCCATGATGGTGAGGTTTGAATGGAAGAAAAATATTCTGTGGACAGTTTTTTATACACATAACAATTTGTCATTAGGAGCACCTTCTTAAATTGACAGAACTAATCTGTGTACATCATGAGCACATACTGTAGCCAGTCTGTGGGAGCCAGAATTAATGTTGGTTGGCAGGGGATCAAATACTTAATTTTACTCACTGAACTGCAACTCAATTTATAACATTTGTATTGTGTTTTTTCTGGATTTTTTTGTTAATATTATGTCTCTATCATTAAAAATATACCTGTGATAAAAATTCTAGACCCTTCATTTCTTTGTAAATGGGCAAACTTACAAAATCTGCAGGGAATCAAATTATTTTCCCCACTGTACAGTACAAACACTAGCAACATTTATGTGCCAGGAATGCTTTTAAAGCAGTATTAAACCCAAAACTCAAAAATATATGTAATATATTGTAACGCAACCAATCATTACACGTGGTGCTGCATTTGTTTTCTTTTTTTTTGTACGTTTTTTATTTCCACCTGGTGATCCTGCCAGTAATACTCCTTGTCTTAGGGTGTCTTCACTCTGGATGGAGAAGCAATGGATAAACTTTTGGGCAGCATCATTGTTAATCTGGGGAGAGGGTACTGTTAGATGCACTAACATATTTAAATTGGCATGACTAACAAATTAATGACTTGCCGACCGGCTCACGCCAATATGCGGCAGCAAAGTGGCACTGCTGCGCAAATTGCCGTACCCGTACGGCGGCTCCTTTAAGAGCCATAGCAGGTGCGCATGCCCGCTGCACATGGCCGGCGGGTGCGATCACCCCCGGCCAACCATGATCTGCATGAGAGCCAGAACGGGGATTTGTGTGTGTAAACACAAATCCCCGTTCTGACAGGGGAGGAGAGACAGATTGTGTTTTCCTACTAAGTAGGAACAGTGATCTAGCTCCTCCTCTAGTCAGCCACATCCCCTCACAGTTAGAACACACTTAACCCCTTCCCTGCCAGTGACATTTATGCAGTACAGTGCATATCTATAGCACTGATCGCTGTATAAATGTCACTGGTCCCCAAAAAAGTGTGCAATCTGTCAGCTGCAATGTCACAGTCCCGCTAAAAAACGCAAATAGCCAACATTACTATAAAAAAAATTGTTTTTATCAAAAATACGTAGAAGAATACATATTGACCTAAACTTATGAAGAAATTTTTTTTTTTACATTTTCTGGGGATATTTATTATAGCAAAAAGTAAAAAATAATTTTTTTTTTTCAAAATTGTCGCTCTTTTTGTTTATAGTGCAAAAAATAAAAAGCGCTGAGATGAGCAAATCCCAGCAAAAGAAAGCTCTATTTGTGGGGGAAAAAGGATGTCAATTTTGTTTGGGTACAGTGTTGCACGACCGCGCATTTTTCAGTTAATTGGACGCAGTGCCGTGTCACAAAAAATGGTCATAAGGGGTGTAAATCCTTCCGGGGCTGAAGTGGTTAAATCTGAACCGCAGCTAAAACGTAACCAGTTTTTGTTCCTTTTTTAATATTTAACATAAACGATAAAAGCTGATCATTGTAAATACCCCTGACACTGTTTAATAGCTTGTCCCAACCCTGTAATGGTTACTTTTGTTGACGGCTTGGTTTGTTAACCACTTGAGTCCAAGAGCCATTTATATATATATATTTGGTTTTTTTTGTTTACAGGTTTTAAAAATCATTTTAGGCTCAAAGATTACTTAAAACCCCCAAACAGATTTCCTGAAAGCAGAGATCCTCAAGAATGGTGGTAGTTACAATCTTTTATGTTACACAATATTGGAGCAAACCACTTGCTTATTGGGCACTTAAACCCCCCTCCCGTCCAGACCAATTTTCAGCTTTCAGTGCTGTCGCACTTTGAATGACAATTGCACATATAACACTGTACCCAAATGAAATGTTTATTTTTTTCCCCCACAAATAGAGCTTTCTTTTGGTGGTATTTGATCACCTCACTTTTTTTGTTAATTTTTTTTTTAAAAAGACAGAATTTTTATAAATAAATTATATTTTTTTATATTTTGTTATAAAATTTTGCAAACAGGTAATTTTTCTTCTTCATTGATGTACGCTGATGAGGTAACAGTGATGGGCATCGATGGACTGCACTGATGGGCACTGATAGGCGGCATTGGTGGGCACTGAGAAGTGGCACTGATAGTTGACAGTGATGGGCACTGGTAGGTTACACTGAAAGGCAGCACTGCTAGGTGACACTGATGATGCACTGTTTGGCATCACTGGTGGGCAATGGCAGGTGGCACTGGCAGGGGTTACTGATTGGCACAGAGGAGGCAGATGTGCCTCCTTCCTCTTCGGGACCGATGTCCTTTGAACATAAGCTGGCTTTTTTTTCTCCTCACGCTGTCAGCGCGAGGAGAAAAAAAAGATGATTACCGAGCTTTTGTTTACACACTTGATCACCTGTCATTGGCTGACAGCTGATCACATGGTAATTGGCCGGGATCGGCCCCTTACTCGGAGCGGTGATCACCCGAGTCGCGGTGACTCAGTGATCACAGTGCACGCGCAAAGGGGAGGACTTCCTATGATGACCTCCCGGAAATTCAGGTCCGCGTTGTAGCTGTCATTCAGCTATAGAGTGGACGTCAATTGGTTAAATAAATACACCAGGGTTAAATTTAGTTCACAAACACAATAAAATTACTCCTTTTTTGTAAGATATAAAAATGAGGTTGCATAGATGCCAAGTGAATAGATGTTCAACATATGAAGCCTTACAGTTGTGTGTCCGTGAAATGGCAAAAACCTTCGGCACCCTATATTTTACATAGGCGGCGCATTAATAGCCCCTACAGGTCATCAGTTTAGAGTTATCCGGGAGCTCTGGTGCTTGAATTATTGATCTCACCCTGGCGTGTGCAGTGCTATAGAACGTGTAGGGCAATTGCCATTTTTGCATATAAGTGCCCAAACGCATGCGTTTTTGTTTGATGTGTGTATATGCGTGTCTCTTTAAATGCTTAAAACTTTTTTTATTACATAAAACTTTATTAAACATTTTTTTATTACATACAACTTCATTGCTATCAAATAGGGATCTATCATGTTCCATCAGCTGCTTCCCCAGGCCCCGATCCCAGAGAATGGCAGCACTGGACCAGGAAGTGATGTCATATACGTCACTTCCTGGTCTGATCACGGCGGGGGGGGCGGATTAATTTGCATTTATTAGTAGAGCTCCCGCCACCCTTGCCAACAACACGTGGCATGACTGCATAGGGCCCAAAAATTGGGCAGCATAGACCAGTATACATGGTGGGGAAGGAGTCAAATTGCAGCGGTTGTGAAGTGATTGGGTGGCTTCACAGCTGATTGTATCTCTTCCGCATGAAAGCCGAGAATCGACTTTACAAATGTACACGCTTCTGGCCCATATAGCAGCTGGGAGTCTATTTAAAAACCACAAGACTCAGGTGTTTAAAGTTGAAGATTTTCTGGCTGGGTCAACAGGTAAATATAAAGAGAAAGTTCAATGACATTTCCATACATTCAGATATAGAACCGTACTCCAGTAGGAGAGAGGTTACAGACCCAAAGGTCGAGGACGTGAATCTAGAATTTTATGAAAGATGAGAGCTCTTCGTTGGCTTTTCTGCAGTTAAAGGGGTAAGTCGCTGGACACAAAGGTATACATTATATATGGATTTTCATTTATTGTCTGTTTAGTTTTATCCTACAGATCTCGTCTCTGAACATAAAGCTACCTACAGACATTAGATGTTGGTTTATGGAATCACAACTTGGCAATCTTTTTGCAAACATACACGTTCAAGTTGAAGAAAAACAAATGTCTGTGCTTATGGAGAAGGGACCATTTAGTAGATATAACCTCACTGTTTCATTTATGGATGGGTCAGGCTAAAATAATTCAATGGCAGCAGGCTGATAAGAGGCAGATTTCTGAGAAAGATTGTCGTAGTTATAGAGAGGCAATAGCGGTAAGGATTGTTTGATCTCCTCCATTTGGCTAGTGAGCGAATATGACTTGGCTTTGTTTCCTCTTCTCTATAAAAATGGAAACATTCAGCATTTCCTTGCACAAAATTTGCCAATTAAAAAAAATTTGTGAAAAAAACTTGGAGTTATCAGTGCAGCTACCCTAGGGAACATAGTTGGCATGAACATCTCATGATTATGTTGGGTGCGCAAGGGCGAAAGCACTAGAAGCAGAACATATGAAGTCCATATTAAATGTTACTTAGTGTGCTTTTCGGGGGTTCAGCGGAGCCCACTTTGTCGGGGTTTGGCACGGTTTTAAAAATTGTGCACTGAACTAATAAAATTGACGGGACCTTGACTGTATGATTGCTCCAGGTACTAGTTAAGCCAGGCTACTCCTGAAATAGGTTTACTTTTTATGATATAGGCGTTTGAATAAAGTTCAGTCTGAACTTTGCATTCTGCTTTTGGCGTCTTCTTCTTTGCACACCCAGTCTCCACTGCAGCAAAGAGCCAACCTTCAGCTCCCTCTATGCTGTATAAAACCTGACTGAGAACACCAACTGCTTTAAGAGATCCATTGTACCTCGCCTTCCTTCTACTTCCTCTCCTGTTCATTGACAGTGGCATTTGAATGGCTTGTAGAGAGGTTTGTCTACCCTAAAAAGTGCAACTTTACCCATAACAACTTGCTGAAGCCCAGAGCCCCTGAGCAGCAGTAAATCTTTAGGCTGTCAGCAGATCATCCTCTAGTGCAGGGGTAGGGAACCTCGGCTCTCCAGCTGTTTTGAAACTACAAATCCCATCATGCCTCTGCCTCTAGGAGTCATGCATTGTTAGGGTCTTGCAATGTTTCATGGGACTTGTAGTTTCAAAACAACTGGAGAGCCGAGGTTCCCTACCCCTGCTCTAGTGGCTCAGATTTTTGGCACAATGCCAAAAATGGATAGCAACTGAGCATGTGCAGAGTAGGTTGAGACAGAGTATTACTGCATTTTAAACCATTTAGGTACTTATTTTTAATGCTTTACATAGCAATACCTGCAAAAGGGGCCAGCCTAAAGTTCCACTTTAATTGGCTTCTCTGAGAACAGTGAACCTGTTCAAAAATATCCTGGGTTGCCCATTATATCTCTCTCTCTCTCATTATTTATATATATATATATATATATATATATATATATATATATATATATATATATATATATATATATATATATATATATATATATATATATATATATATATATATTCCCCTAGTGTACAGTTAATAGTCTGGAATTAAGAAATGTGTGGGAAAGTCCTGTGCTAGTATGGCCATTGATGTCACTCACCTCCACAACCGCAAAGGCCTTCTGATATGTTGAATGCATCTCCTGAAACTGTGCCAGCCAATGACGGGCTTCGCTAGGTGTGCCACCACATTCTCTCAGAAAAGCGCGAATGTCCCTCCGCACCAGGGATCTGTCCACCATTGAGGAGATGCCACCTTGTTCTTTGATGCCATCCTGTTGACTGGGTGCATTTTTCGGTTCTTCCTGGGTGGGATCATTTCTGGTCCTTACCTGCTGGTGGAGAACAGAGCTACTTCCACTTCCTAGGACGCTAAGAAAGCGTGTATTACGGAAAGGGAGAGACGAGATCCCAGGTACAGTTGTCATGGAGAACAGATGCTGTGTCCTTCACGTTTTCTCACCCCGAGTTTGATGTCTGTATTGTCCCCAGTAATCCTTTCACCCTTTTCACCCTAGCAGCCAAAATGTTGTGTCACTCTCTTAGGTTCAGTTTATATGACTAGGGCTGGTGACATCACTGGAAGGTGCGGTTTGGCTGTGGGAAATGGACAGAGGTTGATGCAGCAGGTCAGCGAGGCTTCTATGAAGGCCAACAGTTCACTGTTGTGTAAGAAAGGAAAAGAAAAGTACAGCGATGCTAAAACAGGAGCTTGGATAGATTTAACAGGTACTTAAATTGCTCCAAGGCTACAAACAAACATTTTTTTAAACCTAAATTCCAATGCAACACAAACCTGTACTCACCTGTTAGTAGATCACACCTGCCATGTAATAGCACACTCACTCACGCTCTATAGCTACATATAGCAGTATATTGCTTTAGCATTTTTTCATGAACACCAACAAACTTTGTAATGCAAATACCAATTCTGGAAGTTGAATTCTTTGTTCTTTTAACTCCCCTTACTTGCTTGGTTATTAGGCATGATGGAAGGCCTTATGGACCAATAGTGAAGCACAGACAAAGGTGGGGCAAAACGCTGACTTCATAGATAGTCAATGTGACAGACCTAGCCGGGACAGAGGCTGTTGGAGGGGACAGAATGCGAGCCTCTTGCCTTGCGATTATGGGCCTTGGCATTTGGGGGAACAGTGCTCTTTGTGAGCTGTATGCCTGGGGACCCCTGAGGTGGTGTTACTTGGATTCAGATCCATGTCCCCCCCCAAGACACACAGACTCTGGATATGTATTTGCCACATTAGCAATAGACTGAATCACACTGTTGGGACACAAACTGTTAGATGCTAATGTCATCAACTCCAGTCACCTGTCTGTTGTGTAAATGAGTCTAGTCTGGCTTGTAAGAATATTCCACACATTATTGTTTGTGCTAATTAACCCTGAAACCCCTGAAAACCCCTGAAAAGTCCTATCTCTCAGACAACTAGTCTGGGTCAATGATTAGATAATTAGCTCATGCTAATTAGGTTAGGTTTTAGTCATCCTACTGTATATATTTGTGGGACATCTCAAATAAAAGACTATTCCTGGTTTACTCCAAGACTGGTGTTGTCTAGTTCTTGGGGGTTCCTATAGCCAGATCCATTGGACTCATGTTTCAGGACTTAGGAAGCGGTATACTGACGGAAGCACTCAAGCGGAGTGTGGGAGACATTCCGTCACCGTAAATATTGTCATAAGACTCTGGCCCTAGTATTGGGGGTCCCAGGATACCGTATAGCTGCTTTTTGCAGGCAGGTTCATGTTACCAAATTTGCATGGCTAATTTGCTTTACTGACATTCATTAAATGCCTGATACTAGATTATTATGAGTGAATTTTAGGGGTCATCCAAAGCTATAAAGATGTTCTGTTTTTTGCTGCTGCTGGAGATTTCAGACACCCAACAAATTTATTATACAGTATCTCTTATTATTGATAGTATATCTGGACTCAAGTTCCTGGGTATGCAAGCTGTGGACGTTATGAGTTATTTTATATTATATTGTAGCTGGAGGAGCTGTAACACCCGAAGGAGCATGGGAACACAGCTTATAATAAAGCTTTTACCTGTAGGTTAAATGAATATCTCCTAAAAATACAACATTTAGGAGATATTCTAGTGAGCAGCAGCTGGTGACGTCACAACGCATGTGCTCTGAAGAAATGGCATACCCGCGCTGTTCCTTCAGATATCTGCGACGCAGCCGTGACTCCAGCACACATGCACGGGAGTGACGTCATCGTGGCTTGGCCATTCAAGTGGCCACAGCCCATGAACCCGGAAGACCGACTGAAGTTGGAAGCCTCTGAAGTGGTGACTGCGTGCCGCTGGAGGGCTTCATTCAAGGAAGTTCTTTCATAATGTGCTAGTATGCGATGCAGGGGAATTTTTTTATTTTTTATTTTTTAAAGTTTACTACCTGCTTTAACTTCAGGGTTTATTTCTGTAGAGCAGGGGTCTTCAAACTTTCTAAAAAAAAAAGGGCCAGACTGTGCCCAGTGGGAGTAAACAATGCCTTATTGTTGGTATAGGGGAAGAAATTGTTGGTGTCAGTGGGAGGAATAGTGCCCCATCGTTGGTGTTGATGGCAGGAATGCTGCCTCAAGGGCCTATATAAAGGCAAGCCAAGGGCCGCAGTTTGGAGACCATTGTTGTAGAGCAGTGGTTCTCAACCTCAGTCCCCAAGGGGCCATGTTTTCAGGTTTTCCTTTACTTTGCACAGCTGGCTTAAATCAATATCAATGACATGGTATTGATAAAAGCTATTAAGTTCCCAAAACATAGCCTGTTGGAGGTACTTGAGGACTGAGGTTTAGAACCACTGCTGTAGAGAACTGTACCCTAGATGTGTATCTCTCCAGATAACCCTGTGGGTTCAGATAGCAGCATAAACGTTTGTCCCTTATGGCTTTAAAGCAGTGGGTGCCTACTCAAAGAGAAGTTTTTAACAAATTACCAGATCAGGAGTTGTCAAGGATTTCTCTGCTAGGGACATTTTAGCTTATCAATTATATTAGCAGAAGAAACAGTCAGTCTGTCTGCATCCAACAATTAGAAAATATTTCTGAACTATTCTATGAAAACCTTACTAAGAGAAATATGAGGCTGCCACCACTTTCACCACCACCACTAAATTCTGACCTGACGCAGTCATGCAGCAAGTAAATCCAGAATGAAGTCAACGCAATCTGATATGCATGTACAGTGCCTTGAAAAAGTATTCATACCCCTTGACATTTTCTGCATTTTTTTTCACGTTACAGCCAAAAACGTAAATGTATTTTATTGGGATTTTATGTGATAGACCCAGAATATGCAATTAGCGGACCTCCAGCTGTTGGAGAACTACAAGTCCCATGAGGCATAGCAAGACTCTGACAGCCACAAGCATGACACCCAGAGGCAGAGGCATGATGGGACTTGTAATTTTGCAACAGCTGGAGGTCCGCTAATTGCATATCCCTGTGATAGACCAACACAAAGTGACACAAAATTGTGAGGTGGAAAAAAAATATAAATGGTTTCTATAATTACAAATAAATAAATACAGAGGCCAGGACATACTGAACACAATTGAAGAAACCTTCTCTTGCTGGCCACACACACTTTTTGGCCATGCTCACGTGTGTTGTAGCAGCAGCGCGCTTTGCACATCAGATAAGCAATCTCGCTTTTACCTCAAGCACCGCCAAAATAAATTGTCTGGAGCCTCCTCTGCCGGATTGGATTTGAATTTTCCCTCCAAGTCTTATCTTCTTAACATATCCCAAAAAATTCTAAGAAATATCTTTTCTTTTTTTTAATCTCAAGGACGAAATGTGAGAAATAACGTATATATCATACAATCATTCCATAAACACATACCACATACACTGCATATATCATTTGAGGAAATATGCTTATAAAATAGTATACCATTTGCCAATAATAAAAAAAAAAATAAAAACGTCCCCAAAAATCTGGTCAACTTATTTTAACTGGACTCAAGATAGTAATGTTGTCTTAAGCCCCATACACACTATCAGTTTTTCTGCTGAGTTTTTCTTTCAGGTTTACCAAAACCATGTAGTAGAAGGGCCGGCCTGATTGCATACAAATTTAAACTCCTAAGGTTTGACCTCATATTATATGGTTTTGGTAAATCTGAAGGAAAAAACTCAGCAGAAAAACTGATAGTGTGTATGGGGCTTTAAAGTATGAAGGCCTAGAACCTAGTGTGCTGAAGGTGGAGTCAATGGGTAGCAGGAATGCAGGTGTGGTCTTCTCCATAACCCAACATAACAGAAATCCAAGATTCACAGCAGAGTAGACAAGGCAGAAACAGTGAGCTGTCATACAATATACTATGGTGGCACAGTGCTACCATGATCATTCACACCAACGCTATGGTGGCAGGAAAAAATGTAACTGTCGCTTGAAGTCTTTCTCCCAAAGACCCCAAGAGTTCCACCTTTTTAACCTTCATCTTAAACACCAGTTAAGCCACAAACCATTGACACCTGTCAGGATGGGAAATTTCTTCCAACAGAGGGCACATTACCCATCACTTTCAGAATTCTCGCCTAGTTGAGGAGATGAGGACACCCCTCTCACCTGCAGCCTCCTGGAATACCCATGTCACTGATTACAGGGGGTGTGTTACTCTACAGTTATTGTACCTCATATACACCAATGGATGTCATGGGGGGGGGGGGGCTTCTGGTTCTTCCTGGCCTTTGCAGGAGTGTCATGGTCTGGGGCTGCATGAGTGTTGTACTGATCCTTAAAGCCTTGTGAAAGGCTGTCTTTACCTGTGCATGCAGGCAGCTTGTTCACGCATAGAAAAATATATTCCACCAGGATATAGCACCTCAAAGGCCACTATTGAGGTATAAAATATAATTTATTGGACAGCAAAAGTACAAAAAAAAAACACACCAAACCCATAGGCCAAATCAGTCAGCTAACCCATGGAGGGGGATCCCCAGTCCCCCCAAAACAGCCCCCTGCCCCGACCACCCATCCCACCCAAGCAGCTCCCCCACCCAGAGGATCCTCCCCCCACTCCAATGTCCTAAAAGTGAGCCCAATCACCTAATCTCCCCTCAAAACCCAGTCTTCCCCTCCACCGGTCAGTGGAAACCTCCAAAAACAATCAAAAAAGGGGACAATGAGCCCAATAAACCTGGCCAGGCTGGAAAAAATGCAATCTTATTAAAGAGAAAAGGTCTATTTTTATATGCATGTTTTTTTTTTGGATGCACTTCCCCTGAAGCCGGTGTAGTTTTTCCACTTCTAGTTTTTTTATTTTATAGCTTGTTCACTCATCAATGACAGGCAGGAGGCTTCACAGACCTACACAGATCTCCAAGCACATCCCCAATTGTACATCCCTGCCGGATTGATGCTTGAATCAGAACACAGACTGTATTCTGATCCATGGATTGGCCCTGCACGGATGTACAGTCAGGGATGCGTTTGAAGACCCGTGCAGCCGCACGCATTTGACTTGCACAGGCTGCCTAGACAGAACACCTATGGATCCTGCTGGGGGGAAGATGGCCTTTTGCCTTGGGTGTATGGATCAATACACTCGTGTGAGTGAAGCCTAGAGGTGACCTGATTCAGATCGGCCATACACAGTGCAAATTTGCACGATTCCTCTATCAACACAGACAGTGCTGGTAGGGGAATTGGCAATTGTCTTCAGTGATTATCCCGAGAGAATCCGACAGGCTGGATGTAGCCGAGTTAATCAATCGATCAACTTCATACATTCAGCCTGCCCATTAATGGTTAGACTCTCAGACGGTTCCTGCTGAACCGGCCAAAATTTGAACTGTGTATGGCCGGTGTTGTGTCAAATACTGTCCCCCGTTTTGATAGTGTCCGTCCTGTACTGCGCTTATGGAGGACAAGGAGACGCCGAAAGTCTCAGAAGATGAACGGCGCCTGCACACTGAGTCCAGGTTCAAGCCCCACCATCCAAGTGAACATAGAGTTAGAATGAAAAATTGCAGAGCAAAGCGAGGCTGTGCCCGAAGCGTGGCGAGCGAAGCGTGACGAGCCCGCAAGGGGCCCTGCTACTGCTACCGTATGTCCACTTGGATGGTAGGGCTTGAACCTGGACTCCGTGTGCAGGCGCCGTTCATCTTCGGAGACTTTCGGAGTCTCCTTGTCCTCCATACTGTGCAAGCGCTGCACCTGCGCAGTACGGGGTGGACACTATGCGATGGGGGGACAGTTTGTGGCAGAACACCGGCCTTAGGAGCAATGTATACTATAGTTTTGCCACACTACAGAAATATTTGGCTTAAATACTGAAGTGCTCAGTATGCGCATTGTGTTCCCTTATTTTATTAAAGAATCACGTAGTGAGCCTTAAAAAAAAAAAAAAAAAAAAAGCGTATTTCGGCATCAATTGCTTCTACTATGTATATAAACAATATGTACATTTGTAGATGTTGTGCTCATACGTATATTTGCCTTGTCACGGAAAATCACAGCAAAAAGCCCTAAAACAAGCATCTGTTCGAGCTTCACATGAAAATAACCCTTTTTCCTTATCAGTATAAAACTGATAATGATTTACTGTCAACAGAGATAAATGGTTGCAAGGTCTCAGCAGGGAGGGGGGAGATGCCGCTTGGCAGGTCCTGCAATTGAACCTTGGATCTCAATTTGTTCTGCAGGTTTTAATTAAAAGGTTTGGCATATACAGATTTAAAAAAATGTTCCCCCTACATTAATGGCAGTACATTACTAAAAAATTATGAAGATATTTGACCATAATGTTAAAACTATGGAAGTGGGCCTAAAAGCCAAAATACATTGAATAGCTGATGACAACACCATATTTCAGCTGCATCAGTGGAGGGGAGTTGCCATGTGGCCTCTATCATGCAATCTATAGAAAGTATAGTCCAACGCATTTCAGATCCATTTTTATTAGGGATTGTATACTGGCAATTATGTACAATAATACTAGACAGTTACATTTGGGGAATGAACATTAAGTATATCCAGCATTTGTTTTGGGAGGGTCTGGTTCCTGAAATGTGTTCAACCCTCCCTGCTTTATCTGAACACCTAACCCAAAGAAAGAGGATGTAGTTAGCTACTGAACAGGGGCCAACACATTTCGGGGCACGGTCGACGTCACGTGTGACAAAACACATAGGGCGGAGTGACATGCTGAAGTCATTGCGTCTTCGAATTCCCAGATGTTCGTGTTTGGCCAGTGAGGAACATATTGTATAGCGATATGATGCAAGTGTGATTTTAATTGCAAAAAATTCAATAGTAAAGTTTTACACTATTGGAGTGTTTTTATGTCCCAAATACAAACTTTGATGCTGAGCTGACAACTATGCCACAACCATCTGCCTTGGAACTGCTCTTTGTTGCTCCAAGCTGGACTGTTTGGTTCTAAGCGCTGATGACCTCTCTTTAATCAGAGCATCATACACAGCCAGAAAGCTCAAACTTTTTCCATAAGAGGTGGTGGCTTCACGGAATATTCTTGTATGTACATGTATATATATCACATGTATATGATAACACTTAAGATGAGGATTTTCATTTTTGCACCTTGGCCTTTTATGCATTTGTATTGAACTTTTTGGTCACTGGAGGATATTATGGTTTTTATATTTGCACTGTATATTATTGTATATGAACCAATATGTGACCAGGGTGTAGCTTGAAACCCCTGGACCCCAAAATAAGATGAATCAGAACCCCATACGTTCAGTCAAATTAGCACTGTTCCAAACATGGCATCCCTAATTCCTAGAACTCCTAATGCAACTAACATCCCCATCTGTTAAACCCCCCTACATAGATCCTCATATCTTTTACCCCACCCCTCTTCCCTCCCATCTTACAGGAGTGCTCTTTTTCAGGAGGCTGAACTCCAGTCAAAGAGAATTTTCGGGAGAAGTTAAAAGCTCTGGAATTGGGACAGAATGGGAGGAGAAATCTTCCTCAACAGGGACAGAACTTCCTGCCCAGGCCAATTTTCAGCTTTCTGCGCTGTCGCTGTTTAAATGACAATTGCGCGGTCATGCTACACTGTACCCAAATAGAATGTTTATCATTTTGTTCCCACAAATAGAGCTTTCTTTTGGTGGTATTTGATCACCTCTGCGGTTTTTATTTTTGCTAAACAAATAAAAAAAGACCTACATTTAAAAAAAAAAAAAAGTTTGGCTTTTGTTTCTGTTATAAAATTTTGTAAATAAGTTTTCTCCTTCACTGATGGGCACTGATAAGGCGGCACTGACGGGCACTGATAAGGCGGCACTGATGGGCACTGGTAGACGGCACTGATGGGTGGCACTGATATGCAGCACTGATGGGCATTGATAGGCGGCACTGATGGGCACTCATGGGTGGTACTGGTGGGCACTGATGGGCACTCATGGGTGGTACTGGTGGGCACTGATTGGGGACATTTATGGGCACTGAAAGGCTGCACTGATGGGTACTTATGGGTGGCATTGATAGGCGGCACTGATGGGCAGCCCCCCCACCCCACCTAAAAATCACAGTCCTCCTTTTTATCAATGTAGTCAGATGCCCCTTCATATCACAGCCCCCCCTTCTTTAAACAATTATCCTCAGCCCCTCCAAATCACAATCCTATCCCTTTACATCACAGCTCCCTTTACATCGGTGCCCTCAGTCCCCCCGTCACCTCATCAGCCCTTCTTTCACATTATAGTCACCTGAAGCATAAAAAGACAATGACCATAACAAATTCATATACCCAGTCTCTGCAAATAATTGACACTAACCTGAGCGTTTTCAGCTTCGGAAAACGCTCATCTCAAAAGTTTCAATACGCCCAACAAGCAAAATCCAATTAATTTAAATAGCCCTGCCTGAAGCAAAACGCCTGAAGCCCAAAAAAGCACACAAGCTTCTTTTTGAGCAGATTACAGGCGTTTAACAGATTTTTTACATTGGTGACCTTTTGACCTGTCCAAAATCATGGTAAAATCGTGCGACTTTCCGCCTGAAAACGATATGCTCAGGTGTGAATGCAGCCTAAGGGAACACAGAAAAAAAAAGGGAAGGTCTAGCTAGGACCACATTAACTAGCACTAAACAGTAGGGGAGAACAGAAGAAGAAACCAAAAAAGCTGTAGGTGGTTCAAAGCCACCAGTAGATGTCACCATACATCAAAGCAAAGGTAACTTGATACAGTTCAATACATATAGGTGGAACAGATTAGCTTCCAGATTTCAGACCCACCTCAGTAGGTCATGCTGCATCCAAAGAAAAGCAGCCCAACCCAAAGCAGGTCAAATCCACCTTCTGACCTGCCATGACAAATGCTCCATTAAAGTCAATAGCAATTTTCTGACTCACGTCTGACGTGCATTTCAAACGCAAGACTACAACACCTTTGTCTATGATCCCTTAAAGTAATTTGGTTTCTCATTAAGAAGGACATTTTTGTTGTCCTCTCTACCCGTCTCTATCCTGGCATCCCCCTCCTCCATGTACCCTCCCATGGTATTTGCTGATACAACATCATATGATTACACAGTCACGCGCTGGGGCTCTGGTCACACAGAATTCGCTCCATGTTGCGTATAAACAAATAGATTTTGGCTGGATGTCAGGTCATTGGGGAGCGTAGAGGATGTAACAGAACACGAAAAGGGATTGGGAGGAGATAAAACAGAACGTTATATTCCTGCTCAATTCTCAACTTCAAATAAGTGTACGCCATCCACCGCTCACCATTTCCACCCCCCCCCCCCCACCACAAAGGAAAGAAGGTCCCAGAATTCCCCTCACCCAATCTGATTGGGAACACCAGGTATAGTAACTCAGATTAAGTTCTTACCACTCATCTCCTATAATAGATTATAATAGTCCATGGCGTTCACACAGAAAAAAAATTGTGCCCATTTATTTTCATAGTGATGTAACTACCAGAGAATGGAAAGCCTTATGCCACGTACACACAACCGGACTTCCCAGCAGACTTGGTCCGGCAGACCGGAATCCGGACAATTCGATTGTGTGTGGGCTCCAGAAATAAAACATGTTTCAAATCTATCCGACGGACTAAAAATTGGGAAAACCGTTCGTCTGTGTGCTAGTCCGACGGACCAAATACGACGCAAAGGCAACTATTGGCTACTCGCTGTTGAACTTCCTTGTTTAGTCCCGTTTACACCATCACGTTCAAAACGAACGGAACTTTCGAACGGACTTAGCCCTTGTACACACGGTCGGAGATTCCGACAACCAAATCCGTCGGATTTTGTCCGACGGATCTTATCCCAAACTGTTGCATACACACGGTTGGACAAAGTTGTCGGAAAATCCGATCTTTCAGAACGTGATGACGTAATTTCGTTACGAAGGGACTACGTTCAGGCTAGTAGTCAATAGCTTTGATGTAGGAATTTGATCTGAGCATGCGTGGCACTTTGTCCGATCGGAATTCTCTACACATGATCGGAGTATGTCCGATCGGAGCAGTTTGTCGGAAAATATTTCCAGCAAGTTGGAAAATTTGGACGGATATTCCAACGGAAACAGTCCGATGCATACCACACACAGTCAGAATATCCGACAAAACGGTCCGATAGGACACATTCCGTCGGAATCTCTGATCGCGTGTACGGGGGCTTAGTCTGGTCATGTGCGGCCAAGTAAGTTTCGTTCAGAAAGTCAGACGGACCTCAACCGAAAGTCCGTTGGGAAGACCGTCGGACCCAGTCTGTCGAAAAGTCCGGTCGTGTGTACTTAGTATATGGCAGGCTATATGGTATCATGTGTATAAACCGCGCTGTGTAAAAAATTAAGCAGCCAGCTTAGCCGAAGACAAGCAGCAATAGATAATAAGAAGAAATTAAGCAGCGCTTATAAAAAGAAAATGAATACATAAATAAAAGTAGCATTGTGAAAATGTCCACCACGTGATAATTATAAAAATAAAAGTAGATAAAACCAAAAGATTTGGTGATTATGGACACTATCTGTGAGTTGGTGATTGCAGACCAGTAAACATCAGTAAAGGTCAACAGGTGAAGGAATTGCGTAAGGAGACTGCCACCAATAATCTGAAGGCTTACCAGAAAGGTTGGACCTGAAGGGGCATATACCTCTCAAGTCAAAAAAGCTTTGGGTGTCAAAACACCATGGTTGATGAAAAACCAGCGACAATCCAGAAAGCCTTGATATCCCTAAAGTTGGTATGGTATGGGACACTAATATATATTCAAACGGACATCAGAGTAGGATGGGCCAATGAGAAGGACACCCAGGGAGGTTAACACTCAGCTCACACGGTTCCACATAGTGTGATAACATTTCCAATTTTTAATTAAAAAATAGATAGAAAATTGAATACTCACTGTCAATCAAGGATAAATCGCATAAGATGGCACAAAAGTGATAGCAGTACTTCATCCGATGCGTTTCGTCTAAATAGACTTCATCTGGGGTATAAGTAGCAGCCACTACCAGTGTGCTTTTATAGGAAAATGTGGCTCCGCCTACCGGAAGTTCCAGTCAGATGGACCTCACTTCCGGTCCAGAAAGTAAATTTCAATTACCCAATACTGGTGATAAACAAAGATATTTATAAGTGTGATTATTTTTCTTTTTTCTAATTGCGATTATTATGTGTGGATCGCTGTGAAGATTTAGCACATCAGCACTTTATTCTATTGGGCTATTATTAGTATAGTAGCATTTTTTGGACAGCACGATTCACTTTGTATTTGATACTTGTTCTCTTTTTCACATTCATTTTTATTTTTCCATCACTTCATATTTAATATTGACACATTCACGCTGGGAGCGCAACACCATCATTTACTATCATTGTTTATTTATTTATGAGACCATTTGACTCATACGGTGTGTGCAGCATCCATTTAGACGTGTTTTTTAATTCTCCATAATAGCGCAGGAGCTCACATATATCTTTTCTATAACTCCTAACAGGGGAGTCCTTCCTGCCGAGCAATAGTCCTCTCCTAGCGGGAGCGGGCAGGCTAAGCCGTCCTCGCTGGGAAAACACTGTGATTATCGATAGCGGCTATAGCAGCTGTCTGCGATAATCTCTAGTTGTACCAAAGTTGATCACTCAATCAACTTGGTACATTCAGCCTGCCTATTAATGGTTAAAATTTCAGCTGGTTCCTGCTGAACCTGCCAAGATTCGAACCGTGTATGGCTGGCCTTAGGTTGGCCATACATGTTACAATCTGATTCTACAATCTCCTTTAGATTGACCAAAACCTATGTAATCTGAAGACCATCCTAAACAATCTATTAAATATGTATCAAACCGGACATGCCTTGTACTGCAGTTGTTGGTAGATCTAAAGGAGATTTTACAATCAAATTGTAATGTAGAAAGCTTTAAAGAGGTTGTGCACCCTGTACAACCACTTTTACCTACAGGTAATCATATATTAAGGCTTACCTGTAGGTGCTTGAAATATCTCCTAAACCTCCACGGTTTAGGAGATATTTACGAAAAAGCCAAGCGCCAATGACTATGGCACATGCACCATGTCATCGGTGAATGCGCACTTTAGAAAGGGCACATCTAAATGCGTGGGAGTGACGTCACACAACTCCAGGCAGTCACAGAGCCGGAATTCGTGGCCCCGGAAGGAAGAGGGCGAAGATGGACGCTCCCTGCTAGTGGGGACAACGGTGACATCGCGGGCTTCGGTTTCAGGTAAGTGACCAGGGTTTACTTCCTCTTTAAGATGGCCATACATATTACAATGTGATGCACAATCTCCTTTATATTTACCTAAACTATGTAACAAAAGGACCTTCATAAACCTATTCATCTGCCTTTTCAGTACAGTTTTCATTCAGGTGTAGATATATTCCTATTACCTGCAATCGGATGATCCTGGAACGTAACTACTTCAGAAATAGATATAGAGCACCAGTCCTATTATCTGCAATATTATGATCCTGGAACGTACCCACTTCAGGCATGCATCTAATGCATTAGTCCTATTACGTGCAACATTATGATCCTGGAACGTACCCACTACAGACATAGATACAAGTACTATTTCCTTGAAATATTATGATCCTGGAACCTACCCACTTCAGGCATGCATATAATGCACCAGTCATATTGCCTGAAAACTGGTGATCCTGGAACATTTCTATTTAAATCCTATAATCTGCAGTCATGTAACCTAAAGCTGGCCTTGAATGTGAAGGAAATATTAGAGAGCAAAACATTTCAGGCCTGTTTCTTTTGAAATGTTACTATCTCCATTAAGTTAATATTTTGGGCTTTTATTGATTGCCGTTTTATTTGATTTGTTCAGATGTGCTCAGATCCAAGGTCTCCTCGTGTTTACTCAAAAACCGTTGACAGCTGCATAGGGAATTAAAGCCAGTACTGATTTTTCTTTCATCTGTATCGAGTTAGCGGGCGATACTTGCCAAGGATGGTAAGTCAGAACATGGACAGATGGGTCACCATGAATGAAGAAGAGAGTGCTGTCTGGTCTTGTGCTGACCTCACCCTGCTGGGAACCAGTACAGTGCAACTTCAAAGCTTCCACATACTGGTCAGATTTTTCTTAGATTGGATCTGTTACATCATGGGTATCAAACTCAATTACACGGTGGGCCTCATCAGCATAATGGTTGCCCTCAAAGTGCCCGTTGTATCTGTAAGACTATATAAATATATCTACTCTTTATCATAATAAATAATTTCTTCTGCATTTGATTATTACTGGTTTTAGTAATAACTAAAGACTTGAGCTGTGAAGGGCGAGTGCAGACCGACACGGAGCTCACTCACACTACTGTAGCAAATGATGCAAGTTTGTAAAGGAACATGTCAAGAGCCCACCACCTTCAGAAGTCGAGACCCCCTCTCTCCCTTACATCACAGGGCACCCCCCCTCACCTTGTGCTGCTGCCAGAAAGAAGTTGGGGTAGGGGGGCTTTGTAGCAGAAAGTGCAGGGTCAGGAGGAGGACCAGAGGAGGGCTGGAGTCTGCTGAATGCTGAGACCAGAGGAGGCAGAGATGAGGCGTAGGATCTGTAGGAAGAGTTCTGTCGAGAGACGAGCCTGTTGTCCCAACTGCTGAGTCAAGGTGGGGGAGGAGATGAGGGAGGTGCCGCAGCTGCAGGAGAAGTGTGAGGGCCACATGAAATGCCCCAGTTGGGCTGGATTTGGACTGTAGGACTTGTGTTTGACACCTGTATTAGATTATAAGATCAAACATAATGAAAATATAAATGGTGCATGGAAAGCTTACAGTAAATGTATAGCACATGCATACTTACATTGGTCCAAGGTGGATCAATGTAAATATGCAAAAAAAAAAAAAAAAAAAAAGACACTGAAACTTAAGCATTTACAAAACTATTTAAAAAAGGAGAATTCCACATTTTGCAAAAAAAAAGAACAACTAATGATTAATGCATCGATAATGATTATTACTCTCTAAATCCTAACTATAATTTTTGATTTAACTAAACACCTATGTAAGTACTTATTGTACATTAGTTGGAGAATGTTTACCCTCGACCTACATTGGATATATATTGTACCTCAAACATTGGCAAATATTGTCTAAACCCTTGCACTTTTAGGTTTACGACAAATGTGAATTTTGTCTTATATACAGTGCCTTGCGAAAGTATTCGGCCCCCTTGAACTTTTCAACCTTTTGCCACATTTCAGGCTTCAAACATAAAGATATAATATTTTAGTTTTTTGTGAAGAATCACCAACAAGTGGGACACAATTGTGAAGTGGAACAAAATCTATTGGATATTTTAAACTTTTTTAGCAAATAAAAAACTGAAAGGTGGTGCGTGCAAAATTATTCGGCCCCTTTACTTTCAGTGCAGCAAACTCACTCCAGAAATTCAGCGAAGATCTCTGAATGATCCAATGTTGTACTAAATGACTGATGGTGATAAATAGAATCCACCTGTGTGTAATCAAGTCTCTGTATAAATGCACCTGCTCTGTGATAGTCTCAGGGTTCTGTTGAAAGCATAGAGAGCATCATGAAGACCAAGGAACACACCAGGCAGGTCCGTAATACTGTTGTGGAGAAGTTTAAAGCTGGATTTGGATACAAAAAGATTTCCCAAGCTTTAAACATCCCAAGGAGCACTGTGCAAGCGATCATTTTGAAATGGAAGGAGTATCAGACCACTGCAAATCTACCAAGACCTGGCCGTCCCTCTAAACTTTCAGCTCAGACAAGGAGAAGACTGATCAGAGATGCAGCCAAGAGGCCCATGATCACTCTGGATGAACTGCAAAGAACTACAGCTGAGGTGGGAGAGTCTGTCCATAGGACAACAATCAGTCGTACACTGCACAAATCTGGCCTTTATGGAAGAGTGGCAAGAAGAAAACCATTTCTCAAAGATATCCATAAAAAGTCTTCTCTAAAGTTTGCAACAAGCCACCTGGGAGACACACCAAACATGTGGAAGAAGGTGCTCTGGTCAGATGAAACCAAAATCGAACTTTTTGCCCACAATGCAAAACGATATGTTTGGCGTAAAAGCAACACAGCTCATCACCCTCAACACACCATCCCCACTGTCAAACATGGTGGTGGCAGCATCATGGTTTGGGCCTGCTTTTATTCAGCAGGGACAGGGAAGATGGTTAAAATTGAGGGGAAGATGGATGCAGCCAAATACAGGAGCATTCTGGATGAAAACCTGTTGGAGTCTGCAAAAGACCTGAAACTGGGACGGAGATTTATCTTCCAACAAGACAATGATCCCAAACATACAGCAAAATCTACAAAGGAATGGTTCACAAATAAACGTATCCAGGTGTTAGAATGGCCAAGTCAAAGTTCAGACCTGAATCCAATCGAGAATCTGTGGAAAGAGCTGAAAACTGCTGTTCACAAACGCTCTCCATCCAACCTCACTGAGCTCGAGCTGTTTTGCAAGGAAGAATGGGCAAGAATTTCAGTCTCTTGATGTGCAAAACTGATAGAGACATACCCCAAGCGACTTGCAGTTGTAATCGCAGCAAAAGGTGGCCGAATAATTTAGCACGCCCCACTTTTCATTTTTTTATTAGTTAAAAAAGTTTCAAAAATCCAATAGATTTCTTCCACTTCACAATTGTGTCCCACTTGTTGGTGATTCTTCACAAAAAATAAAATTTTTATATTTTTATGTTTGAAGCCTGAAATGTGGCAAAAGGTTGAAAATTTCAAGGGGGCCGAATACTTTCGCAAGGCACTGTACTTGAAAACTTTAATAAAAGATAAGATTTAAAAATTATAAAAAAAAATACTTTTATTGTAATTTTGTTTCTGTATTGGATTCTGCAAGCATTGCAACCGCAATTAATGGTGCAAAGCTCAGGCTCCTGCAGATCATTCCTCCAGCCACAGATCTGTACCAAGGTATGGACCTTCATTTATAGGGCTGGTGGAGCAAGGGCCAATATATTGCTCCATATATATATATATATTTATATAGGCCTTTTTATCGATTAATATATGTATATATATTTTGTATATACATATATGGTTTCTCTATATTAATACACTTACATTGCCCTCAGACTATGACATGTGATGTGTCCACATTATTTTTTACATTATTTTTGACACCATATATGGAGAACATATTCATATCCATATATGGTATACTTATGAGGACTTAACATATTGCAGAAATTACCTTGATGAATTAACGCTTTATCTGGTCGTTTTTTAAAATGAATTTATATGTTAAAATTAATTTATATGTTTGCATTTTTTTTTTAAACAATTTATTGTATATTTATAATTTTGTTTTTTACAATATTGCTCTTAATATGAGATTGTCCGATGTACCATTGTAACCATAATGGTGAGCTATATTATGTACTGATCCGGGCAGTGGATTGTATGATTCTGCTTCCTCCGTCCTTCGCTATGCATAGAGCTGACGGCGTCCGGTGGCCATGGTGACAAGCAACGTCATTAGTGCTGGCTGGCGCCTGGTTCTTGCGTTGGAGGATGTAGGAATATAATCCTGCCCGTTAGTCGTGTGGTCACGCCCTCTGTTGAGGTTGGAAATGACGAAACGCGTAAGAGCGTGACCTACACAACGCTCCCGGAAGTTACGCTTGCGCTCCACCGGCAACCAGGTCCAGGAAGTGTTTGTCAGTGTCTGCAGGGAGACACGCGCTGATGCGCTGGACGGCGGAAACAGTGACAGAGCATTACTATAACAATTTTAAATGCTGAATTAACACTTTCTTTGTGTACGTAGAATATTATAGGGGGGTGTTTTTGCTTATGTGAGAAACGTTTAATAAAATAGGATTATGCTATGTGCAATTCTTCTCTGTATTCTATGAAGTTTTTTGGAGCACATATGTCAGCTGGACCCCAGTGGATGATGATGGCAAAATGGTAACCTATTGAGGGAATACCTCCCTAAAGGCTTGTTTATCAGCTTTGTCTGGTGAGTTTAACACCCTGAGGGGATATGTCACACGTGGTGAAATCCTTGGAATTCTGGTGGATGGTGCTGTAACAACACTTAGAATAATCACCAATATCACCCTTCAACGCTACTATTGAACTACTATCATCACATATACTGCACAAAAGACTTTTGTATACTCTTATATGGTTTTATGTACTGGATCATATTTTATCTAGAGCGCTGTTTTAGTATTCAAATTTACAGGAACTGGACTGATTTATTTTTATACTATTGTTTATATAATTTTTACCTCTTTTTAAACGGCTGCTGGATCTTTCTCTTTCTTTACCCCATATCAATTAGAAGGGGCATTGTATACAACGCTACTGGTTGGTTGAATTTGGCGCTGAGTGGTGCACTATAGGCCTTTTGAAACACACCTCTTTGTTATATACATTGTATATATATTGTACCTCAAACATTGGCAAATATTGTCTAAACATTTGCACTTTTAGGTTTACTACAAATAGGAATTTTGTCTTATATACTTGAAAACTTTAATAAAATAAGATTTAAAAATTATTTAAATTTTTTTTTACTTTTATTGTAATTTTTTTCTGCATTGGATTCTGCAAGCATTGCAACCGCAATTAATGGTGCAAAGCTCAGGCTCCTGCAGATGATTCCTCCAGCCACAGATCCGTACCAAGGTATGGACCTTCATTTACAGGGCTGGTGGAGGAAGTGTCAATGGATGAGCGTGGGGACGTCACTGCACTTGTGCTTCATTGAGAGCTATGAGTCCCTCTGCTGCGGTGGTAGAGGGGTCTTGTAGTGTTTTTCTTTCATAGATTTCCAAATTTAAAAAAGGACAGGAGCCAGCGAGAAGAAGAACCTCTAGATTCTTTAAGGGGTGGGGGGAAAGGCAGTTTAGGGGTAGGGAGGTTGCAGACAATTACTGTATTCCTTTATACAGTGGTGCCATCATAAATACAGCAGCATACAACCATTCATGCCAATGACAAGCTGTATGCTGTACCTGGGCTGTCTGGATAGAGGAAATTCAACTGCAATTACACAGAATGGGCTCAGCCACCTGTGTGCAAGAGACATGAATCTTAAAGAGGAGGGCCGGTTAAAAAAAAAAAAAAAATTTAAAGTCAGCAGCTGCAAACACTGCAGCTGCTGACTTAATAAGCCGACTTACCTGTCCAGGGCGCACGCGATGTCGGCCACCCGAGGCCGACCCGTCCCTCGGCGCCGCCATTCTAAGGGAAACAGGCAGTGGAGCCTTGCGGCTTCACTGCCCGTTTCCTACTGCGCATGCGCGAGTCACGCAGCGCTTTGTGAGTGGGACGCGCTGTGTTCTGGGACACACAGTTCCCAGAACACAGCGCGACCCATTACCCAGAAGACAACGCGACGAGGAGGGAAGAAAGAAGATCTCCGCGGAGGAGGAAGAGGCAGATTAGGATGATGTGCCTAGCAACAGGCATTTCTGGTAAGTAAAAAAAATTTGAGTTACGCTTACCGGTAATGTCTTTTCCAGTAGTCTTTCAGGACAGCCACTATGAGAGATAGTCTCCTCCTCTTCCTCTGGAAACACTGCGCCAGCCCATAAATTCTTACTTCCCCTGCCGGACCTCAGTTTATATCGAGATTACCTCCGGCCAGCTGGGGAGACACAAGAACACATTAATAACATATTGTCAAATACCATTATCTTGCTGTGCTCCGGTCTTTTGTAAGACTCCCCCCCAATTTTCGGGTGGGTAACTAGGGCTGTCCTGAAAGACTACTGGAAAAGACGTTACCGGTAAGCGTAACTCTAATTTTCCCTAATCGTCTTTCAGGACAGCCACTATGACAGGATAAACGAGCACTTACCAGTTAGGGTGGGACTACAGCTTGCAAAACCTTTCGCCCAAAGGCCTGCTCACCTGCCGACACCAGATCCACTCTGTAGTGTTTTACGAAAGTGGAGTAGCTGGACCATGTTGCTGCCCTGCAAATCTGTTCTGGCGTTGCTCCCGCTCTTTCTGCCTGGGAGGCTGCCATAGCTCTAGTAGAGTGTGCTTTAATACCCACTGGGATTTCTTTCCCTGCAACTGAATAAGCCTGCTCGATGGCTACTCTGAGCCATCTAGCAATAGTGCGTGGGGACGCCTTACAACCTTTTCTGGCCCCAGAAAACAAAACAAATAAGGAGTCTGACCTTCTGAGTGTCTTGGTCAGTTCTAAATAGTGTAGGATACATCTCCTAACATCCAAATAATGAATTTTTAGTTCCTTCTCGCCGGAGGGATTGGGACAAAAAGAGGGCAAAACAATTTCCTGGCTTCTATAAAAGCCGGATGCCACTTTCGGCAAAAAGGCCGGATCGGTCTTTAAAACTATCCGGTCCGGAAAGATAACGCAAAAGGGAGCCCTGACTGATAAGGCCTCCATCTCACTGACCCTCCTGGCAGTTGTTACTGCTACCAGAAACACTGTCTTCAGAGTAAGTTCTCTCAGAAAACACTCTTTTAAAGGCTCAAAGGGGGGTCCAGTTAAGCTCTGTAAAACTAAGGATAAATCCCATCTGGGGAAGGACAGACCCTGGACCGGTCTCTGTCTGGACAGGGCCCTAAAGAACCTGACTACCCACGGGTTGGCAGCCAAATGATCTTCCAAATAAACACTGAGGGCTGACACTTGACCCCTAAGGGTACTAATGGATAAGTCTTTATCTGCCCCACATTGTAAAAATTCCAAAACTGCGGAGGAGCTCCGTACTGGGAAAGAGCTCTCTGCGCACCACTTGTTGAAACATAACCAGACCTTTTCATAGATCTGGCGAGTTTCCTTTTTCCTACTGTCCAGGAGGGTAAAAACTAGCCTCTCTGAAAACCCTTTAGCTTTTAATAAACCTTCCTCAGTAGCCAGGCCGCTAACTTCCACTGGCGTACTCGTGGGCAGAGGACTGGCCCCTGAGAGAGGAGATCGTCCTGAGGGGGCAAGAGTCGGGGAGGTTCTACCGCCAACTGCTTCAGTATTGAGAACCATGCTCTCTTGGGCCAATGCGGTGCCACCAGAATCAGAGATGTGTTTTCCATTTGAAACTTTCTCAGAACTGCTGGCAACAACGCTGGAGGTGGGAAGGCATAGCAAGTTCTGAAGTGCCAATTCTGGTTCAAAGCGTCCACACCTAAGGCTCCCTCTCCCCTTCTTAGGGAGAAAAAACAGGGGGTTTTTGCGTTGTTTCTGGATGCGAAAAGGTCCACCTCTGGAGGCCCCCATCTCTTTATTATGAGATTGAAAACCTCCTGGTTGAGAACCCAGTCGCCCTCCCTCAGCCTCTTTCGGCTGAGAAAGTCTGCTACCACGTTTTTCTCTCCTCTCAGGAAAACTGCTGAGAGCGAAAGGGTGTAGGTCTTGGCCCAGCTCAGGATCTTTGTCGCTAAAGACAACAGGGCTGCTCTTCTCGTGCCACCCTGCTTGTTTAAATAGGCCACTGCGGAGGAGTTGTCCGACTGCACCTGAATGTGGTGACCCAGGAGCTCTTTTTTGAAAAATCTGAGGGCTAGTCCCACTGCCCTTAATTCTTTCCAGTTGGACGATCGAGCCAACTCGCCATCCTCCCAAGTGCCCTGGGCAGGAAGGGAACCCAAATGTGCCCCCCAGCCTTTTCCACTTGCATCTGTGGTAACTACCCGAGAAACCGGGATGAGCCACAGACGCCCTTGCGACAGGTTCGTCACTTTCCTCCACCACCAGAGGGATCTCTTTACTTGGTGTGGAATATGTACTAGGGTGTCTAGAGCCTCCTGACTGTGGTCCCACACCCCTAGGTCGAAGGTCTGTAGGGGACGAAAATGTAGCCCTGCCCACTGCACTGCTGGGAGGGTGGATGTAAGGAGACCCAATACTGACATCAGAACCCTTATGGAAAACAGCTGGTTGCTCTGAAGAGAGGCCACCACTCTGTCCAGCTTTTGTACCTTCTCTCTTGGCAGAAAAACTCTCAACAGTGTTGAGTCCAACAGGAAACCTAGATAGGAGATCTGTTGTGAGGGGAACAGGCTGGACTTTTCCAAGTTCAGAAGCCACCCCAGATATGTAAGGACCCTTTTGGTTAGATCGAGATCCCTGACCAACTGTATTGGGGATGCTGCAAATAAGAGCAGGTCGTCCAGGTAGGCTATTATACATATTCCTTGGAGCCGAAGAAAGGCCATGGCTTCTGCCAGGATCTTGGTAAAAATGCGGGGTGAAGAGGATAGCCCGAATGGCAGGGCCTGAAACTGAAAGTGTACTGTTTCTCCCCCTAAATCTTTGGCAAGGCGTAGAAACTTCTGCGAGGCCTCCGCTATAGGGATGTGTAAATACGCGTCCCTTAGGTCCAGAGATACCATGAAACAGTTGCGGGGTCGAAGAGCCCTTACTGAAAAGATCGACTCCATGTGGAATCTTTTGTATGTCAGTGAACCGTTCAGGGGCTTTAAGTTCAGAATCAATCTGAACTTTCCTGAGGGTTTTTTTACTACGAAGACATGAGAATAAAACCCCCTTCCCTCTTCTGCTTTTGGGACCCTGAGAATAACATCCTGATTCTCCAATTCCCTCAGAGCTTCCAGAAAGGCCTCGGCCTTTGCCATGCACCTGGGTAGATGCGTGACAAGGAGCCTTTGAGGGGGTGGTCTTAAGAATTCCAAGAGGTACCCCCTTCTTATTACCCCTAAAATAAATTGATTGGGGGATATTGTCTACCCGTGGGAAGCTGAAATTTTTCAAAAAGGGATCTATAAGAAGAGAAGGTGGACGAGAGCTCTTTGACTGAAGCTGCTAGTCCTGACTCCTGTTCAGATTCCCTTTCCCTAACGAGGGAATCTCCCCTAAAATGTCCCTACAGGAGGCACACTTCTTTTTAGAGCTATGCGTAGACTTAGTTTTTTCTGTAGCTTTCTGAAATAAGTAAAAAAGGAAAAAAACTGAAAAGAGAAAAGGTCAATACAAAGCTCGGGATACAACCCTGGGAGTGCACTAGACCCTTTTTTAAAAGAAGGGATCTGAGCCTCCCCTCCCCCCCGGCCACCCAGGGGGTCTGCCCCCCCCATGATAGAACCATACATTCTGGTGGGGGGATCCTAGATAGAGAGTACCCCTCCCCAGGGTGCTCTTACCTTAGGAATGCTGGAGGTAGTGTCTGTTGGTTGAGCCTCAGCTTCCGACATGACTGCAGGTGGCTGCTTACTACAGAGTTTCACGCTGCCTGTGCGCGTTCCCAACTCATCTCCAGCTTATGCCCAACCCTCCTATCAGCTCCACGACCCAGAACCGGAAGTCGATCGTATTCGAGGTCAAGCCTTAGTTTCCGCCGGATACGACGTCGCCCGTCGTTCGGCCCGCTCGGTTCAAAGAAAAAAAGGGCGGGTTGTGCCCTTGTACAGGGAAATCTTTTGAACGGCTTGCCAGCTGCGTCCCTGTAGACGTGATAGGAGACCCCCACGACCTGAAGCCACGCTCTACTAGGAAGGGGTGGCAATACCCGGTGAGGTAAGTAAACCGAACATCACGTTCGGCCCGCTCGGTTATCCGAACGGTTTGAGCCCAGCTTTCTCCTAACGAAGCCCCTGCTTCTTTCAACCGGGTTCTTGATGAAAAGAATGGCCACAGCCTCCCCGACTGATCGGCCTGGTCCCTGCACAGTGTCTCCCCGCCGGAGGAAACACTGATAACTGAGGTCCGGCAGGGGAAGTAAGAATTTATGGGCTGGCGCAGTGTTTCCAGAGGAAGAGGAGGAGACTATCTCTCATAGTGGCTGTCCTGAAAAACGATTAGGGAAAAAAAATGTTTTTCATTTTTTTTAAAGATTTTTTTCAAATTTTTAATGTGTTTTTTTTTTTCAGGGTGGCCCTCCACTTTAATAAAAGTTACAAACTTTCCTTCTGTACTATCTCTCCCTTCTCATGTCATGCAATCTATTCAAGAGAATCAGTCAATTCACAACTGTGCACTTCATGTAGCACACTCCTAAACGCTGCACCCTCCTGAGCCCTGCAGTCTGTACATAGCATTCTCCTGAGCCCTGCACGTATTATGATTTTATATCTAGGGGGTTTCAGCACTATTTTCACATTGAAGCTCTGCAATATTTCTTAACTTTTGCAGAGAGGTATGGCACCATCACTGCTATGTTCTAATACACTGGTTGAGTTGCATCTCTGTTATTATTATTGTATGTAGGGGTTTCACCATTCACTGTTGTCAATGATCTCAAGGCAGCTGGGACCATAGTCACCAAGAAAACAATTGGTAACACACTACGCCGTGAGTGACTGAAATCCTGCAGTGCTTGCAAGGTCCCCCTGCTCAAGAAAGCACATGTACAGACCCCTCTTAAGTTTGTTAATGAACACCTGAATGATTAAGAGGAGAACTGGGTAAAATTGTAGTGGTCAGAGGAGACCAAAATTGAGCTCTTTGGCATCAACTTAACTCGCCGTGTTTGGAGGAGGAGGAATGCTGCCTATGACCCAAAGAACACCATCCCCACTGTCAAATATGGAGGTGGAAACATTATGCTTTGGGGTGTTTTTCTGCTAAGAGGACAGGACAATTTCACAGCATCAAAGGGACAGTTGACCATCAAATCTTGGGTGAGAACCGCCTTCCCTCAGCCAGGGCATATGCAATAATTGGTCATGGATGGATATTCCAGCATGACAATGACCCAAAACACATGGCCAAGGCGACATAGGAGTGGCTCAAGAAAAATCACATTAAGGTCCTGGAGTGGCCTAGCCAGTCTCTAGGCCTTAATTCCATAGAAAACATGTGGAGGGACCTGAAGGTTCGTGTTCCAAAATGTCAGCCTCAAAGCTTTAATGACTCGGGGAGGATTTACAAAAAGGAGTGGGACAAAATCCCTCCTGAGATGTGTGTAAATCTGATGGTCAACTACAAGAAACATCTGACCTCTGTGATTGCCAACAAGGGTCTTGCCACCCAGTACCAAGTCATGTTTTGCAAAGGGGTCAAATACTTATTTACACTCAATAAAATGCAAATCAATATGTAACTTTTTTGAAATGCATTTTTATGGATATTTTTGTTGTTATTCTGTCTCTCACTGTTAAAATAAACCTACCATTAAAATTATAGACTGATCATTTCTTTGTCAGTAGGCAAACGTACAAAATCAGCAGGGGATCAAATACTTTTTCCCCCCTCACTGTATATAATTGGTGGAAAATATGCTTATAAAATAGGAAAGTTAGAAGCAAAAAGTGACCCATCGAACCTTAATTTAAACAGTGATATGCCCCCATCCCTAAATATATTGTAACAAAATATGGGAAGGGAAAATGGGATTTTAAATGAGGCATGTCATTGTGATTGGTAGAAATATATATGTAGATCTGAGAATTATTTTTAATAAATGTAATTTGTTTTGTGTCATAATCCCCTAAGGGTGGTCCATGACATTTGCAGGCATAACTTTTTTTTGTGTTCGAATTAATTGATTTTTTTTTAATCGATTAATTATAAACGCACATACAGATCCAACTACTTTTAGCTGATCTCCTTGCATTGCAACTCTGCATTGGTCAGTGGTAAATGTGGTATACACTATATACAATCACACGACACTAGTTAGTTTCCACAATCCATGACTAAACTTCACAGTTCACACAAATACATTTTAAATTCAAACTGTAGCACTGACGTAAGTATTTTTTTTTCACAGTAGCGTGACAATCCCTCCACCTCCGGTCTAACTAATCACTCTCACCTTATGGCATGGACCCCTGTGCAAACAGGTAGTCATGCAAGCAAGTTTCAAAAGGGTTAACACGGACCATAAACTTCTCTCACGTCTCCTTAGATCTCAGCAAGGATGCCAGGTCATGGGTAGAAAGAAAAGATCGACGTGCTCACCGCTTAAGTATAAGATTATAAAAACACAGCATGTAAAGCCGACAATCGTGTTAGTTCCGTAGCGCAGCAGCGCATGACATCATGTATAGCTCCTCCCCCGTACGTGTTACGTTCAATCAGAACTTCAACGTCACCGGACTCCTTCCCCCTTCCCTTCGTTAGCAGACGGAGGCACTTGGGGAAGGGGGGAGGAGTCAAGTGACGTCAATGTCCGTGACATCACCGGATCTCCGACGGAACTCCCTGAAGACCTGGAAGCTGGCGGAGAGGTGAGTACCGATCAAAAAACATTTGATCGATCAAAAAAATTCATCGATTAATTGAGGAATTAATCTTTAATTTCCACAGCCCTAGAATACATGAATAGATAATATATAATTTTTTAAATATAATCGTCAGAAAAGTATTAACACGATAATTGTAATAATAAATTGAATGCAAACACTCAATGGACATAATTAAAACAATAGATATAAATAAAAGTATAGATCATAAATGCATAAATCACATAATAAATATATGAACAGTAGATCATGATAATATTGAAATTCATGATTGAAATAGATTTGTCTGGGCACCCTTAGTTGTATACCAAACATGTTTCATGGCTGACTGCCAATCAGGGGTAAAATGCATATGTATACTAGAAAATCAAATAAATAAAATTACTATTAATATGCAAAGCCCTCGAATGAGACGGAAGTGTCAAATAACCCCCTTTCCTAAAAATACTTACAGAACGATCCGCAAGTAAGAAAGAGCTCTAGTAGGGGAATGGCATGGTGGTCTGGAAGCGATTGTCCCAACCGTTTACATATTAATAGTTATTTTATTTATTTGATTTTCCAGTATACATGTGCATGTTATTTATACATTTATTTGTATCTATTGTATTAATTATGTCCATTGATTGATTGTTTGCATTAAATGTATTATTACAATTATCATGTTAATAATTGTCTTATATTATCTATTCATTTATTCATTATGCCTACAAATGTGATGGACCACCCTTAGGGGATTATGACACAAAACAAATTCAATTTATTAAAAATAATGTTCAGATCTACATATATATTTCTACCAATCACAGTGACATGCCTCATTTAAAGTCCCATTTCCCCTTCCCAAACTTTGTTACATGCTTATAAAATAGTTTACTATTTGGCAATTTAAAAAAAAAAAAAATGTCTCCGGATTTAATAAAAAAAACCTGGTAACCTTATTGTTCAGGTACTTCCTGTTAGGCTGCGACAATGCACTTTTCCTGTCCCCAGTTACCCTCCTGCATTGTCACCCTGTCACAAGTACTTCCAGCAAAGACTAGAAGTGGCTGTGGTGACACTCAGTGCGGAGGCATTGTCTTCATTGGTGCTGTCATCAAAAGTCCATTCTGAGCAATGACATGCCACTGTAGCACATGCATGTAGATAGAAAGTGGCAGCAAAGAGGTTGCAGGAGATCGACTGCACTAAGATGTAGAGGAGGATTAAAGAAAAGGTAAAACAGAAATTGTAAAAAAAAAAAAAAAATTAGCAAACAAAATAATCCAGTTAGTTTACATATTCTTTAATGTATATGTATAGGTCCTGCTGCAAACACCAATGAAGGCTGACTGGTGTACAGACTTGTAATAAAAAAAAGATGACAAAAATATTGAAATTAGCAGTTTGTTTTAACATGGCTGTCAAATTGCTAAACTGCCACTAGGTGTCGCTAACACCTTACCAACATTAACACTGCTCTCTCTCGCTCTCGCTCTCTCTCTCTCTCTCTCTCTCTCTCTCTCTGTGCCTTGTATTTTCATTAGCCAAGCTCTGATAATTATGTGTGTCTATTGTTTCTGGTGGCTAATGATCCTCACAAACAACTAATTATACATTCAGTACTTTTGCCCCATTATAAAGAGGAAGAAATACCAGGACACAAGCACGCCTGTATAGATCATTTTCTCAAGGTAGTTTTAAGTAAATGACTATTCACACATATGTCTTGCTACATATTCCAAAGGAACCCCATATGATTAGTTATTATAGGTTACCTGTTGTGGGAACAAGACATAGGCTACTATTCCTGCCTCCTCCTGAAAATGCAATTTGCCCGGCTCTCATGCTGATCCTCTGCATAGCTATTTAGTAACTGCCCTTGAACCATTATGTACAGTACATCAAAGGTTTTGACATAGCTGCCTGACAATGATTTACTAAGCTGAACAGCTAAGGATCAGCATGATGATCAGGGGAGGCTGGTGCTTAATATTTGGGGGGGGGGGGGGGCGGCAGACAACCCCTTCACCCTGGGCGGGTCAGACGGGAAGGCGTCGATCCATGGCCTTACCTTCCGTTGACAAGGTGGCGCTGGATTTGGGTTAGGCCTCCTCAAAGTGACTGTTGCTGCCCCTCCGCCCGCTGCTCCTCGATCCAGCTTGTCGAGGGAAGAGCCGGAGTCATTGCTTCTCCTCCTGGCTGAACAGGAAGTGGGTCCTGAAACCTGATTGGCCGGGAGTCCTAAGACCCCCTGGCCAATCGGGTCTCAGGACCCGCTTTCTGATTGGCCAGGAGGAGAAGCAGGAAGACATTAGTGAATATTAATTTTACTAATGTCACCCAACTGGGTGGGATCAGGGTGCAGTGCTCTGCACCCTGAGCCCACCCTGTTTTGAAGCCATGTGCTCATGCGGTTCCAAGAAAAAAAAAAAGCCCCATTGAAATCCATGCATCTGGCGTCCTGCATATAGATTAGGGGGCGGGTGCATAGATTAGGAGGGGCAGTGCCCCTGCTCCCTTAATGGAGCAGCCGCCACTGATGATGATGCTGTGTGTGTGTGCGTGTTTGAGATACACGGTATCTTACAAAAGTCAGTTTATTCTATCTTTTCATGTGACAACACTGAAGAAATGACACTTTGCTACAATGTAAAGTAGTGAGTGTACAGCTTGTATAACAGTGTCAATTTGCTGTCCCCTCAAAATAACTTAAAACACAGTTATTAATGTCTCATTACCACTGGCAACAAAAGTGATAACACTCCTAAGTGAAAATGTCCAAAATGGGGCCAATTAGCCATTTTCCCTCCCCGGTGTCATGTGACTCGTTAGTGTTACAAGGTCTCAGGTGTGAATGGGGAGCAGGTGTGTTAAATTTGGTGTCATCGCTCTCACTCTCTCATACTGGTCTCTGGAAGTTCAACATGGCACCTCAACGCACAGAACTCTCTGAGGATCTGAAAAATAAAAGAATTGTTGCTCTACATAAAGATGGCCTAGGCTAAGATTGTCAAGACCCTGAAACTGAGCTGTAGCACCGTGGCCACGACCATACAATGGTTTAACAGGACAGGATCCACTCAGAACAGGCCTCACCACGGTCTACCAAAGAAGTTGATTGCACGTGCTCAGCATCATATCCAGAGGTTGTCTTTGGGAAATAGAAGTATGAGTGCTGCCAGCATTGCTGCAGAGGTTGAAGGGGTGGGGGGCTCAGACCATACACTAGACACTACATCAAATTGATCTACATGGCTGTTGTCCCAGAAAGAACCCTCTTCTAAAGATAATGCACAAGGAAGCCTGTAAACAGTTTGCTGAAGACAAGCAGACTAAGGACATGGATTACTGGAACCATGTCCTGTGGTCTAATGAGACCAAGATAAACTTATTTGATTCATATGGTGTCAAGCATGTGTAGCGGCAACCAGGTGAGGAGTACAAAGACAAGTGCGTCTTGCCTACAGTCAAGCATGGTGGTGAAAGTGTCATTTTCTGGGGCTGCATGGGTGCTGCTAGCACTGGGAAGCTACAGTTCATTGAGGGAACCATGAATAGCAACTTGTACTGTGACATACTGAAGCGGAGCATGATCCCCTCCTTTCGGAGAGCCATTCTTAAACGGAAGCCGCCACTTGTTCTTCTCGGCGGTTCAGTGGGGCCAGCGCACCGGTGCAGAGAGGAGCCACGTGAAGTGCTACAGGAGGACATTACTGAGGGGGGAGGGGGGGGTGAAGTCGGCCCGATAGAGGAGGACACTGTGCCTGACTGTGACTGGAGAGATGAAAGGAACACAGTCACAGTGAGTGACAGAAGGCAGACACTGTCACTGAATGATGTGGAGTAATATGAAGGGGGACAGTGGAGGAGGAAACTACCATGTCCACAGCCTTTAACAATCTCCTGCCCGCAGCCTCTGACCATCTCCTGCCCGCAGCCTCTGACCATCTCCTGCCCGCAGCCTCTGACCATCTCCTGCCCGCAGCCTCTGACCATCTCCTGCCCGCAGCCTCTGACCATCTCCTGTTCCTGTATCCTGTCCGTAGCCTCTGACCATCTCCTGTTCCTGTATCCTGCCCACAGCCTCTGACCATCTCCTGTTCCTGTATCCTGTCTGTAGCCTCTGACCATCTCCTGTTCCTGTATCCTGCCCACAGCCTCTGACCATCTCCTGTTCCTGTATCCTGTCCGCAGCCTCTGACCATTTCCTACATCATATCTGCAGTCTCTGAGGGGGGAGTCGGGAGAGGAGTCATGAGTGGGAGCACCACCAGGATCATGGGGGTCATGGGAGAAGTCAGACGTGTGGACTGTGGAGAGGAGACCATAGGAAAACCAGAGCCACCAAGCTGGAGCCATCTGACTGAGCCCTGCACGATGCACCTGAGAGGAGGTCAGTGACAACGCCGCCAGGCCAGTCTGGGGTGGGGGGTTGCTGACGTAAGGGGAGTGAATACAATAATGTAAGGGGCACTGATATAAAGGTTCCCCCCTATTTTAATCCCTTACCTTAGTGTATTAACTCTGCGGAAGGTGGTTCTTAGTCACCAGAGTGCCCCTCACATCGGATTTCCTGGCATTCCCCTTTACATCAGAGTCTACAGGATTGCCCCTTACAGTGAAAGGGTAATGCTGCAGACCCTGATGTAAGTGGGAACTCTGATGTACAGGGAATGCAGTGGACTCTGATATAAGGTGGTCTCTAGTCACCAGAGCCTCCCTGACATCAGATTTCCCCTTAGCGCATGATCTGCAGCGTTCCCCTTTACATAAGAGTTCCCTTTCACTGTAAGGGGGATCCCTGCAGACTCTGATGTAAGGGGGGAACCCAGTGCTGGCTGGGTTATAGTAACCTGACCTTCATGTCAATGGAAAAATATGTTTTTTGACTTTTGTTTAACTTAAACACATTACTAATAGCACCAGCTATGCGTTTACAGTTCAAATATTTAACCACTAGAGATCCGCGCTATAGCCAAATGACGGCTACAGCCCGGACCTCCTTTGCCGGGACGACGTCTATTGACGTCGTCCCGTGCACGAGCAGCCTGCGCGCCCCCTGAGGGGCGCACGCGGCGCGCTCTGTGATGGGCGAGTCTATGAGACTCGCCTGATCACGGATCCGAGCAAGGGGTCGATCCCGACCCCTTACCACGTGATCAGCTGTCAGCCAATGACAGCTGATCATGTGATACAACGGAGCCGGTAATCAGCTAATATTCCTCCTCGTGCTGACAGCACGAGGAGAAAAAAAAAAGAACCGATCACCGGCGGCCGTGATTGGGACTGATGTCCTGCCAGTGCCCACCTGCCCCCTGCCAGTGCCACTTCATTAATAAATAAGTGCCCCCCGTCAGTGCCACCAATAAATTCCCATAGTGCCACCCAGCAGTGCCCACAGTGCCACCCAGCAGTGCCCATAGTGCCACCCAGCAGTGCCCATAGTGCCACCCAGCAATTCCCATAGTGCCACCCAGCAGTGCCCACAGTGCCACCCAGCAGTGCCCACAGTGCCATCCATCAGTGCCCACAATCTGCCTCAACAACGGTGCTGCACCCCAGTGCCACATATCCGTGCCCATCAGTATCATCTACCAGTGCCCATCAGTGCCGCCCATCAGTGCCACCTATCAGAGCCACCTATCAGAGCCACCTATCAGTCCCATCTATCAGTGGTACCTGTCAGTGCCCCTTAGTGCCACCCATCCGTGCCATCTTATCTGTGCCCATCTTTGCCCATCAGTGCTGCCTTATCTGTGCCCATCAGTACTACCTTATCTGTGCCTATCGGTGCCACCTTATCTGTGCCTATTAGTGCCGCCTTAACTATGCCTATCAGTGCCCACCAGTGCAGCCTATCAGTGCCCATCAGTGCAGCCTATCAGTGCCGCCTCATCAGCGCACTTCAATGAAGTAGAAAAATGACCTGTTTGCAAAATTTTATAACAAACTATTAAACATGATTTTTTATTTTTTCTATTTTGCATCTTTTTTTGTTTGTTTAGCAAAAAATAAAACTATCTGTAATTAAATACCACCAAAAGAAAGCTCTATTTGTGGGCAAAAAATTATAAAAATTTCATTTGGGTACAGTGTTGTATGCCCGCGCAATTGTCATTCAAAGTGCATCAGCGCTGAAAGCTGAAAATTGGTCTGGGCAGGAGGGGGGTTTAAGTGCCCAGTAAGCAAGTGGTTAAACTTGCACTGTTTAGCACTGAAAACAGTAATTTTAGGTACTTTTTCGCAGCGTCAGTAAAAAATGTGGCTCTGCCAGTAATTTTCATGATTTTTGCCAGGAAAAAATTGGTATCGTTTGTAAATGTTGGCATCCTGCCAGTAAATTTCACTTCAGGGGGCAACACTGCTGTGCAGCCCAGTCAAGATCCTTCACCCTAAACTCACTCATCCATGTCTTTATGGACCTTGGTTTGTGCACTGGTCTAAATTATTTGGTGAAGGGGGGATTATGGTTTGGGGTTGTTTTTCAGGGATTGGGCTTGGACCCTTCATTCTAGTGAAGGGAACTCTTAAGGCATCAGCATACCAAGACATTTTGGAAAATGTCATGACCCCAACTTTGTGGGAACAATTTATGGATACAATTCCCATAGACACACTTCTAAACCTTAGTGGACAGCCTTCCAAGAAGAGTTGAAGCTGTTATAGCTCCAAAGGGTGGGCCAACTCAATATCGCACCCTACAGACTTCATATGCGCGTAAAGGCAGGTGTGCCAATACTTTTGATAACATAGTGTGTATATATATCGCAGTGTTTCTTAACTTCAGTCTTCAAGGTTCCCCAACCGGTCATGTTTTCAGGCCTATCATTATTTTTGCACAGGTGATTTGATCAGTTTCATTTCCTTAGTAATTACCACAGCTATTTCCTGTGAGGGAAATCCTGAAAACATGACCTGTTGGGGCACCTTGAGGACTGAAGTTGAGAAATGATATATATATATATATATATATATATATATATATATATATATATATATATATATGTATAGAAAGGGAGGTTTGGGACTTTAAATGAAGCACTTGGATAGTGGAGGTGAGTTTTAACCATAATTGGATGTTTATTGATTGTTCAGTGGAAAACCATAAATTATAATAATAGAACAAATTCATAATATATATAGGCATCAATACATTAAAACACAATATATAGTATCCACATAACAGTACTTGACAATGGTAGTTACATTAAATAAATGAAATGGCATAGTGATGCCTATGACAGCAAGCCCGGCATCGATAGGTGTACCCACATGGTAAATAAGCATCCACTAAGAATAATTGATATATAGTTAAGTCATCAATTCATAACACAATAAACATGATTCCATATAAAATATAACTGGGACATCTAATCAATAAAGCTCGACGCGTTTCGTGGGTGTCTTCCCACTCATCAGGAGCTGATGTTATTACAGAGTTCCTGTGGAGTAAGATAAAAAATATAAAAATAGTGTGCCAACCATAACAATGAGGATTTGATACACGTAGATGGTTTGGCCAAAGCAAACTCACCGGTCCAGACGACAGGCGCTGTGTGTGGCGGTGGATGCTGGGCGGGCTAGGCACATACTCCCTCCCCGGGAACTGAGGCGGCTGAAAGATGGATGCGACTTCGGGCAAAGTAAGGAAAGCACCAACATAAAAGAGTGTGTCTAAAAAATGGAAGGTATATTATAATTTATGGTTTTCCACTGAACAATCAATAAACATCCAATTATGGTTAAAACTCACCTCCACTATCCAAGTGCTTCATTTAAAGTCCCAAACCTCCCTTTCTATACGTATCAAATTACTGGGATGGAGGCACGTATCCAGGCCTCATTTAAAGTCCCAAAAAACTCCCCCCCCCCTTACTTGCATATATATATATATATATATATATATATATATATATATATATATATATATGTATATGTATATGTGAGGTACACATCAGTCACAGTTGGTTGTGCTTAGCAATCAAGCCCTCCCACAGGCTTCAACAGAGAAAATTCAGAAGATGGGTGAAATCACGATCAGTGACCCTCAGAGAGGAGAGGCCCACTGAGCCATCGGCCCACCGGGAAACTCCCGGTAGTCCCGATGGCCAGTACATACCTGATATTACTGTATGTTGTGGTCGTTCAGGTGCTTATCTAATAGTTTTTTGAAACTATCGATGCTTCCTTTAACCTTTCCTCATAACTAATGTCCTCCAGACCCTTTATTAGCTTTGTTGCCCTTCTTTGTACTCGCTCCATTTCCAGTACATCCTTCCTGAAGACTGGTGCCCAGAACTGGACAGCATACTCCAGGTGCGGCCGGACCAGAGTCTTGTAGAGCGGGAGAATTATCATTTTATCTCTGGAGTTGATCCCCTTTATAATGCATGCCAATATTCTGTTTGCTTTGTTAGCAGCAGCTTGGCATTGCCTACCATTACTGAGCCTATCATCTACTAGGACCCCCAGGTCCTTTTCCATCCTAGATTCCCCCAGAGGTTCTTCCCCCAATGTATAGATTACATATTTCATATTTGAGGTTTACAACCACTTTACTGTAAATTATTTAATTCTAAATATAAGCAGTGTAAGTATCTAAATCTGCCCTGACGTCAGTCTCCTACAGTCCAGTTTATGTACAGAAGACTTCAGACCGGGAGACAGATAAGCAACACAAGGATCCAATCAGTTCATGTGCTGGCAATGAGCATGCTGATAGGGGGAGAAAGCAGAGTGACAGAGAAATGAGCTCATCACTTTGTTGCTTTTCCTCAGTCACAGGTTGGGGGTGGGTCCACGACAGCCTGGGTTTAGAGGAAGCAGACTGAATAATACAATACTACGCCATTCAACTTGGAAGATTGGGGACATCTTGTGGCAGAAAAGAAGTATGGCGCGGGACACCTTTAACCACTTCAGCCCCAGACCAATTTTCAGCCTAAGGACCAGAGGTCTTTTTACAATTTCGCACTGCACTGCTTTAACTGGTAATTGCGCGGTCATGCAATGTTGTACCCAAACGAAATTTGCGTCCTTTTCTTCCCACAAATAGAGCTTTCTTTGGATGGTATTTGATTGCCGCTGCGATTTTTATTTTTTGCGATATAAATGGAAAAAGATCGAAAATTTTGAGAAAAAAAACATATTTTCTACTTTTTGTTATAAGAAAAATCGAATAAACTCAATTTTAGTCATACATTTAGGGCAAAATTTATTCAGCCACATGTCTTTAGTAAAAAAAAATGTCAATAAGCGTATATTTATTGTTTTTTTCGCAAAAGTTATAGCATCTACAAACTAGAGTACATTTTCTGGAATTTACACAGCTTTTAATTTATGACTGCCTATCTCATTTCTTGAGGTGCTAAAATGGCAGGGCAGTACAACCCCCCCCCCCCCCAAATTACCCCATTTTGGAAAGTAGACACCCCAAGGAAATTGCTGAGGGGCATGTTGAGCCCATTGAATTTTTTTTTTGTCCCAAGTGAGTGAAAAATGACAAAAAAAAAAAAAGTTTACAAAAAGTTGTCACTAAATTATATATTGCTCACACATGCCATAGTTATATGTGGAATTGCACCCCAAAATATATTCTGCTGCTTCTCCTGAGTACGAATATACCACATATGTGGGACTTTTTGGGAGTCTAGCCGCGTACGGGGCCCCGAAAACCACTCACTGCCTTCAGGATTTCTAAGGGTGCAAATTTTTGATTTAACTCCTCACTACCTATCACAGTTTCGAAGGCCATAAAATGCCAAAATAGCACAAAACCCCCCCAAATGACCCCATTTTGGAAAGTAGACACCCCAAGATATTTACTGAGAGGCATGTTGAGTCCATGAAATATTTTATATTTTGCCACAAGTTGCAGGAATATTAATTTTTTTTTTTTTTGCACAAAGTTGTCACTAAATGATATATTGCTCACACATGCTATGGGCATAAGTCAAATTACACCCCAAAATACATTCCGCTGTTTATCCCAAGTACGGGGATACCACATGTGGGAGAATTTTTGGGAGCCTAGCCACGTACGGGACCCCAAAAACCAAGCACTGCCTTCCAGATTTAGATATAAAACGCTACCAAAAAAAAAATGTTAGCGATCGCAGGAATCAGGCCTGACTCTGCGATCGCTGCAATTATGTGTTTAGTGTTTTGTAAGTGACAGTGATCGATCGATACTGCACTTGGGTGGGCTGGGCAGAGGGGCAAAACGCAGGTGCCAGCAGGTATCTGGGCTGATCCTGCTAACAATGCGTTTTTTTGGAACCCTAAACTGCTGGGGACGCTAGTATAGATCTGATCAGATCAGATATTGATCTGTTCAGATTCTATACCACTACGGGAGGTTTATGCTTTGCGCGTGGGTGTTAGCGGTACTGGCACTAACCTAGCGCTGCCTGGGGCGACGCAGACCCTGACCCTAAAACCTAATTGATATCATCCGCCGGGTGATCAGGGGGTTAAACCTTTATTGGGTAATAAATGGTGGGTGCCCTGATGCTATAAAAAGCAAACTAACCAGAGTCACCCGTAACACTTATACGGTGATCACTGGTGAAAGGGTTAACTAGGGGCAATCAGGGGGTTCAAATTTTTATTAGGTAGTATATGGGGGTCCCTGGCGCTATATAAAAACCTGACGGGGAACCTAAATAACTAACTGGCTAACCAGCGTCACCAGTGACACTTATACGGTGATCGCTGGTGAAAGGGTTAACTAGGGGCAATCAGGGGGTTAAAACCATTATTGGGTAGTATATGGGGGTACCTAGCACTATAAAAACCTGGCGGTGAACCTAAAAAAATAACTAGCTACTTAGCGGCACCAGTGACACTAATGCAGCGATCAGAAAAACGATTGCTTAGTGACACTGGCAAAAGGGGTGAAAGGGTTAACTAGGGGCAATCAGGGGATTAAAACCATTATTGGGTAGTATATCGGGGTACCTAGCGCTAAAAAAACCTGGCGGTGAACCTAAAAAAATAACTAGCTACCTAGCGATACTAATGCAGCAATCAGAAAAACGATCGCTTAGTGACACTGGCAAAAGGGAGTGAAAGGGTTACCTCTAGGGGCAATCAGGGGGTTAAACCTTTATTGGGGGGTGGTAGGGGGCTACCCTGGACCTAAAACTAACTGCCCTGACACTTTTTACTGTCACAACTGACACTGAAGGCAGTGATCAGTAAATAAATGATCACTGCAATCAGTGACACTGTCACTGGGAGGGGGGGCGGGGGGTGATCGGGGGGGGGGGGGTTTGTGTGCCTATGTGTACCTACATGTCAGTGTAGTGTTTGGTGCACTTACTTTCAGTGTTCTCCTCGTAGTCCGGTCAAAAAGACCGCCCCGAGGAGAATGACATCACTTCCTCCCTGCCTGTGTTTACTATACACAGCGGGAGGAAGCTTCTCATTCGCCAGGAGCGATCAAGAGGGGGTGGCCAGAAACCAACGGCCATCCCCTCATCCCGGTCGCTCCTGAAGCGAAACGGACCACCGCATCCACCCGCTGGAAGGCAAGCACGTACATGTACATGCTTGTGCCTGTACATGCCATTCTGATGATGTACATTGGCATGCGGCGGTCCTTAAGTGGTTAAAGTGGAACTTCAGTCATTTTTTCATCTATTAAATCTTCTGCCCTTGTTGTTTCAACTTTGGATAGTAAAACTGCTGGTAAATACCTTCTACAGCCGCCTTCCTCTTTGTCTGGTCATTAGCCTTATGAAATCATGCACAGCTCTCTCTCTCTCTCACGCTCATTAGAGTTTGCCAGGAAGGGAGGGGGGGGAAAGAGTCATAAGAGGGCCAATGAGAGCTGGAGGTGTGTCTGTGTAAATCCAGGAAGTGAACAGGCAGCATCTTCAGCTGCCCACAGTTAAAATGGCTGCAGCCAGACTTAGTGGAGGGAGATTTCTTCAGCATATTTGGCAAGTAAAGAATCACAGTATATATAAAGTAATGTGCAAAGTGGTTGGACGGAAGCTTCAGAATGGCAAAGATGTTTTTATTACAAATTATGTGAGCAGATTGCAGTTCCTCTTTAAGGCTATTACTGCATCAAAAGGTTTTATTCTTTATTACAATATTTTTTAGTTTAATTTTGGATTAAAATCTGCTATAAGAGAGGTGCTTGCTATACAGAATGATTACTTTAGTTATGAACTCAGGGCAGCCTCCCTGTATTGTCCAGTTCATGAATGGAGCGGTCACTTCCATATGTTGTATAGAGCCGAGCCCTCCGTCTCACCTGTGGCTGCTGATTGCTGCAGAGGGGGACTTTGCCTTTGATGATGCCTCTGAAAAAAACAGAGAAATTCATTAGCTGCGTGACATCCCCCTCCCTCCTTCACCCCCCTCGGTTATTCTCTCTCAACAAGACGGGCACAGATGGAGCTGCCTTTGGTTTGTCCGCTGGCAGTACTTTTGCTGGCTCAAGAGCGAGGAGTGTTATGTTTGTAGAGCCTCTCCACATTCCATACCTTGTACAGCGTAGGCAGGCGCTGCGTTCCCTTCGAAAACTCCTCGCCCACCGCACAATTCATTCTACAAGGCTCATTGTCTATTTGTTCCAATTTAAAATCCATCTATGCCAACACTTTTTTTCTTTTTTTTTGGGCTTTGGATAGAAAAGGTCCTAGTGCCACTTAAAGTTATGTGACAATCCAAAAGTTGTCACCAGAACAGGAAGTTAGGGAGAAACTTCTATTGGCGACACTTGTTCTGTTGACGATACTTTAACCACTTGGCGAGTGCTCTCCCAAAATGTACTGCGGGTGAGTGCCAGCAGTAGGCAAATCAACGTACCCATCGGTCTCTGCCCAATTCTGGGCATGGAGCACCCGCATGATTGTACACAGAGGGAGGCTGTCAGCCAGTCCTGCCCAGTGATTAACGGCCAGGACCTGTTGATTGGCTGTGTGCAATAACAGCCCAAAGCTCTGTGTTGGCAAACAACACAGAGCTCTGTACAGAGGGCGCAATCTGTCAGTTTCTTGTCCCTGCTTTGTAGAGATGAGAAACTGACAGATCATTAGTAAAAAGCAAAACACTGTACACACATTACACATAATTAGGCACACATTTACCCCTTAATCACCCTAGATTTTATAACGTCCCAGCCAGTGTCATTAGTACAGTGGCAGTGTATAATATCACTGATCACTGTATTAAAGCAACATTAAATCTTCTTTTTTTTTTTTATTATGTTAAAATAAACATGGTATACTTAGCCATGGTAATGGTTTAGCACAGAGAAGCTCGATCCTCGTCTTCTCCAGTCCCTGCTGGCGCTCCAGGCCCTTCCTCTTTGGCAAGTGCCCCCATGGAATGCTGCTTTCCATGGGGGCATCTGTGCATGCTTGTTCTTAAGCCTATTGACCCAGACCGGCGACTTGACCCTGCCACCTTGTCACAGCCTTTGATTGACAGCAGCGGGGGCCAATGGATCCCACTGCTATCAATTTACCCAGGGAGGAAGGAGACAGTGGTGAGAGCTGCTGTTCTTGTGCACATCGCTGGATTGGATTGTACTCGGGTAAGAAAAGGGGGGGCTGTGGGGGGATTCTGTGGCACAGGAGGTTTTTTACCATAGAATGCATTAAGGTGAAAAACCTTAAGGCTACTTAACACTGGGCGGGCGCCAGCAGTAAAGCAGCGCTATATTGAGCACGGGTTTACCATCATTTTTAGTGGCGCTGTTCGCCAGCTAGCGGGGCGGGTAAAGTGCTGCTGCAGCTGCGCTTTTCTGGTGGGTTTGCAGCACTGCCCCATTGTTTTCAAAGGGAAGGGACGCTTTAGGAGCGGTGAATACACCGCTCCTATAGCACTGCAAAGATGCGGCTTGCAGGACTTTTTTGACCGTCCTGCAAGCGCACGGCTCCTGTGTGAAAGCCACTGGGGTTTTCACATTGGAGTGAATTGAGCGACTCATTTAGGGCGCTTTGCAGGCGTTAGTTTTAGCACTATATCGCCTGCAAAGCGCCTCAGTGTGAAAGTAGTCTTAGGCTTTTGAACTACTTTAATGTCATTGTTGATGTCAGTGGCAGTTAATCAGTTCCCCTCCAGCGTCAGTGTCAGTTTGTATGCTTCACTATCGCAGTCCCATTATAAGTAGCTGATCGCCACCATTTTAGTAGTATAAAATGTAAAAAAATGACAATATATATATATATATATATATATATATATATATATATATATATATATATATATATATATATATATATATATATACACAACATCATTTGTAGGAGCTCTAACTTTCACTCAAACCAATCAATGTATACTTATTGGGATTATTTTCTTTTTTAAACATGTCGCAGAATACATTTTGGGAAAAATGTATGAAGATTGTTTTTTTTTTTTTAATTAGGCCGCGTACACACGGGCGGACTGTTCGCCCAACTTTGTTCGTCAAACAGTTTGACAAACAGTCCGCTCAAAATTAGCATGAACAGACTTGACTACACACGATGAACGAACAGTCCGCTGAAACCGTGCGCGATGACGTACGTCACGTACGACGGGACTAGAAATAGGAAGTCCAAGACACAGCAAAGCACCCTTTGGGCTCCTTCTGCTGACTTTGCGTTAGTAGAAGTTTGGTTAGAGACGATTCGCGCTTTTCAGACTTCAGCTTAATTTGTCCGTTCACTGCGGCGCAGTCTACCTGTGAGGTTTGTATCTGTCTTTCGGTACGCGTGGATCAGTTGTACCTGTTATTAGGCGCTTCTGGTCCGCTCGTTTCTGGGTTTCAGGTCGTTCTTCATAGGTCTGGCTGTTCTTCAGTGCGTTCTGTTGAGTTTGTCTGTCCAGCCGACCGTTTCAAAGCCATGGAGTGTGGACGTACTCGGGAACGAGTTTGTGCTATATTGGGGCTTGGTGTTGGGGTTAATACTTTAACCCGAGTCCAGTCTGTGAACAGGGCGAGGAGGAGTTCATGGACAAAGAATTGGTTGCGCCAGCGTGACCAATTCTCGCATATGCCTTTACTCCGTGAGATCCGTGAGAATAACCCTGATGATTTCAGGAATTATCTCAGGATGACGGACCCCATTTTTCACCGTCTGCTGGCTTTGCTGACCCCTTATATCAGCAGGCAGGATACCTGCATGCGGCAAGCCATCACTCCGGAGCAGAGGCTCGTCGCCACGTTGCGCTACTTGGCGACAGGGAGAAGCCTTCAGGACCTCAAGTTCTCGACAGGCATCTCCCCCCAGGCTCTGGGGATCATTATTCCAGAGACCTGTTCTGCCATTATTCGGGTCCTGCAGAAGGAATATATGAAGGTAAGTTTGTTCTTTTAATATTGCATTATATGCATTGTATGTTTGTATTCATTTCATCATGACTTTTAATATCCATGACAGGAATATGATGTGAATGTCCCCTTTATATGAATGCATGCATTTTTTTTTTTTTTTGTGTCATTTTTTTGGAGCTTTTTACCTTTTTGTGTCCCACATGCATATTTGCTTTCATTAACGTCCTCAGCATTCAATCCTGGGCCCCATATACACCCACAGCCGAGACTGTTTTTCTCTATAATTCATATTGTCAGCTCCATTGTACTATTTTACTTGCCCCCCCCTTTGTATACACCCTGTGTGTGTGGGGAGAGGGAGAGGGAGAGAGGGAGAGAGGGAGAGAGAGAGGGAGAGAGGGAGAGAGGGAGAGAGAGAGAAGAGAGAGAAGAGAGAGAAGAGAGAGAAGAGAGAGAAGAGAGAGAAGAGAGAGAAGAGAGAAGAGAGAGAGAGAGAGGAGAGAGAGGAGAGAGAGAGAGAGAGAGAGAGAGAGAGAGAGAGAGAGAGAGACTTAATTAGTCCTCCCACCCCACTCAAATTGCTTGCAGGTGTTGGATACTTATTAATTAGTCCCCCCACACCACTCAAATTGATTGCAGGTGTTGGATACTTATTAATTAGTCCCCCCACCCCACTTACCCACCTAATTTATGTCCCCTGGTCCATCAGAGGGCTGATTAATCTGTGAATTGGTCCACCTACTTTTTTTTTTTTTGGCAGAAAACAAATTTGCAATATTTCTGTTTAACTGTTGTTCCAAAATGTTTTTGAGTTTTATTTCTTATCAATTGTTTTTATTCAATGACTAATTTTTTGTTTTTCCTGTGTTTGACTCCCCAGTGTCCTTCCACGCCACAGGAATGGCAGACTGTGGCTTCCCAGTTCGCTGCCCGTTGGGACTTCCCCAACTGCGGAGGGGCGATCGACGGGAAACATGTGAGGATTGTACCCCCACCCCATTCGGGGTCCTACTATTGGAATTATAAGGGGTTCCATAGTGTGGTGCTAATGGCGGTGGTGTCGGCACAATGTGACTTTCTTTATGTGGATGTGGGGAAGAACGGCCGGATGTCTGACGGAGGAGTCTTTAGGCAGACCGAGTTCTGCCACCGTCTTATCACTGGTGGCCTGGACTTGCCACCAGATGCCGAGAATGTGGAGGGGCTACCGTTTGTTTTTCTGGCTGATGAAGCGTTCGGTCTGAGTGAACATCTTATGAGACCCTTCCCCCAAAGGACCCTCACCCCGGAGAGGAGGGTTTTTAACCACTACAATACAGGGCACTTTCACCCCCTTCCTTCCCAGCCCAATTTTCAGCTTTCAGCGCTCTAGCGCTTTCAGTGACAATTGCGCGGTCATGCTACACTGTACCCAAATGAAATTGTTATCATTTTGTTCGCACAAATAGAGCTTTATTTTGGTGTTATTTATTCACGACTCCGTTTTTTTTTTTGCGATATAAGCGCAAAAATGGCGGAAATTTGGAAAAAAAACAATATTTTCTTTTTTCTATTTGAAAAGAAATCCAATAAAATCAAATTTTGTCATAAATTTAAGCCATGTATTCTGCTACATGTTTTTGGTAAAAAAAATTCCGTTAAGTGTATAATAATTGGTTTGTGTGATCACGGACATATGTACGCAAATGATCATGTACATATGTGTGCAGGTGATCACGTACATATGTGTGCAGATAATCATTGGGACATGTGATTTTAGTGGGACATATGTGGGGGACATGTTTTTATTATTAGGGACATGTGTTTTTATTATTTGGGGACATGTATGTTTTGGGGACATATGTGTTTTGGGGACATATGTGGGGACTGTGTTTGTACTGTGTGGTGTGTTGTGTGTTTACACTACACTGATGATCAGTGAGTAAAAAGCTGTAAAAAGCAGCCCATACTCACTGATCATCAGCCGGCTGCAGCGTTCTGCTCTCCTCTCCTCAGCGGTGACTTCCGTGTGAGGAGAGGAGAGCCGATTGCCTAGCAACCGGCTGTTTGTTTACATCACATGACGGCCGTGATTGGACACGGCCGTCATGTGATCAGGAGGGCCAATCACAGAGCCCTCCTGCCGATCTGAGATGTGCCGTGTCCGGGTGACACGAGCACATCGGGATCGCGCCGCTGCGCGAGCGATCCCGCTACTCCTGAAGGACGTTCCTGAACGGCCTATCAGGAGTAGACGGCTCCCACCCGGCCGTATATATGCATTGGCCGGGTGGGAAGTGGTTAATTACCGGCTGGCCAGAGCAAGAAGGGTTGTGGAGAGTGCATTTGGCATTATGGCCAGCCGGTTCCGTCTGTTACTGACAGCCATCAACCTTGCAGAATATAAACTGAACTATGTGATTCTGTGCTGCTGCATTCTGCACAATTTTCTACGGAAATTTTCAGGTAACCAGTACCTGCAGCCTATTGGGCCTGAGGCCGGACTCATATTTCCAGAACTGACAGGGCTGGATCATGCCCTTCCTGGCTTAGCCCCCCAAACAGCACGTGAGGTGCGTGACCGCTATGTCAGCTATTTTAATGGTAGGGGGGCTATTCCAATGCCAGCTGAGCAATAAAAATGTCATTTTCTTGAAACATGTCTTGTCTGTTCAAATTTTTAAGTTTGGTTCTTGTTTGCTTTTCACGTTGCTTGTCTCCTACATTGTCCTAATTCAGGGATATGCAATTGGCCAACCTCCAGCTGGTGCAAAACTACAAGTCAATCATGCCTCTGGGTCTCATGCTTGTGGCTGTCAGTCTTGCTATGCTTCATGGGACTTGTAGTTCTGCAACAGCTGGATTTCCACTAATTGCATATTCCTGTCCTAGTGCATTTCTATAGCAAAGTGGTTTTTGACAATAGGAAATAAGGCCCTTTGTGACAGAAAACACAAAATGACTTCCCAAACTGGGATTGAGTATTGAAAGAAGTAGACACACACACACACATGACTAGGGTAGCCAGATAACTTACTTCCCCAACAATACATGTAAACCTTAACTGTTAATCTTAAAATAAATACCCGGACACCTGCTTGGATGAAAATGGCCTCAACGGCCTTTATTTAAATAACAATAAAAAATTAAACTTTATTTTAAATATTTAACCATACAAAAACTTGTAACAACTTCCAGTTACCCAAAAGACCCTAAGTGCTTTTTGGCTGGTCCCTGACGACCCCTTATTATTTTGAGCCTGTGATCCCCACTTCGTCAGCATCTGTCCCCAGCCGCCAAACTTGCCTCGAGGACTCACTAACTGACCACAGACCCCCAACATATGTTAGCCATTAATCTGGACTGACACCAGCCCAAACACAATGACTCCATCTCTGGCATGGGTCCCAACCTTTTTCAATTGACCCATGCATTTCTACATATATCTTTTCCTATATATATATAGCAGTCGCCAAGGACCCAACGCCCCGTAACGATAACCCTTCCAAACCCAACAACCATCCATTATTAGGGAGGGCGGGCGGGAACGTCTCTCCTCGCTTGCTGACCCCAACTGCTGACCTGCCCCACCCTGGCACATGGACGAAGGACCCACACTCCTCCCCCCTTGTGACCGTCCACCAATAGGGTAAGTACGCCTGCCTCTTAACCACCCCCACGCTGCTTTTCCTTTGCCCAGTAATTCCCTTGCACCCTGTCATGTATGTCCTGCGCTTCCTTTTCAATATAGCTCCGTACATGTCTTGACTAGGGTAGCCAGATAACTTACTTCCCCAACAATACATGTAAACCTTAACTGTTAATCTTAAAATAAATACCCGGACACCTGCTTGGATGAAAATGGCCTCAACGGCCTTTATTTAAATAACAATAAAAAATTAAACTTTATTTTAAATATTTAACCATACAAAAACTTGTAACAACTTCCAGTTACCCAAAAGACCCTAAGTGCTTTTTGGCTGGTCCCTGACGACCCCTTATTATTTTGAGCCTGTGATCCCCACTTCGTCAGCATCTGTCCCCAGCCGCCAAACTTGCCTCGAGGACTCACTAACTGACCACAGACCCCCAACATATGTTAGCCATTAATCTGGACTGACACCAGCCCAAACACAATGACTCCATCTCTGGCATGGGTCCCAACCTTTTTCAATTGACCCATGCATTTCTACATATATCTTTTCCTATATATATATAGCAGTCGCCAAGGACCCAACGCCACCGCGGAACAAGTGTGAAACCTTACACTTGTGACCGCCGCCACGCCAGCAAAGCCCGGTGCACACCATCCTCTAGCCCTAAGGCCCACAGATCAATGCCCACAGGGTTCAAATGAACCCCGTCGCCCCTCAAATACCTCCAGGTGTCCACTTCTAGCTCCCAATGACGGATGACAACCCCACCATTCCGGGCCACAAACCTACCCACCTCCTTGTTGACCTTAATCCTGGTCTTGTTCAGTTTTTCCCAGGATCGAGCCCCTCTCCACGACATGCGGGCCACAATATCCGACCACACCACCGTCATGTCCGGGAAAGCGGTACGTAGCCTCACGAAATCCCACTGGATATCTTTAATCACTTGTCGCATCGGTCGGATCCCCAGATCATTGCCCCCAACATGGAGCACCAAAATATCCGGGGACCGATCCAAGGCAGCAAAGCGATGCACCTCGGGGACCACCTTATGCCACATCATACCCGGGATCCCGATCCACCTGACCGTACCTTCCTCCCTAGCCACCCTGAGTTGTCTACCTTCAGGCCTGACATCCGCCCTCCTGGCCCCCCAAAAAACAAAAGAATGTCCCATTATCCAAACGAGACATCTTGGGGGATCTGGAAAGAAAAGAAAAACCATGCAAACCCATCAACAGCAGTGATATACAAAAAACAACAACAATTAACACAACAGTTGAGGCCTAACATATAACCGGTACCTAGCCGATTCCCACCGACCAATCCTCTGAATGACTTCCGACGGAAGTCCCCATCTAGCTGCCTCAGTAGCCGCCCCTATCCGAAACGAGTGGGAAGCATACTCACCCGAGGGAAGACCCGCTGCCTCCAGACACCTCCGAAAAACCGCAGAAAATTGGAACCTGGACAGGCAGGATCCATCCCGATGCACCAGCAGCGCCCCTTCCCCCGGCGGGCGGAGTGCCAAAAACCGCTGCAGAGCCATTACCGGACAAAGCTGCTCCTCCACCCCTGGAAACAACTCCACCCAGGCCCCCCTTCCTTCCTGATCCATCTTGGACTTCCTAATCCAGATCCTCACCTTGCCTCCCGAGCAGAGGACATCACTCCACCGCAGTCCTCCAGCCATCCTCCTGGACGGCGAGACCAGCTCCCCAATCCGAAAGGCCCCAAAGAACGCCAGCACAAACGCAGCCCTAAACAGTACCACCTCGTAATCCGTGGAACACACCTCCCCCAAAACTGACAGAACTGACCCCAGCACCGCAAAAGAAACAGGGCGCCTAGAGTCGCGTGTTTGGGAACCCCTTCTATACCCCCGCAGAGCTCTGCGGACTAAAAATGCCTTCGTGACATCCACCCTACCTTCCATCTGAAACCAGAAGGCCAACGCAGCCATCTTCCGTCCGATGGCTGCCCCGGACACTCCCTTTGCATGATTAGCACATACAAAGATCAACACCAACATCTCCATCCCATCCGGGCCCCCCATACCTCCTACCTCATTCACAAAGACCAACCATTCCTGCCAAACTTTCCGATAAGCCGTCCATGTTCCTGCCCTGAGAGACTGTCTGATCAATCCTGCGGCGACTCCAATGCAACCGTCCACAGCTCCTGCGGGCACCGTTCCCCCTCCTGACGTGCCTCCGGTGCCAATTTGCGAAACGAGTCCCACTGGAAACGAGACAAAGCATCCGCTAAGCCATTGTCGACCCCAGGGATATGCACAGCATATATAAACGCATTTATGCGTAAACAGCAAAGCACCAAGTGGCGCAACAACCTTATCACCGGGGGGGAAGAGGCCGAGATGTTGTTAATGGCCATCACCACCCCCATGTTGTCGCAATTGAATCGCACCTTCCTGTTCTCAAATACCTCCCCCCACAACTCCACAGCTAAAACAATGGGGAACAACTCCAGCAACACTAAATTTTTGAGAAAACCCGCTTCCCTCCAACTCTCCGGCCATGGGCCCGCACTCCATCTTCCCTGACAGTAAGCGCCATAGCCACCCGAACCGGCCGCGTCCGTGAACAGGACCAGATCAGCATTGCCGACCGGCCCAACTTGCCAAATGGTCCGCCCATTGAATTCCGCCAGAAAGGAATCCCAAATCTTCATGTCATCCTGTAACTCCCTCGTCAACCGCACAAAATGATTCGGCATGCGTACCCCCGCAGTCGCCGCCGCCAATCGTCTACAGAAAATACGCCCCATAGGGATAATCCTGCAAGCAAAATTCAATTTGCCAAGCAAGGACTGCACTTCCTTCAAGCGAAGCTTACGCTTGCCGCTGGCCAGACACACCTCCCGCCGCAATGCCACCAATTTGTCCTCCGGCAATCTACACTCCATGGCCATCGAATCAATTGTGATGCCCAGGAAAACCAAGGCCGATGTGGGGCCTTCGGTCTTATCCGCCGCCAGGGGGATCCCAAATCTGTGCGCTAAATGTTGGACCGTCCCGAGCAAAATGCCGCAACAACGAGAATCCGGGGGGCCTATGCATAAGAAATCATCCAAATAGTGGATAATAGAACTCACCCCCGCAACCTCCCTCACCGCCCATTCAAAAAAGGAGCTGAACCGTTCGAAATACGCGCAAGAAATGGAACACCCCATCGGGAGACACCTATCCACGAAGTACTCTCCCAGCCAGCAACAACCCAACAAACACATGCTCTCGGGGTGTAAAGGCAATAAACGAAAGGCCGATTCCACATCGGTCTTCGCCATCAGAGATCCCCTACCATATCTTCTAACCCATGCTACTGCCGCATCAAATGATGTATAGGTAACCGCACAGGATTGCGGGTCAATACCATCATTAACCGAGCCGCCCTTAGGGTAGGACAGATGATGAATCATCCTGTACTGACCCGGTTCCTTTTTTGGAACAACTCCCAACGGGGAAACACTAAACCCGGCAGCGGAGGATCCACGAACGGGCCCGCCATCCGCCCCAACGCCACCTCCTTGGCCAATTTGGCCGACACCACCTCCTGATGGAGACGGGCCGACCTCAAATTATCCGAGAGCGGTGGCACTTCCCGCACCATACTCGGAATCCTAAACCCCTCCCTAAAGCCAGCCTCCAAAAACAGCGCCGCCGCCCTGTCCGGATACCTACTTAGAAAAGGAAGCATCCTTACCAGACTCACCGGCGTCATCCCTTTTTCCAGCGTTGTCCCCTGACCGACCCTTGCCCTGCTTAAAGCAACGCAGGAAGGGGTGGCTCCCGCTGCAGCCTGCGCACTCGTGCTTGTATCTGCACGCTGAGCCGAAACGGCAAGTTCCTTCATTGAACTGCCAGCAGACCCCTTTCTTTTTTGGGGCCGGCAATCCCGCGGAGGAAGCGCCGCCGGCCCCCCCTGGAAAAAACTGCCCCGACCCCCTCGAAGATGTCATCAACTTCATCCAAAGACTAATGTCTTTGTGATCCCATCTAATGGAGGGGCGAACAGCCTTCCGCTGACGAAACTGTTCGTCATACCGAAGCCATGCCAGACCCCCATAAACCCTATGCGCCTCACTGATCGCTTCCAAATAGCAAAACAGTGCAGAGCAATTTTCCGGGGCCTTCTCCCCGATCACACTTGCAAAAATCGCAAACGCCTGCAGCCAGTTTGCAAATGTGCGCGGGATTAACCTATACCTCCTCTTCTCCTCCTCATCCTTTTTACTCTCATCCGGCTTCACCCGATCTAAATTAAATTTCTCCAAGGGGAGCAGGGAAAAAATCTCCACGAACTCGTCCTTCCAAATCTTTTCCCGCACCTCCTTCTTCAAGTGGGCCCCCAATGGGCCCTCAAAACACACATACACCTCACAGCGCGCTGCATCCGCCAAACGCACCTTGTCCAAATCCTTGTCCCCCGTCTCTGAGCTCGGCTTGGTACCCCCGGCGTCCTTCTCCGTCTGCGTCTCCGTCGTCACCGACACCTTCTGCGCCGTCCTCCCCCCACCAGACTGTCCCCCCACTGCCGCCGGCGGCAAAACCCACGGCGTCACCGGAGTCGGGGGTCTCACCTCCCCCCCGTCCAATCGCCGTAGCAGCTCCCTGAGGGCCTCCAACAACCCCTGCGACCCCTCCCCCACCCCCTGCCCGGCCTGGGCACTACCCTCCCCCATCCCCTTCCCCCCCACAACCGCCACGCTCCCCCCCCCAGAGGCCCCCCCGTCTCCACTCCCCCCCCCATCAACCCTCCCCCACCCCACAAGACAAGAAGAGTGTGAACACTCACCAGGCTGTCCCAGGCGATGAGAACCTCCAGCCGCCCCACTGGATACTCCTGCAGCCTCCTGGGGATCTTCAGTCAGCTCTCCCTCTTCACTGCTGCTGCCAGCCCGGTCCTCCGCCATCGGATCTCGCTGAAGTCCTTCAGTTCCTCCTCCTCCCCTGGGCACTGCAGCGCTGGGCAGATGGGAACAGCCGGGATTCCTCACAGTGTGCAGTTCCGAATTCAAATTTGGCGCCGAGCCGGTGACGTCATCAAGCCGCGCCGCCGTCCCATCCACCGCGCAGGCAGTCCTCTGGCCAGCCCTCCCAGGACCCACACTGAGCCTGGAGGCGGGGCCTCCCGACCGACGTGAGGCAAGAGCGCGATCCTGCTCACTGCCAACAGCCAAGATGGCGCTTCCACGAGGTAGGCCCCCAGCTGCCTCGATTCCCGCACTGGTGCCCGGTTTTCTGTGACTCCCACGGCGGACTGCCCCCCCGACCGGAACCTCGCCGGAGGCAGCAGCCGAACGGATCTCGCAGGTGGCAGGAGGGGGAGGGGGCCCGCCGGCCCCCCGAACTTCCCCCCCCCTGGGACTTTGCCGTGGACGGGGATTCCTTCCAGGCCCCCCGCTGGCTGGCCGGAGTGTCCGCTCGGCGGGGGTGGCTGAAGGGTCCCGGCTGGGGCTCCCATAACGGCGTCGAGTCCGGGGGGTATTGTCTGGGCTCAGGCGCTCCGGGGGTCTAGACCTCCGAGCCCGCCGCTGGACAGGCCCGGCCATGGAAGGACCCTGTCCTACCCCCTGCAGCGTGGCAGCAATCTGGCCCTGAAGCCACTCCGTGCCATGGACCTCCGCTGCTTCCTTAAGCTGCGCCCAAAGCGCTTGCAACCCACTCATCCTAACTGTCTCTATATCTGCTTCTGCTTACAGGACACAACGTCTCTCCTCGCTTGCTGACCCCAACTGCTGACCTGCCCCACCCTGGCACATGGACGAAGGACCCACACTCCTCCCCCCTTGTGACCGTCCACCAATAGGGTAAGTACGCCTGCCTCTTAACCACCCCCACGCTGCTTTTCCTTTGCCCAGTAATTCCCTTGCACCCTGTCATGTATGTCCTGCGCTTCCTTTTCAATATAGCTCCGTACATGTCTTTTTTTGTTTTGATTTTTTAATAGTGCACATTCCAACCAGTGCCTCTTTTTTAGATGGTTTTTTTTTTGTGTGTTTTTTTTTTTTTTTTTTTTGTAAATAGTTTTTTTTTTTTTTTTTTTGTTTTGTTTTTTTAAAATGTTTTTTTTCTTTCTTTTTTTTTTCTTTTTTTGTAAACATAGAAATATATAGATAGATCTAAAATACAATTATCACAAAAAATAAATAAATAAATAAAAGCATATTTTTAACTATTTACATAAAACAAGGGGTAAAGCCAAATTTTGAAGATGCACACCAAAAATTGGTAATGTCAACATGTGCTATGTACCATCATGAGTGATCAATGGACGTGTTTGGTGTGTGCAATCCCTTCCTCTCACATACTAGAATGAGGAAGGGTTTGCAAACACCAAATGCGTCCATTGCGATCCTCTGATGGCACATAGCACATGTTGACACACCGTGTGCATCTTCAAAATTTGGCCTCTAAAAATCTTGTAAAAACATTAAAAACTTTTTGGCAAGGAAATGAAGAACATGATCGATTGTGTTTTAGGGAAAAGGGGCTTAGATTCTCCCTAAAACATCGATCATGTCCTTCATTTCCTGCCTCATAGGGACCAGCTGCTGTTGTATGGCCTGGATTTGGTGTAGCATGGCCTGGATGTTGCTCTCCATCAAATCCATTCTTGCATTCCAGGCCATGATCTGCCCAATCAGCCTGTGGGCACTGTCCGAGGTAAATGGCTCGGCTTGTCCTTCCACAACCAGATCATCACCTAAAAACATGTGTACATAAAAAATTGGTTAACATATACAGCCATTAATTGTTTACCTTAAGCTGGGTTGTCAGACACTCACTTTGTGGGGTGCGTATCTCCACCACCTCTTCCTCCTCCACATCTAGCCCTGGGCTTGGCTGCTCCAGCTGGGACACGGGGCTGAGAAGCTCCATCACCGACACGGGGCTGGATGGCTCCATCACCGACACGGGGCTCGGGCTGGGGCTAATTGCCCAATCAGGCTGGCGAGGTCGGGGGGTCCTTAAAATACTTTTAAGCATAGTGATATTTGAGTTCAGAAATTTGAATATGAAACATTGGTTTGAAGTGGTGTACAATTATTAGCTGGTTATTACAAGCTCCTAGTTTAATACATCCTTAAAATGACTTTTTTTTAGTTAGGCTGTGTTCAGATTGCTGCGATGTGCGAACGCTGCAAATCTACTGTGGTTTCACGCATCGCATGCGCAGTTCGCACTGCCCTATGTGACCTGCTGGGAGTATCAGTGTAAAGTTTTATTGACACCTCCAAATTAGTTCTCATTTCACAGTGCAATCTTTAAACTCGGACAGGAATCGGACCACATGGTGTGAACACCCATGTGATCCGATTCGGCTGTGGACTAAAAAAAGGGCCATGTACAAGTTTGTGCCGGATGCGATGCGAATTCAGCCATACTATATGTATGGCTGAAATCGCATCACACAGAGATCACATGTGATTTGCACTGCAGTGCGGTGCAAATCACATTTGATCTCATACAATGCAGCAATGTGAACCCAGCCTTTAACCAAACTGTGATACTTTATATCTTTTGTCCAAGTTTCACAGACGGACACACTCGAATCATCCCCTGGAGTACCTGTGTGTGATTATGTCAAAAAATGTTCTATGATGTCCCAAACTACACTTAAATGTTTCCCAGTCCAGATGTTGAACCAGCATTTTATCTATCTATCTATCTATCTCATTTTTTTAATTGAGTCTACATTGCACTGAATAAATTTATGAAACTTTAGTAAAAATGTATATCCTATAAACTGAGCGTGACAATTCAGTTTATCATGAACAATACAAAAAAAAATAATAACTAATTAAAATCTAATCCAACACCAGATAAATTTACACCATACACAAATTCATGCTATTTACGCCCACATATACGAACAACCATATGCGCTCATTACATGAACTATTAACTACACGAACGATCAAATCCGCCAGATTTACATACACTACCTACACGAACGATTACGAACAAATCCGCCAGATTTACATACACTACCTACACGAACGATTACGAACAAATCCGCCAGATTTACATACACTACCTACACGAACGATTATGTCCGACAGTCACGAGAAACGCGGAGTTTACTCACTTTTTTTCAGGGCCTTTTTGATGCGGTAATATTGGTCCGGCTCCCTGGACTTGATGTCGGACTATCGTTTCCGGAGCTGGTCCTTGCTTCTTCGTACCCCAAATTTGTTCTCCAAGGTTGTGATGACCTCATCCAAGATGGCGCTTTTCCTGACATTAGGTTTGGGGTACGGGCCATGTTCCCCATCATAATCCTCCCTTCTTAATATAGCCACCATCTCCACCATCTCTTCAAAGGCCATATTGGTGGCCTTATATCTCCTCCTTGCTCCGGAAGCATGGGGTCCATGGCTTTCCTCCGCGCTGCTCACGCTGCTCATAGAATTTGCGTCCGCCATTTTCTGCTATCATTCACCCACAGCGGAACGAGGGTAAAAGGGGCGGGAAAACACGGTCACAAGGAACGTCAGGGGCGGGCGATGCAGACGGAGCCTGAGCGCATGCGCTGTATATAAAGCGTTACCGCGAGGCCGTACGTTTGTCCGAACGGAAGCAGCGAGTGCTACACGCGACGGTAAGATAGTTATCGCTTTATTTTCGTTTAATTTAAAGCCTGCGTTAGGAATGTGCATATTGAATTTTATTCTTATTGATGTTTAATTGATTTTTATGTGGCTTGGTGGTTGAGTGGGGTTGGTGTTTTGTGTGGTAGTGTGGGGGTGGAGGTGGGTGTATAGGGGGGTGGGGGTAGTGTGTGTGTGTGTATGTGTATGGGGCAGTAGTGTGTGTGTGTGTGTGTGTGTGTGTGTGTGTGTGTGTGTATGTGTATGGGGCAGTAGTGTGTGTGTGTGTGTGTGTGTGTGTGTGGGGGGGGGGGGGGGGGTGTAGTGTTTGTGTGTGTGGGAGGGGTAGTGTGTGTGTGTGTGGGGGGTAGCGTGTGTGTGGGGGGGTAGTGTTTGTGTGTGTGGGAGGGGTAGTGTGTGTGTGTGTGGGGGGTAGCGTGTGTGTGGGGGGGGGGTAGTGTTTGTGTGTGTGGGAGGGGTAGTGTGTGTGTGTGTGTGGGGGGTAGCGTGTGTGTGGGGGGGGTAGTGTTTGTGTGTGTGGGAGGGGTAGTGTGTGTGTGTGTGTGTGGGGGGTAGCGTGTGTGTGGGGGGGGGTAGTGTTTGTGTGTGTGGGAGGGGTAGTGTGTGTGTGGGGGGTAGTGTGTGTGTGTGTGGGGGGTAGCGTGTGTGTGTGGGGGGGTAGTGTTTGTGTGTGTGGGAGGGGTAGTGTGTGTGTGTGTGTATGTGTATGGGGCAGTAGTGTGTGTAGTGTGTGTGTGTGTGTGTGTGTGTGGGGGGGTAGTGTTTGTGTGTGTGGGAGGGGTAGTGTGTGTGTGTGTGTGTATGTGTATGGGGCAGTAGTGTGTGTAGTGTGTGTGTGTGTGTGTGTGGGGGGGGGGGGTAGTGTGTGTAGTGTGTGTGTGTGTGTGTGTGTGTGGGGGGGGGTAGTGTGTGTAGTGTGTGTGTGTGTGTGTGTGTGTGTGGGGGGGTAGTGTTTGTGTGTGTGGGAGGGGTAGTGTGTGTGTGGGGGGGTAGTGTGTGTGTGTGGGGTAGTGTGTGTGTGGGGGGGTAGCGTGTGTGCTAGTGTGTGTCTCGCCTACATTGTCACAATATAGTGTGCATTTGGTCTGACTTGTTTTTTTTTTGTTTTGTTTTTTTGGGTTTTTTTTTCAGAAAATGCAAAGGTATACTCCAGACCTCTTTAAGGAGAAGGCCTTCCTCTCAACATTTCTAGATTTAGTGGAGTCGCACAGTAATCTTTGGGATTCAAAACACCCCCAATATTCAAGCCGTGCTGCCCGGAAGAAGACACTGGAGACAGTTTTGACGTTTGTGAAAACCCGAGTCCCCCAGGCAGACACTGTCTTTGTGAACGCCAAAATTAAGAACCTGCGTAGCGTGTATAGACGGGAGCGCAGAAAGATCCTAGAGTCCCAAACATCAGGAGCAGCAGCAGGTCAGGTCTATGTACCTAAGCTGTGGTATTATGACAGGCTGCGTTTTCTGGATGACACGTCAGAAGCCAGGCAGTCACTTTCGACTCTTCCGTCTACCCGTCCCGCCACCCTTCCCTCCGCCTCAGGTGAGCCATCCCTGGAAGATCCAGACCCTTCCTTGCTGGACGAAGTTGATGCGCCCAGCTGGAGCCAGGTATATTTTATTTTCTAAAGTTTGGATTGCTCAAATATTAATGATGTCAAGTTCAATGTTTGAATTGCTTCCAAATCTAGGATATCATCACAAATTAAATTAGATAGAAGGATACAGTAGTTTCCACAAATGTGGCTCAAATCTTGGTGAACTGATGGAAAAATGATGGTGTCAAAATGATAGCCTTTTGTATTTCAAGACAAATGTATTTGCAAGTGAGAACTGTAAAATTGTTAGTGATTGATGATTTCTAAATATAGACATATTTTATTTATTGATTTCTTTGTTTTTTTACACAGGATGAGCTCACCCAGGAGGAGGCCGGGACCAGTGGTATGGAGGAGGAGGCCGGGACCAGCCACACGCAGGAGCTAGCTGGGCCCAGCAGGAGTCGGACTGAAAGCCAGGTCCCTCCCCTCCGCCTAGCCAGCAAAAGGCCCAGGAGGATGGGCCGTACAGAGGAGGAGTCCTTGGCGCTTATACGCCAAGCCACCCAAGTTCTGTCAAAACCCCCCAATCCGGAGGAGGCCTATGGCACTTATCTGGCTAGTAAGCTACAAGAAATGGACAAACCACAGCGAAACTTGTGTGAAGCTATATTTTTTGATGCCATCCAACGGGGTCTGAAGGGTGAGCTCACACCCACCACAAAGCTTTACAACACAGACCCTACTGCTCCTCCTCCTCCTCCTCCTCCTCCTTCTACCACAACTCCACCACCAGAGGCACAGCCTCCAGCGACGCGTGGAGGGAAGGCTGGACGGAAGAGTCGCAAGTGACTGCCTGGCTTCAGTCTGCTCTGAAAGAAGACGCAGGCCGTTGTAGTACCACAGTCTGGGGACATAGATCTCATCTGCTGCTGTTCCTGGTCTTTGGGATTCTAGGACCTGGTTGTGCTCCCTATGTACATGCTACGCAGGTTCTGAATTTTGGTGGCCACTCAATTGATGTGTGCCTGGGGGACAAAAGGCTTCACAAACGTCAAAATTGTCTCCAGTGTTGCCTCCCTCTTGATTTATTTTTGTTCTGAGGAAAAATAAAAATTTATTATTTCAAAAAAATCTTGTATGTTTTTTTTTTTTTCTTAATATTTTTGAAAATTTTTGGCTTAAAAAACAAAGTTTATTTGTGAGTAGGCAGATACATGTCAAAAGACTCTGGGGGTTATTTACAAAACACACGTTCATGTAAATATGCTAACTTCAAGTGCAATTTTTAAAGCACTGCAAGTGCACTTGGAAGTGCAGTCGCTGTAAATTTGAGGCTTAACATTTGAAATGAGGGGAAGCTCTGCTGATTTTGAACATGCAATCATGTGTAAGCTAAAATGCTGGTTTGGGTATCTATCTATCTATCTATCTATCTATCTATCTATCTATCTATCTATCTATCTATCTATCTCTACTTGCATAGTCCTGCTTGGCCAAAAAAAATGAAAGTCCATCTTGTTTAAACCCCCCCCCCCCACAAAAAAAAAAATAATAAAAATATGACAATAGTAGTTCCAAAAATATATAGTAATAGATAAATTCTATATTTTTTATTTTAAGAAAAAAAAAAAAAAAAAAAAAAAAATATATATATATATATATATATATATATATATATATATATATATATATATATATATATATATATATATATATATATATATATATATATATATATATATATATAATTTTTTATTTTTTAGGGTTTTTTTTTTTTTTTTTAAATTTTGAATATATTTTTTCTATAGTTGGAAGATTAATCATAGGATGAGGATGAATAAAAACATGTGGTATAACTCTGTGTGAATATAAGCAGCAAAGCTACTTCACTTTTCTTGCATTACGAAGAAGAAAAGAACGGGCTATATTAAAAAAAACACAAAATTAGCAGCATGACGAATATGCTAGCTTCAATACGAACACTAGTTTTACAAGACCGAGCGCTTCCGCCCTGTCCGCCCTGAAAATTCTTTCTGAGTATGCGCGGAACTTAGTTTGACGAACAAGCCTACACACGAGCGGACTGTCCGCTCAAACCAAGTTTCAGCGGACAGTCTTACGGAAATTCCGAAAAACTTTGTTCGTCAGACTGTCCGCTGAAACTGTCCGCTGAAGCCCACACACGAGCGGACTGTCCGCTGAAACACTGTTCAGCGGACAAAGTTGAGCGAACAGTCCGCCCGTGTGTACGCGGCCTTAGTCTTTATTGTGATTTCAAGTGTTATGGTTTTTTATTGGATATTAAAACAAAGCAGAAAATATGTATTTTCAAAATTTAAAGGTTTTTTTTTTTGTTTATAGCACAAAAAATAAAACGCCCAGAGGTGATCAAATACCACCAAAAGAAAGCTCTATTTGTGTGAAAAAAAATAAGATCAATTTTGTTTGGGAACAGCATTGAATGATCGCACAACCACCAGTGCCGAACACAGTGGCGAATAGCAAAAAATGGCCTGGTCATTCGAGGGGGTAAAATCTTCCGGAGCTCAAGTGGTTAACCTGCATTGCAGCAGACTTCTAGCCTGCCAATCGGACAATGAAGGAGCAACTGCACTAGGATAAAGTCATCTCTCCACTCATTATTATTTTTTTCTACCTTGGGTAGAAAAGCATCCTGCTTGGGGGTAATTTGGAAGGTTCTAGACACAAAACAAAAAAGTTTTGGCCATACATATATTTTAGGCACCCTTGTTTTTAGGGAATTGGGAATATTGCCCAGATATCCATCCCCAGTGCTGTAACCTCACATGGTGCTAGGACTATAGAAGAGACTTGTGATGCACAAATTCTCCAGCAAAATGGCAGCATAGTACTGACCTGGAAAAGGAAGAGTGGTTGGAAACCCTGGATCATAATTTAGACCAAAAGCATAGAGCTTAAAAGCGAAGTATGGGGAATAGGTGGATGCAGCATTGATCTGATGCTGCATCTGCCCCCCCCCCCCCTCCGTCTCTAAGGCTGAGAACCGAGCGATCAAACACCGCTGATTGTTCGGTTGTCAGAACTTCATGAGCCGAGAGCTGGGCTGTGGAGTGAGCGGGAGCAGCCAGCTCAGGCTCTCAGCGGCTTGCTGATGGTCCAGGAATATAGGTGAATCCCAACCATATGGTCACGATCTTTCCAGAGCCTGGACCACCTCTGATTTCAGCCAGATCTCTGCTGAAAACGGGTCACAGGAGTGCAGAACTATCTGCACTCCTGTGATCCACCGGAGAAGTACAGCCAAACAAGCTTTGACTGCACGTCTCCTTTAATGACATGGGATAGTTTTGATTAGATGCAAGAATCTTAGTTTTTCAAGTTCTTCATGACTTGAGCAACCTAATGCTGGGCTAACTGGCAGAAACTAAATACGGCCCTACAGTTTACATAAGGCATCAGTTTATAACGGCCTTCTCCTTTAAGAAGAGATCTTGTTTTTGGAGAATTTATTTGTGGCTCTTGTGTTGAAGCTAATGGTTTGGACAGAGCACTGTACAGATTCGCCCCCACCTTTTGAGTAATGGCAGATAAAAATGACGGGAGTGGTTGGCACCAGAAGATAGCAGCACCTAATGGAGAGTAGGGCGAGGTCATCTCTCGCCCACTCTTTACATAGAAGCACTCTCTTGAAAACCAGAATATCAATCTTATGGAAAAAATATTCCACACATTACAGAACACTAATAATTTTTATAATAAAAAAATGGGACCCATGGCTTAATTTTTCCAACCCTGAATGATATTGCTAGTAATTTATGTCTGAAGATCATAAAATTTGTATATTTACAATATTCATAGAGTATAATGTTAACTTACTAAGGCAAACTATATCTCTTAAGCATCAAAAAAAAAAAAATAATAATAATACATAGAAGCACTCATTGTCAGTGTGGATAGAGTGGAGCCATGGATCTGAAGATCAAGGTGTTTGTGGTAAGGGTAGCGAACAGGTACACTCCAACCAATATAAAAAATTAAAGGAGGATCTACGTTTCTGACACCTCCCAATATACAGCTATAGTTTTTCTTTTTATCATTCTTAAAAAGTGTATGTTGAGGCATTACTCAAAAGTAGCCCCCTAAACCAGTTTCTATTGAATAGATTGTACTTTAGCCAAAATTACATGTAGCAGGTCTAAATCTGACCATACATTAACCTGGAGCTGAACAAGAGAAATCACTCAATTCCGCCATCCCCATTAAGTAGGGTCAGACAAAACTCCCCTCCTCTGCCAGCTACCGCGTTCGGACAGCCGGTATTTGTGGCTGTCTTACAACCTGAACAATGTCTTTATCTGATTGGATCAAAGGGTACATCCAAGAGTTTCCGGGAACTTGTCGAATACTGTCCCCCATCAGATAGAGTCCGCCCTGTACTGTGCTTGCGCAGTATGGAGGACATAGGAGACGCCGAAGGTCCCTGAAGATGAACGGCGCCTGCGCACTTAATAGTACCTTCTGCCATGAGTCCAGGTTCAAGCCCCACCATCCAAGTGGACATAGAGTTAGAATAAAAATACACAGAGCAAAGCGAGGCCGTGCCTGAAGCGTGGCGAGGGGCCCTGTTACAAAGTGCTGTTTTACATAATCTATGTCCACTTGGATGGTGGGGCTTGAATCTGGCATCAGGGTAGAAGGTACTATAAAGCGTGCAGGCGCTGTTCATCTTCGGAGGCTTTCGGCCTCCAATCCGATGGGAGGACACTTCTTGTCACAACACCAGGACTTCAATGCAAATTAATACAGAGAAGTAAAAGGAAAAAAGTTATATGAAGAGCTCAGTGGCTCTGGTTAGGCAGCTTTACCTGCAGCTAGGGCTACCCTACAATGAGCATCCAGGAATCGAAATCAACAAAAAGGCACGCCAGACCAAGCTAAAACCGTTTCAACAATTCACAAAACAGCCAACACATCTTGGGGGCAAAACATGCTGTCCCAGGGCTACAATTACAAAAATATGAAAAAAAAACGAAAAACATAAAACATATAAAAATACGTAACAATGTCTGGGGAATGCCCAGGAAAAAACCAAAGCCTACTTACCACCAGCTCTCAGACAACCAAATTAACCTGTCTAACAGTATGCGTTAAAAACAGGGGTTTAGTCCGCACGCATTTGCAAACGCATGCGTGAGCCACGTCAAGGCACCCTGGTATCTGTGGACCTAACACTAAAATATAAGTGTCCCCGCAGTGGAGGCACATGCATTCTGATGGATAGATGAGAGCAGGTGGACTGAAGGAGAGCCCACCCCTTCTTAAAAGGTACAGGAGCACACTGAACACCCAGCGAGAGCACAATGGCAGCAAAGGTGTTGGTGCGCTGCTGGACCAATACAAACACGCACGTGATAACAAAAACTTGTGTGGTGTGAAAGGGGTCTTATAGACAGGGGTTGGCAGTCCCCTTTGAGGTAGCAACCATTTTAGTTGAGAAGAATGAATGTGCTGACACTTGGTGGACTACTGCTCCCAGCACGTCCAATGCAAATCCTGCCTGTCCTCCTGACTGCAACGACTCTCCTCCATAACACCACCGCAGTCTCTCCCTCTGGCTCCACATCCAAATCCTGGCATGTCTCCCCCAGAGCTTCACACTGTGTTCCTCACTCACCGACCCAGGCATGAATCCCTGACCTTGACTTCCACTGGCAGTGCTCCCAACTGTCCTCTTCCTGCTCCTGCTCCAGAACACCTCTAAATGACCATGTAATGAGAGGCTTCCTCCCAGCTCTGAGCTCTCCCTCCCAGGCTTGAGGTCACCCCCTCCAGAAAGGGGGTTTCCTCAGACCACGACAGTCTAACACTCCATCATTCAGTTTTTCCATCCGATAACTCCTCCCACAGCAGGCTGATCATGGATATATATATAGGAGGCTGGCCCACTGCCAATCCTAATTGGGGATTGGTCAGGGCTTCCACATGTCACTCCAGCTCTCTGCCCTGCCTCTTTTCCAGAACCTTCTGAAAACCAGAGGATGCGCCCAAGAGCTGAAGCACATGTCAGTCACCCGCTGCTACACTAAACCACTCCCCTGCCCCCAGATCAAAACACACAGGCCTAGTTTACAGCATGATGAAAAGATGATCCGCACTCCGGGGATTGCTCTTAAAAAAATTTGTATTTATTAACAAGCCACAGTGACCAAACACAAATAAAAAAGGTTGACAGCATACCCGCTGAGAGTACAAAACAAACCCACTACTCTAGCACCTACCCATCTAAGGTAGAGGGTGCTACATGTATTTTAGTGCAGACTTCTGGGAAAAATCAGTAAGCCAAAACACAAGCAGGAAATGCCGTATTGCATTTTAGAGAAGATTACAGCACTGCAGATTGAAAAGGAAAGGTCATTTCTAATATCCTTCAATTTCAATATGACTTGTATTGCAATTGTATATGCTGTAATTTTATATCTTTTTGCCATTTTTTTCCCCCCCCCCGAAAGAAATTAGTAAACAATTAGTAATTATTACTTTTTTAAATAAAAAATAAGAACATTTAATAATTTTTTTTTTTAAATAATGATACAAAACTATAAAAAAAAAAATTATTCTAAAAATGAAAGAATTTGGTAAATAATTAGTATTTTTTTTTTGCCATCATTTTCATATTTATGTATTTGTATTGGTCTTGTAGCTCTAATTAGTGATGGACGAACTTCCGACGGGACGTTTCGCGAAAGCGAAATGCGAACGGACCCAAACGTTCGCGAAACCGAACGTTCGCCGCGGGCCCCATTGACTTCAATGGGAGGCGAACTTTGCAAACCTTCATGTCGAATTTGCGGCCACGTGGTAATTATTAGGGGGTAAAACGTAGTCCCACCATCTGGACAATGACATAATACATGTATGAGGTGAATTTGGGATCGATAACTACAAGCATTTTTATTTTATTTGGGAAATTGTTCTAACAATTCAGGACTATGGAGCTAATGAAGGCAATGGAGGAGAGGGAAGGTCAGGGACCAGGGTAGGCAAAGAAGAGGGTGCAGGAGATGATCACCAGCAGCGTGACATACCGGAATGACACATGCACCGTGATAGAGGCATCTGACAGCAGCACCGTAATACAGAGCACTGACAGCAGCACCGTGACATACAGCGCTGACAGCAGCACCGTGACATACAGCGCTGACAGCAGCACCGTGACATACAGCGCTGACAGCAGCACCGTGACATACAGCGCTGACAGCAGCACCGTGACATACAGCGCTGACAGCAGCACCGTGACATACAGCGCTGACAGCAGCACCGTGACATACAGCGCTGACAGCAGCACCGTGACATACAGCGCTGACAGCAGCACCGTGACATACAGCGCTGACAGCAGCACCGTGACATACAGCGCTGACAGCAGCACCGTGACATACAGCACTGACAGCAGCACCGTAAGCAGCCCCAGGAGGAAGTCAGCACAGCACAGGGATGGTGTGATCCCCTCATAATAAGAACCCCCAGGAGGAAGTCAGCACAGCACAGGGATAGTGTGATCCCTTCATAATAAGAACCCCCAGGAGGAAGTCAGCACAGCACAGGGATATCATAAGCAGCCCCAGTAGAAATATGACACCGCTCAACCTCTTCAAAGAGGAGGGTAGGGGCATATAGTACGGTGTGCTTTTTTGGGTCAAGGAAGTGAGCCAAATGAATTAAGAAGGTCTGTGTGCTTGATTAAAAAAATAGTTTATAGACATATACATGGTCTACTGGTCACATGTGTTGAATTCCTCCGAGATCCATGCCTCATTCATTTTTAGAAATGTGAGGTAGTTAACACTGTGGTGAGCTAGGCGAGTACGCTTATCGGTCACAATCCCCCCTGCTGCGCTGAACGTCCTTTCGGACAGGACACTGGATGAGGGGCAAGCCAACAGTTCGATTGCAAATTGGGCAAGCTCTGGCCAGAGGTCAAGCCTGCCCACCCAGTAGTCTAGGGGTTCATCACTCCTCAGAGCGTCCACATCGGCCGTTAACCCAATGTAGTCGGACACCTGACGGTCTAGGCGTTCCCTGATGCTGGATCCGGATGACACCTGTCGATGGGTCGGCTGAAAGAATGACCTCATATCCGAAGTCACCAACACATCTTCAAACCGGCCTCTTCTTGCAGGCGCTGTTGGATTGGTACCCGCAAATCCTTCTCTGGGAGTGGGAATTGCTCCTCTGCCAGCGCACGCAAAAGCAGAATGCAGCATTTCTCGAAGCAAGGCCTGGAAGTGCTGCATTCTGACAGCCCTCTGCGACGGCGGTAACATTTCCGCCATTTTGTGTTTGTACCGGGGGTCTAAGTACGTTGCCACCCAGTACTGGTCCTTGACCCTCATGCTTTTTATACGGGGGTCCCTATTAAAACACTGGAGCATGAAGGCCCCCATTTGCACTAAAGTGGAAGCGGTGTGGTGGCCTGGCTCCTGCTCATCATCCAGGATAATGTCGTCCTCTTCATTCTCCTCTCCCCATCCTCGCACAACAGGGATCCCAGAAAGGTTTAAAGCATGCTCTTCTTGCTCCTGCTCATCCGCCCCGGCACCATCCTCCTCTGACTCCTCATCAGACTCCTGTTGTTGACTTGTCTCAGATAGAGTAGCCCCCCCTGGGAATTCATCCAGCATTGCGACTTCCTCATCTTCCCGCTCCTGCTCCTCCACAGCCTGATCAATGACACGACGCAATGCACGCTCCAGAAAGAAGGCATAAGGTACCATGTCACTGATGGCGCCATGGCTGCGACTGACCAGTTTGGTGATCTCCTCAAATGGCCGCAGAAGTCTGCATGTGTCGCGCATGAGCAGCCACTGGCGCGGTGAAAAAAAACCCAGCTCCCCAGAACCGTTTCTTTCGCAGAGTTCATACAGGTAGACGTTAACTGCACGTTTCTGCTGGAGCAGCCTATCAAGCATATAGAAGGTTGAGTTCCATCGCGTCGGGCAATCGCAAATAAGACGTCTGACCGGCAGATGGTGTCGCCGCTGAATGTCAGCAAGGCGAGCCATGGCCGTGTAAGATCTTCTGAAATGGGCCGAGATTTTCCTTGCCTGCCGCAAGATGTCCTGGACCCCAGGGTATTTGACAAGGAATCGCTGCACGACCAAGTTTAAGACGTGTGCCATGCACGGCACGTGCGTGATTTTGCCCTGTTTCAATGCGCTAAGCAGATTGGCACCGTTGTCACACACCACTTTACCAACTGTCAAATTGAGCGGTGTTAGCCACTCATCTGCCTGTGAACGCAAAGCTGAAAGGAGTGCCGGGCCAGTGTGGCTCTTTGCTTCCAGGCACAACAGACGCAGCACGGCATGGCAACGTCTCACCTGGCATGTGGAATAGGTTCTGGGGAGCTTGGGCGGTGCAGTGGAAGAGACGCTAGCAGCGGAAAAGGAGGAGGCAGCTGAGGAGGAGAGGGAGGAGGATGGAGTAGGAGGAGGAGAAGAAGAGTCAGGCCTGCATGCAATCCGTGGCGGTAAAACCAAATCTACACGGGTGCCACGGGTTACATGCTTGACGGCCGTCAGAAGGTTCACCCAGTGGGCAGTAAAACTGATATACCTTCCCTGCCCGTGTTTGCTAGACCACGTGTCTGTGGTCAGATGTATCTTGGCACCGACACTGTGTGCCAGAGATACATTCACTTGCCGCTGAACATGGCCATATAGCTCTGGGATGCCCTTCTCTGAGAAATACTTCCTTCCTGGGACCTTCCATTGTGGTGTTCCAATGGCCACAAATTTGCGAAAGGCCTCCGAGTCCACCAGTTTATATGGCAGTAGTTGGCGGGCTATGAGTTCTGACAAGCCAGCCGCCAACCGTTGGGCAAGAGGGTTATCCGGCGTCATCATTTTTTTACGCTCAAACATTAGGCCCACGGAAGCCTGCCTTTTTGCAGAAAAATGTGAGCTTGGCGTGATGGAAGGTGGAGTGGAGGACAATTGTGAGGAGAGAGGAGAAGGAGAAGTAGAAGACGAGGCTGGACGGTGAGAGCCTGCAGTGTGGCTTTGTGTGTTCCGTTGCTCCCACTGGGCTCGGTGATGGCTGCTCATGTGCCTTCTTAAGGCGGTCGTCCCTAGGTGAGTATTGGGCTTACCGCGACTAACGCGTTGACTGCAAAGATTGCAGATGGCAACGCTATTGTCAGCAGCGGACACGTTAAAAAAAGCCCACACTGCGGAGCCATGTGCCGGTGTCCTGGGAGCGCCAGATGTGACCGTACATGGTCGATGACTCGCTCCTGATACATTTGCAGTCTGCTTTGTCCCTGCTGTGCAATGTAAGTCATTGCTGCTTCTCCTCCCTATCTGCTGGTCCATATCTCCCTCTGAACTCCCCTCCTCTTCCTCTCTTGTGGGCACCCACGTGACATCACTAGACACGTCATCATCAACGTCACCTTCCCCACCGCTATAAGTAGAGATCTCGGAGTAGGCAGCAACACCGGGGACCAACCTCCTCCTTGGGCTGATCTGGGTACTGGCGTCAGACTGCTGAGTAGCGCTTGTTGCTACCTCCTCTTCCTGATCCAATACCAAGAGTGGCTGCGCATCAGAAATGTCCTCTTGATATGGATCGGAAAATAATTCCAGTGACTCAAGCGGAAGGTATGTGGTGGTGGTGGTGGTGGTGGTCGTGTTGTTGGTGGTAGTGTCTTTGGGGGTGCACATAGCAGAGAGTGAAGAAGAGGGTGCAGATCGAGAGGATGAGGAGGGTGCAGAAGAGTAAGGCTGAGCGAGCCACTCAACCAAGTCTGGTGCATCCTTTAAAGTAATTGAACGCACCTTCTGCAACTTCCCACTTTGGCTCAAGCCTGTTGCTCCTGCCCTACCCCTACCACCCCTGCGGAAGGGCCTGCCTCTTCCTCTGCCTGTCATTTTTTAAATGACCCTGTGACAAAACTCTTAGTCCCTATACCGATGAAGGACTGCTGCAGTATAGGGCAGCGGTCAGCAGTGGTGCACGTCAACCCTATCTATTGTGGACCGATAGCGGTCCTTACAGAACAGCAGACTGTACCGCACTCAAGCCTATGTACCGTAGCACCCTATACCAAGTTACCAGTCCTTATAAGAACTTTTGTGGAACAAGCAGGTTGTGTGTTAGTGATTAGCAGACTGTACGTCAGTCCCTATACCGCTGAAGGACTGCTGCAGTATAGGTGAGCGGTCAGCAGTGGTGCACGTCAACCCTATCTATTGTGGACCGATAGCGGTCCTTACAGAACAGCAGACTGTACCGCACTCAAGCCTATGTACCGTAGCACCCTATACCAAGTTACCAGTCCTTATAAGAACTTTTGTGGACCAAGCAGGTTGTGTATTAGTGTTTAGCAGACTGTACGTCAGTCCCTATACCGCTGAAGGACTGCTGCAGTATAGGGCAGCGGTCAGCAGTGGTGCACGTCAACCCTATCTATTGTGGACCGATAGCGGTCCTTACAGAACAGCAGACTGTACCGCACTCAAGCCTATGTACCGTAGCACCCTATACCAAGTTACCAGTCCTTATAAGAACTTTTGTGGAACAAGCAGGTTGTGTGTTAGTGATTAGCAGACTGTACGTCAGTCCCTATACCGCTGAAGGACTGCTGCAGTATAGGTGAGCGGTCAGCAGTGGTGCACGTCAACCCTATCTATTGTGGACCTATAGCGGTCCTTACAGAACAGCAGACTGTACCGCACTCAAGCCTATGTACCGTAGCACCCTATACCAAGTTACCAGTCCTTATAAGAACTTTTGTGGACCAAGCAGGTTGTGTATTAGTGTTTAGCAGACTGTACGTCAGTCCCTATACCGCTGAAGGACTGCTGCAGTATAGGGCAGCGGTCAGCAGTGGTGCACGTCAACCCTATCTATTGTGGACCGATAGCGGTCCTTACAGAACAGCAGACTGTACCGCACTCAAGCCTATGTACCGTAGCACCCTATACCAAGTTACCAGTCCTTATAAGAACTTTTGTGGAACAAGCAGGTTGTGTGTTAGTGATTAGCAGACTGTACGTCAGTCCCTATACCGCTGAAGGACTGCTGCAGTATAGGGCAGCGGTCAGCAGTGGTGCACGTCAACCCTATCTATTGTGGACCGATAGCGGTCCTTACAGAACAGCAGACTGTACCGCACTCAAGCCTATGTACCGTAGCACCCTATACCAAGTTACCAGTCCTTATAAGAACTTTTGTGGAACAAGTGAGTTGTGAATGTTTAGCAGACTGCAGCAGAAGGGCAGCAGTCAAGTATAATATCCTTTCTATATTTGGAAGAAAGAATATTATACATGTACAAGCCTATTACTGTACCACTGATACCAGTCCTGAAAAGAACCTTTGTGGAACTAATAATAACAGCAAGTCTTTAAAATTACCCTCACTGCCTGACAACACTGCTTCCTTCCTGTCCCTATACAAATTGGCAAAAAAAGAGAACGATTAGTGGTTACTGGAACAGCTCTTTTGTGGACCTTGATAGTAACAGCTAATGATGATGATGATGATGATGATGATGAAAGACTAATCTGGCTGTCCCTGTAGCATACACCGTCCTTTCCCTTTCTCTAAACTAACAAAAGACACTCAGGCTGCTGCAAGAATCAGCAGCACAGCAAACCTATCAACACCTAACACCTATACCAGTCCTGAAAAGAACTTTTGTGTACCAAATAGCTAGTGGTTTATCTCTCCCTACTCCACACAGGAACCTGTCCCTATCGTAACAGAAGAAAGAATGTAAAATGGCCACCGGATCGGGTGTATTTATAGGTTAGGGGGAATGTCCAAGTGTCCATGTGCTGTCATGTCTCAATTGGCTGTCCTGTATCACATGATAAACGTGTCACCAAAGGTTAAAGTTCTTGTATACATTAAACACGTAAGTCCGCCGCGGCGAACGACGGAAAAAGGCGTTCGAACGTGCGGACCGCGAATGTCGGAAATTCGCCGCGAAACGACCGCCGGGCGAAACGTTCGTCCATCACTAGCTCTAATGAAAGGGGGGGGGGGCTGTTTCACCCCTAAAATTTATTTTCTGGAGGGTGTAGGTCTGTTGGTTTAAGTTCTAAATGTATCATGGATGTTCAACCAATAATTTTCCTTCCTGCTCCTTTGGTTTTCACAAAAACATATACAAGAGGGTACACAAGGCTATACAAGAGGGTACACAACTCCTAGTGCATTACCTCCAAAACTGTTTATTAAAATCATAAGACAGTAATATACTCACAAAGGCAGAATAAAATCCAGCTCGACAATAGCATCAATCCGGCTAGTGAAATGGGCATCCCAACCGGAGCTTTGAGGGGCTATGAGGAAGGGGGTTTGTCCTCCGAAAAGAGTAAGCTTCTCTATCGTGAGATGTTAGCTGGGATGCCAGTCTCACTTGCCAGGTTGTTATTATTGTTGCGCTTAATTTTATTCTGCCTTTGTGAGTACATTACTGTCTTATGATTTTAATATACGGTTTTGGAGGTAATGCACTAGGCCTTTGCACCCTTTGTATATGTTTTTCCAGTGAAAACCAAAGGAGCAGGAAGGAAAATTGTTGGCTAAACATCCATGATGCATTTAGAGCTTAAACCAACAGGTTTTGGAGGTAATGTACTAGGCGTTTGCGCTCTCTTGTATATGTTTTTAGTTTTTTGAAGATTGCCCAGTCTGAGGAAGGCTGCATCGCTGAAACCAGTACATGCCATAGTCCCTGGGTGAAGGTCCTTGGTCTGAGTGCTGGATGGTCTTTTTAATATTTGTTGTTCCTTTGATTTTCAGCTTGAAGCATGCCCGGGGTGGGGGGGATGCTGACCACTCCAGACACGATTTTCAGACAGTTCATTAGAAAACCAGCTGAAAATTTGCTCCATGACCAGCTTAAGACCTAGTAAATATTACTTACAAGGAGCTTCAAGTAAAAAGCTTTTTCTGCAGATAATCTTTATTTCTATTGCCACCGGCTATTTTCCCTAGTGCAGTGACCTCATACAAATGTCGATAAGTACGTTTTTTTGCCCATAATTTTCATATTTTTGTATTTGTATTGGTCTTGTAGCTCTACTGAGAGGGGGGGGGGGGGGGGGGGGCGCACTTCACCCATAAAACTTATTTGCCGTTTTGTGACTCAAACTGTTATGCCCTCCTTTATGAAATTGGTTTGGAGGGTTTAGGTCTGTTGGTTTAAGCTCTGAGTGCATCATCGATGTTCGGCCAACAATTTTCCTTTCTGCTCCTTTGATTTTCAGCTTTAAGCGCTTGAGATCCAAATGACGGCTACAGCGCGGACCTGCTTTGCCGGGACTACGTCTATTGACATCGTCCCGTGCACGAGCGGCCTGCGCGCCCTGTGATCAGCGAGTCTATGAGACTCGCCTGATTACTGGTCGGAGCAAGGGGTCGATCCCGACCCCTTACCACGTGATCAGCTGTCAGCCAATGACAGCTGATCATGTGATCACAACAGAGCCGGTAATCGGCTATTTTTCCTCCTCACGCAAAAAAGCCGATCACCGGCAGCCGTGAGAGGGACTTCAGTCCCGATCACCGTCAAGTCATCAGTGCCCACCTGCCCCCTGCCAGTGCAACCTACTTATAGTAAAAGTGCCACCCATCAGTACCACCCCTTAGTGTCCATAATGCCACCCATTAGTGCCCATAGTGCCACCCATCAGTGCCGATAGTGCCACCTATCAGTGCCCACAGTGCTACCTATTAGTGATGGCCGAACGGTTCGCCCGGCGGTCGTTTCGCGGCGAATTTCCGACTTTCGCCGTCCGCGGGTTCGAACGCCTTTTTCCGTCGTTCGCCCCGGCGGACTTACGTGTTTAATGTATACAAGAACTTTAACCTTTCGTGACACGTTTATCATGTGTTACAGGACAACCAATTGAGACATGACAGCTCATGGACACTTGGACATTCCCCCTAACCTATAAATACACCCGATCCGGTGGCCATTTTACATTCTTTCTTCTGTCACTGTAGGGAAAGGATCCTGTGTGGAGTAGGGACAGAGAAAACGCTAGCTATTTGGTACACAAAAGTTCTTTTCAGGACTGGTATAGGTGTTAGGTCAGCAGCCTGAGTTTCTTTTGTCAGTTTAGATAAAGGGACAGAGCGCTGTATGCTGCTATTTTAGGGACAGCTCAGCCAGATTAGTCTTTCTTCATCATCATCATCATCATCATCATTAGCTGTTACTATCAGGTCCACAAAAGAGCTGTTCCAGCTAATCGTTCCAGCCTACTCTTTTTTGCCAATTTGTATAGGGACAGGCAGGAAGCAGTGTGTCAGGCAGTGAGGATAATTTTAAAGACTTGCTGTTACTATTAGTTCCACAAAGGTTCTTTTCAGGACTGGTATCAGTGGTACGGTAATAGGCTTGTACACGTATAATATTCTTTCTTCCAAATATAGAAAGAATATTATACTTGACTGCTGCCCTTCTGCTGCAGTCTGCTAATCATTCACAACTCACTTGTTCCACAAAGCTCTTTATCAGGACTGGTAACTTGGTCTGTCTAGGGTGCTACGGTACATAGGCTTGGGTGCGGTACAGTCTGCTGTTCTGTAAGGACCGCTATCGGTCCACAATACATAGGGTTGCCGTGCACTACTGCTGACCGCTGCCCTATACTGCAGCAGTCCTTCAGCGGTATAGGGACTGACGCACAGTCTGCTAAACACTAATACACAACCTGCTTGGTCCACAAAAGTTCTTATAAGGACTGGTAACTTGGTATAGGGTGCTACGGTACATAGGCCTGAGTGCAGTACAGTCTGCTGTTCTGTAAGGACCGCTATCGGTCCACAATACATAGGGTTGCCGTGCACTACTGCTGACCGCTGCCCTATACTGCAGCAGTCCTTCAGCGGTATAGGGACTGACGCACAGTCTGCTAAACACTAATACACAACCTGCTTGGTCCACAAAAGTTCTTATAAGGACTGGTAACTTGGTATAGGGTGCTACGGTACATAGGCCTGAGTGCAGTACAGTCTGCTGTTCTGTAAGGACCGCTATCGGTCCACAATACATAGGGTTGCCGTGCACTACTGCTGACCGCTGCCCTATACTGCAGCAGTCCTTCATTGGTATAGGGACTGACGTACAGTCTGCTAATCACTAACACACAACCTGCTTGGTCCACAAAAGTTCTTATAAGGACTGGTAACTTGGTATAGGGTGCTACGGTACATAGGCCTGAGTGCAGTACAGTCTGCTGTTCTGTAAGGACCGCTATCGGTCCACAATACATAGGGTTGCCGTGCACTACTGCTGACCGCTGCCCTATACTGCAGCAGTCCTTCATTGGTATAGGGACTGACGTACAGTCTGCTAATCACTAACACACAACCTGCTTGGTCCACAAAAGTTCTTATAAGGACTGGTAACTTGGTATAGGGTGCTACGGTACATAGGCCTGAGTGCGTTACAGTCTGCTGTTCTGTAAGGACCGCTATCGGTCCACAATACATAGGGTTGCCGTGCACTACTGCTGACCGCTGCCCTATACTGCAGCAGTCCTTCAGCGGTATAGGGACTGACGCACAGTCTGCTAAACACTAACACACAACCTGCTTGGTCCACAAAAGTTTTTATAAGGACTGGTAACTTGGTATAGGGTGCTACGGTACATAGGCCTGAGTGCAGTACAGTCTGCTGTTCTGTAAGGACCGCTATCGGTCCACAATACATAGGGTTGCCGTGCACTACTGCTGACCGCTGCCCTATACTGCAGCAGTCCTTCATTGGTATAGGGACTGACGTACAGTCTGCTAATCACTAACACACAACCTGCTTGGTCCACAAAAGTTCTTATAAGGACTGGTAACTTGGTATAGGGTGCTACGGTACATAGGCCTGAGTGCGTTACAGTCTGCTGTTCTGTAAGGACCGCTATCGGTCCACAATACATAGGGTTGCCGTGCACTACTGCTGACCGCTGCCCTATACTGCAGCAGTCCTTCATTGGTATAGGGACTGACGTACAGTCTGCTAATCACTAACACACAACCTGCTTGGTCCACAAAAGTTCTTATAAGGACTGGTAACTTGGTATAGGGTGCTACGGTACATAGGCCTGAGTGCGTTACAGTCTGCTGTTCTGTAAGGACCGCTATCGGTCCACAATACATAGGGTTGCCGTGCACTACTGCTGACCGCTGCCCTATACTGCAGCAGTCCTTCATTGGTATAGGGACTGACGTACAGTCTGCTAATCACTAACACACAACCTGCTTGGTCCACAAAAGTTCTTATAAGGACTGGTAACTTGGTATAGGGTGCTACGGTACATAGGCCTGAGTGCGTTACAGTCTGCTGTTCTGTAAGGACCGCTATCGGTCCACAATACATAGGGTTGCCGTGCACTACTGCTGACCGCTGCCCTATACTGCAGCAGTCCTTCAGCGGTATAGGGACTGACGCACAGTCTGCTAAACACTAACACACAACCTGCTTGGTCCACAAAAGTTTTTATAAGGACTGGTAACTTGGTATAGGGTGCTACGGTACATAGGCCTGAGTGCGTTACAGTCTGCTGTTCTGTAAGGACCGCTATCGGTCCACAATACATAGGGTTGCCGTGCACTACTGCTGACCGCTGCCCTATACTGCAGCAGTCCTTCATTGGTATAGGGACTGACGTACAGTCTGCTAATCACTAACACACAACCTGCTTGGTCCACAAAAGTTCTTATAAGGACTGGTAACTTGGTATAGGGTGCTACGGTACATAGGCCTGAGTGCGTTACAGTCTGCTGTTCTGTAAGGACCGCTATCGGTCCACAATACATAGGGTTGCCGTGCACTACTGCTGACCGCTGCCCTATACTGCAGCAGTCCTTCAGCGGTATAGGGACTGACGCACAGTCTGCTAAACACTAACACACAACCTGCTTGGTCCACAAAAGTTTTTATAAGGACTGGTAACTTGGTATAGGGTGCTACGGTACATAGGCCTGAGTGCAGTACAGTCTGCTGTTCTGTAAGGACCGCTATCGGTCCACAATACATAGGGTTGCCGTGCACTACTGCTGACCGCTGCCCTATACTGCAGCAGTCCTTCATTGGTATAGGGACTGACGTACAGTCTGCTAATCACTAACACACAACCTGCTTGGTCCACAAAAGTTCTTATAAGGACTGGTAACTTGGTATAGGGTGCTACGGTACATAGGCCTGAGTGCGTTACAGTCTGCTGTTCTGTAAGGACCGCTATCGGTCCACAATACATAGGGTTGCCGTGCACTACTGCTGACCGCTGCCCTATACTGCAGCAGTCCTTCATTGGTATAGGGACTGACGTACAGTCTGCTAATCACTAACACACAACCTGCTTGGTCCACAAAAGTTCTTATAAGGACTGGTAACTTGGTATAGGGTGCTACGGTACATAGGCCTGAGTGCGTTACAGTCTGCTGTTCTGTAAGGACCGCTATCGGTCCACAATACATAGGGTTGCCGTGCACTACTGCTGACCGCTGCCCTATACTGCAGCAGTCCTTCATTGGTATAGGGACTGACGTACAGTCTGCTAATCACTAACACACAACCTGCTTGTTCCACAAAAGTTCTTATAAGGACTGGTAACTTGGTATAGGGTGCTACGGTACATAGGCTTGAGTGCGGTACAGTCTGCTGTTCTGTAAGGACCGCTATCGGTCCACAATAGATAGGGTTGACGTGCACCACTGCTGACCGCTGCCCTATACTGCAGCAGTCCTTCAGCGGTATAGGGACTGACGTACAGTCTGCTAAACACTAATACACAACCTGCTTGGTCCACAAAAGTTCTTATAAGGACTGGTAACTTGGTATAGGGTGCTACGGTACATAGGCTTGAGTGCGGTACAGTCTGCTGTTCTGTAAGGACCGCTATCGGTCCACAATAGATAGGGTTGACGTGCACCACTGCTGACCGCTGCCCTATACTGCAGCAGTCCTTCAGCGGTATAGGGACTGACGTACAGTCTGCTAAACACTAATACACAACCTGCTTGGTCCACAAAAGTTCTTATAAGGACTGGTAACTTGGTATAGGGTGCTACGGTACATAGGCTTGAGTGCGGTACAGTCTGCTGTTCTGTAAGGACCGCTATCGGTCCACAATAGATAGGGTTGACGTGCACCACTGCTGACCGCTGCCCTATACTGCAGCAGTCCTTCAGCGGTATAGGGACTGACGTACAGTCTGCTAAACACTAATACACAACCTGCTTGGTCCACAAAAGTTCTTATAAGGACTGGTAACTTGGTATAGGGTGCTACGGTACATAGGCTTGAGTGCGGTACAGTCTGCTGTTCTGTAAGGACCGCTATCGGTCCACAATAGATAGGGTTGACGTGCACCACTGCTGACCGCTCACCTATACTGCAGCAGTCCTTCAGCGGTATAGGGACTGACGTACAGTCTGCTAATCACTAACACACAACCTGCTTGTTCCACAAAAGTTCTTATAAGGACTGGTAACTTGGTATAGGGTGCTACGGTACATAGGCTTGAGTGCGGTACAGTCTGCTGTTCTGTAAGGACCGCTATCGGTCCACAATAGATAGGGTTGACGTGCACCACTGCTGACCGCTGCCCTATACTGCAGCAGTCCTTCAGCGGTATAGGGACTGACGTACAGTCTGCTAAACACTAATACACAACCTGCTTGGTCCACAAAAGTTCTTATAAGGACTGGTAACTTGGTATAGGGTGCTACGGTACATAGGCTTGAGTGCGGTACAGTCTGCTGTTCTGTAAGGACCGCTATCGGTCCACAATAGATAGGGTTGACGTGCACCACTGCTGACCGCTGCCCTATACTGCAGCAGTCCTTCAGCGGTATAGGGACTGACGTACAGTCTGCTAAACACTAATACACAACCTGCTTGGTCCACAAAAGTTCTTATAAGGACTGGTAACTTGGTATAGGGTGCTACGGTACATAGGCTTGAGTGCGGTACAGTCTGCTGTTCTGTAAGGACCGCTATCGGTCCACAATAGATAGGGTTGACGTGCACCACTGCTGACCGCTCACCTATACTGCAGCAGTCCTTCAGCGGTATAGGGACTGACGTACAGTCTGCTAATCACTAACACACAACCTGCTTGTTCCACAAAAGTTCTTATAAGGACTGGTAACTTGGTATAGGGTGCTACGGTACATAGGCTTGAGTGCGGTACAGTCTGCTGTTCTGTAAGGACCGCTATCGGTCCACAATAGATAGGGTTGACGTGCACCACTGCTGACCGCTGCCCTATACTGCAGCAGTCCTTCAGCGGTATAGGGACTGACGTACAGTCTGCTAAACACTAATACACAACCTGCTTGGTCCACAAAAGTTCTTATAAGGACTGGTAACTTGGTATAGGGTGCTACGGTACATAGGCTTGAGTGCGGTACAGTCTGCTGTTCTGTAAGGACCGCTATCGGTCCACAATAGATAGGGTTGACGTGCACCACTGCTGACCGCTGCCCTATACTGCAGCAGTCCTTCAGCGGTATAGGGACTGACGTACAGTCTGCTAAACACTAATACACAACCTGCTTGGTCCACAAAAGTTCTTATAAGGACTGGTAACTTGGTATAGGGTGCTACGGTACATAGGCTTGAGTGCGGTACAGTCTGCTGTTCTGTAAGGACCGCTATCGGTCCACAATAGATAGGGTTGACGTGCACCACTGCTGACCGCTCACCTATACTGCAGCAGTCCTTCAGCGGTATAGGGACTGACGTACAGTCTGCTAATCACTAACACACAACCTGCTTGTTCCACAAAAGTTCTTATAAGGACTGGTAACTTGGTATAGGGTGCTACGGTACATAGGCTTGAGTGCGGTACAGTCTGCTGTTCTGTAAGGACCGCTATCGGTCCACAATAGATAGGGTTGACGTGCACCACTGCTGACCGCTCACCTATACTGCAGCAGTCCTTCAGCGGTATAGGGACTAAGAGTTTTGTCACAGGGTCATTTAAAAAATGACATGCAGAGGAAGAGGCAGGCCCTTCCGCAGGGGTGGTAGGGGTAGGGCAGGAGCAACAGGCTTGAGCCAAAGTGGGAAGTTGCAGAAGGTGCGTTCAATTACTTTAAAGGATGCACCAGACTTGGTTGAGTGGCTCGCTCAGCCTTACTCTTCTGCACCCTCCTCATCCTCTCGATCTGCACCCTCTTCTTCACTCTCTGCTATGTGCACCCCCAAAGACACTACCACCAACAACACGACCACCACCACCACCACCACATACCTTCCGCTTGAGTCACTGGAATTATTTTCCGATCCATATCAAGAGGACATTTCTGATGCGCAGCCACTCTTGGTATTGGATCAGGAAGAGGAGGTAGCAACAAGCGCTACTCAGCAGTCTGACGCCAGTACCCAGATCAGCCCAAGGAGGAGGTTGGTCCCCGGTGTTGCTGCCTACTCTACTTATAGCGGTGGGGAAGGTGACGTTGATGATGACGTGTCTAGTGATGTCACGTGGGTGCCCACAAGAGAGGAAGAGGAGGGGAGTTCAGAGGGAGATATGGACCAGCAGATAGGGAGGAGAAGCAGCAATGACTTACATTGCACAGCAGGGACAAAGCAGACTGCAAATGTATCAGGAGCGAGTCATCGACCATGTACGGTCACATCTGGCGCTCCCAGGACACCGGCACATGGCTCCGCAGTGTGGGCTTTTTTTAACGTGTCCGCTGCTGACAATAGCGTTGCCATCTGCAATCTTTGCAGTCAACGCGTTAGTCGCGGTAAGCCCAATACTCACCTAGGGACGACCGCCTTAAGAAGGCACATGAGCAGCCATCACCGAGCCCAGTGGGAGCAACGGAACACACAAAGCCACACTGCAGGCTCTCACCGTCCAGCCTCGTCTTCTACTTCTCCTTCTCCTCTCTCCTCACAATTGTCCTCCACTCCACCTTCCATCACGCCAAGCTCACATTTTTCTGCAAAAAGGCAGGCTTCCGTGGGCCTAATGTTTGAGCGTAAAAAAATGATGACGCCGGATAACCCTCTTGCCCAACGGTTGGCGGCTGGCTTGTCAGAACTCATAGCCCGCCAACTACTGCCATATAAACTGGTGGACTCGGAGGCCTTTCGCAAATTTGTGGCCATTGGAACACCACAATGGAAGGTCCCAGGAAGGAAGTATTTCTCAGAGAAGGGCATCCCAGAGCTATATGGCCATGTTCAGCGGCAAGTGAATGTATCTCTGGCACACAGTGTCGGTGCCAAGATACATCTGACCACAGACACGTGGTCTAGCAAACACGGGCAGGGAAGGTATATCAGTTTTACTGCCCACTGGGTGAACCTTCTGACGGCCGTCAAGCATGTAACCCGTGGCACCCGTGTAGATTTGGTTTTACCGCCACGGATTGCATGCAGGCCTGACTCTTCTTCTCCTCCTCCTACTCCATCCTCCTCCCTCTCCTCCTCAGCTGCCTCCTCCTTTTCCGCTGCTAGCGTCTCTTCCACTGCACCGCCCAAGCTCCCCAGAACCTATTCCACATGCCAGGTGAGACGTTGCCATGCCGTGCTGCGTCTGTTGTGCCTGGAAGCAAAGAGCCACACTGGCCCGGCACTCCTTTCAGCTTTGCGTTCACAGGCAGATGAGTGGCTAACACCGCTCAATTTGACAGTTGGTAAAGTGGTGTGTGACAACGGTGCCAATCTGCTTAGCGCATTGAAACAGGGCAAAATCACGCACGTGCCGTGCATGGCACACGTCTTAAACTTGGTCGTGCAGCGATTCCTTGTCAAATACCCTGGGGTCCAGGACATCTTGCGGCAGGCAAGGAAAATCTCGGCCCATTTCAGAAGATCTTACACGGCCATGGCTCGCCTTGCTGACATTCAGCGGCGACACCATCTGCCGGTCAGACGTCTTATTTGCGATTGCCCGACGCGATGGAACTCAACCTTCTATATGCTTGATAGGCTGCTCCAGCAGAAACGTGCAGTTAACGTCTACCTGTATGAACTCTGCGAAAGAAACGGTTCTGGGGAGCTGGGTTTTTTTTCACCGCGCCAGTGGCTGCTCATGCGCGACACATGCAGACTTCTGCGGCCATTTGAGGAGATCACCAAACTGGTCAGTCGCAGCCATGGCGCCATCAGTGACATGGTACCTTATGCCTTCTTTCTGGAGCGTGCATTGCGTCGTGTCATTGATCAGGCTGTGGAGGAGCAGGAGCGGGAAGATGAGGAAGTCGCAATGCTGGATGAATTCCCAGGGGGGGCTACTCTATCTGAGACAAGTCAACAACAGGAGTCTGATGAGGAGTCAGAGGAGGATGGTGCCGGGGCGGATGAGCAGGAGCAAGAAGAGCATGCTTTAAACCTTTCTGGGATCCCTGTTGTGCGAGGATGGGGAGAGGAGAATGAAGAGGACGACATTATCCTGGATGATGAGCAGGAGCCAGGCCACCACACCGCTTCCACTTTAGTGCAAATGGGGGCCTTCATGCTCCAGTGTTTTAATAGGGACCCCCGTATAAAAAGCATGAGGGTCAAGGACCAGTACTGGGTGGCAACGTACTTAGACCCCCGGTACAAACACAAAATGGCGGAAATGTTACCGCCGTCGCAGAGGGCTGTCAGAATGCAGCACTTCCAGGCCTTGCTTCGAGAAATGCTGCATTCTGCTTTTGCGTGCGCTGGCAGAGGAGCAATTCCCACTCCCAGAGAAGGATTTGCGGGTACCAATCCAACAGCGCCTGCAAGAAGAGGCCGGTTTGAAGATGTGTTGGTGACTTCGGATATGAGGTCATTCTTTCAGCCGACCCATCGACAGGTGTCATCCGGATCCAGCATCAGGGAACGCCTAGACCGTCAGGTGTCCGACTACATTGGGTTAACGGCCGATGTGGACGCTCTGAGGAGTGATGAACCCCTAGACTACTGGGTGGGCAGGCTTGACCTCTGGCCAGAGCTTGCCCAATTTGCAATCGAACTGTTGGCTTGCCCCTCATCCAGTGTCCTGTCCGAAAGGACGTTCAGCGCAGCAGGGGGGATTGTGACCGATAAGCGTACTCGCCTAGCTCACCACAGTGTTAACTACCTCACATTTCTAAAAATGAATGAGGCATGGATCTCGGAGGAATTCAACACATGTGATCAGTAGACCATGTATATGTCTATAAACAATTTTTGGAATCAAGCACACAGACCTTCTTAATTCATTTGGCTCACTTCCCTGACCCAAAAAAGCACACCGTACTATATGCCCCTACCCTCCTCTTTGAAGAGGTTGAGCGGTGTCATATTTCTACTGGGGCTGCTTATTATGAGGGGTTCCCACCATCCCTGTGCTGTGCTGACTTCCTCCTGGGTGTTCTTATTATGAGGGGCTCCCACCATCCCTGTGCTGTGCTGACTTCCTCCTGGGGGTTCTTATTATGAGGGGATCACACCATCCCTGTGCTGTGCTGACTTCCTCCTGGGGCTGCTTACGGTGCTGCTGTCAGCGCTGTATGTCACGGAGCTGCTGTCAGCGCTGTATGTCACGGAGCTGCTGTCAGCGCTGTATGTCACGGAGCTGCTGTCAGCGCTGTATGTCACGGAGCTGCTGTCAGCGCTGTATGTCACGGAGCTGCTGTCAGCGCTGTATGTCACGGAGCTGCTGTCAGCGCTGTATGTCACGGAGCTGCTGTCAGCGCTGTATGTCACGGAGCTGCTGTCAGCGCTGTATGTCACGGAGCTGCTGTCAGCGCTGTATGTCACGGAGCTGCTGTCAGCGCTGTATGTCACGGTGCTGCTGTCAGCGCTGTATGTCACGGAGCTGCTGTCAGCGCTGTATGTCACGGAGCTGCTGTCAGTGCTGTATGTCACGGAGCTGCTGTCAGCGCTGTATGTCACGGAGCTGCTGTCAGCGCTGTATGTCACGGAGCTGCTGTCAGCGCTGTATGTCACGGTGCTGCTGTCAGCGCTGTATGTCACGGAGCTGCTGTCAGCGCTGTATGTCACGGAGCTGCTGTCAGCGCTGTATGTCACGGAGCTGCTGTCAGCGCTGTATGTCACGGAGCTGCTGTCAGCGCTGTATGTCACGGAGCTGCTGTCAGCGCTGTATGTCACGGTGCTGATGTCAGTGCTCTGTATTACGGTGCTGCTGTCAGTGCTCTGTATCTCCTGCACCCTCTTGTTTGCCTACCCTGGTCCCTGACCTTCCCTCTCCTCCATTGCCTTCATTAGCTCCATAGTCCTGAATTGTCAGAACAATTTCCCAAATAAAAAAAAAATGCTTGTAGTTATCGATCCCAAATTCACCTCATACATGTATTATGCTATTGTCCAGGTGGTGGGACTACGTGCTACCCCCTAATAATTACCCCGTGGCCGCAAATTCGACCTAAAGGTTTGCGAAATTCGCCTCCCATTGAAGTCAATGGAGCCCGCGGCGAACGGTCGTTTTCGCGAACGTTTGTGTCCGTTCGCGTTTCGCGTTCGCGAAACGTCCCGTCGGAAGTTCGTCCATCACTACTACCTATCAGTGCCCACAATCTGCCTCAACAGTGCTGCACCTCATATGCCACATATCCGTGCCCATCAGGGTCATCTACCAGTGCCCATCAGTGCCCAACAGTGCCACCTAACAGAGCCACCTATCAGTGCCCATCAGTCCCATCAGTGGTACCTATCCGTGCCCATCCGTGCCACCCATCCGTGCCATCTTATCTGTGCCCATCTTTGCCCATCAGTGCCGCCTTATATGTGCCCATCAATGCTGCCTTATCTGTGCCTATCAGTACCGCCTTATCTGTGCCTATCAGTACCGCCTTAACCATGCCTATCAGTGCCCACCAGTGCAGCCTATCAGTGCCCACCAGTGCCGCCTCATCAGCGCATTTCAATGAAGCAAAAACAAAAAACAAAAACAAAAACAAAAAACAAAAAAAACTTGATTTTTTTTTATTTTGCATCTTTTTTTGTTTGTTTAGCAAAAAATAAAACTCCCAGCTGTAATTAAATACCACCAAAAGAAAGCTCTATTTGTGGGAAAAAAATGATAAAAATTGAATTTGGGTACGGTGTTGTATGACTGCGCAATTGTCATTCAAAGTGCATCAGCGCTGAACGCTAAAAATTGGTCTGGGCAGGAGGGGGGTTTAAGTGCCCAGTAAGTAAGTGGTTAAGGATGTCTGCCGGGAGGATGCTGACCAAGGCCACCCAAGACTTGATTTTCAACCAGTTCATTAGGAATCTGCTAAACATTTGCTCTGTCTATGACTGGCTTAAAATATAGTGAATGTTACTTACAAAGAGCTTCAAGTAAAAAGCTTTTTCTGCAGATAAACTTTATCTCTATTTCCACTGATACTTTCCCTAGGGCAGTGATCCTATACAATGTGGATAAGTACAATTGAACACGCTCATCCAGTAAATACTGGATCCATACATTGCTAGTTGTGCGGTGAACAATAAGCGGGGGATATATGTTTTCACCAGAGAAGCATCTCTCTGGGATTTGTGACTGCAGATATGGGCAATCTCTACAGACTCCGGAAGGAAGTACAGGCAGCGGGCTTTCAAAGCCACTTCTCTGATCGGGCAAACAAAGGGATTAAAGTCAGCGGGCAGATGCGGCCCTTTATCTGTGAGCATTCTGATAGTAGCGATTAACCCGAGAGACAGAAAGCTCTTAATGTAGCTGTGTAGTAAGCGAAAGGCAATAAACAGATCCACTCTTATCTATTTACTCAGCTCTGTATTTGGACATGTGAAAGGCCACTATGAAGAAGGTCCTATGGAAGCCCCATTGTCTCCAACAGCATATTGGGGGTGCAGCTGAATATGGATAAAGACTTTAGAGGGCAGTTGGATATTTAACCACTTGCCTACTGGGCACTTTCACCCCCTGCCTGCCCAGGCCAATTTTCAGCTTTCAGAGCTGTCACTTTTTGCATAGTCATGCTACACTACCCATATGAATTTTTTTTCACACAAATAAAGCTTTCTTTTGGTGGTATTTAATTACCCCGATCAAAAATGTTATATACCCTGGTTGATTTTGGCCTGATAACATGCACACAAGTTGACACAAAGGGGTTTCAATGGCTATTAAAGGTAACTCTAAAGCCCCGTACACACGAGAGGACTTATGTCCGACAGACTTCCGAAGGAGTTCTGCCGGAGTTCCGACAGAGTTCTGACGGACTTTTCGACTGAGCGGACTTGGCCACACACAATCACACTAAACTCCGACGGATTCGAACGTGATGACGTACGACTGGACTCGAATAAGGAAGTTCATAGCCAGTAGCCAATAGCTGCCCTAGCGTCGGTTTTAGTCCGTCGGAATAGCACACACACGAGCGAATTTTTCGGAGGGACCGGGTCCGGCGGAGTTCCGTCTGAAAAATTTGAAGCATGTTCCATATTCTAAAGTCCGTCAGACTTTTGCGAATCAAAAGTCCGTTGCAGCCCACACACGATCGAATAGTCTGACGGAATCATTCCGTCAGACTTTGGATGTTCAAAAGTCCGCTCGTGTGTACGCGGCATAATTAGTGTGTGTGTGTATAAAAGGTCAATGCGTTTCTGGCTCCTGACAGACCCTTGCATCTCTCATCCAGTGCTGCACTGACATTTCTGGATTCTGAGTCATGAGGAAAGCAAAAGAATTGTCAAATGACCAGCAGGAAAAGGTAGTTGAACTGTATAAAACAGAAAAGGGGTATAAAAAGATATCCAAGGAATTGAGAATGCCAATCAGCAGTGTTCAAACTCTAATCAAGAAGTGGAAAATGAGGGGTTCTGTTGAAACCAAACCACAGTCAAGTAGACCAACTAAAATTTCAGCCACACCCCTGCCTCGTGGAGGAGATACCCCTGCCTCGTGGAGAAGATGAGTGAACCTGGTGCTCCCCCTGTATAAGTTGACCTATGAAAGTAGACAATGCCCAGGGAAATTTGATAAAATTTGGTCCTCCTGGATAGACGCGTCTGCTGATCTTGGTTCCCCCTCCCCCTAACTTTGAGTTGAACTGAGACGGGGGTGGACCGCCCTGTTCTCTCTCTCCCGACCGTTTCCTCCCTGGCCCCCCTCCCCCCTCCCGCGGGCTCGCGCAAATGTCAGGTACCTGCATGATGACTGTGAAGTTCCGCTGGGGATGTCCTGCATTTATGATAGAGTAATGGCTACTTCTGTCATCTGTACGGCTGGATTATTAATTTAAGAATGATTACTGGATGAAGGTGTTTTTTTCCTTTCTACAACTGTGTAATATCAGATTTACTGTACTTTGCAATGTAATGCTGATTTGTCTAATAAAAATTTTCTGTTAAAAAAAAAAAATATTTCAGCCACAACTGCCAGGAAAATTGTGCGCGATGTAGGGCTGCAACTAACGATTATTTTCATAATCTATTAGTTGGCCAATTATTGCTTTGATTAATAACCTAAAAAAAAAGAAAAAAAAAAAAAAAAAAAAGGTAATTTTGCGGCGATTTGTATTTTTACATTTTTTTGGCCCAATTTGTTGTTGGGCAGATTAACCACTTTCAGACCGGACCAATTTGCTGGTCAAAGACCAGACCACTTTTTGCAATTCGGCACTGCGTCGCTTTAACTGACAATTGCGCGGTCGTGCGACGTGGCTCCCAAACAAAATTGACGTCCTTTTTTCCCACAAATAGAGCTTTCTTTTGGTGGTATTTGATCACCCCTGCGGTTTTTATTTTTTGCGCTATAAACAAAAATAGAGCGACAATTTTGAAAAAAACGCATTATTTTTTACTTTTTGTTATAATAAATATCCCCCAAAAATATATAAAAAACATTTTTTTCCCTCAGTTTAGACCGATACGTATTCTTCTACATATTTTTGGTAAAAAAAAATCGCAATAAGCGATTATTGATTGGTTTGCGCAAAAGTTATAGCGTTTACAAAATAGGGGATAGTTTTATAGCATTTTTATTAATAATTTTTTATTATTTTTTTTTACTAGTAATGGCGGCGATCAGCGATTTTTATTGTGACTGCGACATTGTGGGGGACCCATCGGACATTTTTGACACATTTTTGGGACCATTGTCATTTATACAGTAATCACTGCTATATAAATGCAGTGATTCCTGTGTAAATGACACTGGCAGTGAAGGGGTTAACCAGTGGGTGGCAGTGTAGGGGTTAAGTGTTCCTGGGGGTGTGTTACTAACTGTGGGGGGGTTGGGCTTTCATTTAGTGAACACTGATTTCTGCTCCAATCACATGGAGCAGAGATCAGCGTCACTAGTTGCTAGGCAGAATGGAGAAATGCTGTTTACCACGGCATTTCTTCATTTGGTCGCTCCGTGAGACGATCGCGGGTATGCCCGCGGCGATCGAATCCGCGGGTCCCGCGACCGGACTCACGGGGGTCCCGACCAGCGTGGGAGCGCGCCGCCGCCGGCGCGCTCCCGATGGCAGGGTGCCAAATTTAAAGGGACGTACATGTACGCCCATTTGCCTGCCCGTGCCATTCTGTCGACGTACATCGTCGTGCGCTGGTCGGCAAGTGGTTAAAAAACACAAATTGCTGCAAAAACGCATTATTACATGCTTTACTAAAGCTTCTCCATTGAAGTATATTGAACCCAAAAACCAAAATAGCACCGTTGTGTTAAAAAACAAAAGTCCTCGTCTTTTCCAAACACTCAGCAGCTGAAAAAAATCATGGATGTGAACGGGTCCCATAGGAAACCATGTAAATGAACTGTAGTGTGTTTCTGCAAAAAGCACCAAAAACACAGAGGTGTGACCCAGGCCTGAGATGTTTAGTAACATAATGGGGTTAAAAAAACTAAAATTAGTACAAAAAGAGCAAATAATCACTACTGTAAGGGGTTCATTTTTTAATATGGGGCAGTGAAAGTAATATTTACAGTAGTGATTTGCTATTTTTGTACTATAAAGGGCTAATTTTAGTTTTTTTTAACCCCATTATGTTAGTGGCCGATTAATTGATTATGAAATTAATAATCTATTAATTTCATAATCGATTAGTTGTCGATTAATCGATTAGTTGTTTCAGCCCTAGCGGGATGCAAAGAAAAACCCACAAATAACTTCAGGTGAAATACAGGACTCTCTGAAAACATGTGGTGTGGCTGTTTCAAGATGCAGTAGGCACTGGGCTGCATGGTCGAGTCGCCAGAAGAAAGCCATTACTACGCAAATGCCACAAAGTATCCCGCATACAATACACCTAACAGCACAGAGACAAACCTCAAACCTTCCGGCACAAAGTAATTTGGAGTGATGAGCTTTTTGGCCAGAACCATAAACGCTACATTTGTAGAGGACTCAACAAGGCCTATGATGAAAGGTACGGAGGTGGATTGCTGATGTTTTGGGGATGTGTGAGCTACAAAGGCACAGGAAATTTGGTCAAAATTGTTGGCAAGATGAATGCAGTATGTTATCAAAAAATACTAGGGATCCACCGAATGAGTTTTTTGGTACCGAAACAGATACCGAAAATAAATCTTGATCCCGAAAACTGAAACCGATACCGAAATTGACTGTTTTTAAAAAATATTTTTATACAGGAGATGGTCAGAGACTGGGGACACGCTACAGGAGATGGTCAGAGACTGGGGACACGCTACAGGAGATGGTCAGAGACTGGGGACACGCTACAGGAGGCGGTCAGAGACTGGGAACACGCTACAGGAGATGGTCAGAGACTGGGGACACGCTACAGAAGATGGTCAGAGACTGGGGACACTCTACAGGAGATGGTCAGAGACTGGGGACACGCTACAGGAGATGGTCAGAGACTGGGGACACGCTACAGGAGATGGTCAGGTCCTGGGTACACGCTACAGGAGATGGTCAGAGCCTGGGGACATGCTACAGGAGATGGTCAGAGACTGGGGACACGCTACAGGAGATGGTCAGAGACTGGGGACACGCTACAGGAGATGGTCAGAGACTGGGGACACGCTACAGGAGATGGTCAGAGACTGGGGACACGCTACAGGAGATGGTCAGAGACTGGGGACACGCTACAGGAGATGGTCAGAGACTGGGGACACGCTACAGGAGATGGTCAGAGACTGGGGACACGCTACAGGAGATGGTCAGAGACTGGGGACACACTACAGGAGATGGTCAGAGATTGGGGACACGCTACAGGAGATGGTCAGAGACTGGGGACACGCTACAGGAGATGGTCAGAGACTGGGGACATGCTACAGGAGATGGTCAGAGACTGGGGACATGCTACAGGAGATGGTCAGAGACTAGGGACATGCTACAGGAGAAGTTTAGAGACTGCAGACATGGTACAGGATATGGTCAGAGACTGCGGACATGCTACAGGAGATGGTCAGAGACTGCGGACATGCTACAGGAGATGGTCAGAGACTGCGGACATGTTACAGGAGATGGTCAGAGACTGCGGACATGTTACAGGAGATGGTCAGAGACTGCGGACATGTTACAGGAGATGGTCAGAGACTGCGGACATGCTACAGGAGATGGTCAGAGACTGCGGACATGCTACAGGAGATGGTCAGAGACTGCGAACATGCTACAGAAGATGGTCAGAGACTGCAGACATGCTACAGAAGATGGTCAGAGACTGCAGACATGCTACAGAAGATGGTCAGAGACTGCAGACATGCTACAGAAGATGGTCAGAGACTGCAGACATGGTACAGGAGATGGTCAGAGACTGCAGACATGGTACAGGAGATGGTCAGAGACTGGGGACATGCTACAGGAGATGGTCAGAGACTGCGGAAATGCTACAAGAGATGGTCAGAGACTGCGGACATGGTACAGGATATGGTCAGAGACTCCGGACATGCTACAGAAGATGGTCAGAGACTGCAGACATGCTACAGAAGATGGTCAGAGACTGCAGACATGCTACAGGAGATGGTCAGAGACTGGGGAAATGCTACAGGAGATGGTCAGAGACTGGGCACATGCTACAGGAGATGGTCAGAGACTGGGCACATGCTACAGGAGATGGTCAGAGACTGGGGACATGCTACAGGAAATGGTCAGAGACTGGGGACATGATACAGGAGATGGTCAGAGACTGGGGACATGCTACAGGAGACGGTTAGAGACTGGGGACATGCTACAGGAGACGGTCAGAGACTGCAGAAATGCTACAGGAGACGGTTAGAGACTGCAGACATGCTACAGGAGATGGTCAGAGACTGCAGACATGCTACAGGAGATGGTCAGAGACTGCAGACATGCTACAGGAGATGGTCAGAGACTGCAGACATGGTACAGGAGATGGTCAGAGACTGCAGACATGGTACAGGAGATGGTCAGAGACTGCAGACATGGTACAGGAGATGGTCAGAGACTGCAGACATGGTACAGGAAATGGTCAGAGACTGCGGACATGCTACAGGAGATCAATGCAGCCTCACCAGTGCCCATCATATGCAGCCTCACTGTGTCCAGCAGCCTACCAGTGCCCGTCATGTAGCCTGCCTGTGCCTCACCAGTGCATATAAACATAAACATATAAAAACACACACACACACACATATATAAACATACACACATATAATACACACACATATAAACATACACACACACACACAAACATAAAACACAAGTTGACCTGTCATTGGCTACAGCAGAATAAAGTGAAGGTTCTGGAGTGGCCATCTCAGTCTCCTGACCTCAATATCATTGAGCCACTCTGGGGAGATCTCAAACATTTTATGCAAGACAGCCCAAGAATTTACAGGAACTGGAGGCTTTATGCCAAGAAGAATGGGCAGCTTTACCATCTGAGAAGATAAAGATTCTCATCCACAAATACCACAAAAGACTTCAAGCCGTCATTGATGTTAAAGGGGGCAATACACTGTATTAAGAACTGGGGTATGTAAACTTGTGATCAGGGTCATTTGGGTAGTTTCCGTTGCCATTATGATTTAAAAAGAGTAAACACAGTAGACTGATAATAAATGGCTTCAGCCAAACACTAACCATGAGTGAAAGAAAAGTTTTTGTGTTATCATTCATATTCTCGGAAAATGACCAAGAAATCAAAAATTCTGCCAGGGTATGTAAACGTATGAAACATAAAATTTAGCAAACAGGTCATTTTTCCTCCATCACTGATGTGCGACGATGAGGCTGCACTGATGCACACCGATAGGTGGCACTGATAGATGATACTGATTGGCAGCACTGATAGGTGGCATTGATGGGCTCTGATAGGCAGCACTTATTGGCAGCACTGATGAGCACTGATTACCTCATAAAGGGGGCTGTGATTGTCCCTTTACCCCAATCTGATCAGCTGGATCCAAAGGACTCGGTGATCACAGAGCACGCGGCAGGGAGCGTGCGGGCAGCACGATCACGGTAGGACGTTCATGTACGCCCTCCCGGCAAAGTAAGCCCACACAGCTAAAATTTAATTCAAAGTACACGCGAAAGTATAAAAAAAAATAAAAAATTGTCGAAGCATTCATTACAATCATTGAGTCAATTAATTTTGTTCAAATACCATTGCCTAGACATGTGCATTCCGTTTCATTCTGAAACAAAATATGGACAAATTTTCCATTGTTTGGAAATTCGGATGCATCTGAATTCCTGAATTACAATAGTAACGAATTTAAACGAATCCGAAATAATGATTTGAATCGAAAAAAAAAAGCAGACGAAATTAGAATCGAATCTGAAAACTAATTCAAATCGAATTTGAAAAAAAATAGAAATCGATTTTCTAAAAAATAATACAAAAAAAATAGAATATAAAATAATAAAATAAAAATAAAAGAATAGTAAAGAATAGAATAGAATTTAATAGAATGTAATAAAATAAAATAGAACATGACCGTCTAACAAAATTCGAATTTCGAATAGTATAAATTATAATTTGAGAATAGACTGGAAAATAATTCAAAACAATGGAAACTAAAATAATATAAAACAATAGAAAAACAACAGAATAGACTAAAATATAATTATATTTTATTATATTCTGTTCTATTGTTTTTCTATTATTTTCTATTATATTCTATTCTAATCTTTTGTATTTGAATTCATTATATATACGAAATTTGAATTTCGTATAGAATGAAATTGAAATTTGAATAGAAAAGATTAGAATAGATTAGTTTTGTATTCAAATTTGAAAAAATTTGATTGAATTCGAAAGAAAATCCTCTGCATTCAAAAAAATTCTACCGCATTTGAAAAAACTCTACCACATTCAAAAACGTTAACTATATATAACTGTTTTTAGAAATTTGAATGCAAATAGAAAAGATTAGAATAGAACAGAAGATAGACAATGAATAGACTAGAAAAACAATAGAAAAAAAATAGAATCTCTATTATATTTTATTCTATTGTTTTTCTACGTGCACAGCTGATCTGGGAAACAAACACTAGGCTGGAACCTCTAGAGGAGTGCATAGATTACTGGCTCTGGTGCACCTTTGCAGGGGAACTTTCTTGTTAGAATCGGATATGTCTACATGATCAGATACAATCAGATGATTTATATAGCTTCTCGATAGCAGGCTTACAACACTAAAGGATTGGAGGAGAGGCCATACCTTGCAGTGTGGTTACTGTGGCCATAATATAACATGAGAAACAAAATCCTTTTCTTTTGAGCTGGGAGTATTGATGTCTGCACCCCTTGGCAATATTAGCTAATATGAATATCTGGAACTACAGCAGTCCCCTATAGGTGGGAGCCAGCCTATGTGAGCTTACCTTTTTGATTTACTAGTCACACAAATTTCTCGCTAGTCACACAAATTTCTCGCTCCAGAAGAAGCGTGTTAAAACATGTGAAACATGTAGAGCTTTCTCCTCCCCAAGCAATACACCTTAATACCACGAGTAGAATAATCATATTCTGTAGATTATGTATTAAATGTTTATTATCTATTTTTAAAAGTGAAAATGTGAAATGGCGGTTTATTCTGTATATTATGGAGTACATGAGTTCTGTTGTGATTAGATCATATATTATATTTTATTCTATTGTTTTTCTATTCTCATTTTTTCTATTCAAATTCAAAATCATTCTATACAAAATTTGAATTTCGGAAAATGGTTTATTTATATATATATATATACATATATACATATATATATATATTACCATTTTCTGAAATTCGAATTCTGTATAGAATGAATACAAATTTGAATAGATAAGATTAGAATAGAATAGAAAATAATAGAATAGAAAAACAATAGAACAGAATAAAATATAATATATATTTTTTTAAATATAAATAAATATATTTTAAATATAAATAAATATATTTTAAATAAAATATAATATATATATATTTTTCTATTCTGTTCTATTGTGTTTCGATTCTATTATTTTCTATTCAAATTCATTCTGTACCAAATTCTAATTTATGAAGACGGTTTATATATATATATATATATATATATATATATATATATATATATATATATATATATATATATATATATATATATATATATATATATATATAGAGAGAGAGAGAGAGAGAGAGAGAGAGAGAGAGAGAGAGAGAGAGAGAGAGAGAGATATTTTTCTATTCTGTTTTATTGGTTTTTCTATGCTATTCTTTTCTATTATTTTCTATTCTAATCTTTTCTATTTGAATTTCGTACAGAATGAATTGGAATTTGAATAGAAAAGACTAGAATAGAATATAATAGAAAAGAATAGCATAGGAAAACAATAGAACACCATAGAGAAAACATCTTCCGAATATATATTTTATATATATTTCATATATTTATATATATATATATATATATATATATAGATAGATAGATAGATAGATAGATAGATAGATAGATAGATAGATAGATATATAGATATATAAATAAAATGACTGGGATGCCATTAAAGTTCCTGTGTGTGTGTGTAAAGGCAGACGCCCCAATACTTTTGGTAAAATACCTCTCTTGCCTGACTGAGGACCACATTACCATTAAAGCTGGCCATATACTAGTTACAGTTTGTTCAAAAGTTTTAATTACCAGAACAGTCATTTGAATCACCAGTGGGTCAAATCGACATTATTTTTCGTCTAAAGAAAAGTTGGTTAGTTGGTTAGTTAGTTGTAGTGCTAACCCCAAAAGTGCCACTGATTTGTCCCAAGTTCTTTTCCCAATATGTTTAACAGCAGCCAGGCACTCAGCAACATCCACTCCTCTGGTTCAATGAACAGTCCAGGGCAGCGTTTCTCAACCTTTTTACCTTCTAGGAACCTCTGACAAAAAGTTTGAGATCTCATGGAACCCCTGACATAGTGTTCAGATCTAAAGCTCACAGAACAGGAGTGTGATCAGTGAGCTGCGATAGAACATTTTAAGAAATAGCATTAAATAATACAAACAAATATTACCTATTTTATGTGAAACCTGTGCTGTTTTTTTTCTGCACAGATGCTCAATCGATCACCGCTTCACTCGCTCGCCCATCGGCCCCCGCACTTACCTTCATCCCTGCGTCTCTCTCCCGGCCAATCAGGAGTCCTTGAATCCAGGCAAATGGGGTCTTAGTACTCCCGGCCAATTGGGTCTCAGGACACACTTCCTGATTGGAGAAAAAACAGGAAAACATTAGCGAATAAGAATTTGCTAATGTCACACAACTGGGTGAGCTCCGGATGCAGAGCTCTGCTCCCCGAGCCCACCCTTTTTTGAAGCCAATTAGAGCCTCAGGCTCTAATCATGTGTTTCCAAAAAAAACACCCGTTGAAATCTATGTGTCCGGTGTATGTAGATTAGGGGCCTGGCACAAGGCTTGGTGGGGGCACCGCCCTGCCTGAATGGCCGCCACTATCTACTACCCTCTGGCCACCCATATAAACGGTTTCCTAAAGGTAAGAAATAGACAATCTTTTTAAATTAGGAAATAACTGATGTGATTTTAACCCCTTCCCGACGAGCGTACGCAGATGTGCGTACTCGGCTTTCGGGGGGTATACCGGGATGATGCCCGCACCTGCAGGTACCGTTTTTTACAGCGGACAATTGGCTATCCATGCATAACAGCCGCTCGGCTGTTATGCCGGAGGAACAGGAGGGGACGCCCCCCCCTCCCGCCGCTGTTACCGGTGCTCCCGCTCGATCGGAAGCACCGATTCACGATCGGATGCCTCCAGCTGCTGGGGAGGAACTGAAATGACGCCGTAATCGGCAGTCATTCCAGTCTCCTAATAGTAAACACAGAAGCGACGTCATGACATCACTTCACGTTTACTCGGCTGCCAATGGCGCCGGTTTAAAAAAAATATATAGTATTCAGAATCGCCGTTTTCGGCGATCTGAATACTTTGAAGTGTAAAGGAGGGGTGGGGGGTCTTTTAGACCCCCAATCCCTCCATAAAGAGTACCTGTCACCACCTATTACTGTCACAAGGGATGTTTACATTCCTTGTGACAGCAATAAAAGTGATCAAAATTATTTTTTTACAAAAAAAAACTATTTATTAATTTTAAAATAAATATATAAAAAATTTTTAAAAGGGCCCGCCGTCCCCGCGAGCTCACAAAGCAAAGAAAACGCATACGGAAGTCGCACCCGCATATGTAAACGGTGTTCAAATCACACATGTGAGGTATCGCCGCGATCGCCAGAGCAATAATTCTAGCACTAGACCTCCTCTGTAACGCTAACCTGGTAACCGTAAAAAAAATTTTAAGCGTCGCCTATTGAGATTTTTAGGTACCGTACTTTGTCGTCATTCCACGAGTGCGTGCGATTATAAAGTGTGACATGTTTGGTATCTATTTACTCGGTGTAACATTATCTTTCACATTATGCAAAAAAATTGGGCTAATTTTACTGTTTCGTTTTTTTTTAATTCATGAAAGTGTCCCTTTTCCCAAAAAGTTGCGTTTAAAACACCGCTGCGCAAATACCATGTGACATAAAATATTGCAACAATCGCCGTTTTATTCTCTAGAGTCTCTGCTAAAAAAAAAAACATGTCATGCTTCAAAATTAAGCCCGCTCATGGAATGGCGTCAAACTTTTAGCCCTCGTACACACGGTCGGAGATTCAGGTGGAATGTGTCCTATCGGACCGTTTTGTCGGATATTCCGACTGTGTGTGGTCTGCATCAGACGGTTTCCGTCGGAATATCTGACGGACCAACTTTTCCAACTTGCTGGTAAAATTTTCCGACAAAATGCTCCGATCGGACATACTCCGATCATGTGTAGCCTACTCCGACGGACAAAGTGCCACGCATGCTCAGATCAAATTCCTAGACCAAAGCTATTGGCTACTAGCCTAAACGTAGTCCCATCGTAACGAAATAACGTCATCATGTTATGTACAATCGGATTTTCCGACAACTTAGTCCGACCGTGTGCATGCAACATCACTTCCGGAATTAATCCGTCGGAATTACTCTGACGGATTTGGTTGTCGGAATCTCCGACCGTGTGTACAAGGGCTGACCCTTAAAAATCTCCATAGGCAACGTTTAAAAAAAATCTACAGGTTGCATGTTTTGTGTTACAAAGGAGGCCTAGGGCTAGAATTATTGCTCTAACGATCAGGGCGATACCTCACATGTGTAGTTTGAACATCGTTTTCATATGAGACGCTGCTCACGTATGCGTTCGCTTCTGCACACAAGCTCGTCAGGATGGGGTGCTTTCAATTTTTTTTTTCTTATTTATTTTATTGATTAAAAAAAATAAAATGGATCACTTTTATTCCTATTACAAAGAATGTAAACATCCCTTGTAATAGAAAAAAACATGACAGGTTCTCTTAAATATGAGATCTGGGGTCAAAAAGACCTCAGATCTCATATTTGGACTTAAATGAAATAAGAAAATAAAAAAAAAATTGTCATTTGAAAAAAAATGACAAAAATAAATAAATTAAATGTACCTTTAAGAGGTATGTATGGGTGGAAGTGACGTTTTGACGTCTCTTCCACTCTGGTATGGTATGGAGACGGGTGGGGACCGTCTTGCCTTCACTTGTATCCACATACCCAGCTAGGAAAAGGACCTGATCGCCTCTGCCGCTACTGACAGCTTCGGAGAGCGGCGGGAGGGGGGGGTGGCTCTCTCCCCCCCGCTGATAGCGGTAGACGTCTCGTGGCGAATCTGCCGCAGAGACCATCATTATCCTAAACCGGACCGCCCACTAAAGAGATGGATATCTCGTTTTTTTGGAAGCACCTGCTGCCATTACCGAGATATCCATCATTAAATTGCAGACGTATATATAAAGTGGGCGGTCCGGAAGTGATCTAAGGCCATTGATTTTGAGTAGACTCGTAATGCTCTTCAGTACACACGGGGGCATAAAAATGCATTTACACAGTTTTAGATGAATGCCCACCATAATGAGCAGAGAAGTTCTACCTGCTGGTTGTGGTGCACTAGAAAACCTTACTGCACTAGAAATCTAGTTGCATGCCGAATGTCTTCACAACACACCGACACCATAGCGCAATGCTTCTAATTATTATCATTTTAGGTATTTGTCACATCACTTGTGCTTTTCAAAGGTCAGTCATTTAGCCTTCATTCCCTTGGGTGTTAAAGACTTACAAAGACTATTTTTGGACTCGGAGAGACACAACAGACCAGCGGAGACCTTGCGACTAATCAACACTTGCTAATGAAGTCTGTGTTAATTACTTATTGATAACAAGCTAACAAGTTATTCTGTTCGCCCTCCTGATCGATACGTCTCTGGTGTGGACATGCTTAATTAACCTTCGTTAAATTGTATGATTGATGAGGCTCGCTGGCTGACCTGTGTAATGCATTTGTGGTGTCTTGGGGGGCATGGCGATAATAGGTGACATTATTTGTACGTCAATTATCTGAAATAGAGGGCCAGGTGTAGTGTATAGGGGAGGTCAATACGACCCATCAATCCTGCTGTCGAAATCCAACGTAAATGATTACATCAATGTGACATCACAGTCCATACTGGGAAAACAGAGCATCATACGGAGCGACTGCCTGAGTTTTTTTCCCTTTGTTTCCTGGTAAGATCTCTATTAAGTCAGTGACAATACATGCATCTACAACAATACAACACAGGGTATTGTGAGTGAAATCCGTGATGCTGAAGTCATTATTGATCAGCAGTAGATGTTCAAAGTAGCCAATAAAAGAAAAAATAATTGGAGATCAATCCAAAAAGTAAAAGTAAAAGCAGCCAGTCGCTTACTGATGCTATCCAACAATCTTGGAAACTGTGCTTAAAGCGTGTCCATACTCAAGAACCAAGGTCATTTTTTATGTTTTCTTTCCTTTATTTTCACCTGGTAATCCAGATAGTAACACGATCATAGGCTTGGGCACAGAGTGTGCTGGGTGTGCCTTGGCACACCCTAATCACCTTGTGCGGTGTCGATTCCCTGCTTCCTGGCGTTAGGGTCCCCTGTCTCTTCCCTGCAGTGCTGCCAGCTTCCCTCCTCTACCGCTGGCTGCTGCGGAGGATGTTTCAGGATGGATGAATGAATGAACACAGTAAGTGATCTGTACCAAATCGCTCCTGTGTTCATTCTTAACTGAAGCATAGGAAAATTGCATCTTTCATATTCCTTATTAAGGTTGGCCTCACAAATATGCTAGGTTATGCTAGTCATTTGAAGGTTACTGTAAGCTGACTCTATGGACAAGTCAGCCCCCTCTCCTTCAGGAATGTGCTTCCTTAGAAGATCATATTGTTGTTTACAAGGGAAGTTGGCCAGGGGTGGTCTTTCCTTACATTCAAGACCTATATACCACACCCAAAACCTATAAGGCCTTTGTCTCACACCAGAGCTTGCAACCATTCAAGCGTCTGATCTGATCTGGCCATGCTGCATGTGCAGGAGGATCCCGCGGCGGAAACATCTTTAGTTAAAGTGTTTGTTAAGGCAATATTAAAAGACTATGACAGCCCCTCTATTAGAGGCTGGCATAGCACACTGTGTAAGTTCTATTTAAAAATGAGCGCTGTAAATACTGCATTTCAGCGGTCTTCAGGCCGGTCACATCACTCGTGGCCGCTTTCCAGTTCTGATAGATGTCTTCTGCGGGAGAGGCCGTGATCCCCCCTCTGATGTCAGAGGGAGATCACGTGACCGCTCGTCTCCTCCACAGAAGCCACCCATCGGAGCTGGAAAGCGGCCACGAGTCACGTGACCTGCCTGAAGACAGCTGAAATTCAGTATTTACAGCGCTCATTTTTAAATACAACTTACACAGTTTGCTATGCCAACCTCTAATAGAGAGGCTGGCAGTGAGAAATTTAATATTTATTACAATAATAGTGGGGGGCGGGGGCGGCCGGAGACAGACAGAGAGCCTATCACGGAGGAAGGTACTTTGACCACGGTGATCAGGGCGGAGCTGCCCTGGTTACCGTGGTCTGTTTAGAGAGGGCATACAAGAAGTGGTAGGTTTAGGAGGTTTTTTTTTTTTTTACAGTTTAGAGGGGGACAGATTACATAGCACAAGCGCTGTGCTGTGTAATCTGCTTTAACCACTTAAGCCCCGGACCATTTTGCAGGCCAAAGACCAGAGCACTTTTTGCAATTCGGCACTGTGTTACTTTAACTGACAATTGCGCAGTCATGCGACGTGGCTCCCAAACAAAATTTACGTCCTTTTTTCCCCACAAATAGAGCTTTCTTTTGGTGGTATTTGATCACCCCTGCAGTTTTTATTGCACTATAAACAAAAAAAGAGTGACAATTTTGAAAAAAACGCATTCTTTTTTACATTTTGCTATAATAAAGATCCCCCAAAAATATATAAAAAAACTTTTTTTTTCCTCAGTTTAGGTCTATACGTATTCTTCTACATATTTTTGTAAAAAAAAGAAAAAAAAATCACAATAAGCAATTATTGGTTTGCGCAAAAGTTATAGCGTTTACAAAACAGGGGATCGTTTTATGGCATTTTTATTAATATATTTTTTTTTTTTACTAGTTATGACGGCGATCAGCGAATTTTAATAGTGACTGCGACATTATGGCGGACACAGACATTTTTTTTTTTTTTTTTTAAATATACATTTTTATTTAACTCCAAACAGGGGAAGACAGTCCCCGTAATACAACATACAATGACAAGTTAAGTGCAATCCAGTTAACCAAAACTCGATACAGATAAAAACTGCGACTTTAGGACTGTCATATAGCAATCATATCATGGCGAGATATAGCGCGTATATCGTGCCAGGGTCTGGGATCATATAAACCCCAAATCCCCCTGGCGACCACTGCCCAAGGGGGCCCCCTCAGGCCATCCCCTGGCACTAAGGTGAGAGCAAGCGGCGCCCCTCCAGCGAGAATATAAAAACATTCCAGCCGTCCCAGGTTTGTTTAACAATCTCCTGTTTATCTTGTGCCGTAAGGCTCAAGTCCTCCATCTTTTTGATGTCTTCTACTTTCCTGACCCAGTTAACTATAGAAGGAGGGGAACTTTTCTTCCAATAGAGCGGGATACAGGACTTCGCAGCATTTATCAAATGCCGTAGGATGGATTTTCTGTATTTTTTAATGGGGATCCGTGAGAGGTGCAGGAGAAAGAATGCCGCCTCTTCCGGGATCGGGAATTCTGTAAATTTCTGTGTAATGCGTCTGACCTCTCTCCAGAAATCCATCAACCTCGGGCAGGACCAAACTATATGGATCAGCGTGCCTTCTTCTTCTCCGCATCGCCAACATCTGTCAGAGGTAGCGGGGAAGCATTTATGCAGCTTAGATGGTGTCAAGTACCACCTAGTAAGGAGTTTAAAATTTGTCTCCTGAATCCTGGTGCACAGCGAGGACTTGAGAGCAAGGGTTATAATGCGCTGTCTTTGCGCTGGGGAAAATGAGCAATTAAGATCTCTTTCCCAACTGGACAGACATGGTAAATGTGGATGCTCCGGAGGTGTATTCAGAAGCGCATATGTCTGAGAGAGGATGTGGGCTAAAGGGCCGTCGCTGGTACATAGCGCCTCAAAGTCCGTCGGGTGGCGGTCGAAGTCTTGGGGATTGGGAATAGAATGGAGGAAGTGATGTAGTTGCACCGCTCTCCAGAAAGGCAGCTGAAACTTTCCCGCTGGATCGGTCAGAGTTGAGATAGATGGCCATTTTCCGTCACTAACATATTTAGACGCATGGTCCAAATTGGAGCTTTTGAGCGGGTCATATTCTTGGGCGTAAATCCCCGGCTCAAATCTCGGAACAAGGGGGAAGTCAGAGATGTAAGTATATTTTGGGTAGCAATCTGGTGACAGATTTTCAAAGAAGCCCCTATAGTAGGGTGCGACTTCAAATCCTTGGGCAAATCTTTGTAGCACCACAGGGCGCTTTTCAAGGGGATGCAGGAGTAAGACTGTTCTAATTGCACCCACAGCTTAGTAAGATGATTACGATTCCAGTCTAACATGCGCCCCATGTGAGAGGCTTGGTAATAGCGTCGTAAGTCAGGAAGAGCCAACCCTCCCTGTTGTTTGGCTAGTGTCAGTTGTGACCGCCGAAGTCGAGGTTTTTTGTGGGCCCATATAAACTGAGTGAGCAGGGACTGAGCCTGTTTAAAAAATGGGACCAGGATCTGGATCGGGAGAGCCTGAAAAAGATAGGTGAATTTAGGAAGTATGTTCATTTTAATTAGATTGCATGAATGAAAACTGGAGCGCCATTTTTGGAGGCGATCGCGTGCCTTAACGACCAGGGGGGAAATTCAGCACAAAGGTATGCGCTACGTCCGATGGGATTTGCATACCTAGGTACTTTAGGGCCGTGTGGGTCCCCTTAAATCGAAAATTAGACTGCAAATCTAGTAAGGTTTGCGGTGGGACAGCCACCTCCATGGCCTCAGATTTAGAAAAATGTATCTTTAGGTGGGAAAGCTCCCCGTAAAGCTGGAACTCTCGAAGGAGGTTTGGCAGGGAAATTCTGGGGTTCGTTATCGAAAACAGCATGTCGTCCGCATAAGCTGAGATCTTACACTCGGTGCCGCCCATATAGAGTCCCGTTATCTCTGGGTTTCGTCGGACAGTAGAGAGAAAGGGTTCCAAGGACAGCGCGATTAGAAGGGGAGACAAAGGGCACCCCTGTCTGGTCCCATTCCCTATGTCGAGAGGGGCCGAGAGCACTCCATTCGCTTTTACCTGGGCAGAGGGATGGGAATATATTTTACTTATCCAAGTCAGCATTCGTCTCCCTAGGCCTATGTGGCGGAGGACCGAGACTAAGAAAATCCAGTTAACCCGATCAAAGGCCTTTTCGGCATCTGTACTCACAAAAAGACAGGAAGTCCCCGATGATTTGGCTGTATGCACCAGGTTAAGGACTAACGGTATTGTCCCGGGCCTCCCTGGAGGAGATAAAGCCTACTTGGTCGATATGTATGAGAGACTGCAGGTGCTGCGCCAAGCGCATGGCGAGGATTTTGGAGAATAACTTCAGATCCAAGTTTAGAAGGGAGATAGGTCTATAGCTCCCACACAGGCCTGGGTCCTTACCCTCTTTAGGAATCAGTGAAATATTGTCTCTAAGGGTATCCCTCGGAAAGTCCCCTCCCGAGCCCAGAGCATTAAAGAACTGCACCAAGCGTGGTCCGAGGGGAGGGAGAAAGGTCTTATAGTATTGCGCGGTATAACCGTTCGGACCTGGGGCCTTACCCACCTTCAAAGAGCCTACCGCCCGTTGCACCTCCTACGTAATCGGGTCTTCCAGACATTCGCGTGACTCCAATGATAGAGTCGATAGACCGGAACCGGTCACATATCTATCTATTTCCTCCTGACTGGACCCAGAGTCGGGCAGATTATAAAGATCATGGTAGAATTTCCTGAAAGCATCGGCTATCTGAGTTGGAGTAGAGGCCCTCTGACCCTTCCCATCTACCAGCTGCGGTATATAGGAGGAAGACTTCAATTCCCTAACCGACCGAGCCAATATCTTTCCACACTTGTCCCCCGATTCATAGGTCAGTTTCCGACAAAACTGGAGTGCCGCCTTTGCTTTGTAATGAAGTAGGTCAGTGATCTGGGCTCGAAGTGTCCCCAGTTCATTCTCTAGAAGCCACGTGGGAGCATGTTTGTGCCTTGCCTCAGTAGAGGCAAGCTCAGATAGAAGCTTGGCCAGCTGTTCATTCCGTTCTCGTTTGATTCAAGCCCCATGCTTAATCAGGACCCCGCGGAGAACCGCCTTGTGGGCCTCCCAAACCATCCCCGGGTCGCAATCCTGCATTTCGTTTTCCCGAAAGTACAGGTCAATCGACCTGGTAACATCTGCCAAAACCTCTGGGATTTGGAGGAGGCTCTCGTTGAGACGCCAGAACAAAGACCGGGGCGAGGGATTCCTCGTGAGGGCGTAGGTAAGAGCCACTGGAGCGTGGTCGGACCAAGTGATATGGCCGATGGATGAAGAGTCCACCAGGTGCAGTTGGTCGTGAGGGATCAAAAATAAATCTATCCTTGAGTAGGACTTGTGAGGGGGGGAGTAAAAAGAATAGTCCCTTTCCCCTGAGTGTTGCAGGCGCCATACATCAACCAGTTGGTCCTGTAAGAGGCACCCGGTTATCCGCTTTCTTATCGAAACCGGGACCGAGGAGCACGAGGTAGAGGTATCAACCGAGGGCGCAAGGAGGATGTTAAAGTCCCCTTCCACTATCAGCTGACCCTCCCGAAAGTCCCTCAAACAATCAAAGGTAGTTCTAAGAAACACGTCCTGCTGAACATTGGGGGCGTATATCGTAGCGAAGGTAAATAGTAGTTCCCCTATGCGGCCCTTAAGAAAGAGAAAGCGGCCTTCAGGGTCCACCGGGACTCCAGGAACACCCAGGGGAGCCTGCTAGAGATCATAATGGAGACACCCTTGGTCTTAGCTAAGGGGTTAGTGGAGTGGTAGACATGAGGGAAAAGTCTCGACCTAAGGAAGGGGAGACTCGTCTTTTTAAAATGTGTTTCCTGGATAAAGGCCACGTCAGTGCAGGAATTCTTCAGTTCTCGCTGGAGAATGCGCCACTTTTCAGGTGAGTTCAGCCCCTTAACATTAAAAGAGGTGAGCTTAATAAGGTCTGCCATTGCGCTTTTGAGGTATATAAATGGGCGCCAAGAAAGGGCCACTCAAGGCAAAACCAAGGTAGATATCAAGTGGATGACAGGTAAGGGAGAACAGAGTGTGAAGAAGGAAGGGGAGAAAGAAAGCAGATGAAAGGTATTAAGAGCAGAGCCATACAGCCCCTGGGAGAAAGAGCAGAGTAGTCCGCACTAAGAGCACGAAAAATTGCTGTAACGCATACCAGCAGTACACTGGGTTTAAAGCGTCATCCTATTTGGAGTGTTAGGTAGACAAGTTGGAGAGAAGGCTCCCGAGACCCATCCCCCCCCACTCCCGGCCATAAAAGGAATATCGTCTTGTAACGGCATACATGTAACAGGTAAACAATGAAAGGCAAACATAAGCAAATGAAAAAAACATATATAAATAGTAAATGGTAAACTTAAACTCAGCAGCTCTAAAGGGTCCCCCGGCCCGCCCCACAACATAGGCACACCCGGGGGAGCCTAAAACAACACAGGGTCACCCCCAGGTCCTGAAATCCCAAAAGAAAACAAAAAATATACATACATATATACGTATATGGCATTCCTCCGCATCTCCCCCCCAAAAAAAAAAGGGGAGTTAAGGGGAGCAGGAGAAAAACCAAGAGGGGGGGGGGGAGGAAAGGAAGGAGAGGGGAAGGAGGAGGGGGGGGAGAGCAGGAGGCGGAAAGAGGAAAGGTGAAAGAGAAGGAAGGGGGGAGGGAGAGGTTAATGAGGGGTAGGGAGGTGGGGGGGGGGGGAGAGGGAAGAGAGGAAAAGGGTAGGAAAGGGAAGCAGAGTGAAGGAAGAGAAGGGAAGGGGGGGAGAGGGAAGAAAAGGAAGGGAGCAAAAAGGGTAGATAGTCACCACCGGGGAACACGCATGTGGCAGTTTACATTCTCATAACACTTCAGCCAGATTACCAAACAGACCCCATAAAGTATACCTCCTCCCCCCTGTTGTCCCACAGCGTAGCAACAGGATAGGGTCACCGTCCCGGGATCAATCTAGTAATGTCCCTCCTGCCTCGTGGTCAAAGGTTAGTGTGGAATGTACGGAGGGAGGCATGATACCGCCCGAACGGTCAGAGGTAACCCCCGGCAGGGGCCTGGCATCAAGCGGGGGGGCGCCAGTGCCACATGGATTTATGTGCCATAGCCTGAGCTCTCATGCTGTCCCCGCAAACTGCGGATGGTCACATCGATTAAGGAAAAGGAGGAGCCTGAGGACAACCAGCAATAGCTACCATCTCACCAGGGCAGAGCAGTCAAAGGGCAAACAGGCATGTCCGACCAGGAAGGGATGCAGAGCGGCCCCAAGACAACCAGACAGTCTCGGGCCCAGTCCAGCTATGTTCCTCGTGCGTCATGATCCCGAGTCAGACTGGAACGTACGGGGGGAGGCAAGGCACCTCACAAATATTCAGGGGTGACCCCAGAAGGAAACCTGGCGTCAATCGGGGGGGGGGGGGCAAATCCATTTAGGCTTGAGATAAGCAGGTAGAACTCCCATGGGGATCATGCTAGTCACAAATGGTAAAGGCTATATAGGGGAAGCAGGGCCAGAGAACATCCATCCTGGGTATCAGCTAAGGTAGGTAGGGGCAAGCAGTCATATCTGGCTAGGGGGGGATGCAGAGCGGATACCCATGTAACTCTACCCTCCCGGGCTCAGCCTGGCAATGCTCCTCTCGCTTCATGATCCAGATGCAGTTTGGAATGTACAGGGGGAGGCAAAATACCTCCCCAACAGTCAGGGTGACCCCAGGGGGGAACCTGGCATCCATCGGGGGGAAGCCTAAGCTGCGTAGATTTGTGTTTGGCAGCCAGAACTCCCATGGGGATCATGCTAGCCGCGGAAGGTGAATTCTATAGATGGGAAGCGGGGGCCAGAGAACATCCAGCTCAGGAACCAGTTAAGGCAGGCAAGGGGCAAACAGTCAAGTCTGGCTAGAGGGGGATGCAGAGCGATCCCCCAGTTACTCACGGTGGGCGTCCCTGGAAGCTGAACGCTGTCTCCCTCCCGGTCTCCTGTGTCGGCGGGGAAGTGGGCCCTGCATCGGGAGGGCACCAGATCTGCCGGTCGGACGAGGTAGTAGCTGTAGCCAATCCAGAATCGAGACCGGTTCCACGGCCAAAAACTGGAAGAGGGCTGGGAGATCCGACGGCCCCTGGAGTGTGAAGGAGGATGACTCCTTCCGGAACGTAACCGAGAGGGGGTATCCCCACCGATAAGTGTATCCACGCTGTCTTGCCATATCCAGCATGGGATGGAGCAGTGCCCTGCGCTTCATTGTAGTCCTGGAGAGGTCCGGTAAAATCAGGTTCCGAGCACCCTCCAGCTCCACCTCGCCATTTTCCAGGCACGTCGAAGTATAAGCTGTGAACTCTATCGAGCTCAACGGACATCTCTGGGTCTGCTGCTATGGTACGGAAGATTATCAGCACCACTTTCCCCAGGTTTTCTGCAGCCGAGGACTCCGGTCCTCAATGTCCTCTATGTGCAGCTGAAGAGCAACCGCCGTGTCACGGTGGTGGTCCCTTGCCTGCTCCAGGGTTAACACACGGCCCTCCAGGGAGGAGACAGAGGCCTCTCCAGTGTGCACCCGCTCCGCTAGGCTGGAAAGCTCTCCCCTGACCTCCTGGATATCCCTGCGATGGGTCTCCTCGAGGCGGAGGATCAGCGCCTCTATGTCCATCCGTTTGGGGAGCGCCTGTAGGAAAGCCCGAACATCTTAATCCACGTCCGCCGGTGCAGCGGGGCTTCCCGCCGACATCTCACCACCGGGTGGGTCCGAAGGCTCTGTGCAGCTGCTGGGTTGAGAGGCCGAGCAAGGAGATCCTCCTGATGCCGATCCCCCCCGCGAGTTGCCACGTGAGGGGCCCCGCAAGCCCGCAGCCGAGGCCCCGGCGCTTGGGTCCTGAATCTTCTTAAAAAACGGCGTATCTCACCAGGGTTTTTGGCGGCAAGATTCCCCCTGGCAAAAGCTCTGGTCCTGTGCCTTTTGGTACATCAGACATTTTTTACATATTTTTGGGACCATTATCATTTATACAGCAATCAGTTCTATACAAATGCGCTGATTCATGTGTAAATGACACCGGCAGTGAAAGGGTTAACCACTAGGGGCAATGTAGGGGTTAAATGAGCCCTGGGGAGTGTTTCTAACTGTGGAGGGGCGTGGCTGTGTATGACACGCCACTGATCTCTGCTCCAATCACAGGGAGCAGAGATCAGTGACACTGTCCCTAGGTAGAACGGGGAGATGCTTGTTTACATTAGCATCCCTGTTCTTCCTCCCCATGAGACGATCACGGGTATCCCCACGGCGATCGAGTCCGCGGGACCTGCGATCAGACTCACGGAGGTCATGACCGGCACACGCCTATATATTTTTTTTGGGTTAACGCTTTAAGCATTCTAGTTATATTTTCTCTGTCATTACTTTTAAACCCCCTGGCGGTGTTCCCGAGTCTGGCTCGGGGTGGACGTTTTGCACCAAAAGCGGTAACCCCGAGCCAGACTCTGGACCGCATCACTGAATGCAAGCGGAGATTACTTACCTTCTCCCCTGGATCCAGCGATGTCCCCCCGCTGTACGAGCGGCTCGTCCTCCGCCGGATCGATCATGGATCCGATCTCCGTTCCCTGCGAGCTCTGCGACGCACGGGGACGGAGATCGGTGCCAAATTCAAAAAGTGAAACATACAGTATGCATACAGTATAATGTAATCTTACAGATTATATTGCTGTATGTAATCATTTCACATCCCCTTTGTCCCTAGTGGTCTGCCCAGTGTCCTGCATGCAGTTTTATATTATAAAAACTGTTCTTTATGCCTGGAAACTGGAGATTGTCCATAGCAACCAAAACTGTCCCTTTACATCAAAAATGATTTTGACCAGCTAGAAGCGATAATAAATTGGAATCACTCGCAGAATTGAGCGCTAGCGATTTGTGGGGAGATCCGTCATCAAATATTGAAAAGTAATGACAGTGACAATTCTGCAACTGAGCAAATTACAGTGTTTTTGATTTGATTACATTATTGAATAATTTTTTATTATTGTTATATTATTATTTGGTATAATTATTTATAGTGATTTATTATAATTTATGATTTCATTTTTAAAACTTTATCATACCCGGGATGTCTGCTAGACTCTGGTTTGAACAGATAAGAGATTTATTCCTAAGAATTACAAGACTACAATATAAAACACCAAATTTTCATGCAAAATAATTGTACCACTTTCAGCACCTAAAATCCGAAATAATCGTACCGCCAGGGAGGTTAATAAAGGTTATACTTTTAAGTATTTGTGTGATTTCGCTTTGAACACGACCCCAAAAACATGACAAAACAACTATGCTTCAGTTTGTTAATGAACAGGAACTACTCAGCAAAAAGCACTTCCCATTCATCCACTGTCCAGTGCAGCCGAGGCTGCAGAGAAAGGAACTGGAGAAACACTGTCCTCAGTCCCTTTCTCTCTATTTAGACCCTTGATATTTCACCAAAGACCCCCAACGGAACGCTTATAAAAATTGTAAATAAAATAATAAAAAATAATATTGTAAAAAATAAAAAATGACTAACACCAATATATGCTCTATTGACACCTTCCACTGCTCTGGGGTGCAAACCCGAATGCAAAAGGGCTGCGCACGCCAATGAACACACTTCATGTGCTGATGTGACAACTCTCGCTCATCACACATGGAGGATCTGCATTGTCACCCTGGGAGAGAAAGTGTATCAAGACCAACACATATCCTCCTCTACTCATTTCCATAACATAGGGAAAGCTGTTACAGCTGAGCCCCAGCTTTTGATGTAATTTACTGGCCCAAATAAATGATGTCCCTCACTAACATATGAGTCCATTACATGTGCTGTGTAAATTGTATGTAGTTGAGGGTACATACAGCATACCGCGCTGCGTTCCTGGTTTAAGCCAAGAATTCCCGTCTCATACCCAGAACACAATAGAGTCTATTTGAGCGGCGCTCAGCCATTCAGAAAAAGCGATGAGGTTGTGTCATCATCAGCCCACCTTTCTTACTCAGCCAATCAGAGGAAGCTGTGTACCAATTCCTGACCCCTGCACTCTGGGTGCTACTTACTGCTGATTCCTGCACTCTGCAAGGTATTCCTGACCCTTTTACTTTGTGCATAATGCACTCCTTACCTGTGCATTACACACTCATAACCACTGCACTCTGTGGGGTACTTACTCCTGTCCCCTTCTATTCTCTGATAGGTGCACTGCAGTCAGGCACATGACATTTCCCAAACACTCAAGTCAGAGAACAGGCTGTTCTTGTGTTTTTCATGGTTTTTATTTTGGGTAGAACTTGGATAGGGTGAGGTGAGCCTAGGGATAGTCCAGAAACTGTAAACTTGACAATGAGGACTCTAATTCTGCATCCAGAATTCAGGGTGAAAACACCCCCTTTGAAGTGTAAAGTTGAACAGTAACAAAAAGGAATCCCTCAACAGGAATAACGTTGTAAAATGTGGTAAGTAGTACCTATTGATCTCCCAGAAGAGCCAAGGAAAGTCTTGAAAACTAGAAGGCTGGTACTCACTGTCTCCTGATTTCCAGGCAGCCATGTGCAGGGCCAGCCAACTTTAGTACTCCAGCAGCCTGTGTCTTGGATCTTTGAGAGGCTGAGAATGCTCCAGGAGGACAGAACAGAGGTCCCCCCAGCCATACTGTAGCTGGGACCCCACAACAGTGCGTGCAGTTCTAGGCAAATCTCCCAGGGATGCCACATCCCTCAGGCTTACTCCCCCAGTAACCAGAGCCCTTCTGCTCTGGACTCTGGCCTATTTATACCTCCCTCAGCCCCCTGCTGGTCACCTGTCAAATTGAACAGGGATTGGCTGGGCAGATATGAACCTTCAGACTGGTGCCATTATCCCACCCATTATGTCCCAGGGTCCCCTGTGAGACAGGGGGAAGTAATTCAGCCCATGCCTATATAGCCCAGAGCAGACCTAACTAATTAAATAATGCTGTTCCTGATTACAGGGAGGCCAAACACTAAATTTAGCAAAATAGCAGCTCTATGGGAGCGTTACAACCTAAACTTACTCCTGTTCCCTTCAAGCGTGTCGGTTACATACTTTTCACTCCTGCACTTTGTATAATACTGTATTTATCACTGTGTAACGCACACTTTCCCCCCTGAAAATAGGGGGCAAATCATGTGTGCGTGTTATGCGCAGATACCCGACTGCCTCAGAGGGGAGTCGCTCACAGTCCCGCCTTCTGGCACAGCTCCTAACAGACGTCACATGTCCCGGGATTGGACCAGTGTTCTGCCGATCATATGAGCCGGGCAAGGAGGTAGGAGTGAGAGACTGCGAGCGCCGAGCACACACAAGATCCCTGTGTAATCAGGCACTGGTGAGCCTACTTCGATGGACAAAGGCGAGGATGCAGATGGACACTGAGCAGGCTGCATTAATGGGCAAAGGCCAGGTTGCATAGATGGGCACTGAGCAGGCTGCATAGATGGGCACTAAGCAGGCTGCATAGATGGGCAATGGCGAGGAAGCATTAGATGGGCAATGGCGAGACTGCACAGATGGGCAATGGCGAGGCTGCACAGATGGGCAATGGAGAGGCTGCACAGATGGGCAATGGCGAGGCTGCATAGAGCAATGGCGAGGCTGCATAGAGCAATGGCAAGGCTGCATAGAGCAATATCAAGGCTGCATAGATGGGCAATGAGGCTGCAGAGATGGGCAATGGTGAGGCTGCACAGATGGGCAATGGCGAGGCTGCACAGATGGGCAATGGCGAGGCTGCACAGATGGGCAATGGCGAGGCTGCATAGAGCAATGGCAAGGCTGCATAGAGCAATGGCAAGGCTGCATAGAGCAATGGCAAGGCTGCATAGTGCAATATCAAGGCTGCATAGATGGGCAATGAGGCTGCATAGATGGGCAATGGGGAGGCTGCACAGATGGGCAATGGCGAGGCTGCACAGATGGGCAATGGTGAGGCTGCACAGATGGGCAATGGCAAGGCTGTATAGAGCAATATCAAAGCTGCATAGATGGTCAATGGCGAGCCTGCGCTGATGGGCAATGGCGAGGCTGCACTGATGGGCAATGGCGAGGCTGCACTGATGGGCAATGGCGAGGCTGCACTGATGGGCAATGGCGAGGCTGCACTGATAGGCAATGGTGACGCTGCATTGATGGGCAATGACCCTTATTTTGCTTCAACGCTCATTTAAGATTTACGTTATTTCCCCGACACTTCCCTCTTAAAATGAAGGTGCGTGTTATAAGACCATACTTACTTCTGACTCATGCATTCTGTGGGTTACTTGCTTCTGACCTCATTAACCTGTGACAGTTACTTACTTCTAACCTCTACACTCTTGCTTACTTTTGACTCCTGGCGCTATTAGCCCCATCTCCACTACGCCCCTGAAAAGTGGGCATGGTTTTTAGGCGTCCCCAGATTTCATTTTGAAATTCTGGTTATCTTATCAGAGTACCTCTATACATGCATTGCTCAACCATGGCGCGGCACCCTGCAATCAGTGTATTGTTGCAAAATTTGATGCCAAGGTCAGAAAACTGAAGTAGAAAAAGATGTCACATGACTGAGCAGAAGACAACAGAAAACGGTAAGAGGTTAAAAAATAACACATACTGCTGGTGAAGGGCCCCAAAGGAGTGAGAGAAGGCTTGATCTTGGCTTTAAAGCAGACGTAAAGCCTGAAAACAAAAAATAGCCAGCATGTTTTTAGACCTAAAAAATGACTGCAGCACATGTACAGCACAATGTACAGTCCTGGCATCTTACAGCTGCCAGGAATAAAACCGGATGCTGACTCGATTAGGAGTTGTGGGAGACATACGGTCCTTGAATACAAGCCAGGAACAGGTCGGCCCAGTGAAGGGAGACTAACACCACCTGTGGAACATCAGTGGCTTGCCCGATTTTAGAACGGTTTTCTTATTGCTGGAAAGGCTTGGTGTCGGCCAATAGACACATTGAAATGTGAGTGCAATATGTTTTTTATTGATTTTTCCATTAAAGTTAAAACGGTTTTACACTATATTGGTTCCATTTAATTTTGTATGAATATATGGACGTTGAGGAATTGCTAACGGGAGGAATGCGTTGTGGTTTGGTTATCCGTTGAATGAACCGAAGGCTTACTGATTGGGGACATCTGGTGAGTGGCCATTCTGCTTGGTGATGGTGGCACAGATTTGGTTATTTTAGTTGACACAAGTGGACTTTTGATTAGAAGATGAACGGTGATTAAGACGGCACAGTTGGAGCAATCAAATTAAAATATCGCACAATAAGGACGCTATATTTTTTGCAATTATAAATTAATGTCTTGTGTATATATTTTGGATAATATGGGGGCACAGTGATTATTTAGTGAATATAAGTATTATTAAGCATACTGCATTGAGAAGGGGGTAGTAGTATAAATAGTGAGTGGGAGGCGCAATCCCCTAAAGATATATATACATCATTTACTTACCCTGGTTTTTCTGGGGGGAGGACTAGGACTGGGATTGCAGCGGACCCTTAAGCACAGAAGGGGGAGGTTGAGCGCCGGTACAACTTGGTATTTTTAATATGCAAGTTACTGTCCTAAAAAGTGTTTGGGGACCTGGGTCCTGCCCCAGGGGACATGGATCAATGCAAAAAAAAAGTTTAAAAAACGTCTGTTTTTTCGGGAGCAGTGATTTTAATAATGATTAAAGTGAAACAATAAAAGTGTAATATTCCTTTAAATTTCATACCTGGGGGGTGTCTATAGTATGCCTGTGAAGGGGCACATGTTTCCCGTGCTTAGAACTGTCTCTGCAGAAAAAAAAGTCATTTAAAATCACTTGTGGCTATAATAAATTGTCGGCACCCGTAATACAGAGAACACTCATTGAAAGTCATTGATAAAAAAAAAAAAAAAAAGTGCGGGGTTCCCCCAAATTCAATTACCAGGCCCTTCAGGTCTGGTATGGATATTAAGGGGAACCCCGCGTCAAATAAAAAAAAATGGATGTGGGGGTCCCCCTAAAAATCCATACCAGACCCTTTATCCAAGCACGCAACCTGGCAGGCTGCAGGAAAAGAGGGGGGAGGAGAGAGCGCCCCCCCTCCTGAACCGTACCAGGCCACATGCCCTCAACATTGGGAGAATGCTTTGGGGGTCTGTGACCCCTCAAAGCACCATGTCCCCATGTTGATGGGGACAAGGGCCTCATCCCCACAACCCTGGCCGGTGGTTGTAGGGGTCTGCGGGCGGGGGGCTTATCAGAATCTGGAAGCCCCCTTTAACAAGGGGACCCCCAGATCCCGCCCCCCCTGTTTGAAATGGTAAGGGGGTACAAAAGTACCCCTACCAGTTCACAAAGAAAGTGTAAAAAATAGTAAATAGTTAAATAAGACAAACACACTTTTGAAAAATTCCTTTATTAAAAAAAAAAAAAAAATTTCAGCGGTTGTAATCCACTCTTGCTATCCAGCGACGGATGATCATCTCTCCGGGGTCCAGCGAGGTCTGATCTGATCCAACGACAGGTGATTTCTCAGTCCAGCACAGTCCATCCATGCGCATCCTCTGTCTCCACTGTCAGAGACACTGCGGGGATCCTGGCGCCTGATGTTACATCAGAGGGGGGTGGGGTCACCCATACGTCATTGGGGAAACCCGGCTTCCCTCACTAACGGTGACGGGTGGCCCCGCCCTCCTCATATAAGAAACGTCAGGCGCTGGGATCCCCGCAGTGTCTCCGACAGTGGAGACAGAGGATGCATGGATGGACTGCGCTGGACTGAGAAATAACCCGTCGCTGGATCAGATCAGCCATCGCTGGACCCCGGAGAGATGATCATCCATCGCTGGATAGCAAGAGTGGATTACCACCGCTGGAATCTTTTTTTTATTTTTTTTATTTTTAATAAAGGAATTTTTCAAAAGTGTGTTTGTCTTATTTAACTATTTTTTACACTTTCTTTGTGAAATGGTAGGGGTACTTTTGTACCCCCTTACCATTTCAAACAGGGGGGGCGGGATCTGGGGGTCCCCTTGTTAAAGGGGGCTTCCAGATTCTGATAAGCCCCCCGCCCGCAGACCCCCACAACCACCGGCCAGGGTTGTGGGGATGAGGCACTTGTCCCCATCAACATGGTGCTTTGAGGGGTCACAGACCCCCAAAGCATCCTCCCAATGTTGAGGGCATGTGGCCTGGTACGGTTCAGGAGGGGGGCCTGCGGAACCGTACCTGCGGCCTGCCAAGTTGCGTGCTCGGATAAAGGGTCTGGTATGGATTTTTAGGGGGACCCCCACGTCAATTTTTTTTTAAATTTGACACGGGCTTCCCCTTAATATCCATACCAGACCTGAAGGGCCTGGTAATTGAATTTGGGGGAATGCCACGCTTTTTTTTATCAATGACTTTCAATGAGTGTTCTCTGTATTATGGGAGCCGACAATTAATTATAGCCGCAAGTGATTTTAAATGACTTTTTTCTGCAGAAATGACACTTTGTGCAGGGACAGTTCTAAGCATGGGAAACATGCGCCCCTTCACAGGCATACTATAGACACCCCCCATGTACGAAATTTAAAAATTACACTTTTATTGTTTCACCTTAATCATTATTAAAATCACTAAAACGTCAGTTTTTAAAACTTTTTTTGCATTAATTCCATGCCCCCTGGGGCAGGACCCAGGTCCCCAACACTTTTTAGGACAGTAACTTGCATATTAGCCTTTGAAATTAGCACTTTAGATTTCTCCCATAGACTTGTACAGGGTGTTCCACGGCTTTTCGAATTTGTTCAACAACATGAGTTCGACTCGAACTCGAAGCTTATCCCTACCCCACACCCATAATTGATCATTTGGATTAAAAGGTACAGGCTATTGCTCTTAAATCACCAATTAGCGTCCTCTATGTTTTTGAGTTCCTACATATGGCAATTTGTCACGGCCACTATAAGAGGTCTTATTGCAATTAGTTGTAATGTTCTCACTTTTACCGGCAGATACCAACTATTTTCTTCTTATCTTTCATACCTTTTCACAGTTTGTGCCCCTTTGCTCTGGATGGAGGGAGCAGGGCTGTGTGTGTGTCACATGGAGATATTGCACAATTTGAACAATTGTACATTTTGTGACATTACAAGTCCCGTGAGTCACCAGGAGTCATTGCATGGTTACAGAATGTGTAACTCAAGTGACATCAGCCTCTTTATTAGATGGAATCTTTACCCGAGGACACAGAGATAGTGAATGTGTTTGCTTCCCTCGTACAATAATAATAAAAAGAGTGACGGTTTCTAAACAGCCAAGGGCAGTAAGAAGCATTACTACATAGTGCAGGCAGAGAAGGAAACCTTTGTGCGTTTTAGATTCCTTTTAATAAAGGCCACCTACACCCAAAACTGATATCCGTTTGGTAGGATAGGTTGAGTCATCCATCAGTATCCATCGCTGCCGCTCTCTCGTGGCAACATCTGTCTTTGGAAGGTTGCCTTTCTACCTTTTCCATGAAGCTGTAATTGGCTTTTTCAGTTATTGGAGAGTCCTTCAGTGCAACTCCATCTTTTGGCTTTGTAATGTCCAACAGTAAAACCATCAGCTGCAGTTCTGGTAAGGATGTTCAATTATTTGAGCCAATGCAAAATTGTGATTCAATTTTCCATAAAATATCAAAGCTGAAATATTAGTTCCGCATGGAGCTTGCCTCCAAAAATGCCCCACTTTTTGGCCATCTTGCAAGGTAAATTAACAAAACTACAACCAGCTCCAGAATACACCCCGACAAGAATAAAGATGAAGAAATTAATTAAATTAATCCTAATGACACGTAACAGGAAGCACTCTCATGGCTAACAGAGGATAGAATTAGAATTAGAAATAGACTTGAAAAACGTAACATTAATAAGTCACTGGGGCCAGATGGCTGGCACCCGAGGGTCCTTAAGGAACTCAGTCAAGTAATTGCCAGACATTTTTCCACATTTTTAACGAACAGTCTATTGACTGGAATGGTACCAGCAGATTGGATAAATGCCAATGTAGCACAAATATTTAAAAAAGGGCCAAGATACATCCCTGGGAATTACAGATTAGTTAGCCTAACATCAATAGTATGCAAGTTCTTGGAGGGGATGATAAGGTACTATGTACAAGATTTTAGTAATTAAAACTGCATCATTAGTAGTAATCAGCATGGATTCATGAAGAATTGTTCTTGCCAAACCAACCTATTAACCTTCTATGAGCAGGCAAGCTGCCATCTAGATAAAGGAAGGCCTGTATACGTGGTGTATCTGGATTTTGCAAATGCATTTGATACAGTTCCCCATAAACATTTACTGTACAAATTAAAGTTTGTCAGCATGGACCAAAGGGTGAATACATGGATTGAAAACTGGCTACGGGGGGAGTTCAGAGGGTAGTGATAAATAAGGAGTACTCAGCATGGTCCGGTGTGGAAAGCGGGGTTCCCCATGGTTCTGTCCTGGGACCAATTCTATTTAATTTATTCATAAACTACCTGGAGGATGGGATAAACAGCTCAATATCAGTATTTGCGGACAATAATTTCAGCCGCAGAATGTAGAAACCTTGCAAGAAGATCTGAAAAAATGAATGTGATGGGAAACTACATGGCAAATGCGGTTTAACCACTGGCTGACCAGCTCACGCACATAAACGTTGGCAAAGTGGCTCGTCCACATGAAACGGTGTACCCGTACGTTGTCTTCTTTAAGAGCCATAGTAGGCGCACGCACGGCGGGGGACCCCATGCACATAGCCGGCAGGCGTGATTGCCGCTGGCCACCCGTGATCGCTGGAATGAGAGCCAGAACAGGGATTTGTGTGTCTAAACACACAAATCCCCATTCTGTCAGGCAAGACAGATTGTGTGTGCCTACTAAGTAGAAATCGCGATCTGGCTCCTCCTCTAGTCAGTCCTATGCCCTCACAGTTAGAAACACACCTAGGGAACACATTTAACCCCTGTATCACCCCCTAGTGTTAACCCCTTCCCTGCCAGTGACATTTACACAGTAATCAGTGCATTTTTATAGCACTGATCGCTGTATAAATGTCAGTGGTCCCAAAAATGTGTCAAAAGTGTCCGATCTGTCCACCACAATGTCGCAGTCCCTTTAAAAAAAAAAAAAAGTTACAGCTTACCGCCATTACTAGTAATAAAAGCCATAAATCTATAACTTTGGCGCAACCAATCAATATATGCTTATTTTGTCATTTTGTAATTTTTTGACCAAAAATATGTAGAAGAATAAATATTGTCCTAAACTGATGAAGAAATTTGTTTAAAAAAACATTTTTGGGGATATTTATTATAGCAAAAAAAACTTTTTTTTTTCCAAAATTGTCCAAAATAGTGGCACTGGCAAGAGCTCCAGAATACACGCCAACACAGATAATGAAGTAAACATATAGACCAGACAGTGGCACTGGCAAGAGCTCCTGAATACATGCCAACACAGATAATGAAGTAAATGTATAGACCAGACAGTGGCAATTTTGTTAAGAAGCATCAAGGTTCCTTGGTTCACCGTTTGTACCAACCCCCCAGAGGAATTCCTTTACATTCTGCCTGATGTTTCAGTTATTGCAATTTTTTCTTTACAGTTTACAGTCATTGGGTTGGCATCCCGTTTGCCCTAAATTGTATGTTTTAACATATTTACTGGGAACAAAGCAGGTAGTTGAGAGGGTCCATGGAGATACAGGAGTCATCCAGGGAGAGCATGCAGTATATAAGCTGCAATGATCGTGTTCATTCTGGCTTTCTCAGAGCTTAGTTCAATGCAATGTATCAGTTTGCGGTGCTGAATGGCTCGTAGGAGTGAACCTATTATTATATTTATTATATTATCTGAACTCAAGTTATTCAATTAAACAAACAAACAACATACCACTTTCAGCCATTGCATTTCTCCCTCCATAGAAGGGACTTTTTTTTTTTTGCCTTGCCCAGGCAAGAATGATGTGTCCCTGCTCTTGATGCCTCCAGAGATATGTAGCCTTCATTTATAAAATTTTGTGTTATTTATTAATCATTTTTAATGCCTCCATCCCTTTGTTTTCTTAGCATTTTTATTGTTAAAATTTTTAAACCGGTGTTCATTTCTTTGTGTAGCGCTGCATTAAAAAAATGCTTTTTACCAGAAACATACTTCTAGTGCATTTATAAAAAAGAGAAATCTCAAGTAGATTTTGCATTTTATGATTTACACACCAATTTAGCTCCCAGATGAAAGAAAGAATTTTGGTAATACGGTAATAACAATACTGGTTTTATCATTTGGTTTATAACTAAATCACATTGGTTGCCACATCTCTTCACCCCATGGGGTTGTCCTTGCACAATGTTAGACATGTGCATTCGTTTTCGTCCGAATGCATTTTCGTCCGAATTTCAGCTATTTTCGTTTTCGTTTTGACAAACGATAACGAAAGCACAAAATCCGAAAAACGAAAGATCCGACATAAATAAATGCTTTATTTTCGTTTTCATTGTTACAACAGTTCGATATAGAATAGGAGATTCGACATGACTCTGACAACAATCTGTGTCTATAGAACCTGTGGTCGAATGTGCTTAACCTTACCTCTATTAGTCCAAGATTATATAGAGAAAATATTCGACAGAGAAAAAATATTTGACAGAGAGAAAAGATTCTGCAAGTTACTGTCCTAAAAAGTGTTTGGGGACCCGGGTCCTGCCCCAGGGGACATGTATCAATGCAAAAAAAAGTTTTAAAAACGGCCGTTTTTTCGGGAGCAGTGATTTTTATAATGATTAAAGTGAAACAATAAAAGTGTAATATTCCTTTAAATTTCGTAGGGGGGGGGTTGTCTATAGTATGCCTGTGAAGGGGCGCATGTTTCCCGTGCTTAGAATTGTCCCTGCACAAAGTGTCATTTATGCAGGAAAAAAAGTCCTTTAAAATCACTCGCAGCTATAATGAATTGTCGGCTCCCGTAATACAGAGAACACTCATTGAAAGTCATTGATAAATAAATAAATAAATAAAAAAAAAAGCGTGGGGGTCCCCCAAATTCAATTACCAGGCCCTTCAGGTCTGGTATGGATATTAAGGAGAACCCTGCCTCAAATTTAAGAAAAAATTTGACGTGGGGTTCCCCCTAAATATCCATAACCAGACCCTTCAGGTCTGGTATGGATATTAAGGGGAACCCCGCGTCAAATTAAAAAAACAATTGACGTGGGGTTCCCCCTAAAAATCCATACCAGACCCTTTATCCGAGCACGCAACCTGGCAGGCCGCAGGAAAAGAGGGGGGGACGAGAGAGCGGCCCCCCCTCCCTCCTGAACCGTACCAGGCCACATGCCCTCAACATTGGGAGGATGCTTTGGGGGTCCGTGACCCCTCAAAGCACCTTGTCCCCATGTTGATGAGGACAAGGGCCTCATCCCCACAACCCTGGCCGGTGGTTGTGGAGATCTGCGGGCGGGGGGCTTATCAGAATCTGGAAGCCCCCTTTAACAAGGGGACCCCCAGATCCCGGCCCCCCCCCTGTTTGAAATGGTAAGGGGGTACAAAAGTACCCCTACCATTTCACAAAGAAAGTGTAAAAAATGGTTAAATAAAACAAACACACTTTTGAAAAATTCCTTTATTAAAAATAAAAAAATAAAAAAAAGATTCCAGCGGCGGTAATCCACTCTTGCTATCCAGCGACGGACGATCATCTCTCCAGCGATGTCTCATGTCATCCAGCGCAGCGAATCCTCCGTCCTTCTGTCTCCGTGGAGGAGACACTGCAAGGATTCCGGCGGATGACGTTTCTTATATACGGAGGGCGGGGCCACCCGTCACCTGACCCCGCCCCCCTCTGACGCAAGGGGAAACCCGGGGTTCCCTGTGACGTAGGGGTGACCCGCACCCCTCTGATGTAACACAGGCAGGTTTCCGTTACATCAGAGGGGGGCGGGGTCACCCATACGTCACGGGGAACCCCGGGTTTCCCCTTGCGTCAGAGGGGGGCGGGGTCAGGTGACGGGTGGCCCCGCCCTCCGTATATAAGAAACGTCATCCGCCGGAATGCCTGCAGTGTCTCCGTGGAGGAGACAGAAGAAGGATGCTGCGCTGCGCTGGATGACATTAGACATCGCTGGAGAGATGACCGTCCATCGCTGGATAGCAAGAGTGGATTACCGCCGCTGGAATCTTTTTTTTATTTTTAATAAAGGAATTTTTAAAAAGTGTGTTTGTTTTATTTAAACATTTTTTACACTTTCTTTGTGAAATGGTAGGGGTACTTTTGTACCCCCTTACCATTTCAAACAGGGGGGGGGCGGGATCTGGGGGTCCCCTTGTTAAAGGGGACTTCCAGATTCTGATAAGCCCCCCGCCCGCAGACCTCCACAACCACCGGCCAGGGTTGTGGGGATGAGGCCCTTGTCCTCATCAACATGGGGACAAGGTGCTTTGAGGGGTCACGGACCCCCAAAGCATCCTCCCAATGTTGAGGGCATGTGGCCTGGTATGGTTCAGGAGGGAGGGGGGCCGCTCTCTCGTCCCCCCCTCTTTTCCTGCGGCCTGCCAGGTTGCGTGCTCGGATAAAGGGTCTGGTATGGATTTTTAGGGGGAACCCCACGTCAATTTTTTTTTTTAATTTGACGCGGGGTTCCCCTTAATATCCATACCAGACCTGAAGGGTCTGGTTATGGATATTTAGGGGGAACCCCACGTCAAATTTTTTCTTAAATTTGAGGCAGGGTTCTCCTTAATATCCATACCAGACCTGAAGGGCCTGGTAATTGAATTTGGGGGACCCCCACGCTTTTTTTTTTTTTTTATTTATTTATTTATCAATGACTTTCAATGAGTGTTCTCTGTATTACGGGAGCCGACAATTCATTATAGCTGCGAGTGATTTTAAAGGACTTTTTTTCCTGCATAAATGACACTTTGTGCAGGGACAATTCTAAGCACGGGAAACATGCGCCCCTTCACAGGCATACTATAGACAACCCCCCCCTACGAAATTTAAAGGAATATTACACTTTTATTGTTTCACTTTAATCATTATTAAAATCACTGCTCCCGAAAAAACGTCCGTTTTTAAAACTTTTTTTTGCATTGATACATGTCCCCTGGGGCAGGACCCGGGTCCCCAAACACTTTTTAGGACAGTAACTTGCAAATTAGCCTTTAAAATTAGCACTTTAGATTTTGAACGTTGGAGTCCCATAGACTTTAATAGAGTTCTAAAGTATGCTATATAGTTAGCTCCGTCGAATCTTCTTTATACATTCGACAGACACCATAAGCCTTCCAAGACAGATTCGACCGTAATTCATGTGGATTTTCGGACGAATGCAATTTTTGAACGAAAAACGAAATAAATAAAAACGAATTTCGGGAGTAACTAAATAAATTAAGTTTTCAGACGAAAACGAAATTCCGAAACAAAATATTTTACTCTGCACATGTCTACACAATGTGGTGGAAACTCTAGGGACACCAACGAATTTCTGTACTCTGCCCCAACCTCAATTTTTATTTATTTTATATTATATTATAGACAATGTAACGGGAGGTACTAAAAACACACAAAAAGGCGGATGGGACACCCAAAACTCTCAGAACAACAGGGTCAGTCAGACGTCGTCGTCGGGAGACCTTACTTTTGGATAATCAAAGACCTCAACCCACCAGGCTCCATTCATAAAAAAAAAATATTAAATAAGACCACTAGAGATAAGTATTACAGACTGATTTAAAGTGCCAGGCATAACTGCCTGATGTAGACTAGATAATAAATAATTGTATCATTTTTCTCCTCGATGCAGTGAATGTCTGCAGCTTTGAGCCCTGCCACTTCTCATATGTCTCCGGAATACGGCTGTAGATTGAAGTAATAAATATAAAGGAGATGGAATTAAATGGTAAGAGGAAACCCTGAAGGAAGCAATAGATTTTACGTTTCCATCCACCTGCCATCTTTGTTTACGAACCTATGTGTCACTGTTTATGGTCTTCTATATATCTGTATCGATGATTAACTGATGGATGGATGAGCGCACATCTGCATAGCCATTTCCTTTTCTAATAGAAATGGGCAGTTGTTAAAGGGAAAAGGTGATCGCTGCCATCAACACTTTGCCATAGAATGGTAGATATCATCTAGCAAAAACTAATCTGTGCCCATAAAAAATCAGCTTATTGTTTGGACTAGAAAATTGTCTTGTATTTCAATTTTTTATTATGAACATTATAATGGTCTATATATAAAATCACAGTAAATCAAAAGGCCAAACTTATTTTTTTTTTTTTGGTTAAGTTATGGATGGAGTAGGTTCTTGCCCAACCCCGGCATCCCTTTAATTGGGTCCTTATGCCTAGGGAGTGGGACACCCTGATCACATATGTAGTGCGATTGGCTGTCACGTTGATCTCATGATTGGAAGCCCATCCCACTATCTCCTAATCATAACTAGAGACCAAGAGTTGTCTATGACCGTTTCGGTCCCTGTGCTGGGGGTGTGAGTTGATCATGTGGCCACCACAGAAACCTTGGCTGTCCATGGATGTATGTGACATGTGGGCATTAAAGCCCACCCTCATCACCACCCACATAAGCGTTACGTGAGTGGCACAGGTTAAAACCTATATCAGGGTGCAGTTAGAAAAAAAAAAAGGGTAGCACCTGGGGGCGTGGCCTGGACATGGCGGTGTGAGGACGTGATCTTGCAGAGCTCCCGGGCTTGATCCCCTCCTCGACTATATTTCATTATTCTCACCTACCTACATTGCTATACTGCTATACTGCTATACGGGCATGTCGCCTTCCAAGCGGCACAGAACACGAGCCAATACCCAAGGGACGGCTAAAAACCCGCTGGAAATCCGCCGCTTCTTTGAGCAGATTCCGCCTGCTCCTTCGGGTTACGAGACCGCAACTACACGTGGTTCGGGCGGCAGAATTGCAAGGGACTCCCCGCCGCGGGAAGATCCGGTAAGCCTGGCCAGTCCTACATCCAACACGAGCGCTCCCGCGAGCGCCGCTAGCGAGACCAGTGAAACAGCCGCATCGCCTAGAGAGATGTCTCCCAGGGACCCCGCCGTGATTGTGGACAGTGATATCCGAGCGCTTTTACAAGCACTCCCAACACGAACGGACATAGAGGCATTGATCCTACGTGTGGAGGAGACTCACCGGCGGGATATTCAAGTGATGCGGAATGAAGTAGGTGGCCTATCCGAACGGATGAGTGCAGGCGAATCGTCCGTTACAGCACTCGAGAACCGGGTGCTGTTATTAGAACGTTCGAGAGACCAACACCAGGAAGAGGTGACTGCCCTACATCTTCAATTAGAAGAAGCAGAGGATCGGAGCCGCCGCTCTAACATCAGGCTGCGTGGCATCCCAGAGTCGCACGGAACTGACAACCTCGGAGAAGTGGTAAGGTCTATTTTACGTGAAGTAGTAGCAGACCCTGATATGGACTTTGAACTAGACAGGGTACATAGGACATGGGGTCCAAAGTCAGTGGAGCCTACGAGACCGCGAGATGTGATCTGCTGCTTTCATCGTTATGTGCAGAGGGAGACGACCCTCCGATGTGCCTGGGAACATGGCGCACTGGAGTTCAATGGTGCACAGATCCAGCTTCTCCCAGATCTCTCCAGGGCTACACTGCGTCGAAGAGCCTTGCTCAGACCATTGTTGGATATAGCGAAGCGGGGGGGTTTTTCCTATCGCTGGGGATATCCATTGTCGGTGACTTTTCGGAAGGAGTCGTCTTCGTTTAAACTGCAGACTCCTGCGGATCTGCCAGCGCTGTTTGATTATTTTGGAGAAGTACCGTGCTCGGTACCGGACTGGTTGCTACCCCTTCCACGACCCACAGGTAGATCGGGAACCCGTCAGCATCAGGGTCCTCCGCCCCATCACCGTCCGTAGTTAGGCGAGTGACGGAGAGTGACATCTAGAGATCCCCAACGCGAGTAGACGGATGGGTGCCCACCCCCCCCTTGTCCCCCTGTTGATGGATTAATAACTAACCTCTAACCCCTTCATCCTAACTGATGGTTTTCTTAGTAGCCCCCGGGTTGCTTCTCCCTCCCCCCCCTGTCTTGTTGGCCCTGGACTTTTCAGGTTCCCACCGTGTACTGGCACTTGGTTGCCGTTTCTCCCGTGCCATTTTTGCCCAGTGAGTGTGGCTCTGTTGATCGCTCCCGGTTATAGGGATGCGGCCGGAGCCTCTTGGGTATGGGATAATGTGAGATAATGGATGGGGGGAGGGGGGTGGCTAATTTGGTGGGCAGTATAGATTATAGTTTATATCATATTCTGAAAATATCTGAAATATCTGAAATTTTTCGATAAATATTTCTCGGAAAAAACAAGGTCAATGAATATCCCTTATTAGGTCTGCCACCTGTTATCTGTGGGGGGTGACCCATTGGGAGGAGCCATTGGACGACTGTTGAATGTCGCCCTGGGGATTGCTCCCTTGGGTCCCTTTGGGTGACCCTTGCCAGAGATATTGTAAGATACCTTGGGATATTAAACGGGAAATGTTTATGGGTTAACAATAGAATTTGAGATTGATATGTGCTGGGTAGGGGGGGTGGAGGAGGATGGGGTGGTTTTTTTTTTTTTTTTTTTTTTTTTTTTACCCCTCCCCTCCCCCCCCCCCCCCTCCTCTAGCAATACTTATTGCAGGGAAGTCCTCCATCACGGAAAGAAAATGATACCTTGGTTGATTTCATGGAGAAGTGAGGGGGTTATCTTTCTTAGGTGACTTGGGAGGGTGGATGACAGGGTGGTTGGGGGGATCCCGTTCTGGTCTGGTGGGGATTGCTCCGATGGGTTCATTCTGGTGTCTACCCTAGATTAGGAGGACACAGAATGGTCCACCGGAGCTGCGGGTGGCTCTTTGTTTTGATGTGGTTATGGTCTTCCCTTGTATTTATGTGTAGCTTTTCTTATTTTATTTTTATTATTTTTTTGGTTGTTTTTTTTTTTTTTCTCTTAGGCGTATATACTGATAGTGGTAGGTTATTACAGTATGTCGAGTGAGGGAAACCGAGCTCCGGGAGCTCGCTCTCTGCCCTGTCTGTCCACACCCCCGAATAGGCCGGCGCTTCTGGCCCAGTTAGGGTAAGTAAGTGCCAAAGCACGTTTTTGTGCTTTATTCTTAGTTTAAGTGGAGGCCCGTCTCCGTCGCGCCTTGAGCGTGGACGGTAAGGTCCTCCTACCCCCCCCCCCTTTTTTTTTTTTTTTATTTAAATCTCCCCCCTTTTTCTTTTTCCCCCCCTTTTTTTTTTTTTTTTTTTTCTTCCTTTTTCTATGTTTCTTTATATTGCTCCTCTGACATGGTAGGGACGGGATGGCGGATCTTATTAAGTTTCTCTCGCTAAATGCCAAGGGACTGAATTCCCCGGAGAAGCGACGGATCTTGCAACGAGAATTGAAGACTAATTCCGTAGATATTGCGTTTATTCAAGAAACCCATTTTAAAACCTCTAGTCTGCCGATTTTGAAGTCCCGTGGCTTTCCTCATGTATATCACTCGACTAACTCCCATTCTAAAACTAAAGGGGTCTCTATTTTGATATCTAATAAAAGGACATGGGCTTATCGGGACCTAATGGCGGATCCGGAGGGGCGTTTTCTCTTCCTCAAGGGCCAGGTTGGGCAGTCTCTTTTCACTCTTGCTACGGTATATGCTCCTAATGACCACCAGGATGCTTTCATACAGTGTACCATGCGTAGTCTAGCTGACTTCCAAGAGGGCCAACTGATTCTGGGAGGGGACTTTAATATCCCTCTTTCTCCAGTTTTGGATTCCTCTACCTCCTCCTCTTCAATCCCAGTCTCAGCTAGGAAACGGGTGACTAAATGCCTACAGTCGGCCCAGCTAATGGACGTTTGGCGACTTCAACATTCTGGAGAGAGAGATTATTCGTTTTACTCCTCCCCCCATAAATCCTACTCACGGATAGACTTTTTTTTGATTCCCCATGATCATCTACATTTAGTGAGATCTTCTGCTATTGGCCATATTACCTGGTCGGACCATGCACCTGTTGTGATCACCTATGTGCTTTCGGGAAATCCCTCATCCAGGTCATTATTCTGGCGACTAAATGAGAGTCTCCTTCAGATACCAGATGTTCTCGTAGATGTGACTAGAGCAATGGAACTCTATTTTTAAGAGAATGAACTGGAGGGTTCTGATCCGGGCATGATCTGGGAAGCTCATAAAGTAGTTCTGCGTGGGGTGTTGATTAAACACGGGACACGTATTAAACGTGCGCGAAACGAACAGTTGCATGGCCTGTTTCAGGAGCTGGCCCGAGTTGAAGCACGACATAAACATGCCCCCTCACGACCTTTAGAGATTGAACTGGGGTCGCTTCGCTCCCAGATTAATGATCTTCTTCATTATAGAGCGAAGGCTGCACTCCAGTTCTGTCGTAAATTAACATACGAATCTGGAGATAAGTGCGGGAAACTTCTGGCCAAGTCGGTTAAGGACTTGAAGTCGGCTGCTTTTATATCACAGATTTCAGATGCTACCGGCAAGTTGGTCTCGACGCCGAAGCAGATATCTGAGACCTTTGGGAGGTTTTACTCTGAGCTTTATAATCTCCCAAATACGGGGACGGGGAAGGAGGAGATAGACAGGTACGTGGTTGGAGCTGGCTTGCCCTCTTTGTCGCCGGAGGATCGGGAACTACTAGAAGAACCAATTACCCTGCAGGAGGTACAGGGGGTGGTAGGCTCTCTGAAACTGGGTAAAGCGCCGGGTCCGGATGGTTATACCGCGCAATATTATAAAGTCTTTCTCCCCATCCTCGGCCCACGAATGGTTGACTTGTTTAATGCTCTGAGTTCCGAAAGAGACTTTGCTTTTGATACCCTTAGGGCACATATTTCCTTGATTCCCAAGGAAGATAAGGATCCAGGCCTGTGCGGAAGCTACAGGCCTATTTCCTTGCTTAACCTGGACTTAAAATTATTTTCTAAAATTCTTGCTATGCGTTTAGCTCACTATCTGCAATCTCTCATTCATGCAGACCAAGTAGGCTTCATTCCCTCTAGAGAGGCGAGGGACAATACCATCAAGGTCCTGGCTCTGATACATAAGGCTCAGGTGTCGAACACTCCGTGTGTCTTTGTGAACACAGACGCGGAGAAAGCCTTTGATAGGGTCCACTGGCCTTTTATGTTTTCGGTTCTCCGTCATGTAGGATTAGGTGAACGGATGCTTACTTGGATTAGTAAAATATATTCAAGACCCTCTGCGCAAATTAAGGTAAATGGGGTGCTCTCTTCTTCTATTAATATTGGGAATGGGACCAGACAAGGTTGCCCGCTATCGCCCCTTTTATTTGCATTATCCCTGGAACCTTTTCTGGCGTCGGTCCGGCGTAACCCAGATATCACGGGTTTGCGCATGGGTGGGAATGAATGTAAGATCTCTGCTTACGCAGATGCTATGATGTTTTCCTTGACAAACCCAAGAACTTCTCTGCCGAATCTTCTTCGGGAATTCCAGACATATGGGCAGATGTCGCATTTGAAAATTAATTTTTCAAAATCGGAGTCTATGGGGGTGGCTGTCCCCCCAGGGCTACTTCGGGATGTGCAATTGAACTTCCGTTTTAGATGGACGACCACCGCACTTAAATACCTGGGCACTTATGTCCCACCGGACGTCGCGAATACGTTTAAGTTGAACTTCCCTCCTTTGTTTATTAGAACACGTATTTTGCTTCAAAAGTGGCACTCTGGGCTCCACTCCTGGTTTGGGAGATGTCATTTGGTAAAAATGAATATACTTCCTAAATTTAATTACCTTTTTCAGGCCCTTCCCATTAAGATCCCTTCTTCATTTTTTAAGCAGGTACAATCCGTGATTATGCAATTTGTTTGGGCGCACAAGAAACCTAGACTTCGGTGGCCACAGCTGACGCTCTCTAAACAACAGGGAGGGTTGGCGTTACCCGATATACAGCGTTATTATGAGGCCTCCCATCTTGGAAGGATTTTGGATTGGAATCGCAACAGTGCTACCAAATTATGGGTGCAAGTGGAGCAATCCCAGTCCCGCATTCCGCTGAGAAGTGCCATGTGGTGCTTCCAGGCGTTGCCAGTGGAACTGAGATCGCATCCTACCATAGGGGTCTCTCTAAGAGTGGGATATAGGATCGCCTCTCAGAACAAAATCACGTCATTGTTTTCCCCCTTGTACCCGATCCTAGGTAACCCGCTTTTTGAACCAGGGATCTACCCAGGAGATTATAAATCACTTAGTGAGCTACATGTAGACCATGCGTCCAGATTTGTAATCGATGGGAAATGGCCATCTATTACCGATTTGACTGACCAGGCAGGTCTGTTCTGTCTTTCTTTCTGGAAAGCGGTGCGCTTAAATCATTTTCTGCGCTCCATTCCTGACCCTCAGGTTTTCGCGGGCCCCATGACGGAGTTTGAGATCTTATGTAGGGAAGAGGGCCCGCTGGCTCACGTCCTTTCTCGGACTTACAATCTTCTGAACGGACACCTGGATCACCCTCACCTGTCCTGTTTGTCTAAATGGGAAAGGGATCTTGGTTGTTCGTTCTCTCCCTCGCAGAGTCAGCGCATTATTAACTTAGCTCTTACGACCTCGTCGTGTACAAAGACACAGGAGTCGAATTTTAAACTTTTAACTAGGTGGTATATGACACCGGTTAAATTGCACAGGTGTTTCCCATCTGTTTCGGACAGATGCTGGCGATGCGAAGTTGAGGAGGGTACACTGCTTCATGTGTTCTGGTCCTGTCCGGGTTTGACGAACTTCTGGACAGAGGTCCGTCGTATAATACAAGTACTTATTGACTATCCTATCCCGGACGGACCAGCCTTTTTCCTCCTCCACCACTCACAGATTCCAATAAAATGTTATAAAAAGTCACTTTTGCGGCATTTGGTAAACGCGGCGAAATCATGTATTCCTCTTTATTGGAAGCAGCGTACCCCTCCGTCGGTTTCGCACTGGGTTAGAAGAATTGAAGAGATTAGGAAGATGGAGGATTTGATCTTAACCTCTTTGAACAAACAAGAAACCTTTAAACAGACATGGGACGCTTGGTGTGTCTTTCGATTCTCGTTGGAGGGTCGTCGACTGTTGGCGCCCTAGCAAGATATATCCGTCATGGAGTACTCCCATATCTCTTCCATGTCTCTTCTTATTTTCCTGTTTTTTTTTTTTTTTTTCTTCTTCTTCTTCTTTCCCTTCTATCTTTTTTCTTTATTACTGGTAAAAAGTGAAAACTGGGCACGCTGGGCCCTCCCCCTACGGGTTATAGGTGATGTGGGCGGGCAGAGGGCTGAGATGACCATGGTCGGTTGGTCTCACTTTGTTTATGGAGCTGTAAGAAGGAATATTTATATTTAGGATACTTATGTTACGTCTCTCCTTCTGCCTTATGCCTTGATGTACTTTGTTTATTATGTACTGTGGGTCCTGTGTGCCCTTTTGGTTGGAGTTGAATAAAGTTATATTTGTAAAAAAAAAAAACCTATATCAGTGGTTTTTGGGATGTTCAATTTTGTAATACTTAATTGACTCAAATCTACGATTGTTTGAGTAGAATGATGAGTTGGAAAACTTTGGATTAAAGATGATAATTTACACCCAACCATCTTATCGATTTGTCCATTTTGGCACTCATTTTCTTTAACATGTTGTGATTTTGAACAAAAAGACTCTCACCTGTTAGAATCTTGGCAATTAATTATGGCTATATGATAAAAAAATAATAATCAAAAAGGCCATTATTTGTATTATCCTAATGTTATAATGGGCAGTAGGTCACGTGATATAGACAGTGGAAGATATAAGCAGATCTCAAACTATCCGGTAAAAGTTAGCCATTCCGGAGCTTCCTTGTTAAGTGAAGTTGCTCATTATATTTACCACATAACGACCGTAAGGATTTTTCCCCTTAATGACCAGGCCATTTTTTTGCACTATGGCACTGTGTCGCTTTAACTGACAATTGTGCAGTCGTGCGATGTGGCTCTCAAATAAAATTGACGTCCTTTTTTTCCCCTGACAAATAGTGCTTTCTTTTGGGGGTATTTGATCACATCTTGTAAAAAATTTAAAAAGAAAAGAATTGGGCTAGGTGTGGAATAAACAATACATAAATAAATGAATAAACCGTGAAGGATACCCTGCAGCTCAGCACTTTAACCCTGATATAGGGCAGAAAGAAATATAAATAAACAAAAAATGCAGCGCTGGGTAATAAACTAATAATGCAAGTGATTATGAATTAAAAACGTGATTATACAAAGGTGTGTTTTAAATAATCAAGTAATCAATGTCAAAAAAACATTATAATAGTCCATATGTGTTAATATGATAAATCCATAAGCAACAAACACGTGTATCAAACGCAAAAACAGTTCATTTGTGAAATAATCCAACAAAGAAGTGTTCACACAACAAAAATCCAAATGAAGTTTCCACCACTAGTGCAGCCTGTCACCTAGGAATAAGCAATGGAGGCATACTAAAAAGCCAGCGACCACCCTTGTTCTGGGGGGTCACATAAGGCTTAGTAGAACAGCAGGCTTGCTATTGAAGTACCACCGACTGTCCTCACAGGTAACCGGCCAATGTCTGTGGAAAGTGGTTTCAAAGGCGCTTCTGTCCGGAGATGATCACTGCGCATCAATGGACGTTTCCTTCCACCAGTGGGATGTAGTCATCCAATGGCTTTCCGCAAAAAGTTATAAGGAGAAAAAAAAAAAAAAGACTCCAATAGTGCAGAGATACCTTTGACTAATTTATTTAAAAAAAAGGTACCAACAGGTTCACAATACATAAAAACGTTCCTTGCAAGGATAAAAGACAAAAAAGCTAATCTCCAAAGAAGCGATTTCTGCAAGAGCACTGCGTGTATGCACAACGTCCCTACATCCGTTTCATCACAGCTAACATCATCAGGGGTGCGAATGATGATGTTAGCTGTGACAAAACGGCCGTAGGGACCTTGTGCCCGTTTTGTCACTATTTGATGGCCGGACACTATACGGCAGAACACCGGCATGTATAACACCATCGTATTTAATCTTTGAACATTGTGTTTTTAATACCATTGTCTTACATGCTTACATTTTGGAGGCTGCCCCTGTGCGGAAATAGCGCCCTCGGTCAGGTTTCTATTTAGGATGTTGTTTTTGTTTGCAGTAGTATCGGAACATGCGCTACACACTATGGAACCCACAATAGCTAAAATCTAACAAGTTGTTTTGATGGAAGGACACACATCCACACTCTGCTGGGAATGGCTTAGAGCACAGGTATCAGGTGACTGCTCCTGCTAACAGCTCCGACAGGTACATTAATTCTTTATTAGAGCGGCGTGAAGTGAATTTATCTCCTGTCTGCTAAATGGTGCAGAATAAAGTTTCACGGAGCCGAGAGAAAGTGCTGTGTGCTTCCGCAATGAGATGGTCAACACCATCTGCCAACGGGGTCCATTCCCTCTATGAAAGAGAGCAGGGTGCACACTGCTACAAAGCAACCTGCAAGAACCCATATACTGCTGTGAAGACCTGGAAGCTCGCCTGGTCCACAGCCAGAAAAGTCCAAGGAAAACGAAGAGAAGAAAATCAATGACTTTATTGGAACTCCATATAACAGATGAAACATGACACACAAATGACCCAAATGGTGCTCAGTAGATACGTTTCACACAAACATGCTTACTCATTACTAATTGCCCCAGGAGGGCATGCTCTAATAAAACTAGGAGTCTGCAGGTGGGGTCAATCAGAGACCAGGGAAATAACCCACCCACCTCTCATGAAAGACCACACTCCGCAAAAGCCAGGTCAAATGCAAGTAAGCAAAGCACATACAGTATCTCACAAAAGTGAGTACACCCCTCACATTTTTGTAAATATTTTATTATATCTTTTCGTGTGACAACACTGAAGAAATGACACTTTGCTACAATGTCAAGTAGTGCATGTATTGCAGTGTAAATTTGCTGTCCCCTCAAAATAACTCAACACACAGCCATTAATGTCTAAACCGCTGGCAACAAAAGTGAGTACAACCATAAGTGAAAATGTCCAAATTGGCCCCAATTAGCCATTTTCCCTCCCAGGTGTCATGTGACTTGTTTGTGTTACAAGGTCTCAGGTGTGAATGGGGAACAGGTGTGTTAAATTTGGTGTTATTGCTCTCACTCTCTCATATTGGACACTGGAAGTTCAACATTGCACCTCATGGCAAAGAACTCTGAGGATCTGGAAAAAAAAAAAAAAATGTTGCTCTACATAAAGATGGTCTAGGCTATAGGAAGATTGCCAGGACCCTGAAACTGAGCTGCAGCACGGTGACCAAGACCATACAGCAGTTTAGCAGGTCAGGTTCCACTCAAAACAGGCCTCTCCACTCTCCAGGGTCGTCCAAAGAAGTTGAATGCACCTGCTTAGCGTCATATCCAGAGGCTGTCTTTAGGAAATAGACGTATGAGTTCTGCCAGCATTGCTGCAGAGGTTGAAGGGTCGGGGGGGGGGGGGGGGGGGTGGTTCAGCATGTCAGTGCTCAGACCATATGTCGCACACTGCATCAAATTGGTCAGCATGGCTGTCATCCCAGAAGGAAGCTTCTTCTAAAGATGATGCACAAGAAAGCCCGCAAAGTTTGCTGAAGACAGGCAGACTAAGGACATGGATTACTGGAACCATGTCCTGTGGTCTGATGAGACCAAGATAAACTTATTTGGTTCAGATGGTGTAAAGGGTGTGTGGCAGCAACCAGGTGAGGAGTACAAAGACAAGTGTGTCTTGCCTACAGTCAAGCATGGTGGTTGGAGTGTCATGGTCTGGGGCTGCATGAGTGCTTCCGGCACTGGGGAGCTACAGTTCTTTGAGGGAACTATGAATGCCAACATGTACTGTGACATACTGAAGCATAGCACGATCCTCTCCTTTCGGTGATTGGGCCACAGGGCACTATTTTAATATCATAATGACCCCAAACACACCTCCAAGATGAATACTGCCTTGCTAAAGAAGCTGAGGGTAAAGGTGATGGACTAGTCAAGCATGTCTCCAGACCTAAACCCTATTGAGCATATGTGGGGCATCCTGAAATGGAAAGTGGAGGAGCTCAAGTTCTCTAACATCCACCAGCCCCGTGATGTCGTCATGGAGGAGTGGAAGAGGACTCCAGTGGCAACCTGTGAAGCTCTGGTGAACTCCATGCCCAAGAGGATTAAAGTAGTGCTGGAAAATAATGGTGGCCACACAAAATATTGACACTTTGGGCCCAATTTGGACATTTTCACTTAATGGTGTACTCACTTTTATTGCCAGCGGTTTAGACATTAATGGCATGTGTCAAATTTTTTTGAGGGGACAGCAAATTTACACTCTTATACAAGCTGTACACTCACTACTTACCTACTTACTTACGTTTTAGCAAAGTGTCATTTCGTCAGTGTGAAAAGATATAATAAAATATTTACAAAAATGTGAAAGCTTATTTGCATCCCCCAAGGAATTGGCTGAGCCCCATTTTCCAACCTCCATGATCGCTCGACTGAACCCCAGGACCTATGTCTATCCTCCATGGAAACACCCAGAGCTCCAGGAACCTATGTTGAATCTTCAGGATGGCTCCCCTGAGCCTCAAGACCTATGTCTGTTCTGCAGAAAACTGCCTGAGCCCCAGGAACTGCCATGAAACACATCTAGACCAAATCGCCTTAGCACCAAAAATCACCATGAGACACCAGTAGTGACATGGTACTTTGATTATACATGATCACCCTACAGTAAATTGTAATGCCGCGTAGACACGACCAGACATTGATGGACTAGGTCCGACGGTCTTCCAGACGGACTTTCGGCGGAGGTCCAATGGACTTTCTGAATGAAACGGACTTGGCCACACACGACTGGACTAAGTCCGTTCGAAAGTCCGTTTGTTTTGAATGTGATGACGTAAACGGGACTAAACAAGGAAGTTCAATAGCCAGTAGCCAATAGCTGCCCTTGCGTCATATTTGGTCCGTCGGACCAGCATACAGACAGTTTACCTGATTTTTAGTCCGTCGGATAGATTTGAAACATGTTTTATTTCTAGGTCCGTCTGACTTTTGGAGAAAAAAAAAAGTCTGTGGAGCCCACACATGATCAAATTGACGGATTCCGGTCCGCCGGACCAAGTCTGCCAGAAAGTCCGATCGTGTGTACGCGGCATTAGAAGTTAAAAATCTCCTTGTGTATTACCTACCATTTCTAAGGCCTTGTATTTGCAAATGATTTTCAAAATTGGGAGCACTGCTTGCATGTTAGACTATGGGCATTCTAGTTTAGAACAAGTCTGTTTTTAAGTGCATGTGCTTTAAAACAGTGAGTTTTAATCATTTGGGGAGTTTACCTTACCCTTAAAGTAAGGATTTAGAAGATTTCCCCTGACTGGTTCAAATCATTTGGTAGAGGGTATGGGGTTGTTTTTCAGGGCTTGACCCCTTAGTTCCAGTGAAGGAAACTCTTAAGGCGTCAGCATACTAAGACACTTTGGACAATTTCATGCTCCCAACTTTGTGGGAACAGTATGGGGATGGCCTCTGCCGGTTCCAACATGACTGTGCACCAGTGCACAAAAATATATATATGTATTTAAAAACTGACAGTGTAAAAATAAAGTAAAGTAAAATAAATGGAAAAAAAATAAAAATGCTCCCATCCCTCCATGCTTGCGAGCAGAAGCGATACGCAAGTTGTGCATGCATCTGTAAAAAGCATTTGAACCACATATGTGAGGTATCGCTGCGAACGTTGGAGCGAGAGCAATAATTCTGGTACTAGACCTCCTCTATAACTCTAAACAGGTAACCTATAAAGGTGTTGAAAGCATTGCCTATGGAGATTTTTATCGTAGTTTGTCGCCATTCCATGAGCGTGCACAATTTTAAAGTTTGGCATGTTAGGTATCTATTTACTCTGCATAACCTCATATTTCACATTATACAAAAAAAAAAAAAACGGGGTAACTATTGCTTTTTTTGTTATTCATTAATCATTGCACGTCGATATACGTTGGCACAATGGCAGAGGTGGGCAAATGGGCGTACCTGTACATCCCCTTTAATTGGCGGGGAGCGCGCCCGCCGTGTACATCGTGACCATGCCCACGGGTCCCGCGGATTCGATGTCCACTGGGGGCTGCGATCATGTCGTGGAGCCGAAGAACCGGAACATGCCTATTTAAAAAAGGCATTTCCCTGGTCTGTCTAGTGACATGACAGGGATCTACTGCTCCCTGTCATCGGCAGCAGTGATCGCTGTCATGCCAGTGGTAGCCCACCCCCCCAGTTAGAATCACTCCCTAGGACACATTTAACCCCTTGATCACCCCCTAGTGTTTAACCCCTTCCCCGCCAGTGTCATTACACAGTAATCAGTGCATTTTTATAGCACTGATCGCTGTATAAATGACAATGGTCACAAAATAGTGTCAAAAGTGTCCGATGAGTCTGCCATAAATGTCGCCGCCTTTAATAAAAAAAAAAAAAAAAAAAAATGCCATAAAACTATCCATTTTGTAGACGCTATAACTTTTGCGCAAACCAATCAATATATGCTTATTGCGATTTGTGTTAACAAAATATGTAGAAGAATACATAATCGGCCTAAACTGAGGGAAAAAAATTAGTTTCTTTATATATTTTTGGGGGATATTTATTATAGCAAAAAGTAAAAAATATAGCTTTTTTTTTCTAAATTGTCGCTCTTCTTTTGTTTATAGCGCAAAAAAAAACAAAAAAAAAAACGCAGAGGTGATCAAATACCACCAAAAGAAAGCTCTATTTGTGGGAAAAAGAGGACGTCAATTTTGTTTTGGTGTAACATTGCACGGCTGTGCAATTGTCAGTTAAATCAACGCAGTGCTGAAACGCAAACAGTGCTCTGGTCAGGAAGGGGGTAAAATCTTTTGGGGCTGAATCGGTTATAGTGTATTTTTTCAAAAAACATTGCGTTTGCAAAAACGCTGCGCAAATACCGTGTGATATAAAAAATGTAAACGATTGCCATTTTTTTCCCTAGGGTCTAGGGAAAATGTATAATGTTTGGGGTTGGTTTATAAGTCATTTTCTAGAAAAAAATACTGATTTAAACTTGTAAACAAAAAGTGCCAGAAAAAGTCTGGTCGGTTAAACCCGACTCTGAACCTGTGGTGTACCTAAAAACTTTTTTTGCTGTTTAGTTTTGGACAGAGTAGGCAATGTTTAAAAGACCTGGCGGGTCTCTTCTGCCATTTGTGTTCCCTGTTCTCTGACATCTGTTCTTTAAACACTGGCTATTCCTATTTCAGTCCTTGTGACAGTGGCCACCAGGACAAAATCGAGGGAGTGACTATTACCAGAGGAGACAGACAGCAATAAAAACAGGACAGTGGCATCCAGGACAAAAAGGGTGAATATCTCCAGAGGAGACAACAGCAAAAAAAACTGGACAGCGGTCACAAGGACCAATAGCCAAGACACAGGCAGCACTCCAACATTCTGGTTGCTGAAATGACCATCTGCTGAAGAAACATGCCCATTTTATCTCCAACAATTTACTAAGTCTTGATGAAGCAGGTACCTTGGGGTTTTCGAAACATGTCGGTAATAATGTGAATTTTGTTTGTATGGCATTGATTAATTAGTATCTGTTAGACCGTGAACATGGAACTTATACTTTCCTCTGCACACCTTCTGTACCCATCAACTGCCCTCTAAGAACCAATGTCAACCAAAACACAAAGTGTATGCCAACCAGTGGCATCCAACATGTTTTGGTAACCAGTGCCCTTAACCAACTTCTACAATAAAACAGCGATAGAAGAACTCCTCAGCACTCTATTCAAAACAAATGTTTTGGAGAGTGTGTCCTGAGCCTCACATTGGAGGAAAAGGTATGGGTCAGATGCTCTCACATACTGTATCGGAAATTCTCTCTTTAGTCCCAGTGGCAGAAAGGGAAGTAATAGTCAACGTGGAGGGTCACCATTGAACTGGTCTCCTTGCCCTACAGGGGCAAAGGACAATTATACTTTAATGCACCACAAAGAATTAAGCCATTAATGTCAACTACACCACTTTGCCCTCTCTGCTAGGAATTAGCCATTACATACATTTTTCTGCGATTCCGATAAGATAAGGAATCACAGTGCGACCTGTTAATGTGGACGCACATCCAAGGCAATCAATTTAATCTGTGTTAGGCTTGTTCCGGAACTTTCCGGAGCATCGATCAGGCCCCAGAGCTTGTTTAAACAAGATAAGGTAGAGGAGCAAGGTGAATAAGTGGATTCATTGCTGATCACTGTGTACACAGCACCAAATTCCCATCACACACCACTTAACGCATTAAATAGGTTTTATGTCAGGACCACTCAGCCGAAAAAAGGGAGAGAAAGGCAGAGATCAAACAGGGAGGGCGACCTTGACAAAAATACAGTAAATAATACAAAAAAAAAGCACCACTGAAGAGCAAGAACACCTCTCAGGGAATATTGGCTTGGATTAATATGGTTTGAAGTGAAACTCTAACTATGGGAGATTGCAAGGTCACTTTAAAGCCTAACTCTACTTTTAGAAATAAAAAAAAAGCAGCCCAGCATTTTATTTTTTATTTTTGTTGCAATATTGATTGCCTTCTCTTTGGAGACATAATTCCAGTGCTGCAGTGCTGCTCCTCTTCTGAACTGAATTACGCTCAGCATCATCAAACTCACTTTCTGTGAGACACGGACACCCCTCCCTAGGGGGGGCATACAATGTATAGTAGTACTGGGCTTACAGTACTTTTGCACAGAATGGCGCTTGCACATCATTACATCAACCGCTCTTGGCAAGGATCAACAACCGTCCATGTAGGAGAAGAGAAAGGACCTCTGGACATCATTGGTGTGCGCAACCTATTGCACTAGGGTGTGCACCCCAGAGCACAAAACACACATGCGTGTATATCAGCAGAGCAGAGGGCAGTTTCAGTAGAGCAGAGATTGGTGTCAGTAGGGCAGTGGATGGTGTCAGCAGTTTATTTTTATTATTTTATACAATTTTTTTTATACAATATTTTCAGGAGCCCAGTTGGGTGAAATGTCCACACAGACCCCTGATGCCTCAACTTTTGAGCAGTGGCGGCTGGAGGTATATTTGGGGGGGTTGGCGGCAAACAGTACACCCGCAGCCACCCTGGTTGTTCGGGTCAGGTCGCAAGCACCCCCCCCCCCCCCACGTGGCCTCTGGCTCTAATCACGTGCTTAAAAAAAAAAAAAAAACCACACACACCCCCATTAGATTCTATGCACCTGGCCCCCCGAATGTAGATCAGGGGGCCAGACACATGGATAGGGGTAATTTTTTTTTTTTTTGTAAAGCAGGGGAGGGTTCCAATTCCAGCAAGATTTTTATAGTAAGTAAGTAGGTAAGTACGTAGTAAGTGGCAGGTGGAATGCTTGTAAGTGGATACAGCAGCAGCAACACACACAGTCCAAATGCAATAGAAAGAACTTGTATTGTAGTCAGAGTAGAACAGTCTACAACAAGCCCGACTGAAAGGTAGTCCAATCGGGAACATTCAATGATGTACAGAATATTGTAGCGGAGTAGATCTCAGCTGAACTGACAGTGTCTTCAATGCCAGAATGTAGCCTGGCCAACCCATGCCCAAGCGAGGAGGTTTCCAGGAAGAATGGCCGATCTCTATGCTTTCCTCACTCATCTGGAACCTTTCCCTATTGTTATTACTGTGCCTGACAGACGATGAGTGAGCTATCCCAACACTACCCACAGATTAAATGTGCACCAAACTCAGGAGCCAAGTTTTTAAACAGACTTACCTACCCAAGATGGCTGCAGGTCACATGGACTGTCAGCATTCAATTGGATCGCTGTCCCAACGACCCAGGAAATCATAGTGGAACCATGTTCCTCCTCTCTCTCTGCACTGCGATTAAGCACCCCCTTCAGTGGAGAATATAAACATCACTTGCCTACATGCATTATATAACATACTTTGAGGCACATTCATAAAGCACCTTTACAAAGCAATAGCAGTTATAGGAACATACCCTTTGCTTTGATTGATCCAGCAAAATCAAGGCCCTTATTCTTGAATTCAATAAAAAAAGTTTCAGGAGGAGAGCCCCGGGCACTTTGTCCTGCAAAAACCATCACGGAATGTTTTCTGCACAGTTAGGACTCGTGCACATAGATTATACTTTTACAGGCTTACAGCATATTTTTACGCCTTTAAACGCAGTTCTATTTGAGCTTATATCATCACCATGCACATCAAGCGTTTAGATTAGTATTATAAGAGCAGTGATTAGAGGTATAACAAAAAAAAAAAAAGGCAACACCAAAGTTGTTTTTGGTGAAAAGCTTATGAGCGTAATTTACACATGCACGCACCTAAATGAGGGAAAAATGCGCATATATGCGTAAATTTATTCTAGTGTCAAGAATAAATCAACTTCTTCCTGCCCGCGCTATAGCTGAAAGACGGCTACAGCGCGGGTCTAAATTGCAGGGAGGGTGTCCATGTACGTCCTCCCGTGTATGAGCTATCTGTGGGGCGTGTGCGGCTCGCTCTGTGATCAGCGAGTCATTGAAACTTGACTGATCACAGATCGGAATAAGGGGCCGATCCCGACCCCTTACCACATGATCAGCTGTCAGCCAATGACAGCTGATCACGTGATGTAAACAGAGACGGTAACCATAACAAAAGCCGATTACTATCTGGAGTAAACAGAACATCGGTCCCGCACACTCCAGACCCACTGCTGCTACCAGTGCCACCTACCAGTGCCATCTATCAGTGCTGCCAGTGTCACCAACCAGTGCCACCTATCACTGCCCACCAGTGCCACCTATCACTGCCCACCAGTGCCACCTATCACTGCCCATAAGTATTACCTATCAGTGCCACCCATCAGTGCAGTCTCATCAGTGCCAACCAGTGCCCAGTGCCGCCTATCATTGCCCACCAGTGCTGCCTATCAGTGCCCACCAGTGCTGCCTATCAGTGTCACCAACCATTCCCCATCAGTGCCACCAATCAGTGCCCAGTGCCGCCTATCAGTGCCACCTAACAGTGTCACCTATCAGTGCAACCCATCAGTGCAGCCTCATCAGTGCCAACCAGTGCCCAGTGCTGCCTATCAGTGCCTACCAGTGTCACCTACCAGTGCCCATCAGTGCCAACCAGTGCCACCTATTAGTTCCCAGTGTCACCCATCAGTACCCACCAATACAGCCTCATTAGTGCCCACCAGTACCGCCTCATCAGCGGACATCAATGTAGGATAAAAATTACCTGTTTGCAAAGTTTTATAAAACCATGAAAACTTATTTTTTTTCAAAATGTTCTGTCTTTTTTTTGTTTGCTTAGCAAAAAACAACAACCCAGTCCTTTTTCCCACAAATAGAGCTTTCTTTTGGTGGTATTTGATCACCTCTGCAGTTATTTTTTGCGCTATAAACAAAAAAAGCGACAATTTTGAAAAAAATAAATAAATTATTATAATAATTATAATAAATACCCCCCCCCCCCCAAAAAATTAAAAAAATAAAAATGTAAAACAACATTTCTTCATCAGTTTAAGCCAAGCTACATATTTTTTGGTAAAAAATAAATAAAAAACATTGCAATGAGCATATATTGATTGGTTTGCGTCTACAAAATAGGAGATAGATTTATGGCATTTTCATTCATTTTTATTTTTCTACTAGTAATGACGGTGATCAGCGACTTTTAGTGGGACTGCGACATTGCGGCAGACAGATCGGATACTTTTAACACTTCTTTGGGACCACTAACATTTATACAGCGATCAGTGCTATAAAAATGCATGGATTACTGTATAAAATTACACTGGGGGCTATCAAGGGGTTAAGTGTGTCCTACGGAGGTGTTTCTAACTATGGGCGGAGTGGACTGACAGGGAGTACAGAGAGATTGATCACTAGGAACAGACGATCTCTCTCTACTCTCCTGACGGAACAGGTATCTGCTTTGTTTACACAGGCAGATCCCCTGTTCTTTCTCTCCGTGGAGTGATCGCGGGTGGCTGGCGGACATCGGTTACACGCATCGGCTCAGGGCACAGACCCGTGCCCACTACTACACAAAGCCCCATACCCAGGGGCGTTGCTAGGCCTGCAAAAGATCTGGGGCAGGGTACGGCGGTGGTAAGCAATTTTTACCTGGTTGATATGGTGTCAGGGTGATCGAAGCGCATTGTTTCTACTGTTACATTGATATATAATGAAGTGGTTCAATTCACCATAATGCAGAATCACTGAGAGCCCTGGGCATGTCACTTGCCACTGTCACCTGCCCTAGATGTGGATTGTCACTTTCCACGTCACATGCCACCATTTGCAGATTGTCACTTGTCACATCACTTGCCACCATTTGCAGACTGTCACTTGCCACCATTTGAAAATTGTCACTTGTCACATCACTTGCCACCATTTGCAGATTGTCACTTGCCACGTCACCTACCATTTGCAGATTGTCACTTGCCACGTCACCTACCATTTGCAGATTGTCACTTGCCACGTCACCTACCATTTGCAGATTGTCACTTGCCACGTCACCTGCTACCATTTGCAGATTGTCACTTGCCACGTCACTTGCAGATTGTCACTTGCCATGCCAGCCAGTGCCACCAAATGTGCATTGTTGCTGCATTGGTGGCAGGATGGCAGCACTGGTCCATTTAGTGAGGGCAGGAGAGTGGAGATGCAGGGCGGGCAGTGAGAGATGATGTAATCTCTCTGCTCCCTGCTGCACCTCTGACATTTAAAAGGCCCACGCCATGAGGGCGGAAGAGCGCTGATATGTGGCGGGCAGTGAGAGATGTCATCTCTCTGCTCCCCGCCGCACATCGCTTCCACGTTGAAGTTGCCCGGCTGTGAGGGCGGAAGAGTGGTGACGGAGATGATGTCATCTCTATTTGCCTGCCCCCTTGTCTCTTCTCCACCTCCAATGCTGCCCGCCGCAGCCGCCACGCACTCTCGGGGCTATGGGCTCCAACCGCGACCATACCTAGAATTCAGCTTTACGTTTAGTACCCCTTATAGCAGTTCTCATGCAAAGAAGAAAAAAAGAGGCAATGTTCTGTTTGGAAGTTTTGACCAACCTGTCTTCGTTAAGTTAGAATCTGATTGGTTGTTATGCGTTACTGCCCGTTGTATATCATCATGGATCCTAGCACTGCTTTAAAGGGAAAGTACCCGGAGCAACCTGCAGTCCCCAGAATTATACTAGAATCCCTGTCCATGCAGATCACATCGGGCGATTCCTGAACATATCAATGATTTCAAATACCTTCCCATTCCCTACTGCACATTCCTATTGGTCTCAAATCTGCTGAAGAAGTGTGTAATTTATACTTAATAGCATCTGTTTTTTGCATGACAATCACTTTTAAAAGTATTTTTTTTTATTGCACTTGTAAAATGTACGAGTTTGCTTAGTTATATACTGTTATAAACATATATAAATATACCCTGACCGGCCACTTTATTGGGTACACCTTTCTAGTACCGGGTTTGCCCCCCTTTTGCCTTCAGAGCTGCCTTAATTTTTCGTGGCATAGATTCAGCAAGATGTTGGAAACATTCCTCAGATATTTTGGTCCATAGTGATAGGATAGCATCACATAGTTGTTGCAGATTTGTCTGCTGCTCATCCATGATGCGAATCTCCCATCCACCACATCCCAAAGGTGCTCTATTGGATGAGATCTGGTGAGTGTGGAGACCATTGGAGTGCAGTGACCTCATTTTCATGTTCAAGAAACCAGTGGTGAGATGATTGGAGCTTTGTGACATGGTTCATTATCCTGCTGGAAGGAGCCATCAGAAGATGGGTACACTGTAGTCATAAAGGGATGGACGTGGTCAGCAACAATACTCAGGTAGGTTTTGGAATTTAAACAATGTTCAGTTGGTACCAAAGGGCCCAAAGTGTGCCAAGAAAATATCCCCCACACCATTACACCACCTCCAGCCTGAACCGTTGATACAAGGCAGGATGGATCCATGCTTTCATGTTGTTTACACCAAATTCTGACCCTACCATCTGAATGTTGCAAGTGAAATCAGACCAGGCAACATTTTTCCAATCTTCTATTGTCCAATTTTGGTGAGCCTATGTGAATTGTAGCCTCAGTTTCCTGTTCTTAGCTGGCAGGAGTGGCACCCGGTGTGGTCTTCTGCTGCTGTAGCCCATCTACTTCAAGGTTCAATCTGTTGTGCATTCAGAGATGGTATTCTGCATACCTTGGTTGTAACGAGTCGTTATTTGAGTTACTGTTGCCTATCATCTCAAACCTGCCCATTCCCATCGGACATCAACCAGGCATTTTTGTCCACACAACTGCCACTCACTGGATATTTTCTCTTTTTCTGACCATTCTCTATAAACCCTAGAGATGTTTGTGTGTGAAAATCCCAATAGATCAGCAATTTTTTAAATACTCAGACCAGCCCATTTGGCACCAACTATGCCACGTTCTAATGCTCAGTTTGAACATCAGCAAGTCATCTTCACCACATCCATGTGATTGGCTGATTAGCAGTTTGTGTTACCAAGCAATTGAACAGGTGTACCGAATAAAGTGGCTAGTAAGTGTATATTAGAAAAATATAGATATTTGCTGATTAGCCACTAGAGGGGAAGGTAGATAACCCACTACAATGAACTGTCTCTCTAATTTCTTAACAATTGTTAAGCAGGAACGAGCAATATTGATTGTTGTAATTTCCCTGAAATATGGAGTTTAGAGACATTTCAATTACATTGGCATTAATGGCACAGGCAAAATTAAGTTGTTTTTTTTTTTGTTTTTTTTTGTGCAATGGGTCCTAAAGTAGCCTCATTTTAACCACCTATTTTTTCACAGAAATTAAAATAGACAGCAAAAAAAAAAAAGGAACGTAAAATGTTTAAAGCGCTCAAAACACAAATAATAATAATAAAAAAAACACACAATTTAAATAACCAAAAGTACCCCAATTATCCTCCAAAAATCCACACCCTATGAATAATTGAAACAAGCAAATTTCTCATTTGATATTTTGCCAAAATCACTGCTAATCTTTACTGTGGAGATATCATCCAAACAGTGCACAATTTTTACGTTATATTACATTAAAATGAGATTTACTTTTTTTACAAGTGTTTAAAAAAAAAAAAAAAAAAAAAAAACACATTGATAAGATTATACTTTTCCTAATGAATACATTTATATAATTTATTTCTTCATTCCTTTAAACTGTCACCACTCCTGATATTATATCCCTTTTATGGATCTACGTAACATGGACATCAATACCGCTTTGGCATTTGATGATTATTGATTTTTAGAGAATGATTTTGAGAGAATGAGTTGACCATTTATTGGTCATGAGATAAGATAGAGGTATTATGGTATAACCAGCAATAAACATATAATTGAATTATTAAAACAGTCACAACAGGAAGTTGGCTCAACGGCCAAGGACAATGAAAAAAGGAGAGCTTGAATTATCTTACAAATATTTATTAACGTAAAATGGCCACTAGAGATAATATAAAAAATAAATAAATACTTGATGGTAACTAGCAGAATTTGATGTTTTCTCACTTGGCACATTGGATAATTCAGATGAATTAAGAATGAAGTCTTTAGGTTTTGGGACAATTATTGGGGCACTTAAGCATTTAGGCATAGAGGATGTGGTGCATTGTGTTCTGGTACCAATGTATCAGTATAATTTTTGCATTATCAATGTAGTGGTATAGTTTCAGTCCTCCCTCTCACATAGATTGCTTGCTGAGTGTTGACCGCCATTATAAAGAGTGAATCTTTTGGTTTTTAAAATGAATCAAACGAGTTTGTATATTTAGTATTTTTTAATCTTGTACCAAAGATTGTGTTTTAATTATCTTTGAGTATTGACCTTTTTAAGTTGCCTATTTTAATCCAAGTTGATGGTTAAGTTTGAGGTTAAAATTTAAAGGTTAGGTTTTGAGGTTAGTTTACGTTTTGGAGCTTAATTTGAGATCATTTTGACCTTTAAGGGTTGGGTTAGGAGTAAAATTTTGGATGTTAGGTCAAGTGTAAAATTTTGGAAAAGTTAGGGGCTGTGGTTAAAACCTAAGTAAAAATTTAGGGTAGGTTTAGTGTCTAAATTTTCTTTGCCTCTGAAGCAAGATTTGCATTCGGATCACGCTCCAGAGGCTACTGACAGGCGGTGAGGAAGTGATGCAAAGCCTACTCACTGCCTGTTTTAACCCCATTTCTGAAACATTCCATGTAGTTGTGCAGCATTTACAGGTTTTCCCCTTTGACTTGCTGCTGCTACTTGCCGGGTCAACTTTGTAAACTTTAAGAACTGAAGCACTGTGGGCACAGCATGCAAACATCCCTGTCCACAACCTATTGCAGCGTAAGGGGAGGAGGCTCAACCATGCATTTTTGCCCCCCCCCCCCAAAGCAAGCCTAAGGAGGCCTTAGGGGTTAGGTTAAGGGTTAGGTTTGGAGATTCGTTTAACATTTAGGGGTAAAAGATTTAACCTGGACTGCAGCGTGGAATGTCTTCCTTACTGGCTGCTGTAATATCCTTTTGCAGTGTGGACAGGGTTAAACTGAATATTCATTATTGCAGAAGTGCAGCAGCCATGTTTAAGGAAATCACTTTTCAATGCTGGTCTATGAAGTCTTGGCTAGGTAGGGATCGAGTCTGGAGAAGGATGGGCTTTTTTTTGCTGAGGCAACATAGCCTGGGGGCAGTAAACTGGGCTGCTGAAAAAGGGAGCTCAGTTGTGCCACCAGCCTGGAGAATGCAGGAAGAAAGCCACTGTGGGGGCCATGTGCTGCTGCAACCACTGGCTGTGATCAGCAGCTAAGAGAGAGCACCACCAGGTTGCAGTGAAGGGGGAACAGTGATGTATGGTCAGAGTTTGCTGAAGGTATCTAATTTGCTGATCAGACTGTTGCTGCCATTATAGTCTGTGCAATGCTACATGTGAAGGGACCTGGATCCCGGGAGCCCGTACTGGGGATCAGTGTTTCACATGCTGGACTCAGGGAGAGACTGACCATTAGGGATGGTCACGATGTTCAAGTCGAACAGAAGTTTGACTCGGACATCGGATATTTGTAAGTATAACAAACAATCATGAGGGATGCTTGCGACGTTTGTCAGCCGTGGATCGCCCCATAATGCACTGCAAGTTTGCAGTGTATTGATGGCTGCCAATTAGCCAAAGCATGCTCCTGACCCGCATGCTTTGGCCAATCACAGCCCGATGTGCTGCGAGAGCCATGACTGCCCAAAGGCAATGCCCCACACCATATAAGGCTGCTGCTTACACTGCGGCCATATTTAGTGAATGAATGGAGATTAGGCAGGTAGTTCGTGTAGTGTGCAGTCAGTCAGTGTAGTACATATACAATACAGTTCAATGAATTCACCAAAAAAAGTGTCAAAAAGTAAAAACCACAGCAGACAGTTTTTGACAATTCCTTTATTAAAGAAAAAAAAAAAAAGTGCCCCGCGATGCCCATCCATCGTGAGTCATGCCGCCCGACAGACCTGAAAAATAGAAAAAAAATGTAATCTCTGCTTCAAAGGAAGGCCTCCTGGCGACTACTGTCTCTTGGCTTTGACAGCTGTTATATAGGCAAAGGCAGGGCCACTGGGTGACCTAACCATGTAACGTGAGAGGGTGGCGGGGTTATCCAGTTATGTCAGCGGGTGCCCTTACTTCTATAAGAGCTGTCAAAGTGAAAAGACAGCACTCGCCGGGGGGGCCTCCCATGGCGGCAGAGTACTTTTCGTTTTTTTTTCCCATTTTTTAGGTCCGTTGGGCGGCGTGATTGAAGATGGATGGACATCACAGGACACTTCGTTATTCTTTTCTTTTTTAATAAAAGAATTGTCAAAAACTGTCTGTTGTGGTTTTTAATTTTTGACAATTTTTTGGGTGAATGGATAGGGGTAAAATGCACCCAATACCTATTCACATGGGGGGCAGGATCTGGGAGCCCCCTTGTTAAAAGGGGGCTTCCAGATTCTGATAAGCCCCCCACCTGCAGACCCCGACAACCAATGGCTAGGGTTGTCGGGAAGAGGCTCTTGTGCCCATCAATATAGGGACAAGGTGCTTTGGGGTGGGAGGCGCAAAGCCCCTCTTGCCCCAAAGCACCCACTCCCAATGTTTAGGGCATGTGGCCTAGTATAGTTCTGGAAGGTGGAGCTGCTCGCTCGCTCGCCCCCTCCCCCCCCATCATGACCTCCAGGCTGCATGCTCGTATAAGGGCCTGGTATGGATTTTGGTGGATTTTTTTTAAGTTCCCCTTAATATCCATACCAGACCCGAAGGGCCGTTTTTTTTCCTTGATTTTTCATCTATATTGCCGAAACCCAGCAATACTTTACAGCCGCCAGCAAGTTTAAATTACTTTTTTTACTTTAGAAATGTCATTATTGCTGTGGCATGTTCTACACATTGCACAGATGTGCCACTTTACAGGCTGACTAAGTGGACCCCCCCAGGCATGATATTTAAAGGAATATTTAATTTTTATTGTTTCACATTACGCATTATTAAAATCACTGCTCTTGAAAAAACAATAGTTTTAAAAACTTTTTTTTGCATCGATACATATCCCCTAGGGCAGTACCCAGGTCCCCATACACTTTTCATGGCAATAACTTGCATATATGCCTTTAAAATGAGCACTTTTGAGTTTTCATGTTCATGTCCCATAGACTTTAATAGGGTTTGCATGTTCGCTAGAACTTTTTTCCTGTTCACACTGTTCTGGTGCAAAGTGTAGTGAAGTGAAGCGAAAAAACGACTGGAAGTGAAACTACTGGAAAAGTGAAAAACGACTGGATTTCGGAGCGTATCTACTGTAGTGAGAGGCCTCTTCACAACTGAATATTCTTGGCTCTGTGAAATAGTTCTGCCCCAGTTGGGTTGCCTTAATAATCCTGTGCCTCTTTGGATTACAAAGACTGTACTAGAAAGCACTCCCACCACTTGTAACAAAAGGAAAAGAGGGACCGTCTCAGCAGGTTTGAAAGATCACAGCAACTTCTATCCCTGCCTGACTTGAACTTGAACTTGCCTTTTACTAATCGGAGCATGTGTCCAGAGACCCAGAAGAGAGTGCCCTGGGTCTGGTAAGAGACTATCATAGAAGTTAATCTTCTCTCTGCTATTAATGTTTGTACTTTCTTCAAGGGCACCAACTTCGCTGGCCAATGTTGAAACAAAATGGGACTGTTAGAGCAAATTAGGGCTGTCTTTATATACTGTTGCTAGTAGGGGTGCAACCGATCAAAAAACTCACGGATTGGATCGTTCCTCGGATCAGAGAATTTTTCGGCAAATAATAATTTTTCAGCAAATAATAATTGAATTTGCAAAAACCTGTGAAAATTCCACCACCATATAGTCCCCACTGTAATATCCACAATCTCCCCCACTATAATATCCACGTCATCTCCCCCACTGTAATATTGGCTGAGTATGGCTGGGTACGGCTGAGCATGGCTGGGTATCACGGAGTATTGGCCGGGTATGGCAGAGTATTGGCCGGGTATGGCAGAGTATTGGCCGGGTATGGCAGAGTATTGGCCGGGTATGGCAGAGTATTGGCCGGGTATGGCAGAGTATTGGCCGGGTATGGCAGAGTATTGGCCGGGTATGGCAGAGTATTGGCTGGGTATTGGCAGAGTATTGGCAGGGTATTGGCAGAGTATTGGCAGAGTATTGGCAGAATATGGCAGGGTATTGGCAGAGTATGGAGGGATGGCTGTGACTGCAATTGTCACAGAGCAGTGCTGTGGGCACTACAGATCCAGCCCACAGCATTTGACAGAGCAATCACATTGTAAACGGCTGCCAGGTGTACAAAGATGGACGCTACTCCGGAGCTAGGCCGAAGTCGCGGCCTTTCCTAAGGCCCAGGCAGCGGAGAGCTTTGCGGATCACGGCATATGCCGATCTGAACAGGGTGACCCGTTCGGATCACGAATCGGTGACGATCTGTTGCACCCCTAGTTGCTAGGTACAGTGCACCCGGAAAAAGTATTCACAACGTTTCACTTTTTATACATTTTGTTATGTCACAGCCTTATTCCAAAATGGATTAATTTTTAAATTTTCCTCAAAATTCTACAAATAACCCAGAATGACAACGTGAAAAGTTTGTTTGAAATTTTTGCAAATGATGGTTGTTCTTATTAAAGGTTTTCCTCTCCCCACAGAGAAACGCTGAAGCTCTGTCACCCTAGGGTTCTTGATCATCTTCCTAAGGCCCTTCTCCCCAATTACTCAGTTTGGCCAGGCAGTCTGCTCTAGGAAGAGTCCTACTGGTTCCAAACTGCTTCCATTTAAGGATGATGGAGGGCACTGTGCTCATTTGGGACCTTCAATGCTGCAGATTTTTTTCTGTAACCTTCCCCAGATCTGTGCCTCAATACAATCCTATCTCGGAGGTCTACAGACAATTCCTTGCACTTCGTGGCTTGGTTTGTGCTCTGACATGCACTGTTAACTGTGGAACCTTATATAGACAGGTGTGTGCCTCTCCAAATCATGTGCAATCAACTGTGAATGCTTATGTAACTGATTTTTTTAGTTTTTTTATTTTTAATAAATTTATAAAGATTTCAAACAAACTTCTTTCACGTTGTCATTATGGGGTATTGTTTGTAGAATTTTGAGAAAAAAAACGGATTTTATTCTATTTTGAAATAAGGCTGCAACATAAAATGTGGAAAAAGTGAAGCGTTGTGAATACTTTCTGGATGCACTGTAAATGCAGTTAAGTTCTGTTGATTACAATTATTCAAAATACTGCAGGTGTTTAACCAAACTTGCTATTATTTTCTTCTTAGGCTATGATTGACTTAATAAATTCTTTGAAATGTCATCTTGAGGTGTGGAAAGAAATCCTAGAACAATTTAGTGGCTCCTCTAGGGGTAGCACTACAGTTTGGTTGCATATTCTAAATATAAAATTCCCAACACTTGTTCCTGTATGGGGAAATTAAAATAAATAAACTGAGCCCATGGAGCCAAGCCTTGTTTTGTTGGCAAAGTTCTCCTTGCTCTGCTTAGCTTCAATGCCTCCATGGTACTTACAACAATTTTTAAAAAATTGTGTACGAGCTAAGGCAGGTGAGATCAGGTTTTATCAATAGGAGAAGGTCCACTTTGGGGTTTAAGATTACGTTTTCATTAATCAGTTAGCGTCTGAACTTTTGTTGGTGCTGTTGGTCATTAAAGCCCAATTTGTTAACCACTTGCCACCCGCCCTATAGCAGAAACATGGCGGCAAAGTGTTTTCAAAATCCTGACCGGGCGTCATATGATGTCCACAGGATTTTGAGCCGCTGCGCGCCCCCGGGGGCGTGCATCGCGGCGATCGTTGTTGAGGGGTGTCAGTCTGACACCCAGCAACTGCGATCTCGGTAAAGAGTCTCCGACGGAGACTCTTTACCACGTGATCGGCCGTGTCCAATCACGGCTGATCACAGTGTAAATAGGAAGAGCCGGTGATCGGCTTTTCCTCCCTCGCGTCTGTCAGATGTGAGTAGAGAGCCGATCGGCTGCTCCTCTGACAGGAGGGGGGGTCTGTGCTGATCGATTATCAGCGCAGCCCCCCCGAGGATGCCCACACTGGACCACCAGGGATGCCAGACCACCAGGGATGCCCAGCACCAGGTATGCCACCCTAGACCACCAGGGATGCCAGTCAGTGCCCACAATGGATGCCAATCAGTGCCCACAATGGGCATCACTGATTGGCATCCATCAGTACAATATAATACAATGCCGCCTATCAGTGCCCATCTGTGCCACCTATCAGTGCCCATCCGTGCCACCTATCAGTGTCCATCTGTGCCACCTATCAGTGTCCATCCGTGCTCATCCGTGCCGCCTATCCATGCCCATCCATGCCGCCTATCCATGCCAATCTGTGCCAGCTATCAGTGCCAATTTGTGCCACCTATCAGTGTCTATCCGTGTCGCCCATCAGTGCCGCCTATCAGTGCCCATCAATGCCACCTCATCAGTGCCACTTCATTAGTGCCACCTTATCGGTGCCCATCAGTGCCGCCTTTTCAGTACCCATCAGTGCAGCTCCATCAGTGCCCATCAGTGAAGGAGAAAACTTATTTGTAAAGTTTTGAAACTGAAACAAAAAAAACTTTTTTTCAAAATTTTCGGTCTTTTTTTATTTGTTTAGCAAAAAATAAACACCGTAGAGGTGATCAAATACCACCAAAAGAAAGTTCTATTTGAGGGAAAAAAAATGATAAAAATGCCATTTGGGTACAGTGTAGCATGACCGTGCAATTGTCATTCAAAGTGCGACAGCGCTGAAAGCTCAAAATTGGTCTGGGCAGGAAGGTGTTTAAGTGCCCGGTATTGAAGTGGTTAAATCCTAAAAATGTTGACACCCTTCCCATTTGAAGGATTTAATGCTCGTTTCATCAAGGGGATGTTATAACAGAGTCAAACTTACTTTTTCTTTGGTTCCACACACCAGTTAGGACAACTGGTGCCATAACCCCCAGCCCATTTTGGATAGCGTAGGGAAGCCTGAAAAACCCCTACCAGTTTTTTTCCTCCAGCCCAGTTGTGTCCCATGAAAGACGCCTGTCCACTCAGTCAATAATTGGTACTTTTAGAAACATATGGTTGGAAACATGCATTACATTTCTCAGTAAAGTCTCGCTGAGTGTACTTTCCCAGACCTTGTATGGCTGCACCACTATTAGGAAGGCACTCAGTAGGGGGCAGCCAAAACCCATTTATACATTTGTGTCCACATAGTGAACACCCTTTCAGGAGACCCTATGGTTGTTCAGCTCTTCAGGAAGAATTGCAATCGTATATTTAAACCCAGTCACTAAATTCTCATATAAGCTTTCAAATGTTCATGACAATTCATTTTAAATGTTTAAATCTTCAACTTTCATTAAAATAATGCCAGGAGATCCTGCCATGAAAGTCCTTGTTCTGGCCCTTCCTGTGCTTCAGGGACAATTCTCTGGCGACTACAAGTGGCCTTTTCAACACACTTTACTCAGACATGGTCCATGGTTGTCATTAGGATACCCTCTCAGAGAAATGCCATGCAGCCATCGCTGTAGTGCAGGTAGATAGGCAGTGGCTGCAAAGAGGCTGCAGGTGATCATCAGCTATGCAAAGCAACAATGAATTAAAAAGGTGAAAGCATGTACTTTATTTAAAAAGGCAATTGTTTAGGGTATTATAAGAGCAATTCGGCAATATTAGAGTGCTTAAATAACTAAATGTAATATATAGAGTTAACACCTCCTTAGAGGCTTGACTGGTCCAATGATTGAACACAAAGGTCATTAGGTATTTTAACGTGGTAATAAAATCAAAACCTTTTTTACCTTAGTGCATTCCTTGCATTTAGGTAAAAAATGTTTAGGTAGTAGTATCCCCCCTCCTTATACTTACCTGAGCACACATTCGGTCCATCGGTGTGCTCGTCTGCAACTCTTCTCTCCCCTCGCTTCCTGGTCTCACAGACTTTGCATCTCCCCATAGATATGTCTTGTGACCCCTCTTCCTCCCATAGATACACCTTTGGTAAACCCTCTGTCAAGATAAATCTTCCTCCAGTCTGAAACCAGGAACCAGGTATTATAGCAGAATATTGCACCCAAGGACTAGACAACACTAGGTTAGGTGCAAACTGGAACTCACTTTATTGTAAACTCACACAGAATATATATACACCACACAAAATCAGAGAAGAGCCTGATCACATTATGCAAACAGTAAGATAATTAACATAGCTAAAGAACAGCCAGCATAAAAACAGTCACCTAGACCATGCAGCACCAGTTCCTCAGTAAGAAGACCCAGGGCTGTCCAAATCTCTAAAGGATTAGCAGACAGACAGAAACAATATGTGACTCAATTAACAATGGTAATTCACACCTAGGAGGCACACAATGCAGAAATGATACTATGGGAGAAAGACACCTTAGTAAACAGATTATAGTAGGAGACCCTAGCATCAGGTTGCTTTGAGCCGATTAACATCTGCTCTGAGTCTCACAGTCTAAAAGCAATCATTGCCGTTTTGGGCCCAAAAGCCCCAAATCTGTATTCAGGTTTTAGATTCCCAGAGTCTTTGTGTTTTGGGGAGACATGAGACTGAATCCAAAGCAAGGGTCCCCCCCAGGCACACACCTACCAAGAATAGAGCCCCCTTTAAAAGCCAGGGCCCATTGTCAGTAGGCAAGAGGCTATCCTGCAGTCCCCTCCAAAAGTCCCTATTCTGGTTGGGTCTGTCATACCCATGTAGATGCATTTTATGCACTACAAACATTTGGTCTCCTCCCACAAAGATGGGCCTTCTGACCCACCCAAAATGAATTCTTCCACACCCCCCTCCCAATAATAGACAGGTCTTATGCCACTCCAAATATGGATGGCCTTTTCAGCCCTCATAGATGCACGTTCTGCAGCCTTCACATACAAATGGTCCTTCAGCACAACCCGACCCCCCCCCCCCCCCAAAAAAAAATATATGCACCTCTTGTACCTCTTAGCCCTTGTACACACTGTTGGACATTCCGACAACAAAATCCATCGGATTTTGTCCGATGGATTTTGTCCGAAACTTGTGTTGCATACACACAGTTGGACAAAGTTGTCAGAAAAATCCGATCGTACGTAATGTGATGACGTTATTTCGTTACGACGGGACTACGTTCAGGCTAGTAGCCAATAGCTTTGGTCTAGGAATTTTATCTGAGAATGCGTGGTACTTTGTCCGATCGGAATTCTCTACACATGATCGGACAAGGTCCGATCGGATCATGTTGTCGGAAAGTTTTATAGCCCAGCTCTAAAACTTTGTCCGTCGGATATTCCGACAGAATCAGTCCGATGGAGCCCACACACAGTCAGATTATCCGACAACACGGTCCGATCGGACATTTTCCGTCGGAATGTCTGACCGTGTGTACAAGGGCTTATAGATCTTATAGATTCAACTTCTGCATCACCCACAGAATGGCCTTCCGCAACTGCTATAAATGCACCTTCTGCACCAGCTATAGATGTGTGTGTTGCACCCCTTTAAAATGCATCTTCTGAAGCTCCTGTAGATGCAATTTCTGCATCCTATATAGGATGACCTTCTCTATAGTATGAAGAAAAGTGGAGCCTCATGGTACATAGGCCCATTACCTAAATCAAGGCTATTTGCCGTAGATTATAGCACTATATGATAAAAAAAGACATGTACATAGCTGTAGGGCAACGTAAGCGTAGGACATACATGACAGGGTGCAAGGCTTACGCAGGGGAATGGTACGAGGGGTTAAGAAAGTTGCAAGGCTTACCCGATTGGAGGATGGTGTAAGAGGGGGTGGAGTAGAGTTGATGTGAAGGCACGTGAGTTTAGGAAGGTCAGTAGTCTGGAGCAGCAGGTCAGGAGGAACGTTCCCGCCCGCCCGCCCTTAATGTAAGGAGGGTGTGGGGACTATGTGTTAAGAATGAGTGCAGGTGGCGGTAGGGTCCTTGACGGCTGATATACAAATTATACTGTTTCAAGATGAGGTTTTGAAATGTTAGGACCCATCATATGTATGGAGTCCTCCCGGGTGGTCTGGCGGCTGGCCAGACTGACGGGCTAATAAGTTGGGGGTCTGTGGTCAATTGGTAAGTCCCCGAGGCAAGTTGGCGGCTGGGGACGAATGCCATAAAAAAGTTGGGATTACAGGCTCAAGAAAAATGGGGTTGTCAGGGATCAACAACTGTTGATCTGATGAGCTGGTTTTTTGTTACAAGAAAATAGATGGAAAATAAAAATGGTTACAGAAGTTTTAAATAAAAAGTTTATTTTGGTTTGTTGTTAAAATAAAGGCCTAAAAGGCCATTTACATCCAGCAGGTGTCTGTGTCATTATTTTTAGAATAAGGTATAAAAGGGGGGGTGTACATGTATGGATTGGCGTAGTAAGGTATCTGGCTACCTTGTCAGGGTACATTATTAATCCCATAGGAGGGTTTGCTACATCAATACACATTGCAGCAAAACTCTACTGTTGAGATACATTTCTGCATAAAACAACAACTCATCTAATTCATTCTTTGCCAATAATGTGATGAAAAGTTTTCAGGCTTGGAGAAGCCCAGAAGAGCAAATTTGTCTTCAAGATGACTTTCAGACAATTAAACTTCACACCTCATCATTTTACAATTAGCATATCAACACCAAGTATAATTAACTAATAAATATTTTAAAGGAAGATTCAAAGGAGGGAAGAATGAGCTTCACAACACAAGCATTTAAAAACAATTTAGAACATTTGTCAAAAGAAAAAATTAAATAAACAGTCATCTTTCCACACTTTGCACTGGCTACTCAGTTGAGTGGGGTTCGATACCATATACTAGAGGAAGAAACAACAAAAAAAGTATTGGAATTATGTGTCTGCCCTCACATAGCTCTTGAGGTCACAAGTCATAATGATCATCATCTGCAACCAGAACTGAAAAGCATGATTATAAAGCTGAAGTCATTATATAGAACGCAAAGGATCCAGCTAAGAAAATTGAACCTAAAGACTCTGGCACATTGCACATAAAAACATGCAACAAAATGGTGGTGCATCGTTGTACTCGTCGCATCGTGGCATCGTTGTACTCGTTTGATATTTTCTTAAGTTCAGTACATTTTTTTAAACTTTTTATTCAGTCAAGTATAGAACACAGCCAAGTTGTAAAACAGGCCAAAAGAGAGGGAGAAATCGATTTCCACAGACTGCTAAAAAACACACAGGCCAAGTGCTTCTAGAACAGAATGCTTTCCAAACTAAGAGCACTTATTATGGATGCACTCTGCATTCATGGTTTTTCTTTGTAAAACAAAAGCAGCCTACAAATAATTTTAAAATATTCTTAAAGTACCTGTTTTTTCTAGGATTCTTCCAGGACATATAACTTGTTAAAATTACCTTGAACATGTGGCCTTGGGGTACTGAAAACTCTTCTTGGACCACCATAAAAGACAAGGTTGATGCCAAAATCTGTGTGTTTAAACTACCCGATAAGGTATGTATGAGCCTCTGAAGAACATAAATACCCTCTTTTCCCAAAGTCTTTAGGGTGATTTCAGAAACGAGACACACAGTCCCTTATGGGGACGCAAGAAAAGACTTAGGGGTAGCTTGTAAGCCTGAAGTATATAAAGATTGAAAAATTAAGATCTGATAAATCATGTTAAGACCTTACTAATTCACAGCTAGATGCACCAGTAGAATTATGCAAGCAAAACTCAATTCAAAGCTCACACAAGAATGATAAGTAAGAGATCTAGGAAATAAAATTGGCAGCATAAAATCACCAGAGCTGGGAACTGGCACCCAAAAGTACAAAAGTTGATGATCTGGCCCAGATTGATGAATAAAACAAGCTCTGTCCTTGCCTCGCACTGTGAGAACTATGCTCCGATGATAGACTATACCCAGACCAGATTGGAAGAAAGCAACAACACATCCCAGAAAGAATATTATGGGGTGCAATTTCCTTGCTTCATCTCATGAGACCACCACCTAACACGCACTCATAATACACTCCTAGTCTAGAGCCCAGGCTCTATTACAGCCAACAATAAAGAAGCAGGAACATGGGTAAAACAAACTAGAAAAGAGATTCTCTAGGGCTGACCTAGAAGTTACATAGAGGCAGGTGTTGACCCAGTCCCAACTGGGAGACGACAGATTTGTTCCATGGGGAACTTCCTAGAATGGGCAGTGGTAGGCTATGTGAGAAGCGGATTGCCTTACTTAAAATTTAGTGATAGCAAAACTGTAACCCAATCCTAGAAGAGAGCAGAAAAAAAAAAAAAAACACCTTTTCTTGAGATGGAAGATCCAGATGAGTCACTAGAGCATCTCATGATAGTTAAGAGAGTCCATGAACCTACTTGACCAGTTTGATGATGAATCTGGTAGTCAGAAGATTCATGCCCAATGTTCCTTGCCAGAGACAGAGGTCTAGAACACCACCCGGTAATTTCTATAGCCTGAAATAGAGTATGGTAGACAGGGCTGGAACATTAAAATTCATCCAAGGCAGACTGTACTCAGCTTTGTTTGCAAGCCTCCTGGTTCCTCCCTGAGGGCCAAAGGAAGGATCTCCACTTAGAATTCTGGGCTGGAATCCCGAAGCACCAGGTCCAGGCCCAGAGATTGTAGCTAATTCAGAGTGAATTGGGATATACGGAACGGTCTCAAAAGGAGGCTTTCATTAAGCTCAGACCTCTCAAGCATATGAAGAAAAAACAATGGGTTAGAGCCATAGAGAGCAGTAGAAATGTTCAAAATGGAAATTCATGCAGGTTTAGAATGCAAACCTTTAAAGAGCCTGAAAAGTTTGTGCCATCTGCTCCACATATCCTACTATAGGGATGCCCTGTAAGTGTAGCAAAGCTAGAACCTCAGAAATGTTTTGAGGTCCAGTGGCCAGACCAAGTAGCAAGGGGCAGCAAACAGCAGCGACACCTGTCCACAGCAAGACAGATCAAGTAGATGCACTGGAAAGAAGGGAACGTGTGTAGGCATCCCTAATGACCAAGGGCCAGAAGGTCTCCCAGATGGAGGGAGATGGAGGCAGAGATTTTTGAATGCAAATGCAGAAAAAGTGCACTAAAAAAAAAAAAAAAAATGGCACAAATCCCCTTCTGCAAAGGAAACTGTGTAAAGGGCTGAGTAAAAAAAAAATAAAAAAAAAAAAAAAAAACACATTTAAACCCTTTCCCATCATGAAATAAAAGCAACGCAGGGTAAGGAAGAGATAGAAAATCTAGCTAGTTGCCCCTAGATACTACATCTTTTACATAAGTATCTGAATGTCTTGGGTGGAGATGGTTACAACTAGGGATAGGCGAACATAAGTTCGGACCGAACTTTCACTGTTCGGATGTTCGACGAAGAGCTGAACAAACGGGTTGCTCAACCATTTCTTCGCCCCCCTCGAACTGACCCCCAAACCGACTACAATGCATTGCGGCACTGTGTGCTATACTGTGCTATTTTGCTTCAATTGTCAGTGTAGAATATTAGTTTAGTGTCAGTCTAGGGATAGTGAGAGTGTAGTGAGGAGGACCATCATTGCTTCTTAATTTGCATAGTGTGCAGCTAGAGTAGGGACAGCTCAGATAGTTTATCTGTAGTGTAGTGAGACCGTGTCATTCATACATACATTAGTGTAGAGAAGGTTAGCTCAGATAGTTTCAGTGTAGTGAGACCGTGTCAGTAATCTTTACATTAGTGTATAGCTAGAGTAGGGACAGTTTAGATAGCGTCAGTGTAGTGATGGTTGAACATCGTCATTTATTTGATTGCGTTACTGCCAGCTTAATGCCATTTACTTCTGTGTGCGTTACTGCCAGTTAAATGCCATATAGTTTTGTGTTAGTTACTGCCAGTTTAACTCCATATAGTTTTGTGCGTGACTGCCAGTTTAACGTCATTTACTTTTGTGTGCGTTACTGCCAGTTTAACACCATATAGTTCTGTGCATCACTGTACGTGTGTCTGTGTAGTGTGAGTACTCAAATTAAAGTGCACCAAACACCTCTTTACATTGATTAAAGTACATCTACTTACAGATTTCAACTTCTTCTTTACATTTGCTTATAAGCACCGCCCCCTCCCTCCCAATAAAGTCTGGGAGGACAAGGAGAGGCAGATGTTCCCATGGCACTGTAAGGGGGCCAGCAACAAATGTGTCCACAGGCAAAGGTGAACGTGGTGGTCAGTCCTCAGGCAGGGCATAATTTCCTCTGTTTAGCGAGTTTGCCTGTGCTATCCAGCCACATCCTTCTCATCCTCTGTCAAGCAAGCAGAGACAAGTATGCAGTTCCCTGAAGTTGCCAGAGTGGATAAAACCTGCCCCTTGTCCAGATCTGTTCTTGCCATAGCCCCAATTCTGTATCCTGGCCTAGGCCAACAAGGCCCAGGCCTAGGGCAGCATGGAAAGAGTCCCACTAGCTTGTGATGTTAGTGTAGCACCAGTCTTATGGGGCGGGCTGGGTTGAGAAGCAAATTAGGCATTGCTTCTGGTATGCAGGCAGCCGGCAGTCCGCAACTGTGAGGGGGGGGGGGGGGGGTGCCGCTTCTGATTTTGACTGTCCTATCATCCTGGACCACAAACCTTCCTCACTGTGCTATATGTTTTCTGCTGCACCATTGGCATGATTATATCTTCTTAGTCCTCTCCATAAAATTATCAGAAATTCATGCTTAAAGTAGAACTATGGGCAACATTTTTTGTTTTCATTTTGGAAAGAGTAAGGGAGGGTTATAGCCCCTGTCAGTTTATTTTTTACCACCCCTGTCCCATTTCAGAGATTTCCCTTCACTTCCTGCCCCATAGCCAAACAGGAAGTGAGAGGAAATCTATGAAAAGGGAATCCATTGACCCCCCCCCCCCCCCCCCCCGGCCCTCAGAACTAGTGACCCCACTCAACAAATTTCAGAGCTGGTCTTAAACAGCAAGGGGTGTGTCCTTGACAGGAAGTTGTGTGTCATATTTAAATTAGGGGTGCACGAGTTTAGTCAGGCCTAGGGCAGCACAAAATCCAAGTACACTACTACATAGCCTAGCCCAAACATCAGCCATTGTGGAGTCAGCTGAGTTATTTGACCACAGCATCAGCCACTTGCTCCTTGATGATGTCCATTACTGGATTCAGATGTTGGTTCTGAGGTTGAGGATGACAGGTACAAAGAAACCACTTCTCTCCAGGAAAAACCTCAAGGACAGACTAATATTCTGCAAAAGGTACAGGAATTGGACTTCTAAGGACGAGGGGTAAAGCAATTTTCTCTGATGAATCCCCTTTCTGATTGTTTGGGAATCCGGAAAGAAAAATCATCCAGAGAAGAAAAGGTGAGTGCTACCATCAGTCCTGTGTCATGCCAACAGTAAAGCATCCTGAGACCATTCAAGTGTGAGGTTGCTTCTTAGCCAAGGGACTAGGGCTGTTGAAATTAATCGTAGCATCAATATTCGGTCATATACGATGCGGCATCGATGCTACGACTGGAATAAACGATGTTCCACTGACATCACACTCGCGCCGCGCTATGCCCCGCCATGCCCCACCTCTGAGACCGAACGGAGCCGAAAGCTGCTGAAGAGCCATGGGAGTAAGACGTCCCGGCTCTTCCTGCCTCCCGCTGACATCATCCCCTGCTTCGCGCTGTGTACGCACTGTGCTGGCTGTGAGTGCTCGACAGACACATGGAGCCGGAGCAGCGCATTATGCCCCGCCTCTGAGACCGAACAGAGCCGAAAGATGCTGAAGAGCCATGGGAGTAAGACGCGCCAGCTCTTCCTGCCTCCTGCTGACGTCATCCCCTGCTTCGCGCTGTGTACGCACTGCGCTGGCTGTGAGTGCGAGACAGACACATGGAGCCGGAGCAGTGCACTATGCCCCACCTCTGAGACTGAACGGAGCCGAAAGCTGCTGAAGAGTCATGGGAGTAAGACGCGCCGGCTCATCCTGCCTCCCGCTGACGTCATCCCCTGCTTCGCGTTCTGTACGCACTGCGCTGGCTGTGAGTGCGAGACAGACACGTGGAGCCAGAGCAGCGCGCCGAGTTAGTGTTCCTGACTTCCGACGAGTCCCGGTCCCCAGAGCCTCTCTTCCACGGCTCACAGTGTCTTGTTACCAAGCCAAGTAGACCCAGAAGAATACTGTCCCCCTCAGAGAGAGTCCTCCCATAGGCTGCTGTGGGCAGCAAGAGATAGACCGTCCGTGTCTGTCTAGTAGTGCCAGCGTCCTCATCAATCATCATCAGGTACACTTCTAGTACAGTTGAAGACACTCACTGTCCTGACATAACTAACTAGCTCAACTGTATATATAATGTACCTGATGCACCACCATTCATGTGGACTTTACTGCAGTGAAAAAAATTCCATATTATGACTGTAGTAATTTTAAATAATAATGATGGTGGACCTAAACATTAAACATTAAAGTGACCATGCTATTTAATCAATTATGGTTTGTAGGTCTTATAGTGATTGATTTGATTCACATTACAACGTCATTGATTCCTTTGTATGATTTATGGTTTTGCTCATCATCATCACTGCCCCACACATGCAATGCATGGCATCATGGCTGCTCACAATTTGGCCTAAAAACACAGCAATAAATAAAGAATGGTACAAAAAAGACTTCCTCTAATGCCGCGTACACACGAGCAGACTTTTCAACATCCAAAGTCCGACGGACTGAGTCCGTCAGACTATTCGATCGTGTGTGGGCTGCAACGGACTTTTGACTCGCCAAAGTCCGAAGGACTTTAGAATATGGAACATGCTTCAAATTTTCCCGACGGAACTCCGCCGGACCCGGGTCCCTTCGAAAACTCCGCTCGTGTGTATGCTATTCCGACGGACTAAAACCGACGCTAGGGCAGCTATTGGCTACTGGCTATGAACTTCCGTATTCGAATCCAGTCGTACGTCATCACGTTCGAATCCGTCGGAGTTTAGTGTGATTGTGTGTGGCCAAGTCCGCTCCGCCGAAAAGTCCGTCAGAACTCCGTCGGAACTCCGGCAGAACTCCGACGGAACTCCTTCGGAAGTCTGTCGGACATAAGTGCTCTCGTGTGTACGGGGCTTAAGAGCAACTTCTCCCAATCATCCAAGTTTGGTGACAAACAATTCCTTGTCAAGCATGATGACTTTGCCATAAGGCAAAATGTGATAACCAAGCGGCTCGGGAACAAAACCAGATTTTGGGTTCATGGCCAGGAAACTCCCCAGACCTTAATCCAATTGAGAAATTGTGGTCAATACTCAAAAGGAGGGTGAAAAAATAAAATAAAAATTCTGACAAACTCCAAGCATTGATTATGCAAGAATGGTCTGCCATCTGTCAGGATGTGACCCAGAAGTTGATGGACAGCATGCCAGGGTGAATTGCAGAGGTCTTGAAAAAGAAGGGTCAACACTGCACATATTGGCTCTTTGCATAAACTTAATGTAGTTGTCAATAAAAGCCTTTGACACTTCTGAAATGCGTGTAAGTATACAATAGTAACAGATGTAAGAAAATAAATATTTGTATCATTCTCAAAACCTTTGGCCATGGCTGTACTAGGGCCAATTTAGACACGAGCCAATTAGACTACCAGCAAACATGCAAATTCTAGGCAGGTAGTGCCATGGTTCGGATTTGAACCAACAACCCTAGTGTTGCCAGGTGGAAGTGCTAATCACTTGTGTGGGAACTACATCTACATTTAATTATATGATTTTTATTATAACATGATACATTTTCCTGATTCTGATATGCACTGTATGATGCCGTGGATTAGAATTGATGCCCTGGGTAGAACTAAGTGGGAGAGTGCCAACAATGTGTTGGTACAAGTCATTTCAAAGATGGACTTATGGGTGCTGGTGTGAGCCCTCAAATGAGGACCTGGAAAATCATTTCAAGTCTCCTTCAACACATTAGGGCTAAGAAGCATGTAGCCTCACAATCAAGGTAGCCTTGCCAGCAAGGCTGGACTTACCATTGGGCTTGACTGGGCTCAAGCCCATGGGCCCCACCCAATAGGGGGCCCTGTGGGCCCTGCCGAGATACATAACCGAGTGTACTCGGCTCGGCTTCGCTCACAGTCACGCTCAGTCCCGCTCTATGATGGACATAACACAGGGACTGGGCGTGACTGTTAGCCAAGCTGAGTACACACGACTACTCTCGGCTCCGCTTGGGACTGTGAGAGGACCCAAGAGCCGCCGAGAGGACCCGAGAGCCGCTGAGACCAGAGAGCTGCCGAGATGCACAGGACTCTGTATCTTGGCAGCGCCATTTTTAAACTTCAAGACTGCAATGACAAGGCTGCAAATGACACTGGGGCAAGGCTGCAATGGCACTGGACAAGGCTGCAGATGGATGGGCAAGGCTGCAGATGGAAACTGATAAGGCTGCATTGATGGGCATTCAAATGTAATGTTATACGACGATAAATAGGGTAATGTATAGAAGGTAGGGCCCGAAAGTGACTAAAGCCCAGGGGCCTCCACCACACTAAGTCCTGCCCTGCTTGCCAGCAATGAAAAGCAAGCCATTTATGATAGTAAGGACATGGACACTACTTTACTGATGTCATACCACCCAACCTTCTGAGAGGGTCAGGAGGGACACCTCTAAGCACAAAGTATAGTGACAAAAACACACAATCACCATGTTTTTAGTTATGCAGAAAATTAAGAATTAACCAGCAAAAACTGAATGGTTGACCAACAAATATATATTTTTTCCCCCACCGCTGTTTTTACTTTAAATTGCCATTTGAAAATAACACATTCAGTTATACAGAGGTTGCATGAAAGGTTTAGAGCAATAAAACACTTCTTAAAATGCATGTTTCAGGCATATGCTTACATAAAAAAAATATATTGCAGTCTTCTAACAGCTCCTTACATTCTACGGTTTGAAATCATTCGTATTTAATGGTAAACTGAGTCTTTCAGGGTAAAATTTGTGTTGGTCGTTATTGGTTCTGGCGTCATTGGACCCCTGAGAGTCGTCTCACGCTCAATAACACTTCCTACTGTCTACCGTATACAATGAATTAAATTCTGTATATGGCCCTCAGGGGCCCTTTATACAGCTTGACATGCCTGCTACAGATGCTGGGGAAGACAATATTAGTATGGTAACATGAAGTGTGAGCAAGACACAACATTAGTTACCTGCTACAACAAAGCAATCACAGATTATATATTTAAAAAGTGTTACAAAACCCAGGAGTCTGCATTCACTTTATCTGGTCTCTCACAGTACACAGAATGGAAATGCAATTTTAGTAAATATAAACTGCTAAGTAAATGTTCTCATCAGCAGTATATAGCAGTCTTGTGACTTCTATCAGTGTCTGGTTAAAGCCTGTAGGAGGAGTTTTTATTCTATTCTGACTGTCAATGAGACTACAGGACCCCTGTGGCCCTGTGCTGATCACATGTACTCTCCCAAAAAAAAACTCTCAAAGCAATACACACCAAATTGAGCATGTGCAGCTTGTCCCCAAGGTGCTGTTCTATAAGGAGATGGTTTGGGGACAGTGGAAGAAAAGGAGGATCAGATAAGACAGGATCAAACAACCTTTTAAACACAATGCAGAGGATTAGGTTCCACAGCGAATATAACCAGCAAAGAGAGAAAGTCCCATATAAGCCCCAAGTCATGACTTGATCTGAACAGAAGGCTGATCACAATTTCCCTGCCCCATGTAACAGCACTGGGAGCCTTAACTGTCAAAGACCTTTTACTAGTGCTGTCATCTGGGAGGTAAGGGAATAAGGGAAGGAGAGCACAGGCAGCTAGGTATGGAGGGAATTGCAAGGAAAAGCCAAACTTTACTTTAAGCCTAACCAACTCAGTCACTAAAAACCGTTAAGGCCTAAAGGCCCTACAGATCTTAAGTAAAAGATTTCTGAATGCTCTAAAAGCGTCATCATGTATGATGAAGAACCTCTTCCAGTGAGCATCTGAGAGAGGAGAAGAGCAACGGCTGCTAGGGGAGCGAGGAACAAGATAGGCATTTCTAGATGTAGCAACCTGGTGTTTAGGCAGGTTTGCTAGTACATTTAGTTTGCCAGGCGGTAGTTGCCCTGGTTAATTGTTAGTAGATCCAATGGATTCCTCTCTAGTTCTGGACTTGCTGCACCTTCACTCTTCTGTCACTAGGTGGCATTATGCTGGTCACATTAGATAGACAAGGGCTTAGCAAGGTCAGGTTATGAATGGATGGAGTGTCTCAGCCAATTGGTGAGGGTTTCTTTAGTCCCTTGGCCTGCTGGGAGAGCCTATTTGGGCTGAGTCAGGTGATCAGGGTTCTGTGCCACCTGGACGGCTGTCTGGGTGGACGTGTTATGCTGCTCCAGGCTGCTAAGCCAGAAGAGGCCTATCCTGGGGACATCTGGCTGCAAGGCTGTCTGAGGGCCTATCCAGAAGCGGGAGAAGCAGTGCAGGGTTGGGGCTGTAGGATTTTAGTCCAACTGAGCGTAACAGTTCAGCCAGACGGGGAACCAGTTGTAGTCAGAGGTAGAGAGGAAGCTGTCGCCACTAAGGGACCATCCACCTTGTTACTGGAGACCACTATGAGTAAGCTGGAGCCAGTACCAGAGCAGTCTTCTCCCCCGCCGGGTACTGTGAAGAAGTCAGAAAACTTCAGTGCCAAGCCAGTGGGACAGCAGAGGTGACGCTTGTGGAGCATCAGTGAGTGCCAAGCGCCAGGGACCTAGTGGGTCAGCACGGGTGACGCTTGAATAGTATCTGTGAGTGCCAAGCCAGGGACCCAGCAGGGAAGCGGGGGTGACGCTTGAGGAAGATACAGAGTTATGGAAGTGGAAGAGCTCAGGGGATCCAGTGGCGATTGGGTCTGAGAATCTAGTGAGAATCTAGTGGGAGCTCGGCGAGAGAAGACCTACAGTGAGAGACTGTAGAATGCGAGGAGAATTGTGCTACCAATAGATAACTACAACTACCGTTAGTGACCGTTACAAGATTTGTTGCCATAGGAGAGTCCTACCTATACAGAAGTGTTATCTGGCTGGAGGCCTTCTGCTGTATAGCTGTCTACCTATAGAAATCTCGGAGTCTGCCAATTATCATTGCATCTACTTAAGGTTGTCCTGGCCCTAATTCTCTCTCCCACAGCTCTTGTTCAAAAGACAATAAATCTCTTTGCATTCAAAAAGTGTCTGGCGCCCATTACTTCAGCTTGTATTATACCCACCATGCCTGGTAACCCACTCTACAAGGAAGGATGTCAGCTCTCCTTAACCCTTGAGGTCACCATTAGGCCTCTTGGGCCCCAGGAACTTGCAACATACTTATTCATCACCCCTTTACAAAATAAGCATTCAACTCATGCAGTGCAGGTGTTACATTTTATACCATCCAAAGTTCAGCTTTAAGTAATTTAATGGACATCAGAAATGAAAAGGTGGCACCAAGAAGTGATTGCACATAAAGTAAATTTAGGTATCTGGTAGTAGGCCGCAGATTCCTGCTTTTATTTTTTTTCTAAATATATTTTATTAGTTTTGACAAGGAATAGATTTACATACATTGTCAGGAAAAAGTATACTTTCTTGGTAATGATGGTAATAAAGCATAAAAACAGAAGAAGAATAGGGGGGAAAGAAGTTTAGAAAAGCAGAGGGTAGCTAGAGATGGAGAAGGGAGAAGGATTCTAAAGGAATTTAAAGGAGGAGAAGGGAAACTAAGTGGGGAGATTTGGTGAACTTCTCCCTTCGGTATCCTCGGACAAGATCCAAGATAAAATAATGCTCCACATGTAGAGATTTTTGAGCTGTATCGGTTAGAGCAAATAGCATTCTCTAGCATATTGAAGGCATCTAGACAGTACCAAAAAGGGAGTTCTACTAGAGGGGTCTTAGAAATATGCATAGGTGTGGTTAACCATGGAGAGGTTTTGTGCTTGAAATGTATCCATGTTCGATAAATGAGAAGGAAGGTAAATTTAGGGAGGCTCGTTCTGTAGTAGTTAGACAGCATTCGATAAAAGATGACCATTTTTTTTTAACTTGCTATTGATCCCCGTGTGTTGGATCAGGGCATCTAGATTTTCTTGGCAGAGCAGAGTTTTAAGATTCCTTTTAGTTTCGGATAGGGTCGCTGGCTGAGATCCTGGTGTTTTAAAATGTTCCTGCGAGCTATGAGAAGCGTTAGGAGGATCCATAGTTAACAGAGTAGTCATTTTTTGGTGTTGGGTATCCGAACAGAAGAAGTATAGGGTCTTTCTCGAGTTGGCAATTAGTCACATCCTGTATGAACTTAAGGATTGCGGACCAGTGGGCGTCGATCCGTGGGCAGAGCCAGAGGCGGTGGAGTAGAGAGTCGGTTTATGGAGAGAACACCATGGGCAGGTAGCTCCTGTGGTGGAGACGTGTTTCTATGAGTATGGGTAATAGGCCCTTTGCATTAGTTTGAATAGAGTTTCCCTCCAGGATTTGTTTGGAATAATGTTTCTGGTGATCCTGTAGCCCGGATGTTGTCTATGTTGACTTGACTTCAGGTCTGTTAGCCAGGATTTAATCGAGGTGTTATGTATGGGTTTAGAAAATTTCTAATTTAAAGGGGGATATATGTCTGTGATTACAGATGGACGAACTTCCGACGGGACGTTTTGCGAACCGCGAAAGCGGCCGAAAGTTTGAGAACCGCAAAGTTCGTGGCGGGCCCCATTGACTTCAATGGCAGGCGAACTTTAAAAACCTACAGGTCATATTTCCAGCCACAAAATAATTACTAGCTGTGCACACATAGTCCCACCACATGGCCACAGACATAACACATGAATCTGGGATCGACAACTACAAGCATTCTTTTTTTATATGTGAAATTTTGACAATTCAGGACTAAGGAGTGCATGAAGGCAATGGAGGAGAGGAAAGGTCAGGGTAGGCTATGAAGAGGGTGCAGGAGATGATCACCAGCACCGTGATATAGAGCACTGACACTAGCACCGTGATAGAGAGCACTGACACCAGCACCGTGATAGAGAGCACTGACACCAGCACCGTGATAGAGAGCACTGACACCACACCAGCACCGAGATAGAGTGCACTGACACCACACCAGCACCGTGATAGAGAGCACTGAGACCACACCAGCACTGAGATAGAGAGCACTGACACCACACCAGCACCGTGATATAGAGCACTGACACCAGCACCGTGATATAGAGCACTGACACCAGCACCGAGATAGAGAGCACTGACAGCAGCACTGATACCAGCAACTCGCTGCTGGGCCGCAAAAATATGACACCGCTCAACCTCTTCAAACAGGAGGGTACAGGCATATAGTACGGTGTGCTTTTTTTGTACAAGGAAGTGAGCCAAATGTAGAAAAAATGTCTGTGTGCTTGATTAAATAAATCGTTTATAGAGATATACATGGTCTACTGGTCACATGTGTTGAATTCCTCCGAGATCCACGTCTCATTAATTTTTAGAAATGTGAGGTAGTCAACACTGTCGTGAGCTAGGCGAGCGCGCTTATCGGTCATGATCCCCCCTGCTGTGCTGAACGTCCTTTCGGACAGGACACTGGACGAGGGGCAAGCCAACAGTTCCATTGCAAATTGGGCAAGCTCTGGCCAGAGGTCAAGCCTGCCCACCCAGTAGTCCAGGGGTTCATCACTCCTCAGAGTGTCCACATCGGCCATTAACCCGATGTAGTCGGACACCTGCCGGTCTAGGCGTTCCCTGATGCTGGATCCGGATGACACCTGCAGATGGGTCGGCTGAAAGAATGACCTCATATCAGAAGTCACCAACACATCTTCTTGCAGGCGCTGTTGGATTGGTACCCGCAACTCTTTCTCTGGGAGTGGGAATTGCTCCTCTGCCAGTGCACGCAAAAGCAGAATGCAGCATTTCTCGAAGCAAGGCCTTGAAGTGCTCCATTCTGACAGCCCTCTGTGACGGTGGTAACATTTCCACCATTTTATGTTTGTACCGGGGGTCTAAGTACGTTGCCACCCAGTACTGGTCCTTGACCCTTATGCTTTTTATATGAGGGTCCCTGTTAAAACACTGGAGCATGAAGGCCCCCATTTGCACTAAACTGGAAGCTGTGTGGTGGCCAGGCTCTGGCTCATCATCCAGGGTAATGTCGTCCTCCTCGTTCTCCTCTCCCCTCCACGCACAACAACAGGGATCCCAGAAAGGTTTAAAGCATGCTCTTCTTGCTCCTGCTCATCCACCCCAGCACCATCCTCCTCTGACTCCTCTTCAGACTCCTGTTGTTGACTTGTCTCAGATAGAGTAGCCCCCCCGGGAATTCATCCAGCATTGCAATTTCCTCATCTTCCCGCTCCTGCTCCTCCACAGCTTGAACAATGACACAACGCAATGCACGCTCCATAAAGAAGGCATAAGGTACCATGTCACTGATGGTGCCATGGCTGCGACTGACCAGTTTTGTGATCTCATCAAATGGCCGCAGAAGTCTGCATGCGTCGCGCATGAGCAGCCACTGGCGCAGTGAAAAAAAACCCAGCTCCCAGAACCTGTTCTGCTGCAGAGTTCATACAGATAGACGTTAACTGCACGTTTCTGCTGGAGCAGCCTATCAAGCATATAGAAGGTTGAGTTCCATCGCGTCGGGCAATCGCAAATAAGACGTCTGACCGGCAGATTGTGTCGCCGCTGAATGTCAGCAAGGCGAGCCATGGCCGTGTAAGATCTTCTGAAATGGGCCGAGATTTTCCTTGCCTGCCGCAAGATGTCCTGGACCCCAGGGTATTTGACAACGAATCGCTGCACGACCAAGTTTAAGACGTATGCCATGCATGGCACGTGCGTAATTTTGCCCTGTTTCAATGCGCTAAGCAGATTGCCACCGTTGTCACACACCACTTTACCAACTGTCAAATTGAGCGGTGTTAGCCACTGATCTGCCTGTGAACGCAAAACTGAAAGGAGTACCGGGCCAGCGTGGCTCTTGGCTTCTAGACACAACAGACGCAGCACGGCATGGCAATGTCTCACCTGGCATGTCGAATAGGTTCTGGGGAGCTAGGGCGGCGCAGCGGAAGAGACGCTAGCAGCAGAAAAGGAGGAGTCAGCCGGAGGAGGAGAGGGATGAGGATGGAGTAGGAGGAGGAGAAGAAGAGCCAGGCCTGCATACAATCCGTGGCGGTAAAACCAAATCTACCCAGGTGCCATGGGTTACATGCTTGACGGCCTTCAGAAGGTTCACCCAGTGGGCAGTAAAAGTGATATACCTTCCCTGCCCGTGTTTGCTAGACCACGTGTCTGTGGTCAGATGTATCTTGGCACCGACACTGTGTGCCAGAGATACATTCACTTGCCGCTGAACATGGCCATATAGCTCTGGGATGCCCTTCTGTGAGAAATACTTCCTTTCTGGGACCTTCCATTGTGGTGTTCCAATGGCCACTAATTTTCAAAAGGCCTCCGAGTCCACCAGTTTATATGGCAGTAGTTGGCGGGTTATCAGTTCTGACAAGCCAGCGGTCAACCGTTGGGCAAGAGGGTTATCCGGCGTCATAATTTTTTTACGCTCGAACATTTGGCCCACGAAAGCCTGCCTTTTAGCAGAAAAACGTGAGCTAGGCATGATGGAAGGTGGAGTGGAGGACAATTGTGAGGAGAGAGGAGAAGGAGAAGTAGAAGACGAGGCTGGACGGTGAGAGCCTGGAGTGTGGCTTTGTGTGTTCCGTTGCTCCCACTGGGCTCGGTGATGGCAGCTCATGTGCCTTCTTAAGGCGGTCATCCCTAGGTGAGTGTTGGGCTTACCGCGACTTATGCGTTGACTGCAAAGATTGCAGATGGCAACACTATTGTCACTAGCGGACACGTTAAAAAAAAGCCCACACTGCAGAGCCATGTGCCGGCGTCCTGGGAGCGCCAGATGTGACCGTACATGGTTGATGCCTTGCTTCTGACACATTTGCATTCTGCTTTGTCCCTCCTGCGCAATCTAAGTTCTTCCTGCTTCTCCTCCCTATCTGCTGGTCCATATCTCCCTCTGAACTCCCCTCCTCTTCCTCTCTTGTGGGCACCCACGTGACATCACTAGACACGTCATCATCGACGTCGCCTTCCTCACCGCTATAATTAGAGATCTCGTAGTAGGCAGCAACAGCGGGGACACACCTCCTCCTTGGGCTGATCTGGGTACTGTCATCAGACTGCTGAGCGGCGGTTGTTGCTACCTCCTCTTCCTGGTCCAATGACAAGAGTGGCTGCGCATCGGAAATGTCTTGATATGGATCAGAAAATAATTCCTGTGACTCAAGCGGAAGGTATATGGTGGTGGTGGTGTTGGTGGTAGTGTCTTTGGGGGTGCACATAGCAGAGAGTGAAGAAGAGGGTGCAGATCGAGAGGATGAGGAGGGTGCAGAAGAGTAAGGCTGAGTGAGCCACTCAACCAAATCTGGTACATCCTTTGACGTAATCGCACTCACCTTCTGCAATTTGCCACTTTGGCTCAAGTCTGTTGCTCCTGCCCTACCCCTACCACCCCTGCGGAAGGGCCTGCCTCTTCCTCTGCCTGTCATTTTTTAAATGATCCTGTGACAAAAGTCTCTAAAGAAGTGCAGTCTTCATTCTGTTGTTTTTGGGGGCCACTGGTCTATAACACCAGTTATAATACTTTTTTTTTTTTATTGCGTTTGTCACTCTTTGTAGTATCGTTGCAGAACCGCTCAGCAGTCACAATGCTGCACAGTGGAAATTCACTATACTATGCTTTCTATATGTGCAAGTATTTTATACGTGTATTACACACCTATATACTGCACACCAAATAGTACACATATACCAGTCCTTACAAGGACCTTTGTGGACCTAGTAGCTAGTGATTTGCAGACTGTACCTCAGTCCCTACACTGATAAAGGACTGCTGCAGAATAGGGCAGTAATCTGCAGCAGTGCACCACAACCCTTTATATTGTACACCTACACCAGTCCTTACAAGGACCTTTGTAGACCTAGTAGCTAGTGATTTGCAGACTGTACCTCAGTCCCTACACTGATAAAGGACTGCTGCAGAATAGGGCAGCAGTCAAGTATAATATTCTTTCTATATTTGGAAGAAAGTATACTATACGTGTACAACCCTATATACTGTACACCTATACCAGTCCTTAAAAGGACCTTCGTAGACCTAGTAGTAATAGCTAGTGATTAAACTGACTGTCCCTGCTGCACAGTGTCCTGTCCCTTCCTGCACTGACAAAAGACAGGCTGCTGAAATCAACAGTACAGCAGTGCACTGAACATTATATACTGTACACCTATACCAGTCCTTAAAAGGACCTTTGTGGACCTAATAGTAATAGCTAGTGATTAAACTGACTGTCCCTGCTGCACACAGCGTCCTGTCCCTCCCTGCACTGACAAAAGACAGGCTGCTGCAATCATCAGCACAGCAGTGCACTGCGCTGCTTTCCATCCATCCAGCGGCCAGGCTGAATGGTGGAAAGGACGACGGGGGCGAGCGCAGGATTTTCAAAGGGGTGAGGGAAGTAAAACGGGGGGGGCTGGGGGCGCAGGCACTGTCAGATGTTTTTTCACCTTAATGCATAGAATGCATTAAGGTGAAAAAACATTTACCTTTACAACCCCTTTAAGGGTACCATTTCCACCTAGATATAGAGGTTATCTTCACATGAAATATTGTTGCGGGCATATTCTGACCAGGCATTGTATAACTTTTTTTGAAACTGTCGATTTGGTTTAAGTGTGCTGGGAAGCCCCATTGTCTAAAATCTGTGCGGGTATTGAGATTATCAAGGGTGAACAAGATAGGGGAATCTTGATAGGGGATCTGAAATAACCATGTCATGAATAAATTAATCTCTAATATTTGGGAGGAGAGAGGGGGTGCACAAAAGGTGAACTCTTTATCTAGGAGATGGTCTTTCCTTTATGTATCTAGCAATTGAAGGGCGTTCACTGTGTGGTAAAAGTGGATGAACTGGTCTCGTGTAGTTGGTCCTGGTCTATAGCTGGGATTAGACCTACCCTCATTATTATTACTGACCGAATTGAAGTCACCCCCTATGGAGGTGGGGGGAATAAGAGCTCGTTCGCTAGTTTTAATGTTAGGTCGTTAAAGTAGAATTTGTCCAGGGAATTAGGTGCATAGATATTGGTTATCATTACTTCTCGGAAATTTGAGGTGAACTGAAACTAAACTGCCATCCTCATCTTTTTCTTCGATGGACACCAAGTTGTATGTTAAATTAAAAGTATAATTACCCCTGCATTACGACCCTTGGATGTTGAACCAATCACCTTTCCAACCCATAGCTTCTGCGTTCGGAAAAAGTCGCTTTCCACCAGGTGTGTCTCCTGGAGCAACGCTATGTCTGATTTTAATCTTTTTATGTCCCTAAGAATCTTCATTCTTTTTGCCGGGAATGCAGCCCCTTAACATTCCAAAATGTTATTTTTAGATTATGCATGGATTTAGTAGGAAGAAATAATGTATGGGGTTGTATATGTATGTTACCTGTGTTAAATGACCGATGATCAAATTCGGGCGGATTAGTTAAAGTTTTTGGTTTTGTGGCTGGAGGAACGATCCCTTCTGAAGAAAATTGGAAACATAGGGAATGAAGAGAGAGAATAGAGAAAAGAGATTAACATATATGCCGCATAGACAGGACCCGACTTTCCGGCAGACTAGGTCTGACGGAATCAGTCCTTTTGCTAATCCGATCGTTTTTCATTAAAAAAATAAAAATAAATCAGATGGACCTTGAAATAGAACATGTTTCAAATATGTCCGATGGACTCAATTCTTATCGGGAAAACTGTTCTTCTGTATGCTGGTCTGACAGACCAAATACGACAGAAGGGAAGCTATTGGCTACTAGCTATTGAACTTCCTTTTTTAGTCCCGTCTTACGTCATCACGTTCAAAACAAACGTACTTTCGAACGGACTTAGTCCATTCGTGAGTGGCCAAGTCCGTCGGAACTCCAACAAAAGTCAGTTGGGAAGACTGTTGGACCTTTTCTGCCGGATAGTGTGTACGCGGCAGGAGAATCAAAACATTTTGTGACTTTACTTTTTTCCGCATGCAGTTTCACCACTGGTTGAACCACTAGCACGCAGGCTAGAAAAGAAGAGAGAGAGAGAGATTGGGCGCTGTTCCTCTTATGGAGTGGTAGTTTAAGGAGTGGTCACCTGCACTTCCTTATCTTATGAATTCCCTTAATGGGCATAACTAGTGGTGAAGGTGCATGTAAACTATCCTGTGGAAAGAAACATGGTGAGGCATGGGAGCAGAGATAATAACTGAGAACAAATCATACATTGATGGAACAGCTCATGTATCTATCAAGAACACTTAACGTAACCTAACTGACAAGTAACCTTTAATCGTTCTAAGTTCAGACTTTTTGGTAAGTCCTAGAGGCTGTAGGCCCCTGGAAACCTGGAGCTCAAAAGGGATATTTACCTGCACCATAATGAGTGTGAGGCACCCGCCAGAAGGCAAGTTCAGTGTAGATCAGACTGATCACTTGGAAAAATGCCATTTAGATGTTTTTGGGGGGGGGGGGGGTCCTTCCTGGGACGCCTTTGCTCTCTAGGTCAATGTTTTACTTTGTCTGCATAGATTACAAATGGTGTTTGTCTGAGTAAAATGGAACGCAGATAGGCATTCCCCTTTTCCGATGATTGAAAGGTTAGCTGTTCCCCATCAGGGGCTTTTAGGCGAAGAATTGCACGGTAAGCTAAAGTGAAATGAATGCTCCTTTTATAGAGCTCTGTACACACGGGCTGGAATTCCTTATGTTTGTCAGATACCTCCGCCATGTAGCCTGCGAAAATTAATAGCTTGTGACCCTTTATCACCATGGAGCAGGCTCTCTGAAAGCTCTGCAAGATGTCCGTGCAGTTGCGGTTATCTGAGTACATGTATAGCTCTCCAATAGATGAGTAAGATAACGGGGGGAGTACCCAATACTTAAATGAGAAGTTAGCATTATCTAAAAGCTATATAAAAACACTACATGTGCCAAAAAATAAGCCAAAAAGAATATCGGTATGTGCCTCAATTTCATCATTCAATCCTTTTGGGGCTAGGGTGTCCATAGTATAAATCCAAAACTTTTGTTTACAGAGGCACTGGAAATGTTTGACTAGTGAGCATTTTTCCCCGCAATGGATTCAATAACCTATATATGAAGATCAGAGGTAGATTTGTTATGGTATTTGGCAAAATTTCATGGGACACTGTTGGGTTTACCCCCAGTTTGTCTCTTCTTGTTTTGGACACCACACACTTGATTCAGAAGCTTACCTGCTTGAGGCACAGATTTACTTTTCGCAACAAATTTATAATGTATAAAGTCAACAGAAAGCGTTATGAGACCAGAAGTAACACAATGAGCTGAAAATTAAACCGTGAATTGCTTACAGGAAGTTAAACACTGACATCAGCATACAATCTGCTGACATCTGAATCAGAGAAATCTTTAACAAAGCTGATGACTTGTGTGGCTCCAGCATGTAGAAGTAAATACAAGGCAGCAAATGCCTTGATACCAGACCTTAAATGGTATCATTTTCCATACGCAGAGTGAGTCAGTATTCTGAATAAACAGTACCTGGGAGTCCTTGTCTCTTAATGTTTGTGGAGTTTCCATCTGGTTATATCCGGGGTTTCCTAATGTACACAAAAGGAGCACAAAGCCAGGGTTAAGACCTATGGCTATATCTAATAGAGAGATAGCAGTGATTGTTTCACAGTGCCAACATCCAAATATATGTATACAAATAGAGGGGTTCCCCTTGGATAAAACTTTAGCAGCACTTCAATAGGAGTCACTATCAATTAAATAGAAAAATAATCATATATTTATTTAGAAAATACAAAGATGAAAACATGCATCATGGAGTGTACGTATCGACCATAACTGATAGCGCAGGTAGTCAAAATGGATGGTAATTGAATTAGATCCTGGGATCTAATTCAATTACCATCCATTGTGACTACCTGCGCTATCCGTTATGGTTGATATGTACACTCCATGATACACGTTCTCATCTTTGCATTTTCTAAATAAATATATGATTATTTTTCTATTTAATTGATTGGGACTCCTATTAAAATGCCGCTAAAGTCCTATCCAAGGGGAACCCTTCTCTTTGTGTATGGCTATATCTAAAGTGAGTGCTGTTGCTCCTTACAACTTCTGCAAAAGGAACAAAATAAAAATTACTGTATATAGAATATAATATTCCCATTTCTGATATGTTTCTATACACTCACATATTACACTGTGCTTTATAGAGTACATAGAAGCTTTAACTTAAGTCCCTGGCCTAGATAAGCCATGTTATAGAGCTGCAATGCAGCTGAAAAAACCTGTTGAATGAAGGCCATATGTATGCTGTGTTAGCAAAAGTAATGGTACGTCTGCCTATACATGCACATGAAATGTAATGGCATTCCACTCTTAGTTTGTAGGGTTAAATATTGAGTTGGCCCAGCCTTTGCAGCTATAACAGCTTCAACTCTTCTGGGAAGACTGTCCACAAGGTTTAGGAGTGTATATGGGAATGTTTGACCATTCTTCCAAAAGTGCATTTGTGAGGTCAGGCACTGATGTTGGACGAGAAGGCCTGGCTCGCAGTCACTGCTCAAATTCATCCCAAAGGTGTTCTATCAGGTTGCATGTCTTGGTATGCCAACGCCTTCTGAGTTCCCTTCACTAAAACTAAGGGGGAACCAACCCCTGTCTGCAGGCAACCATGAAGCATGGTGGAGGTTCCATACAAGTTTGGGGCTGCATTTCTGCAAATGGAGTTGGCGATTTGGTCAGGATCAAAGGTGTCCTCAATGCTTAGAAATACGGGCAGTTAGTTATCCATAATCCCATACTATCGGGGGGGGCATGTGATTGGCCCCAAATGTATTCTACACTAGGACAACGACCCCCAAAAATACAGCCAGTGACATTGGGAACTATCTTAAGTGCAAAGAACAAGGAGTCCTGGAAGTGATGGTTTGGCAGCCTACATTCACAGAAGATCTGTGGTTAGTTCTCCAAGATGTTTGGAACAGCCTACCTGCCAAGTGCCTCCAAAAACTGTGTGCAAGTGTACCTATACAAATTGATGCTGTTTTGATATATTGATCTGATTTGGATTACTCTTCTATTCATTTACTTTCCATTTTTACTTTCCATTTTGGTAATTGATAAGAATAAAGTATAAACACTTCTATTTGTGTTATGTTGCACTGTGGGATGCATTAGGGGTGTGAACGCCAATCTTGGAAGGTCGTACTCTGCAGAAACGCTTGAATTCCAGAGGCTTTCCAAGAAAATTAAAAACTCTTTGCTACCAACCAGTACCTAATCTTTGATAGGAATAATAGTTTGGAGAAAAGGGTTAAACCTAAAAGACAGGGTAAACAGCCCCACAACCTCCCTACCGCCTTCCTAAATTTTATTGAGGTTCGTAAAATGAGAGCTTCTCTTACGCACACAGAAAAAAGGTGAGCAACCCCCATTTCCTGTAAACTCAGCTTGCGGTCATTAACCCTTCTCGTATGGGTAGATGACAGTGGCACATGGAAGGTGTCAGGGCAGAACGGGGCACTGGGACACTCATTTCCTCCGTGTGACAAAGTGTCCGATTGTCTGTAAGAGGCACTGATTTTATTTTCTTCGCCCATCTGTATAAATCTCTGTTCTGGGAGAAGAGACGTGAAGGATCCAAGACCCATTTATAAATCCCATTTTTGACATCGAAGCTCTCAGCCCTCAGGGTTAGTGACAAATCTCATCAAATAAGTCAATTACTCAGGCTTTTCCTGGGCAGATACATCATTAAAAGCAAATAAATTCAGACATATCTCAATTCCAGATATTCCGACTTCATATTATCTGTATTAGAAGAAAGGGCTTTTTAACTCGTTGAGCATCAAAGGCTACAGATCAGGCGAACACCAGACCGGGATATCCATTTCTACACTTGAGGGTCCCGACAGACATGATGACCCCATATGATGTATGTAATTCACACTGACATATGACATCACTACATTTTTTCTATGTACTAAAAACTAAAGATGTAGGTAGGTAGATGTGACCCCCCCCCCCCCATTTAAAGCAGTTAAAAGGATGTGTAAATTTCAACAATTACATTTGCTCCCTTTTGGTCTGTTAAAAATATAATTGAATACATTTTGTTAAAATTGCTGTTGATTCTGCCAGAAATCTGGTGAGATTGTAAATACCTGTGCACTTTACCTCTGCTGCACCAAAAACTCAAACAGTGGGTAGGCAGGTGCTGTCTACTTTTTCCACTTAAGGCGGCGCTAATCTGCAGCGGCCTTGTAGCCAGAGAGGAAGTCAAGAGGGACACAGTTCCTCTATGGTTTTCTTAGTCACTGGAGAATAATCTGGTTGGATGCTGCTGCCACATGTGACTTTGGCAGCCATCTTGGGTCAGGCAGAGCCTATTTAAGGCCCTGGCTCCAAGGCTTGGCATTCATTTGTAAGTTGGTAGAGAAGGGACAGGTATCCTGCCTGTTAGGGACAGCACTAGCTTTAGGGAAAGGTCTCTGACAAGGAGGGAATATGATTGCGTTACCGTTTCTTATGTGTCTTTTGGATGGGTAGAGATACTGGACAAGTTAAGATACCCAAGGTTTTATGGGGATATCTTGTGTTTATTGGTTGTATTGTCTCTTGTGGTCTGGGGCCAGATTTCTTGACCTTAGTCCAGAGTTATTCAGGCTCATTCTTCATTATTTCACAGAAAAACTGGTTCCAATGTGCTCTCCCTACAGTCCATTACAGCCATTGGAGGCGACTGCACTTTATTCCAACTATAATGACCATGCCCATTTGAGTGATTTGGGTTAATACAGCAAGTGTTCCTTGGCCTTGTGTCTTTCTTCACTGCGGTCAGCCTCTCATTGAGATTAATGTAGTTCATTAATGGTCATTGTTTTTTGTGTATACATTTAATTTATCTCATATTTTATGTGGTTGTCAGTTTGGTAATATTTATATATCCAAATATATGTACATAGAAATATTTTGTTCTGATAATAGTGTTGATTTTATCTATAGTTTAGTATAGGTTTTATAGTTTCACGCACTTTACAGCCCCTGAAGAAGCGGAAAATGGAAACATGTCGAGCAACAAGCATTGTTAATAACATAATATTTATACATGTGTGTTACATATGTAAAAATCCCTTTAAAGTGGAGGTCCACCCTAAAATGCACCTTCCGCTCATCGGATTCCTCCCCCCTCCAGCGCCACAATTGGCACCTTTCAGGGGGGAGGGGGGTGCAGTTACCTGGATAATCCAGGTAACTGCACCCACTTCCGGGCTAGCTCTCTGCGGAAAGGGGCGTACATTACGCCCCTTTCCGCAAGTGCCCGCCCCCTTCCGCAAGTGCCCCGCTGCCTGCTGGGAAACACATAGATCCCAGAGGCAGCGGGGACCATCCTCATTGCGCAGCGCGGCTCGCGCATGCGCAGTAGGGAACCGGGAAATGAAGCCGAAAGGCTCCATTTCCTGATTCCCATACCCAAGATGGCGGCGGCAGCACTCGAGTGTTGATCTAGAGATCGGCTTCGGGTGCCGACATCGGGGGCGCGCTGGACAGGTAAGTGTCACTATTTTAAAAGTCAGCAGCTGCAGTATTTGTAGCTGCTGACTTTAAAAAAAAAAATAAAAATAAAAATAAAAAGAGTCCCGGCGGACTCCTGCTTTAAGAAATTGTCACGGTCAGGAGTGAGGCCGAAATGCTGAGAGGGCTCCCCTTGCGGCCGAGCGCAGCACAACCCTGAAGTTGACACAGGGATGCAGTGCCCACAGTAGCACAGGTTGCCAGGTAGCAGCAGCAGAGGCCAAGTACAGAGTAAGCAGGCCTAGAAGGGCAACTGTGCTAGGAAGTCCGAGGGTAGACAGCGGAAGTCCAGAGAATAGTCAACAGGCCGGGATCAGGTGCAGGAAGCGGATCAGAAACGTCAGGTACAAGCCAGGAGTCAGAGCCAGGAGAACAACAGGAGCAGGTCAAGCAAGCCGGGTCGGTACACTGGAGATCAGAAAACAGGAAGCACGGGTACAGGTTTCACAGGAGAGCTGACGATAATCCAGCAATGCAGGAGTGTCAGGCGATCGTTTAAATGGACGAGATGACCGGGTCACGTCGTGAGCGCGTTGGAGCGATCGTACGTCTACGTCGAGTACGTTGAGTATTCGTGGCATCACCGCGTATGCCCGCCCGGTTAGACGTAGCGTCGGTCGTTCGTCTGGAAACTACCTTGCGCTTACGTAGGCGCCGACGCGCGTTAACACGAACGAACCTCGTGATATTGCGGCTATTTCCCTGACAGTGCCCCCCCCCCCAAGGGGCAGCCTCCGGATGCCCAACCGAGCCCATTTTTCAGGATACCGGCTGCGGAACCTATGTAAAAGTTTAGGAGCATGTACGTGGTTGGCAGGCTCCCATGAGTTTTCCTCAGCAGAATACCCCTTCCATTTAATTAAAAACTGGATGGTCCTACCTCTCCGACGACAGTCGAGGATGGACTCCACTTCGTACTCGGTTTCTTCACCAACCTGAACTGGAGCCGGGGGCATTTCTTCTCTACCTGAAAATGGACTAAGGGTAACAGGTTTAAGGAGGGAGACATGAAATATGGGATGGATTTTAAACGATTCAGGCAAAACAAGTTCAAAGGCTACGGGATTAATCTCCCGTTTGATCTCAAAAGGACCCAGAAATTTAGGTCCCAGTTTCCGGGAAGGGCAAGGCAGTTTGAGATTTGCTGCTGAAAGCCACACCTTATCCCCTGTCTTGAAGGTAGGGTTGACTCTCTTCCTTTTATCATACTGCTTCTTGTATTCCTCCTGGGCCCTTCTCATGGAATCTTGCAGTGTTTGATAGTTCGAGTGAATGAGATTTACTCTGTCTTGGACTGCCGGGACAGACGATTCAGGGATGGTGTTAGGCAGGAACGAAGGGTGAAATCCGTAGTTTGCCCAGAAGGGTGACTGGTTGGTGGAGGCGTGCACAGAGTTATTATATGCGAATTCCGCACACGGTAACAGGGAAACCCAATCATCCTGGGAGAAGGAGCAGAAGCATCGCAGGTATTGCTCCAATGTTTGGTTTGTCCTTTCGGTTTGTCCGTTACTCTGTGGGTGGTAGGCAGACGACAAACATATCTTAATTGAGAGCAACCTACACAGTTCTTTCCAAAATTTGGAGGTGAATTGTACCCCTCTGTCCGATACGATGCTATCAGGTACCCCGTGTAACCGGACTATCTCCCTTATAAAAGTTTTTGCCGTATCTAGGGCAGAGGGGGTCCCTTTTAGCGGCAAAAAATGCGCCATTTTGGACAGGCGGTCTACGACTACCAAGATGGCCGTAAACCCCTCAGAGGGAGGTAGTTCCACAATAAAATCCATGGAAATTTCTTTCCATGGTTTCTCCGGGACTGGCAGTGGCCTTAACAGACCCCAGGGTCTGGTGTTGGATCCCTTATTGCGCTGGCAGATGGTGCAGGAATCCACGTATAATTTACAGTCCGCCCTTAAAGTAGGCCACCATAGGGACCGCCGTACAAGGTCTGTCGTTTTCCGCACTCCAAAGTGGTCTGCGAGTTGGTGGTCATGGAAGGTCTTCAATACCAGTAACCTGGCCTGTTGGGGAACAAAAATCTTGTCCTGGCGCCATAGAAGCCCTTCTTGGCTCCTCAGGGAAGAAACTTCTGTCTCCGTACACTGCCTAGTAGCCAGTTCAATAGAAGACCTTAGGTCTGGTTGTAATAACAGGAAATTTTGGGGAGACAGAATTGTACTGGGTGGAGCTCCTTCAGGGGTGTCAGGAAACATCCTCGATAAAGCATCCACTTTGCTATTCTTAGATCCCGGGCGGTAAGTAAGGTGGAAGTTGAATCTTGAAAAGAACAGAGCCCATCGGGCCTGTCGGGGTCTCAGACGTCTGGCCGTACGGAGATACTCCAAGTTCTTATGGTCCGTGAAGATTAGAATGGGATGAGCGGCACCTTCCAGGAGGTACCTCCATTCTTCAAGAGCGGCTTTGATCGCTAGAAGTTCCCGGTCCCCAACATCATAGTTCTTCTCTGGGGGACTCATCTTCCGAGAAAAAAAAGCTACGGGATGCAGTAAAGCTTTGGGACCTTGGCGTTGGGATAAGATCGCCCCGGTGGCCACCTCCGAGGCATCAACCTCTAGCACGAAGGGTAAGGCGGGATCTGGATGCTGCAGGATGGGCGCAGAGGTGAAAAGGATCTTGAACTGATCAAAGGCGGACTGAGCTGCTGGGGACCAGTGGAACTTGGTGTGCTGGCGAGTGGTCAAGGTGATGGGGGCTACGATGGTGGAGAATCCCCGTATGAATCTTCGGTAAAAGTTAGCGAACCCGATAAACCTCTGTACCCCCTTTTTGTCGGAAGGAGCGGGCCAATCCAGGATGGATTTTACTTTCTGCGGGTCCATGGCAATTCCACCTGTGGAAATAATGAGTCCCAAGAAATGGATGGATTCCTTCTCAAAATCACATTTTTCGGCTTTGGCATATAGCCCGTGAGTTCTAAGAATACATAGTACTTTCTTAACATGTACCCTGTGAAGTTCTAGTGAGGTTGAAAAAATCAGAATGTCGTCAAGGTAGGCGACAATAAAGTGGTCAAGGTGCTCCCGGAAGATATCATTAATGAAATGCTGAAAGGTTGCCGGGGCGTTACATAGTCCAAAGGGCATGACTAAATACTCGAAGTGACCAAATCTTGTTCTGAAGGCGGTCTTCCACTCGTCCCCTTCCCGGATACGGACAAGATTATAAGCCCCACGTAGATCAAGTTTCGTAAAGATACGTGAGGTATGGAACCTCTGGAGGAGTTCAGGGATAAGTGGAAGAGGATAACGGTTTTTGAGGGTAATATTATTTAATTCCCGATAGTCCACACATGGTCTTAGGGTCTTATCCTTTTTCTCCACAAAGAAGATACCTGCTCCGGCAGGGGATGAAGAGGGACGAATGAATCCTTTGGCCAGGTTTTCGTCAATGTATAGTCTCAGAGCCTCCAGTTCAGTCTCCGAAAGGGGAAATATCCGACCAAAAGGAATGGGGGCCCCGGGTAACAATTCAATGGGGCAGTCATAGGGGCGGTGTGGAGGTAGGGTATCGGCTTTCCTCTTGTCAAACACGTCTCGGAATTCCTGGTAGACTGCTGGTATGTGAGAAGCCGGACTGGGTACAGGTTGTACAGTCAGACAACTGGTCAGGTTGCAAGGGACGGGATCTAGGCAGTGCTGCTGGCAGTAGGCAGATGTGAAGGAGACCACCCTTGTGGGCCAATCGATCTGAGGGTTGTGCGCCTGTAGCCACGGGATCCCTAGGATAACAGGGAACATTGGGGAGCTCAGCACATCGAATTTAAGGAATTCCCGGTGACCCGAATCGGTGACCGTCAGGATGGGACTAGTTTCCTTGGTGACATGACCTGAACTAGGTAAGGAGCCATCGGCCAAACGGACGGTCAGTCTCTGTTCCTTGAGGTTCAGTGGGAGAGCCAGGCTCCTAGCCAAGGTTAAGTCCAGAAAGCAGCTGCAGGCTCCAGAGTCGATGATGGCTTGTAGAGGGATCCTGCTGCCTGCCACCATTAGTGAAACTGGAAGAGTGATGTGGGCAGAAGCTGACTTAGCTACCTGAAGATGAGATGGGGTGCTTGGGACTGGTTTACTCGGCCTTGTGGGGCAGTAGTTAATGAAATGTCCCGATTTCCCACAGTAAAAACAGAGGTGTGCCTGACGGCGATGGAGTCTCTCTTCGGGGGTTAAAGCGGGATGGGGAGTGTCCTCCAGAACGGGAGCTACTGCTGGATGAGCTGAAGGTGGGACCTGGATGGAGCAAGTAGTCCGAGAGCGTTCAGACTGTCGTTCCCGTAGGCGCCTGTCGAGCTGGATGGCGAGTAAAATGAGGTCCTCAAGAGTAGTGGGGATCTTTAATCTGGCCAACTCGTCTTTAAGGGCTTCGGACAACCCCATACGGTAGTGAAATTTTAGTGCTGCTTCGTTCCAGCCGGAGTCAGAGCTCCAGGTACGGAATTCTACTGAATAGTCCTCCGCAGGTCGCCCACCCTGGCGAAGGGCGTACAAAGTTGCTTCGGCTGTAGCTGTCCGGAAAGGATCATCATACAGGCGGGTCATGGCTTCAAAGAACAAGTCCAAAGTATCTACATAAGGGCTACGTTGCTCCAGCAGGCCGTGGGCCCACGTCTGGGGATCGTCCCTTAGTAATGAAATGGTGAACCCCACCTTGGTTGCTTCTGAAGAAAAAGTCTGAGGTTGCAGGGAGAAGTAGAGGAAACATGAGTTCTTGAAGGATCTGAATCTTCTTCGGTCCCCGAAGAAGCGCTCCGGGGCTGGGACTCGTGGTTCTGGGGCAGCTGAGACTGTAGAAGCAGGAACTTGACCGAGGAAGGTGGATGGTTCAAGCGGGTGTTGCAGGCGTTCCTTCAGCCAATGATATTTCTCTCGGAGCTCCTGAATAGCTGGAGTAAGGGCCGTAAGTTCTTGTAAAACGGCCTCCAACGGGGAGGAACCTCTGTCGACCTCTGACATGGCTGGATTATACTGTCACGGTCAGGAGTGAGGCCGAAATGCTGAGAGGGCTCCCCTTGCGGCCGAGCGCAGCACAACCCTGAAGTTGACACAGGGATGCAGTGCCCACAGTAGCACAGGTTGCCAGGTAGCAGCAGCAGAGGCCAAGTACGGAGTAAGCAGGCCTAGAAGGGCAACTGTGCTAGGAAGTCCGAGGGTAGACAGCGGAAGTCCAGAGAATAGTCAACAGGCCGGGATCAGGTGCAGGAAGCGGATCAGAAACGTCAGGTACAAGCCAGGAGTCAGAGCCAGGAGAACAACAGGAGCAGGTCAAGCAAGCCGGGTCGGTACACTGGAGATCAGAAAACAGGAAGCACGGGTACAGGTTTCACAGGAGAGCTGACGATAATCCAGCAATGCAGGAGTGTCAGGCGATCGTTTAAATGGACGAGATGACCGGGTCACGTCGTGAGCGCGTTGGAGCGATCGTACGTCTACGTCGAGTACGTTGAGTATTCGTGGCATCACCGCGTATGCCCGCCCGGTTAGACGTAGCGTCGGTCGTTCGTCTGGAAACTACCTTGCGCTTACGTAGGCGCCGACGCGCGTTAACACGAACGAACCTCGTGATATTGCGGCTATTTCCCTGACAGAAATGTTCTATTTGTGAGCAATTGCTTGCCCCATTTTTTTTTTATAAATTTTGAATCAAATAAAGAATATTTTCATAAAATGTATGCGTCATGGCACCAGTAAAATCTCTTTTCCTCATTATTCCTCAAATAATATTTTTCTGGGATGAAGGTGCCCTTGATCTGTAAACGTAGTTCACATATTCAAAGCTACCTATCCATAACTCCTCTATGGTTTCCTTGGTCAGAGGGGAAACAATCCGGTTGGATGTTGCCACCCCATGTGACTTTGGCAGCAGTCTTGGGTCAGGCAGAGCTCATTTAATGCCCTGGCTCCCAGGCTTGGCATGCATTAATGAGTTGGTATAGTAGGGACAGGTACCCTGCCTGCTAGGGGCAGTACTAGCATTAGGGAAAGGTTCCTGTTGAGGGGAGAGCACATAGGGTCGCAACCCTTTTACGGCATCCCACTTGGGCATGAGCCAGCCACGCCGCATTCTACACTCTTAACAGATGCGGTCAGTCCGGCTAAAACCTACTCTCTTCACATTGCTAGAAACTATGAGTGTACCTGGTTGGACAGCCTTCCCACCAGGCTTGCTGTGATTGTTGCTGTACAACTTGAATACAAATTTTCCATTGCGCCCAACTGTGTGAATTATTGCTGTTGCACCCCATCTACAAAGTGTTATCAGCCTTGCCCATTTCACCTCTGCAAAGGAAGACGCGCCTCACCCTATGTTGAGAAGATGAGGAAAGGTGGAGGAGTTCTGTAGTCCTAATTCATGGGTGCTCAACCTGTGGCCCTCCAGCTGTTGCGGAACTACAAGTCCCATGAGGCATTGCAAGCTGCTGAGAGTTACAAGAATGACTCCCAAAGGCAGAGGCATGATGGGATTTTTAGTTCTGCAACAGCTGGAGGGCCACAGGTTGAGCACCCATGTCCTAATACATTTCCCGTGCTAGAGTGGCAATGCTGGTTGCCCACAGATACAGCACAGTTAGTAAGTGTTGTCACTCTAGGTGTGTTACTGGAAGCATCACCAGGTAAAAAAAGAAAGTATTGAATACAAAACAATGCAGCTGTCATATCTAATGCCGCGTACACGCGATCGGATTTTCCGACAGGAAATGTTGGATGTGAGCTTGTTGGCGGTAAGTCCGACCGTGTGTATGCTCCATCGGACATTTGTTGTCAGACTTTCCACCAACAAATGTTGGCTAGCATGCTCTCAAATTTTCCACCAACAAATGTGTGTTGTCATACTTTCTGATCATGTGTACACAAGTCTATCAGACAAAAGTCCAAAGTACAAACACGCATGCTCGGAATCAAGGGCGAGCCGGAAGTGCTCGGTCTTGTAAAACTAGCGTTCGTAATGGAGATATCACATGACTATTGAACTTCCTTTTTATTGGCTCGCCGTACGTCTCGTATGTCACTACGTTTGTAATTGTTGGCCAACATTCGTGTGACCGTGTGTATACAAGACAAGTTGGAGCCAACAACCTTCAAACAAAATTCCACAGTTTTGTTGTCAGAAAGTCCGATCATGTGTACAGGGCATTAGGGTTGGTAAGCTGTATTACATATGGTTTTGTTCTTGGGTTTAGATGCACGATGAATGTGTTTTAAAAAAAAAGTACTACGGTCTTTGCTCTAACTGCAGTAGAGAAAAGTGAGGTCAGAATTTGGCTGCAACGTCTGGCAGGGATCTCTGGATGAGGAATAATAAAAAAAAAAGGCTAAAACTGAAATATCCACTATACATTTGGGTTGGCAGAGTCATTTACGCTTCTATGAATTCCACTACACGTCCACCTTTGAACCCAAACTGCTTACCAACCAATGTGCAAGGAAAAAAAAACACATGATTAGGGATGAATGGTCTACTCTTTGTTCCTCCTAATTTAGTGTTTTTTTGCATTTATTTAATTTTGTGTCCAGTCTTTTTGTTTGTATTTGATCATTTTTTGTCTGCTGTCATTTTTGTCTTATTTTTCTTTTAACTTTTTTTTTAAATCTTTTTTTTTCTGTAAAAAAGCAGAGAACAAAGAGGAGCCATTTTCTGGCATGAGGACAGTTCTAGGATAGCTGAAAGGAGCTTCCAAGACTCTCAAGAGCCATTTCAAGCCCACTGCACTCTTAAAGCAGATCTTCGGTTTAATTATTTATTTTAATTTGAAAGAATAATTCATTTTCTAACAGATGAGATGGTGCATGTCTGTTCTGTTTAAAAAAATAAAAAAAAATAAAAAAAAATAAAGGTTTTCTCCTTAACTTCGAAATAGAGTGTACTCTGCCTCCTGTCACATCCGTAGTGCACTATACACACCGGCTTATTGGGAATACTGATCTGCCTTCTTGTGGACTTTTCAGGCATAGACTTGTAGTATTTTATTAAACTTAACACTTAATCAAAAAATGATCACATAGTACTCATACAGACAATTATTTAAAAAATATATATATCTGTACCCATCACTTGGGGTGCATAACATACCCGAATTTCACAGAAATATATGTACTCAAACTGTAAAACATACAACAATTGATCATAGGCATACAGTGCTTCCTACGCGTTACAGAGTATAACTCCTTCTTCAGGGATAATCCCTGCAGAAGCAATCCCTGAAGAAGTGGGAAATCCCACTAGTAGTGAGCATACACATACTAGTTATTGTGTGTTGCTTGATTTTGAATCTATTATCTTTTCTTTTTCGCTTTGGGAATTAATACACTTTCCTGACTCAGCTAAAGATAACCTCTTCTGTTCCATCTTGTGCCTCATCCATGCCTGCACCATTTAACCACTTTACGACCGGCGCACGGCGATGTACGTCCATTTTTTGAAGAGGGATATCTCGGTAACAGCAGCAGCTGCTGCCACAACCGAGATATCCATCTCTTCAGGTGCCGGTCGCGTGTGCGATAATGGTGGTCTCTGTGGCGGGTTCGCCGCGAGATCACCGCTATCGGGGGAGGGAGAGGTGCCACCCCCCCTCCTGCCGCTCTCCGCCGCTTACCGGAGCCGTTGGTAGCGGCGGAGGCGATCAGGTCCTTTCCTGTGCTGGGTATAGAGACGAGTGAGGCTAAGATGGCCCCCACTCATCTCTATACCATAGGAGGGCGGAAGCGACGTCAAAACGTCACTTCCGCCCATACCCCTTAAAGGCACATTTTTTCAATGTCATTTTTTCAAATGACATTTTATTTTTATTTTTTTATTGCATTTAAGTTCAAATATGAGATCTGAGGACGTTTTTTCTATTACAAGGGATGTTTACATTCCTTGTAATAGGAATAAAAGTGATCCATTTTTTATTTTTTTAAAACAGTGTAAAAATAAATAAAATCAATTAAAATAAATAAGAAAAAATAAAAAAAAAAGGTTTTTAAAAACACCCCGTCCTGACAAGCTCACACGCAAAAGCGAGCGCATACTTGAGTAGCGCCCGCATATGAAAAAATGGTAGTCAAACCACACATGTGAGGTATCGCCGCGATCGGTAGAGTAAGAGCAATAATTCTAGCCCTAGATCTCCTCTGTAACCCAAAAAATGCAACCTGTAGAATTTTTTGGAGATTTTTGAGGCTAAAAGTTTGACACCATTCCACGAGCAGGCACAATTTTGAAGCGTGACATGTTGGATATCAATTTACTCGGCGTAACATTATCTTTCACATTATAAAAAAAAATTGGACTAATTTTACTGTTGTCTCATTTTTTTATTCAAAAAAGTGATTTTTTTTCCAAAAAAAGTGCACTTGTAAAACCGCTGCACAAATACGGTGTGAAAAAAAGTATTGCAATGACCGCCATTTTATTCTCTAGGGTGTTAGAAAAAAAACAATATAAAATGTTTGGGGGTTCTAAGTAATTTTCTAGCAAAAAAAAAATGTTTTAAACATGTAAACACAGAGTCTGAAAAAGAGGCCTGGTCCTTAAGTTGTTAAGCCTTCTGTTGAGGTGGTCCCGGTTTGTGCTCTTCTGATCGGTGCGCCCATCTGTCCTATCAGTCGGAGAGCCTTCTTCTTTTAATTCTTTCATGCTGCACCTACAGTGCCTTGCGAAAGTATTCAGCCCCCTTGAACCTTTTGCCACATTTCAGGCTTCAAACATAAAGATATAACATTTTTATTTTTTGTGAAGAATCACCAACACGTGGGACACAATTGTGAAGTGGAACGAAATCTATTGGATTTTTGAAACTAACTAATAAAAAAATGAAAAGTGGGACGTGCAAAATTATTTGGCCCCCTTGCGTTAATACTTTGTAGAGCCACCTTTTGCTGCGAATACAGTTGCAAGTCGCTTGGGGTATGTCTCTATCAGTTTTGCACATCGAGAGACTGAAATTCTTGCCCATTCTTCCTTGCAAAACAGCTCGAGCTCAGTGAGGTTGGATGGAGAGCGTTTGTGAACAGCAGTTTTCAGCTCTTTCCACAGATTCTCGATTGGATTCAGGTCTGGACTTGGACTTGGCCATTCTAACACCTGGATACGTTTATTTGTGAACCATTCCTTTGTAGATTTTGCTGTATGTTTGGGATCATTGTCTTGTTGGAAGATAAATCTCTGTCCCAGTTTCAGGTCTTTTGCAGACTCCAACATGTTTTCATCCAGAATGGTCCTGTATTTGGCTGCATCCATCTTCCCCTCAATTTTAACCATCTTCCCTGTCCCTGCTGAAGAAAAGCAGGCCCAAACCATGATGCTGCCACCACCATGTTTGACAGTCGGGATGGTGTGTTGAGGGTGATGAGCTGTGTTGCTTTTACGCCAAATATATCGTTTTGCATTGTGGGCAAAAAGTTCGATTTTGGTTTCATCTGACCAGAGCACCTTCTTCCACATGTTTGGTGTGTCTCCCAGGTGGCTTGTGGCAAACTTTTTTTTTTAACAATCAGGAGTGCTTTATTAAACATACACATAATACAAAATCTGCATACAAGGCATACTGTAACATCGTACCAAGGTCAGCAAAACAATCATAGTGAACACTGAGGATCTGTGAGCCAAAGGATAGCTATGACAATGATATAACCCTCTTAGGGGGGAAAAAAGGGCGAAGGCAAGACAGCCCATTCAGAAAAAGAAAAGAGGAAAGGAGGAAAAGAAAACAGGAAAAAAAAAAAAAAAAAAAAAAAAGGGGGGGGGGGGGGGGTGAGAGTAGAGAGGGGGGAGGAGATGCCAGAGAAAGGGGGGGGGGAGGAGAGGGAGCTCACCAGAGAGAGACAAGAAAACGCAAGAGGGGTAAGACACAGGGCACCTCGCCACCCTCCGCCCATTATTCAAGGGTAGGTCCAGTCCAAGGGGACCATACCTTGTCAAACTTCCAAGGACATCTCCTACTTAGATAAGTCAATTTGTAAAGAGGCAACACAGCATTGATTTTATTCTCCCATGCAGACACCCTAGGCGGCACTGAGGATGTCCATCGCACCAGAATCTCCCTCCTAGCATAGAAACAAAGGATAGAGATAAGGATCTTACTGTGGTGTGACCTCTGATCATCCTCTTGTACCCCCAGGAGAGCAAGCTCCGGAGTCCTAGGGACCGACAGTTCCATACGGACATTCATCTGTTCAAAAATCCCTTCCCAGAAGGGCGCTAGGGATGGGCACTCCCAAAACATGTGCAAAAACGAGCCAAGACACGTCCTGCAACGGGGGCAGTACGGGTCCCTGTCCGCATACATCCTAGATAATCTAACTGGAGTGAGATACACCCTATGAAGGAATTTAAGCTGCATTAGTTTGTCACCCGCCACTATCATTACCCTGGGACCATGATGTAAACAGTGCTCCCAATCTTCCCGAGTGAGCGACGGTATATCACCATGCCATGCCTCCCACAACCTAGCCATCCTGGGAATATCCTCTGGCAGTAAAACACCATACAAGGAGGAGAGGGGCTTTCGTAGTTCACCATCAGACAGAAGATCCTCCACTGGGTCCAACTGGAGCAGGGGGGGAACCGGGAATTGGGCCCTGGCTGCATGACGTAGTTGAATGTAACGGAAATACATCCAACCCGGTAGATCATGTTTCCCAGTCAGTTGTGTAAAAGTCAGTAGGGTGCCGTTAGGCATAATATCCTTGAGTGTCATTATCCCATACCTAGCCCACACCCGGTGGTCCGGAACCGTATGAAAGTGTTGCAAGTTAGGATTACCCCAGAGTGGCTGAGCAGGAGACCATCGCGCGGCAACCGAGAATCTACGCCTAGCCACAACCCACGCCTTCAAAGTAGTTTTTGTCGGGACAGGGAGATCAGAGTGAGCCCTCACCCCCTTATACACCAGATCCTGAAGATCTCGTCTGGTACCCACCCGCGCCGCCTCCACATGCACCGCAGCATTAGAGCGACTCCCATCCAACCACCAGTGCGCTGTAACCAATATTGCCGCCCAATAATAGGCCCGCACATCGGGGAGAGCAAGTCCCCCCAAATGTGTAGGAAGGCGCAATGTAGCCCTAGCCAGACGAGGGGTCATACCATTCCACAAAAAGGAGGTAAGGTATCCGTCCAGTTCACGAAAAAAGGAGGCCTGAACCCACACCGGACTATTTCTAAAAATGTAGTTGAGCTTGGGCAGCAGCACCATCTTAAAGATACTGATGCGACCCAGGAGGTTTAGTGGCAACCCAGCCCACGACCGAAATCGGTCTTTGACAAAACGTAATAAGGGGCTTATATTCAGTCTGTAATAATGAGTGGGATCTCTAGATACCAGCACCCCCAAATACTTAAAAGACGATACCCATTCCAAAGGGCCAGAATCCACGCCATCACCCATCCCTCCATCCAAGGGAAGCAAACTCGACTTCGACCAGTTAATACGGATACCGGAGTGAGCTCCAAACTGGTCGAAGATCCGTAAGGCGGCTCCTAATGAGGGACCAGCATCCCTCAGATAGAGCAGGGCATCATCCGCATACAGCGAAATCTTTTCTTCCACTCCGCCCACCACCAGTCCCTGAACTCCCGGGGACTCCCTGATGTAAATCGCCAGGGGTTCCAAGGCCAGGGCAAATAACCCGGGGGACAAAGGACACCCCTGACGCGTGCCTCTGTGGAGTGGAAACAGCTCCGAGAGTCGATCGTTGGTGCGCACCCTAGCCCGGGGCGCCCTGTAGAGCAATTGCAGCCAACGCAAAAAACCAGGGCCAAACCCAAAGCAACGAAGCACCTCCCAAAGGTATCCCCACTCCACAGAGTCAAATGCCTTTTCTGCGTCAAGGGACGCCACCACCCGGGAGCCACTATTGTCATGCGAGATAGAAAGATTAAGGAAAAGACGACGTATATTGATGTCCGTGCCTTTACCAGGCATGAAACCAGTCTGGTCGGCATGGATCAACTTCGAAATGACCGATGTGAGTCAGGTGGCCAGAACCTTCGCTAGTATTTTGCCATCTACATTTAGTAGAGATATGGGTCTGTAGGAGGAGCACTCCTGCGGGTCCTTACCCGGTTTGGGGATAAGGACAATGACCGCTTCTTCCATGGACTCAGGAAGGGCATCCGCCGCCCCGAGTCCCAAGAACAAGGCAGTAAGTTTAGGGGCAAGGAGCTCCATATTTTGCACATAGAATTCCGATGGTAACCCATCCATACCCGGGGCCTTACCCGGCTGAAGCGCCCCAATCGCCGCCTGCACCTCCTCCAGGGTAATATCTCCATCCAACATATCCCTATCCGTCCGGGATAGCACAGGGAAGGGGATCTGTTGCAAATAATTCCGCGTCTCTGCGGAGTCGGGCCCAGCACGAGAAGCATAGACCCCTCTAAAAAATTCAAGGAACCGAAAATTAATGGCAGCAGGGGAAGACAGTAGATCCCCAGTGACATCCCGAATCTGAGCTATATGTGTGGATCCCATCTGCCCCTTTGCCAGCCAGGCCAGCAGCCGCCCATTCCTATCACCAAATTCAAAGACCCGCTGCCTAGCATGCAACATAGATTTTTTAGTCTGTTCCACCCTACACAGCGAGAGCTCCCGCAACGCACCCCGCCACCGCAGGTAATTAGAACCGCTAGGATCCAAGATGTAGGTCGCCTCCCGCCTCCCAGCCTCCCCCTCCCGTTCCCGCACGGTCCGTTCAGCCTCCCTCTGCGCATGGGAAATATGGGAAATGAAAGCCCCCCTCGTCCAGGCCTTAAAAGGATCCCAGGCAGTCAGTACAGGTGTCGGTGCTCCATGAGCAGTCCAATACTGACAGAGTGCTTCAGTCATTGGTTCCAGAACCCTGTCATCCGTCACCCAGAAGCCCGACAAACGCCAGAGTCTCAGTCCAGGGGGGTCTATCCAGAGATAAGGTTAGGCACAGTGGAGAGTGGTCTGAAATACCCCTGGGCAAATGGCGGACCTCCTGCGTCCACACAAGCGCCCCGGAAGAGGCATAAACTAAGTCGATCCTGGATAGAGCTCTGTGTGATGCCGAGTGGCACGTATACTCCCGATCATGCGGGTGATAATGCCGCCACACATCAGTCAGAGCAAAGGTAGTGGCCCACTGCTGTAACTCAGAGGAAGACCTGTGCCCAAGGTGCAGTCTATCAAGATCATCCCTAGGAGTCAAGTTAAAATCACCAAATATAAGGATCTCCTGCGTGGAATAGCCCATCACCACCCGCATGATGTCATAAAGAACCGTCGAATCGGCTGGAGGGGGAAGATATAATCCCACCAAAACCACATTCCTTCCACAAATAGTCAGGTGCAGGATCACAAACCTTCCCCCAGGGTCAGTACGGACATCCAGAACCTGAGACGGGAGAGATCTCCGGATCAGTATACTAACCCCCCTAGCATAGTTCGAGTAAGTAGAATGGTAATGCGTGCCAACCCACGCCCTCCGGAGACCCAGGATCCGCTGGCCAAGCATATGCGTCTCTTGGAGAATACACACGTGGGGGGCATACCTCTGCAAGTACTTAAACACTAGAGACCTCTTAACAGCAGAGTTTAGCCCCCGCACGTTCCAAGACAAGATGGAAACATTAGCCATACTGTGCATTACAAAGCCATCGGACCCAGGCCGCCTCCCCCACCCCCAGCCACCAATCCCCAGAGATCACACCACAGTGCCTGTCACATACTGCCACAGTACCCATGTATAGATATGTACCCCCACAGGTTAGCTCATGCCTCGTATTACAATAGCAACTCCAAACAAAACAGCAAACAAAACCACAAAAAAACATAAAAACACAAAGCACAACCCCACCGTCTGCAACTGCAGACACGCAATCCCAAACCAAAACCCCCCCCCCCACCCCGCACCCCCCTAAAACTGGCGATGCATTGGTTCCCATACCCAATTACAAAAACGCAACAGTAAGAACTATCAAAGGGACGTTAGCTGACAGCAAAAATCCCCACCCTACAAGACAGTAGAGATGCTGGAACGCTAACATATTAACATTCTCCTAAGCACACTTAGAAGACAAACAGTCAAAGAGGGGGGAGGACATCCCGAGTACACAGTATCATACATATACATTCCCCCCCACCTCCCCCCCCCCCTCCGGATACCCTCCATAAAATAACCCCCCACCCACATGTCCAAACGTCCAGCCGCAAGGGCTTGTATACCCCCAGTCAACATGTAGGCATGTTCCCGGCCAGGCATCCAGCGTCACAAATAAAGAGGGGGGGGGAAGACCCCCCACCTGGTAACCCTCCGTTCCCTGCTGGCAAAGCCCATGAGAGCAGAAAGGGAGCACGCCACCCCCACCCAAAACCAATACATGAACCCAAGTTCAGCATTCAGGCAGAACGACATGTCCACAGGCAGGGAAGGGGCTCTGTGCCACAGTAACAGATAGGACAGTACCTCATCCGATGCAGTTGGCCAGCCTGCGCAAAAGGCACCACCAGCAGTGTAAAAAAAAGGAAAAAGTGAGGAATACAGCCAGAGCACCTAAGTAAACAGGGGAATAGAGAGAGCAGTGGGACAAAATAGGAGCTGGCACTCTTCACCCCGGGGGGGCAAGGTCTCCAACCACGCGGCCGCGTCCCGCGGCGAGGTGAAAAATTGCACTGTCTCTCCATCTTGGACCCGCAACTTGGCAGGGAACAGGACACTGTACTTAATATTTCTCGCCCGCAAACCCGCCTTCACTTGGTCAAACGCACGGCGGAGCTTCTGCGTCTCCATGGAGTAGTCTGGAAAGAAGAGAAGCTTGGCATTGTGGTACAATAGGTCACCCTCTCTCCTGGCGGCCCGTAGTGCTTCATCCCGGTCTCGGAAATTCAACATGCGGAAGATTAGCGTCCGTGGACGAGCTCCGGGCGGTCCGGGGGCAGGAGGCACGCGGTGCGCCCGCTCCACAGTATAGTACGGGGAGAATTGTGCGTTCGGTAGCAGGGACCTTAGCAACTCCTCCACGAACACTGTCGGGTTCTTCCCCTCCTCACCTTCCGGCAGACCGACAAGGCGGAGGTTATTCCTCCTATTCCTGTTCTCGGCGTCGTCCACTTTGTACTCCAGGGCGCGAACCCGAGTCTGGAGGGAGCGAATGGAGGCAGTGTGCTCCGCCACTGTGTCCTCTGTCAAGCCAGACCTGTGTTCAACCTCCGTCACCCGAGACCGTAGTTTGTCCAAGTCCTGCCTGATGAGCCCGACATCTAGCTGCACCGCTTCGATCTTATTGGTGAGGGTCGCCTGACAGGTGGCGATCGCTGCCATCACTTCTTGAAAGCCAAGCTGTCTCTCCTCCGTCGGGTCCGCCATCTCCGTCTGTGAGGCCATGTTCTGCAGACACCTCGAGGAGGCCGCACGCGGGACCTCTTGCGACCCAGAATTCTCAATAGGCAGCGGGAAATGGAGTCTCTTGCCCCTGTGTCTTATTTTGGAGGACATCTGCCGCAAGATAGGCAGTGTATATAGCCCACAGGCTGTCCAGAGTCAGGATAAAGACAGGATATCCAGCAGAGCTCTAAATCTTGCTGCCTCCTAGATCGCCATCTTGGCCACGCCCCCTTGTGGCAAACTTTAGACGAGACTTTTTATGGATATCTTTGAGAAATGGCTTTCTTCTTGCCACTCTTCCATAAAGGCCAGATTTGTGCAGTGTACGACTGATTGTTGTCCTATGGACAGACTCTCCCACCTCAGCTGTAGTTCTCTGCAGTTCATCCAGAGTGATCATGGGCCTCTTGGCTGCATCTCTGATCAGTCTTCTCCTTGTCTGAGCTGAAAGTTTAGAGGGACGGCCAGGTCTTGGTAGATTTGCAGTGGTCTGATACTCCTTCCATTTCAAAATGATCGCTTGCACAGTGCTCCTTGGGATGTTTAAAGCTTGGGAAATCTTTTTGTATCCAAATCCGGCTTTAAACTTCTCCACAACAGTATTACGGACCTGCCTGGTGTGTTCCTTGGTCTTCATGATGCTCTCTGTGCTTTCAACAGAACCCTGAGACCATCACAGAGCAGGTGCATTTATACAGAGACTTGATTACACACAGGTGGATTCTATTTATCACCATCAGTCATTTAGGACAACATTGGATCATTCAGAGATCCTCGCTGAACTTCTGGAGTGAGTTTGCTGCACTGAAAGTAAAGGGGCCGAATAATTTTGCACGCACCACTTTTCAGTTTTTTATTTGCTAAAAAAAAGTTTAAAATATCCAATAGATTTCGTTCCACTTCACAATTGTGTCCCACTTGTTGGTGATTCTTCACAAAAAATTAAAATGTTATATCTTTATGTTTGAAGCCTGAAATGTGGCAAAAGGTTGAAAAGTTCAAGGGGGCCGAATACTTTCGCAAGGCACTGTATCTGCACCTTTTGGTCTTTCCCATTACACCTTTTTGGGTCCATGTGTTCTTTTGGGCATATTGCTACACATAGAACTTGCATATTGGATTATCCCTGAAGAAAGAGTTAGGAAACGCGTAGGAAACACTGTATGCCTATGATCAATTGTTGTATGTTTACACTTTGAGTGCATATATTTCTGCAAATTTCGGGTATATTATGCACCCCAAGTGATGGGCACAAATATATATATATTTTTCAAATAATTGTCTGTACTAGTACTATGTGATCATTTTTTGATTAAGTGTTAAATTAAATAAAATACTTTATACTTTTTTGACATAATTGTATGCCTCACAGTCTATGCCTGAAAAGTCCTGCCCTTATCTTGTACCATAATTCAGTTTGGGATGTTGGCTGGCATATAGCAGACTATCTTACAACCTCCTTCTCTTTGAAAAATTCAAAATCGAGCATCAGAATGAGGAAGAAAGGAGATTTAAGGGACTTTGAGCATGGTATGGTTGTTTGTCCCAGACGGGCTGGTCTGAGCATTTCAAAAACTGCTGATATACTAAAACTAAATTTTCATGCACAATCCTATCTAAGGTTTAAAGAGAATGGTCTGAAAAAGAGAAAATATCCAGCTAGCGACCGTTGTATGGGCAAAATGCCTTTTTGATGTCAGAGGAGAATGGGCAGACGATAGAAAGGCAACAGTAACTCAAATAAGCACTTGTTACAACCACGGTATGCAAGAATACCATCTCTGAATGCACAACACATCGAACCTTGAAGCAGATGGGCTACAGCAGCAGAAGACCACACCGGGTGCTACTTCTGTTAGCTAAGAACAGCAAACTGACACTACAATTTGCACAGGCTCACCAAAATTGGACAATAGAAGATTGGAAAAATGTTGCCTGGTCTGGGGACTCTCATTTCCAGCTGCAACATTTAGATTGTAGGGTCAGAATTTGGCGTAAACATCATGAGAGCATGGATCCATCCTGTCTTGTATCAAAGGTTCAGACTGGTGGTGGTGGTGGTGTAATGGTGTGGGGGATATATTCTTGGCACACTTTGGGGCCCTTAGTACTAACTGAGCATTGTTTACACTCAGGTTTACCTGAGTATTGTTGCTGACCATGTCCATCCCTTAATGACTACAGTGTACCCATCTTCTGATGGCTCCTTCCAGCAGGATAATGCACCATGTCACAAAGCTCCAATCATCTCACCACTGGTTTCCTGAACATGACAATGAGGTCACTGTACTCCAATGGTCTCCACACTCACCAGATCTCATCCAACAGGGTACCTTTGGGATTTGGTGCTATCATGTCATTATGGACCAAAATCTCTGAGGAATATTTACAACACCTTGTTGAATCTATGTCATGAAGAAGTAAGGCAGTTCTGAAGGCAAAAAGGGGTCTAATAATACCTAATAAAGTGGCTGGTGAGTGTAACTTTTTTTTTTTGATTACAAACGTTTTTATTGGTGGTAAAAGAAGCATAAGTAGATCAACAGACACCAGTACATGACAGCATCAATGGAGAGCATAATGGATATACACATCATACAAATGTTGCTGGCACAGCAGCGGTCCAAGCCCAACAAGGAACATTTAAAAAAGTGATTAACGTACACAGCCTGGAACGTATGCACCAGACGATGCTTATCAAGTGCAAAGATGTACATAATAGAGAGTTAGTAAAACAAGGGGAAATAAAAGAAACATAAACAAAAAGTTAACCTTGCAATAATCATTGCTATTGACTTCACCGACAGATAGCTAATACACTACAGTACTGTTTACAAGCTGGCGCTAGTCTCAGGTCCGGATCAAAGATATAGGAGAATAAACCAACAAAAAGGTATCAATATACAAATGCAATGGGATCGCCCGGACACCGGTGTAACACCTACTAAGGGATATGCGGGGAGGGAACCCCCATAGGACCGGAACACTCCGGCCATTCGAACCATTTGGCAGTATGGATATGCATGGTGTCCATAATGGTGTGATGTACCCGTTCCATTAGACGGATAGCGTCCATCCTACCAAGAACCCCCGACCAGGAGGTAACTTGCGAGCGCCAATGTAGCGCTATCGTCCAGTGGACAGCACAGAACAGTGTATTGATCAACCTTTGGGTGGGGCGGGAAACCCCTGCTATAGGAGCGAACAACAGACAGTGTGCAGGTGACAAATCAACCACGGATCCCACAATCGAGGACACCGTGGTGCGTACCTGATCCCAAACCCCCCGGAGCTGGGGACAGCTCCAGAAAATATGGACCAGAGAGCCTGTATCCGGGCAACCCCTAAAACAGCGATCAGGAACCGTGGGGTAAAACCTGTGAATCCTATCCGGGGTGAGGTACCACCGAGTATGAAGCTTCACAACGGTGTCCTTCACCGCCATAGATCTAGCACACTTATGCATATTCACAAGCATCACACTCCATTCCTCAGGCGTGAACTCTGTGTCTAAATCAGCCTCCCAGAGGCACATCGCCCTAGTTTTCTCTGGCATTTGGGATTCCAGAAGGTGTTTGTACACCGTAGAAATAATACCCCTGTCTCTGGAGTGTCTATAGCATAAAGATTCAAATTGGGTATTAGAGATGTCACCTAAAGAACTATAATGTGTCTGAAAAAAGTGTCTAATCTGGAGATATTTGTAGAATTCGGCCCTTGGCACCTCATGTTGTGATTGGAGTTGTGAAAAGGAGGTGAAGGCACCTCGTCTACCAGAAAGGTCCCGCAGAGTGACCAAAGACCTTTGGATCCACCATCTGAAGGCAACAGGAGACCCAAACGCCAGGGGGAATCTCCTATCGCCCAAAAACGATGCCAAAGTAGGCCTGTTAGGTCGCAGTCGAGATTTAGTCTTATACAGTGACCAGAGGTATAAGGAGCTACTCACTATGTTATTGAGAGGGGCTAAGTCCCTTGGACGGAGATTCTCCTGCCACAGGACACCCGGGAGGAAATAAGGTCGCAAAGACTGAGTTTCAAATTGCAACCACGGTATACCAACCGTTGGAGCATGCCATTGAGCTGTCTGGGCCAACCTGGCCGCTAAGTAATATAGCCATACATCTGGGAGTCCCAAGCCGCCCTGTAAAAGTGAGCGATGTGTCAGATGTCTCCCTAGCCTGGGCCTCTTTCCCAGCCATAGAAAAGTGTTAATATCGCGTTGTAGCGAGGTGAGGGCTTGGCGTGACACATAGATAGGGAGAGCCCTGAAGTAATATAAAAGTTTCGGCACAATAGACATTTTAACCGCTACCACCCTCCCAATCAAAGGGATACGAAAAGTTGACCACAAACGTAGCCACCTCCGAACCATTGTAAAGGCCGGAGGATAGTTGGCGCTATAGATTTCTGGTAAGGAAGGAGCTAGCTGGACCCCTAGGTATAAAATGGTGTTTTTAGAGAGAGAGAGACCAAAATATGAGCGCAAATTAGAAACTTCTGCAGGGGTAAAGTTGATAGGAAGGGCAGCACACTTAGCTATATTCACCCCCAAGCCCGAAAGCTTGTGAAAGGTGCCCAAGAGCTCCAGAAGATTGGGAAGAGCTATCAAAGGATTGGGTAAAAACAATAGGACATCGTCCGCGTAAAGGCTAAGCTTGTACTCCCCTTCCTCTTTCAAGTAACCACCTATGTTTGGATTAGTAACAATGGCCCTGGCAAGGGGCTCCAGAGCCAAGGCAAATATAAGTGGGGACAGGGGACAGCCCTGGCGGGTGCCCCGACTTATAGGGAAAAATTCGGAGGAACTACCGGGGAGTTTGATCCTAGTATGGGGTCTATGATACAGTGCTTTAAAACCATTAATGAATTCGCCCCCAAATCCAAACCTGGCCAAGACCCGGTCTAGATAGGGCCAGAGGACACTGTCGAACGCTTTTTGGATATCCAACCCGAAAATCAAAACTTTACGGGAGAAAAGGTTCGCATCTTGAATGATATTCGTTGCCAAACGAATGTTATCAGTGATCTGCCTATTGGGGATAAAACCAGTCTGCTCCGGTGACACAAGGGCACCTACAATAGGGGCCAATCTATTTGCCAATATCTTTCCTAGTATTTTAATGTCATTATTTAACACCGAAATGGGCCTAAAATTCTGGGGTAGGGAGTGGTCTTTATGGGGTTTGGGGATCAGGGTCATATTAGCATGCAACATCTCGTCAGGGAGAGTCTGTCCTTGCAGCGTCTGATTAATGAGTCTGGACAATTTAGGGGCCAGGATCTGTGAAAATTTCTTGTAATACGTGGAGGTGTAGCCATCCGGGCCAGGGGCTGTAGAGGATTTGAGTGTCTTAATAGTGTCCAACACCTCCTGTTCGGTGCAGGGGGCGTTAAGTGTGGCCCGCTGTGCATCGGAAAGGGATGGAAGGGGGAGCGAGTTCAGCCACTCATCTACATTATCCGGCATTGGATGCGAGGGGGAAGATAAAAGATCTCGGTAGAAGGATGAGAAAATTTTGAGCACCTCATTAGGGTGTGAAACCAGAGTACCTTTGTCATTTTTCAATTTATAAACATGAGTAGGTTGTAAAGATTGGTGTAGTTTACGCGAAAACATCTTGGAAGCCGTGTTACTATGTAGCAGAAATCTAGCTTTTGACCACCGAAGTGATTTCTCGGTACGTTCCGAGAGGATATTGTCTAGTTCGGTACGCTTTTGATTAATCAACAGAAGGACATCAGGGGAATGTGCCTGTACGTGGGACTGGTAGAGGGCACGCAGCTCACGTGTGAGGGCCTGAATCTTAGCATTACATTGTTTCTTCCTAGTGACTGCTATTTCAATCAAACGACCACGGAGAACCGCTTTATGAGCGGTCCAAAGAACCTGGGGTGAGATGTCCGGGGTGTCATTGATCGCGAAGTAGTCTGCTAGGTGGCTCTCAATCTGAGTATGGGTAGTGGGGTCTGAGAGTAAGGAATCATTCAATCGCCAGGAGGCAAGAGAGGGGGAGAGGCCCACGTGGGAGGTATGAAAGGCTACAATCTGATGGTCAGACCATGGGCACGGGTGGATAGTAGTGTGTGTGGAATTGGCCAAAAGAACCGGGGAAGCAAAAATATAATCAAGCCTAGCGTAGCTATCGTGAGGGTGAGAGTAGTGTGTATATTCACGAGCTCCAATATTAAGGGCCCTCCAGGTGTCAATAAGCTGCAAACCATCCAATGCTTTAGAGAGAAATTTAGGGAAAACCCTAGCACTATGTGACGTTCGGCTTCTATCCTCCGCATGATTAGCCACTAAGTTGAAGTCTCCACCTACTATCAGGTGGGGGGAGATGTATCTGTCGAGAGTACGTAGGAAAAGGTGATAGAAGGCACTCTGTGCATTATTAGGGGCGTACAGATTAGCAATCGTTACCTCCTTACCCTGCAATGTACCCTGAACAATTAGAAACCTGCTATCCTGATCTTTAAACACATGTGAGGGTTCAAATGAAACAGAATTACGAATATAAATTGCCACTCCTCTGGTCCTGGAATCAAATGTAGTAGTGTAATGTAATTTATATGACTTATCAAAAAATGTGGGGCAGGCCCCCGAGGAGAAGTGCGTCTCCTGTAGTAAGATGATATCCGCCCCAATACGTTTATAGTATCGGAAGGCTTTCCTCCGTTTGTGAGGGGAGTTAAAACCTCTCACATTATGTGAGATAACACGGAGACCCATATCCGCCAGTGTTCAACCGCAAAGGTGCGGGTGATCCGCGGGGAGAATTGGGGTTAAAATGGTTGAGTCCAAAACCAGAGGGGCCCGCATGTGCCAATATCAGGCCCAATCTAGTACCTATGGGGCCATCAGGAGGTCCGACATGAATCGGAGATCCATCAGCCCCGAGTTTATAGGCAAAGAAAATACATTCCGTCGTGAAGTCAGCAAAGCAAATAAACATAAACATAAAAATAGAACTTAACACTCTATGGGGTCTGGTTGGAAAGTCCAGCCGGACCAAGAAAATTGTGTAAATACTAGGCCTTACGGCCCAACTGCCACCTGCTACACACATGTCCCACAGTGGGTGAAAATCGTTAGTCAACTGGGAGACTATAACAAGATGAGTGTGTCCAAAAAGCCTGATACTCAGGTCTCTGGGACTAAGGATACGTGAGGAATGGTGTGCAGGTATGGAAGGGGGGAAGCGCAGCTACGAATGTCAGAGAGGGTGAGGCCACAGGGAGGTAACGAAAAAACAAAGTCAATTTCCTCAGCCTCCCGGGACATGGAGAAAACAGATGATGTAGTAGCCGAGCACCTGTTGAGCATTAGAAAATGGGGGCATTGGGAGATACAAGGACAGACGAAGGGAGGAATTCTGAAGAGGTCACGGTATGGAGAAACAGACCTCAAACATCCGGAAGTGGCTGGAGTCTGCGAGACCTTCTGTCCCTTTGAGGCGATGGTGTAGCCCAGATAGGGGATGGTCGCGGGGTCGGTGGGTGGCGAGGCGAATGTTGTCGTTCCAGAAGACCCAGCTTCACCAAAATATCTTTGCCTTCGGATATCGTAGAGGCTATGTAGGTAGAACCGTTATGAGGCACAATCAGTTTGAACGGGAAACCCCAGCGGTACCGTATGTGGGCAGACTGCAAGGAGGAGGTAATCTCCTTCATCTTCCTTCGCTTCTCTAGTGTTGCCGGTGAAATATCCGGGTAGATCTGGACAGAAGCTCCGTCCAGTTGGATCCGAGGCATGTTTCGTGAGGCACGAAGGATTTCCTCCTTTATAAGGTAGTCCTTGAGACACATTACTATATCTCTGGGCGGCTTATCGGGAGGAGGTTTGGGTCTCAGAGCGCGATGTAGACGATCGCATGTAAAGGCTTCGGTAGACTGGTTCGGAAGTAGAAGTTGAAACAGACGAACGATCGTGGCCGGGAGGTCGGTCACCGACTCGGGGATACCTCGCACACGAACGTTATTCCTCCTGTTGCGGTTGTCAAGGTCCTCTAAGTGGTTTTGAAGTTGAACGACCGTGTCACCGAGCAGCTCATGATCCCTTCGTAAGTCCGAATAGGCAAGGTGCAGTTCGTCGTGCTTAACTTCCAGGAGGTCTGTCCTATTGCCCAGGGCCGCCATTTCCTGAGAAATCAAGCTCGTGGATTTATGCAGCTCCGCTTGGAATTTCTTCGCCAGCCTATCGTACATAGAGGACAGGCTGTCCTCCAAATCCGCTTTAGTGAGAGCGTCGCCCATGCCGTGGAGCGGGCCCGCTGGACGCGAGGCTGCATCGGCCTTGGGGGAATGGGCGCCATCTTGGGACATGTCTGGCCCGTCCGAGGTCCGTAGAAGGTAGGCCGTAAGAGAGCGTTGAGCGGTCTTCCGCTTGCTTTTCTTAGATGTCGGCATGCACAAGTGGTCCCGCAGGCGATTCCCGTTATTTGTGGACCAAAAGTCGGGCCCAATCGTCCTGGGGAGTGATATAACTTCTCCGTAGCCCCGGGAGCTCAGAGACCTAGCTGCTGCCTCGTTTCCCGCCGCGCATGCGCCCCTGGTGAGTGTAACTTTAAGATGAACGGGTCATGCAGCAGTTCCAGCATGGTTGCAGTCTGATTCCTGATCACAGTTCTTACCAGTAGGTCCTAATCCCTTAGTTGGATTTACATTAAAGTGTGCAGCATGAGAAGACACTTTGGTAGGATAAAGCAGAGGAAAGAACTTCAGCAGGGAGATTTGACCCCCTGGTACTTCTTGGACTTACCAGAAACCAGTGATTGAGCCAGTCCACCTATGATGAACTATGAGTTTGAGTCAACTAAAAAGCTGTAGTTATACAGCTGAAGAAACTTGACTAACCCTCACACACAAAATCTACCATTCAGAACATTCTAGACCAGGGTTAGGCAAACCCCGGCACTGGTGCCAGAAGCGGCATGCAAAGCTTCTTTTGCCGACACTCCCTCCCCATCAGCAGAACATGGAAGTGTCAGTGAGACACTAATGTATTCCAATAGCAGAATTCCCCACGCCGCACCTGCAATGAGGTGGAAGCACTGCGCCCCTCACATTGGAACAGATGGGAAACATTGTTTCGTTCTCTAACTTTGCTGTAGCTGCGATTGTCAGATTTTGTGATGGGGAAGAGATTGGGTGCAGTTTCGAGGAGGAGGAGGACTGTCATTGGCAACTGCTAAAGCCAATCGCAGTCATGCTAGCCCCATCCACCATCTGAATCAATTATTCCTGAACCTTTCCGTCGCTTACTACTGAACCCCGGCACTCTGTGTCCCTTTAAGACGCAGCCAGTATTCAGCACAATGAACATCACACCCAACTTTTGCTGCAGTGCAGAGCTCCACACGGTTTCTCAGCTGCGGGGGCCCAACTTATGATCCTGCACACAGGCCCACCGCTTTCAGAAAATACCCCTGGACCTGAGCTCATCATTGCACATCCATTCCAGATGCTTATATGTGACATCACATACATCACATATACCACATACAAGCACGTGGGCTGGATGCGAAAGGTGGATGGATCAGCAGGATGAGTGTGCCAGGACAGGTAGATGTGCCTCATCATAGCTTCCTTTCACCACTTTGCATATCACGCCCATCATAGATGAGAAGAGGGTACAATGCTGGAGCATATGAGAAGAGGGTACAATGCTGGAGCATATGAGAAGAGGGTACAATGCTGGAGCATATGAGAAGAGGGTACAATGCTGGAGCATATGAGAAGAGGGTACAATGCTGGAGCATATGAGAAGAGGGTACAATGCTGGAGCATATGAGAAGAGGGTACAATGCTGGAGCATATGAGAAGAGGGTACAATGCTGGAGCATATGAGAAGAGGGTACAATGCTGGAGCATATGAGAAGGGGGTACAATGCTGGAGCATATGAGAAGAGGGTACAATGCTGGAGCATATGAGAAGGGGGTACAATGCTGGAGCATATGAGAAGGGGGTACAATGCTGGAGCATATGAGAAGGGGGTTCAGCAGTAGGACAGATGGGCAGGGGAGTTCGGCGTTGGGCCTGATGGGCAGGGGAGTTCGGCGTTGGGCCTGATGAGCAGGGGAGTTCGGCGTTGGGCCTGATGAGCAGGGGAGTTCGGCGTTGGGCCTGATGAGCAGGGGAGTTCGGCGTTGGGCCTGATGAGCAGGGGAGTTCGGCGTTGGGCCTGATGAGCAGGGGAGTTCGGCGTTGGGCCTGATGAGCAGGGGAGTTCGGCGTTGGGCCTGATGAGCAGGGGAGTTCGGCGTTGGGCCTGATGAGCAGGGGAGTTCGGCGTTGGGCCTGATGAGCAGGGGAGTTCGGCGTTGGGCCTGATGAGCAGGGGAGTTCGGCGTTGGGCCTGATGAGCAGGGGAGTTCGGCGTTGGGCCTGATGAGCAGGGGAGTTCGGCGTTGGGCCTGATGAGCAGGGGAGTTCGGCGTTGGGCCTGATGAGCAGGGGAGTTCGGCGTTGGGCCTGATGAGCAGGGGAGTTCGGCGTTGGGCCTGATGAGCAGGGGAGTTCGGCGTTGGGCCTGATGAGCAGGGGAGTTCGGCGTTGGGCCTGATGAGCAGGGGAGTTCGGCGTTGGGCCTGATGAGCAGGGGAGTTCGGCGTTGGGCCTGATGAGCAGGGGAGTTCGGCGTTGGGCCTGATGAGCAGGGGAGTTCGGCGTTGGGCCAGATGAGCAGGGGAGTTCGGCGTTGGGCCAGATGAGCAGGGGAGTTCGGCGTTGGGCCAGATGAGCAGGGGAGTTCGGCGTTGGGCCAGATGAGCAGGGGAGTTCGGCGTTGGGCCAGATGAGCAGGGGAGTTCGGCGTTGGGCCAGATGAGCAGGGGAGTTCGGCGTTGGGCCAGATGAGCAGGGGAGTTCGGCGTTGGGCCAGATGAGCAGGGGAGTTCGGCGTTGGGCCAGATGAGCAGGGGAGTTCGGCGTTGGGCCAGATGAGCAGGGGAGTTCGGCGTTGGGCCAGATGAGCAGGGGAGTTCGGCGTTGGGCCAGATGAGCAGGGGAGTTCGGCGTTGGGCCAGATGAGCAGGGGAGTTCGGCGTTGGGCCAGATGAGCAGGGGAGTTCGGCGTTGGGCCAGATGAGCAGGGGAGTTCGGCGTTGGGCCAGATGAGCAGGGGAGTTCGGCGTTGGGCCAGATGAGCAGGGGAGTTCGGCGTTGGGCCAGATGAGCAGGGGAGTTCGGCGTTGGGCCAGATGAGCAGGGGAGTTCGGCGTTGGGCCAGATGAGCAGGGGAGTTCGGCGTTGGGCCAGATGAGCAGGGGAGTTCGGCGTTGGGCCAGATGAGCAGGGGAGTTCGGCGTTGGGCCAGATGAGCAGGGGAGTTCGGCGTTGGGCCAGATGAGCAGGGGAGTTCGGCGTTGGGCCAGATGAGCAGGGGAGTTCGGCGTTGGGCCAGATGAGCAGGGGAGTTCGGCGTTGGGCCAGATGAGCAGGGGAGTTCGGCGTTGGGCCAGATGAGCAGGGGAGTTCGGCGTTGGGCCAGATGAGCAGGGGAGTTCGGCGTTGGGCCAGATGAGCAGGGGGGGTTCAGCAGTAGGACAGAAGAGCAAGTAGGACAGAAGAGCAGGGAGTACAGTGTTAGGCCAGATGAGCGGGGGGTTAGTGTTGGGGCAGATGAGAAGAGGGTTCAGTGGTGGGACAGAAAAGCAGGTTGGTAGAGCAGTGGGGCATATGTGAAAGGAGGTGCATTAGTGGTGACAGATGAGCAGCGGGTTACAGTGATGGGGCAGGAGAGCAGGGGGGACAGAGGTGGGGCAGAAGAGCAGGGGAGTATAGAGGTGAGACAGCTGTGCAGAAGGTCCATTGGTGGTGCAGATGAGAAAGCGGGTTACAGTGGTGGGGCAGATGAGCAGATGGGTTCAGTGTTAGGACAGATGAGAAGGTGATTCAGTAGTGAGACAGAAGAGCAGGGGGATACGGCGGTTGTGCAGATCTGCAGGGAGGTACAGTGGTGGGGCAGATAAGAAAAAGGGGTACATTGATGGGGCAGATGAGCAGGGGGGTACAGTGTTGGGGCAGAATAGAAAAGAGGTACAGTGGTGGGAGGGATGAGAAGGGGGTACAGCGGTGGGACAGAAAAGCAGGTTGGTACAGTGATGGGGCAGATGAGATGGGGGTTACAATGGTGGGACAGATGAGCGGGAGTTCAGTGTTGGGGCAGAATAGAAAGGAGGTACATTTGTGGGACAGATGAGCAAGGGGTTACAACGGTGGGACAGAGGAGCAGAGGGATGCAGAAGAGAAAGGAGGTACATCAATGGAACACATGAGCAGGGGGTTACAGGTGTAGGGCAAAAGAGCAGGGGGTACAGTGGTGGGGCAGATGAGAAAGGGGGTTACAGTGGTGGGGCAGATGAGAAAGGGGGTTATAGTGGTGGGGCAGATCAGCAGGGGGTTACAGTGGTGGGGCAGATCAGCAGGGGGTTACAGTGGTGGGGCAGATCAGCAGGGGGTTACAGTGGTGGGGCAGATCAGCAGGGGGTTACAGAGGTGGGGCAGATCAGCAGGGGGTTACAGAGGTGGGGCAGATCAGCAGGGGGTTACAGAGGTGGGGCAGATCAGCAGGGGGTTACAGTGGTGGGGCAGATCAGCAGGGGGTTACAGTGGTGGGGCATATGTGCAGGGGGTTACAGTGGTGGGGCATATGTGCAGGGGGTTACAGTGGTGGGGCATATGTGCAGGGGGTTACAGTGGTGGGGCATATGTGCAAGGGGTTACAGTGGTGGGGCATATGTGCAGGGGGTTACAGTGGTGGGGCAGATGTGCAGGGGGTTACAGTGGTGGGAGAGATTTCCAGGGGGACAGTGATCTGAGGCGTGAAGATGCATGATGTTAATTTCTTACTAAAGTCGTTTACAGCATTTTATAAAAAAAAATTTTTCATGATTAAGAATGTGAAGTTGATATTTTTTGTTATAAAATCGGCACACTCAATTTCTTTCAAAACATTTTTCGGCACACTGTGCTCAAAAGGTTGCCTACCCCAGTTCTAGACCATGTCGATCAGAATTAAATATAGACATTTGACTGTCTAAATAGATGCATCCCCCACTTATTGACCACCAACCCACATACACACTCAACCTCCACAGAATTATTATATTAAACAGCAAGGCAAATATATGGATTACACACGACGATTGTCTTTTAACTCAAATTAAACAGGGAACACTCAACCTATTTGCTTTATATGTTTGCGTTAATATTTCCCTTCCTAGGATACCTATTCCCTGCATTCGTCATTTCTTCCACCTTGACCTCTGCAATCCAATTCCATCAAGAACCAATTAACTCCACATTTGGAAAGGTATACTCAGATGTATGGGACACACTGATGCACGCATCTCTAGGTTGTGTTAATTCTGGTGCGTGTATTTCATTTATACAGCTCCAGAAATGTGACGGTACACATCTGTCCAGAAAAATGCAGCACTGTAGTGTATAGTCAGGACAGACATCTCATGAGTGGGAGAGAGGAAAAGACAGGAAAAAGAGAGCATAACAAAAGAAAAGAAAAAGATAAAAAGACGAGTGAAGGGGAAAAAAGAGGGGGGGGGAAGAGGGGGGGAGAGAGAGAAGAGGAGGGAGAGCAAAAAAGGAGAGGAAAAGAAAAGGGCAGAAAAGGAATAGAGCAAAAAAAGTAAAGGAAAAGGGCAAGTAAGGAAAGGAAAGGGAAAAGAGCAAAAAAAGAAAGAAATAGGAAAAGAGAGCAAAAGGGAAAGTAAAAAAAAAAAACTGTAAAAAAGGAAAAAGGAGAAGAAGGGGAAAGACAGAGCAAAAAAAGGGGCAAGAGAGAGCAAAAAGGGGCAAGAGAGAGAGAGAAAGAGAGAAAAGGGGAAAAGAGAGAGCAAAAGGGGGAAAGAGAGAGAAAGAGAGAGCAAAAAGGGGAAAGAGAGAGCAAAAAGGGAAAGAGAGAGCAAAAAGGGAAAGAGAGAGCAAAAAGGGAAAGAGAGAGCAAAAGGGGAAAGAGGGAGCAAAAAAGAGAGGAAAAGAAAAGAGCAGGAAAGGAAAGGAAAAAAGGCAAAAAAGGAAAGGAAAAGAGCAAAAATAGAAAAGAAGGAAAAGAGTGAAAAGGAAAGGAAAGGAAAAAAAAAAAGCGCAAAAAGGAGAAGAAAGGAAAAAAGGAAAAAAAAAAAAAAAGAGAAGGAAAAGAAAAAAGAAAAAAAAAAAGAGAAGGAAAAAAAAAAAAAAAAGAGAAAGGAAATAAAAAAGGAAGACGGAAAAAAAGAAAAAAAAAAAAAAGAGAAAGAAAGAAAAAAGAAAAAAAAAAAGAAATGAGAAAAAAGGAAAAGAAAAGAGAAGGAGATTTTTTTGACACTTCCAGTTTGGGACTAGTAGTGCCACACAGTTTGCATCAAAAAACAAGGAGAGGGGCTTCTCTGACTATATATCGAAAACACTTTAATAGTAAAACAATATCCACCCACATGAAGAAAGTATTGTTGAGTGCATCTCTGGGCTGAGCAGGTGGGACAACCAAGCCACAGTGAGTCCGCTTGTTGCTGGCAAAGTGATTTTACTTTCCAGCCTCTCCCAAAAACTTTGGAAAAAATGTATGTTAAAATTAAGAAGGGTTATGGGACTTTAAATGAAGCGCATACAATTATACGACTCCATCCCTATATCTTGAACTGAGAAAAGATCCGTGATAATGTATTTATTTGCAGACAACATGAACTGCAATATGTTCATATATAAGTATTAAGCAATTAAGTACTGTATATACACAAATCAAAAAGCATAGTACAATTCATACATATACAGGGTAATCATCATAAACACATAATAATAATAATAATAATAATAATAATAATAATAATAGGTGATAAAAGCCATTATGTACTCCATTTCAGAAGGTCAATAAAGGTTAAATATTGCATAGTATGGTATAAATTAAATAAACTAGATCTTAGAAGTACTATGCTTTTTGATGTGTATATATTTAATACTTATGTATGAACATATTGCAGTTTGTTAGGTTGTTTGCACATAAATACTTAGTTATGTCACGTGCCTCATATAAAAGGCCTAAACTCTTATCTCAAACTTTCATATGTTGTCTAGACCTTTACATTTTCTGATATAGCCTTACATCATCATTAGCTTAAACACATAATGAATACAAATCAAGTGGTATTTTTGGTGATACAAGGCTAAAATGACAGTCAACTTAGAACAGACTACACGACAGTTGTTACAAGCCATCAAAATTTTATGTGAGGACATGTGAATGTTCATACATATTAATTATATTAGTAATTGTATTTATGAACTACATGGGCAAATGTTTGTGGACACCAGACCATCACACTCATATGAGCTTCTGCCTTTTTTTTGTGTCTATGGGGCTTTGAATCCATTGGGAGGTCAGGTATTGGACAAGAGGAATAGGCTCACAATTGGCCTAGTAGGGTTGAACCCTGGGCTTTGTGCAGTCCACTTAAGTTCCTCCATACCAAACGGATCATGCCATGGAACTGGCTTTGTATACAGGGGTACAGTCATGCTGGAACAGAAAAAGGGTCTTCTCCAAACTGTTACCACAAGTTTGGAAGTGCACAATTGTCTAAAATTGATTTGAATGCTGTCCCCTAGAAAGTTCTATACACTGGAAACCCTTGAACTCAAAAATTTGGGAGGGTGTTCACATGTTTTGGCCAAGTAGTCATTGCATTCATAGGTTTCCCCAAAAGCTCTACCCTAAATGGATTTTTAACATCTTCATTGCAGGCCATTTAGGGTGACTTAATATGTACAGAATGTAAGGAAAGGGCAATAATTGGAGTGTCTCTTTGCTACCTCCACACTTAATGGCTTTGTATCCTCCACTTCATTTGCTCTTACTGATAGGAAGAGCCATTGAATGTAAAAGGATCACTGGCAATGAGAGAAAAGTTTGAAAGGTCAAAACACAATCTCTGGCTGGCCTATTGATCCTGAATCACACAAACACTGAGTGACTGGCACCACCTATCACTTCCATTCAGGCATGGCTGATGACAGCAGAGATCTCTTATCCACAATAGTTCAGGCAGGCAAAAGGTGAGCGGATGGGTAATATGATTTGTGTGTGTCTACCATTGAGAGATTATTTAATCACCCCGTCCCCCTTACTCATTCTTCCCCGGTACTCGAAGGCAGAGGCTAATAGGCACACAGCCCATATTTCTGCCGAAGATGCTGAATGATGACGAGATAAGTCGCTGAAACTAGGATAACAGATGGATTGTCTGCTAATGCCTCAGGAGATGTTTTGTGGATGAGATACCTACTGTCAGATAGATCAACGAGGCATGCTGAATATTCTGGGAAATTAACCCATTGGTCATGCCCATTCATTAGTAAAGGAATCTAGAAATCAATATACAGACTAATGAGGGTTATCTGATTGGATGGTGAAGAGTGACTAGACTACTCTGAAGTTATATAGGTAAAACAGTAGAGGAAAGTCATTTTGTATTAAAAGGATCAGTGCACCCAAAACTGGTATTCAAGGTGGATGCTGGAGTTAAATTGCCTACCGGCTTCTTTTAAAGCATATCTACGGCCAAACCAAAACGTTTTTTTGATAGAGAGGGTTGGGACAGAAAGTGAGGAAAAATCCAAAATGTCTCGGGTGTCTCCAGAACTGGAACAAAGGAGAAATCTTCCAGTAAAGACCTGTTCTTATGAAACAAGAAGGGATTTCTGCCCACTTTAGGATATTGCTTGTTACTTGTTCTTGTTCAACTGGGCAAGGAGGCGGATAGAGGTCTTCACAATGGGATTCACACAGCAATAAAAACCTGATCGGGTGTAACCATTCCACACTATGAAAAACAAAAATAAAAAGGTCATGGATTAAGCTACAATTTGATTTTCATTGACTCCAGAACCAAAGGCCAAGTCAAATGCTCCCAGTGGCATAAAAGAACACAGGTCAAATCACCTGCACCCAGAAAAGTGAAAAGTGACAGCAGAAGAAGACAGAGTAGTCCATCAAGTCTGCCTATTTTTTGGTTTCGTATTTTCGTTACCTTTATTGTCCGAGTATAGATCTACGTTTGCCCCAAGCATGTTTGAAGCCATTTACTGTTAACTGTCTCATTACCTCTGCTGGACGATTATTCCAAGCATCAACTACCCTTTCAGTAAAATAATACTTTCTGAGGTTAGTTTAAAACTTTCCTCCAGTTAGCTTGAAGTCATGTCTCTGTGGTCTTGATTTTGGTTTTATATTGAAAAAACTGCCCTGCTGTACATTATTCACCCCCTTGATGTATTTAAAGGTTTCAGCCACATTTCCCCCTTTCCCTTCTTTCCTCCAGACTGTACATATTAACCACTTCAGCCCCGGAAGGATTTACCCCCTTCCTGACCAGAGCACTTTTTGCGATACGGCACTGCATAGATTTAACTGACAATTGCGCGGTCGTGCGATGTTGCACCCAAACAAAATTGATGTCCTTTTATTCCCACAAATAGAGCTTTCTTTTGGTGGCATTTGATCGGCTCTGCGGTTTTTATTTTTTTGCTATAAACAAAAAAAAATGCGACAAGTTTGAAAAAAAAAAAAAGCATTATCTTTAACTATTTGCTATAATAAATTTGCCCCAAAAAATATAACAAAAAACTATTTTTTTTTCTCAGTTTAAGATTCATTCTATTTAGTCAATATTTTTGTGTGAGGTCTCCAGAACTGGACACACGTATGGAAGAAGAGAGAGAAGAAGAGAGAAGAGAGAGAAGAGAGAGAAGAGAGAAGAGGGAAGAAGGAGAGAAGAGGGAAGAAGAGGAGAGAGGAGAAGAGGAGAGAGGAAGAAGAAAAAAGAAAGAAGAAGGAAGAAGGGAGGAGAAGAAGAAGAAGGGAGGAGAAGAAGAAGAAGGGAGGAGAAGAAGAAGGAGGGAGGAGAAGAAGAAGGAGGGAGGAGAAGAAGAAGGAGGGAGGAGAAGAAGAAGGAGGGAGGAGAAAGGAGAATAAGAAGGAGGGAGGAGAAGAAGAAGGAGGGAGGAGAAGAAGAAGGAGGGAGGAGAAGAAGAAGCAGCGTGTGAAAGAAGGGGAGAGAGCAGAAGAGGAGAGGAAGAGAAGGAGAGACAAGAAGAAAAGAGGAAAAAAGGGAGAGAGATGAAGGGGTGAAAAAAAAGGTACGAGAGAGTGAAAGAAGAAGGCAGAAGAGAAGGAGCAAGAAACAAGACGAATGGAGAAGAGGGGAGAGAGATGAAGACAGTGAAAGATGAAAAAGGGACGAAAAAAAAAGGAAGGACGACGAGGGGAAAAATGGAAAATGCAGCGAAAAGAAGAATGGAGGGAATTAAGAAGGAAAGACAAACAAGAAAAGGGGGGGGGGGGGAGAAAAAAAAAGGGTAGAGCAAAAGAAGAAAAGAGGAGGAGAAGAGACACAGGAAGAGAGGAGAAAAAGGAAAGAGAACTAAAAAAGAAAAAAGGAAGAGAAGAAAAGAGACTAGAAGAGGGGAGAGACAAGAAGGGTGTGAAAGTAGGTGGGGAGAACAAGATAAGAGAGAAGGAAAGAGAGATGAGAAGAGAGGAGGAATAGTGGAGAGCGAAAGAGGAAGAGGGTAAACAATTGAAGAAAGAGCAAAAGAAGAAGAGAGGAAGAGAAGGAGAGGGGAGAGAGAAGGGGATGAAAGATGGAAATAAGTGAAAGAAGAAGAGAAGGACAATGAGCAGAGAGATGAAAAGAAAAGAGATGAAGAAAAAAGGGTCTGGAAGGACAAAAAGAGAAAAGAATGTGTGACAGTAACAAGTGTCATTAAAATAGTCTGTGTAAGTAATTAAAGTGGAACATCAGTCATTTTTTTCATCTTTCCATCTAATAAATCTTATCCCCTTGTGGTTTTAACTTTGGATAGTAAAACATTTTTTTTCTGCCAGTAAATACCTTCTACAGCCCATTTTGTTTCTTGTCTGGTAAAAAGCCTAGGCTTATGACATCATGCACAGCTCTCGCTCATGAGAGTTTTCCAGGAAGGGAGGGGGGTGAGTCATAAGAGGGCCAATGAGAGCTGCAGAGCTGGAGGTGCGCCTCTGTGTCTCTGTAAATCCAAGAAGTGAACAGGCAGCAGCTTCAGTTGCCCACAGTTAAAATGGTTGCAGCCAGACTCAGTGGAGGGAGATTTCTGCAGCATATTTAGAAAGTGCAGAATCACAGTATATATAAAATATGCAAAGTGGTTGGAGGGAAGCTTCAGATGGCAAAGATGTTTCTATTACAAATTATATGCAGTTTGTCTTTAAAGTGTGTTTATATATATATTTATCTCCTAATAATTTGGGTAATTAATTACGTGGACTATTTTCCCTGTACTGCATGCCTCAATTCTTCATGTAACCTTTTCTCCTGCCCTCTGTTCTCCACACAGACAGTAGCAAAGTGAAAGTCGTGCAGAATTATCAACTGATTTTTACATGCAAAATATTTCAACATGGGTGCAATAAATTCATCTGATCTATGCGGGAAAAAAAAATCTCTTCTTCAAAAATATCAGTTGATTGTACAAATTTGGAGATGGAGCACGTTAATGAAAACACAACCCATTTCATGCTTTAGGCTTCACTCACACCTGTGCGACTTGTCATGAAACTTTGGCAAGGTCGCATAACAAATTGTTTCCCATGTTTTCCAATGATGGCAATTCATATATGTGCGACTTAAAGTTGCAGCAACTTCAAACTAGTTCATGCACTGCTTTGGGCCAAATTTTATGCAACTTGAAGGCCATAGACTTCAATGTTAACCCTCAAAAGTTGCATGAAAGTCAAACCTGAATGTTATACAGTGCAACAATGAGTATGAAAGGTAGTGGTGCGCTGTACACAAGGAGGATATATCTATTGATAAAAGCAGTATATAAAATTCGCAATAGGGGGGTATCCAGTAAACAATACAGGTCTGGGTATGTCTATGTGACTAGTTTAAACAGCAACACTCATTTCTACTAATAGTCCACAACATAAATACATAAAATAGTGAAAATTCATATAAAATCCAAAGTGCAACGTGTTGCGATCCTGTAGTTGCATAAAAGTGCAAATATTCCAATGTGTGGCTGATAAAACAATAATGCTCTTTGCTATTAGTGTAAAATCTACAACATAAAACTGTGAAATAATAAAAACAAGAAAAAAGAAAAAACACAATATAACATTCAAAAGTGCAGCGTGTTGCGATCCTAAAATCGCATAGAGTGCAGGTGTTCTGTTGTGGTGCACATAGGCAAACCTTCAAACATAAATAATAATTAAGTGACAAAAAATATAAGTGTATCAGACAAAAAGTCAGTTTTCAGTGCAAAGTGCTGCGATTATTCTCAAAATCGCATAGGATGTGACTTCTTCAGCAAGATATACGATGTGGAGCTGTTGCAATGGGAAGGGCAGTGGTGCTGGTGGAAGGGGATATGGCCTTGGTGGTCCCTTATATACCAGTAATGGATGTCCCCTTACCTTACCGCTGTAAGGTAACAGTGTATATATAGAGAGCTTTTGGGGATCCTTTAGCGGAATTTTCCCTTTAATGTGGGGTGCCCAGGTCCTGACCAATGATATGGTCCCTTTAAGGGGGTTTCCTCTGTGGTATTGCAGTCAGGGTTCCTCAGTGGTATGGCATATACATGGGTTTAAGCAGAGATGGAGGAAGAATACTCCATAGTGTAAAGTGCTTCAACAGGTTTATTGTTATTAAAACAGTTTAAAAATACTCACAAACAAACAGTCTGTACAAGCAGTGTATAAACGAGCTGCGGGCTCGGTCTACGTCACTTCCTGGTTGCTGTGTCCCGACGCGTGGTCGTCACGGGTCACGTGACTTCATCAGGGGATAAACACAACAGTAGGAAGTGTCCTTAAATAGCTTAAACAGAGCTAGTATATGGCAGCCATTATTATGGAGACCCGGAAGTCAGCCGGCGGCCATTTTGTTGTTGATAATGTCGCCGGAAAGGGGAACAACAGTGCAACAGTTGTCCAATTTCATTGGTCAAAGCCAAAGTTGTTTCCAAGTTGCACCCATGTAAAGTTGCGTCAAAGTTGCACTCCACAGTCGGCGCAACTTTGGAGTCGTATGAGTGTGAATGGAACCTTAGTGAACTGACCCTACAGAGAGAAACATACCAATACATTCTAAGCCCTGCCATATACATGTAGCGCCGGCTCCTGATGAGCATACGCTATATGTTTTTGAAAATTAATATTCATAAAACCACAGTTAGGTTTTGGGGCTAATTTTGCTAAATTATGGTTTCAGTACCAGTCTAGCTGGATTGCACTGAGTTCTCCTTGGCTGCGGCTGTAGCTGTCACTGTCAGCAAGTACGAGAATGCAGTTTGGCTGGAAATGTGTTGAGTGCCATTCTTTTCTCGGAACCAGCCCAGTGGGATGGTTTTCCTGCTGTGCATTCTGGGAGGTCGTATTTAAAGTACTGCGATCACGTGTTTCGGGGTTCCGGAAGATTTTTCTGTCTGTTTGGTCCTGGTCCTCCTGACCAGCCCTCATTGCCCTCTTGGCATGGGGTGCGGATCCATGCAATTCCGAGCCTCAGGGCTGGATAGCCCTAGGCGAAGCAACTACAGGGACAGGCCTGAATGGATATGAAGCCCTAATGATCCAAGGGTGGTCCGTTGCCGTATCATCTAAGGAGAGGCCCAGCAACTGGAGAAGCATCCAGGGGAGGACTCTTTGGGAGAAGGCCATGCATACGGCTGGCTTCTCAGAAGGAGCCTGGAGGCTCAGTTGAAGGACACTTTATTGATACACATTAATACAGTATCCCCGGACCGGCTGAGAGATACTGGTATCGTATGATAGTTCTCTAAATTTGTCTACGTCCCTCAGTTATATCCAAGTCTGTGGCAGAGACTTTTCCTCAAGTGTTCTATATCCAAGCCTGTGGCAGAGACTTTGCTTTATTTAACGCACTTAACGCTAGGCCTAGTGAGAGGAGGTCTATCCGGAGGTTGTGAGAATCCAGCTGTGAAAAGTTTATTCTCTGGATTTCTTCCATAAGAGACTATTTTTGCAGTTTAATTGGGGAATCTTTACTTTTGTATTTGTAATAGAGGTGCTGACTTGTAAGCACCCATTTAAAGTGGAAGTAAACCCTCCTATCGTTTTGAGTCAAGGAAGCTGCCATCTTGTCCTCTAATGATTCTTCAACTGCCATAATGCTGCACATGTGATCAGTTATGAAACCAGCCATTGGATGGTTTGAAAGTTTGGTTGAGAGCACAACCAATGTGAAAGTTAGCATTTCCGGCATGCCGGGAATGTAAGTGTTTTTTTGAAACAGGGTTTACTCCCACTTTAAGAGGGTAATTCTGTATTTACTAAAAGGAATGAGTTCAGCACAATGGACAGCAGTACAGACTAACAGGTATATGGTAGCAAATGGTTTCAGCACCATGGACAGAACAATGGACATTAGTAAAGACTAGCCAAATCATGATGGTTAGTAAAGACCAGGAGAACCATGGGAAGCAGTGAATGGGTCCAGCACAATGGAGAAACATGGACAGTAGTAATGTAGTAAAGACAAGTCCAGTTATGAGTATTCTTAAAACCAGAAGAACAATGGGCAGCAGTGAATGGGTTCAGCACCAGGGACAATAGTAAAGCCAAATCACGAGGATTAGTAAAGACCAGGAGAACCATGGGCAGCAGTGAATGAGTTCAGCACCATGGACAACAGCAAAGGCTGGAAGATCCATAGACAAAGACGAGCATATGCATTAGACAGAAGTACTGTACAGACCAGCAGAGCTACAGGAAATTAAAACCACAGGCAGCAGTAAATGTATTTTATTATAAAAATAAAATAAACTATTTCAGCTCCATAGAGAGCAACAAAGGCTAGGAGAACTGTAGAGAGCAGTAAAGCAGAGGCATGGAGAGCAGTAAAGGCTAGCAGAATTATGGACAATGGTAAAATGATCTAAGCACCTCGGACAGTGGGGCAGACCACCGGCAGTCAACAAGCATGGTCTTACTAATATGAAAACTAGATAGGTTTCAAGTTGTGCAACTTATTTGTGCCAAATTTTTAAAAGGAAACCAAACATTAAAGCTAAACTTCTGGCAAAAAAAATAAAAATCACTTCTGTATTTGCATTTATAGATGCAACCAGTAAATGCATCTAAAAAAAAAAAAAAAAAAAAATAATAATAATTCTGATGCAAGGCTCCCTAAATTGTGCATTTACTGCAGTGGAGGTGGAGATCCTAGTTATGCTGTCTGGTAGGGACACCTGGGTTGCAAAAGGGGATTAGTGATTTAGTAAATAAAACCATATGCATTTAACAAAATAACTAAAGTTCAGCTTTAGACATCTTCACGGTACGACATATATATAACAAACAGAAACTCAAGGCAGCAAATTAAATCAGTAAACCTTTGCATGGCAGCAAGGGAAAATTTAAGCCACAGCCAAGCCTACAAGGAAAAAATCAACCCATTTTTGGGAAGTTGTCTCTTTGGAATGTACACTAGATTACCAAAAAGTATTTGGATGCCTGCCTTTACATGCACATGAACTTTAATGGAATTCCCAGGCTTAGTCCCTAGGGTTTAATACGGTGTTGGCCCACCCTTTGCAGCTCTAACAGCTTAAACTCTTCTGGGAAGGACGTCCACAAGGTTTAGGAGTTTGTCTATGGGAATATTTGACCATTCTTCCAGAAGCGCATTTGGGAGGTCAGGCACTGATGTGGACGAGAAGGCCTGGCTCGCAGTCTCCACTCTAATTCATCCTAAAGGTGTTCTGTTGGCTTGAGGTGAGGACTCTTTGCAGGCCAATCAAGTTCCTCCACCCTAAACTTGCTCATCCATATCTTTATAGACCTTGCTTTGTGCGCTTTGTGCACTGGCCCAAATAATTTGGTGGGGGGGGGGGGGGGGGGAATCCTAGTGTAGTGTTGTTTTTCAGAGGTTGGGCTTGGCCCCTTCGTTCCAGTGAAGGGAATTCTTAAGGCATCAGCATACGAAGACATATGAACAATTTCATGCTTCCAACTTTGTGGGAACAGTTTGGGGATGGCCCCTTCCTGTTCCAACAGGACTGTATAAATAAATAAAAAACAAAAAAAAAAACAAAGGTTTACAACCCCTTTAAAGTTCATGTGCTTGTAAAGGCAGGCGTCCCAATACGTTTGGTAATATAATGTACCTATAAAATATAACATTCAACCTGCTACCAACATAATGTTTTTCCAAATGAAAATCTTATGTACACCAACATGCTAAATTGAACCTGTCACTATACCAGAGGCCAGTATTTAAATGCCAACACTTCATTATTATTGGAAAAGCAAAAAAATTTTAATCTGCAGCTCTCTTTAAAATAAATGGTCACTATATAGGTCTTTCCTATTACAGGATAACAACGCTCTACCCCGGTCTTCAAGGCAATAAAGGGATGATACTTTATTACTACTCTAGGCAGCAGGTCCAGTTTTTATTTTTATTAGGCTGGCCTGGAGACCCATAGGGTGATAGAATTGCAGTGGTTATTTTTGAGGCTGGACTAAGTCTGGGGGAAAAGTAGTGAATACACCTGCAAAGCAATGGCTAGCATCTTTGTTTTGTATCATGTATGCACATAATATTCTCAGGCTCCTATGTTGCCAACTTGCTTCTGGATTGGAAAGAAAGAATGGATTAACTCATCAACTCATTTGTCAACCCCTGAAGTTTATTGGCAGCATGGAGTCCAATTAGTACCCATGCCTAGTGATCCTTGGGTTAGAGAGGTCGATATCTGCTTGGAATCTGTGTGTAGATTTCCTCACGGTGCTCTGTTTTTTCTTTAATGCCTGGCATTTAATTGTGACCCATTCTAAGTCGCTTTCTTAAAAGGCCCTGGTGTCTCAAGAAACCCCAGTGGGTAATCACAACAGGAAAAGGATCCTATAGGAGTTGTGGGACAGCCCATTCCAAAACAGTGGGCATCAATATGGAGTCCCTCCCACGTTGTAGCTACAAAAGCCTCCAGTCTTCTGGAAATACTTTTTGGAGTGTGTCTGTAGAAATTTGTGCTCATTCACTCAACATTTTTTAAGGTCTGGTACTGATGGTGGACAAAGGACCTGCCATACACTTCCCAAAGGTGTTCAGTATTGTTGAGGTCAGGTCTCTGTCCCCAAGCAGGACACTAGCGTTCCTACACACCAAACCATGTCTTTTTAGAGCTGACTTGGTGCACGGGGACACAGTCATACTAAACCAGAAGATGACCTTCCTAAAACTGTTGGTGCAAGTTGGAAGAGAACAAAATGTCTAAAATTTTGTTGCATGCAGTAACACTAACAGAACCCATCAATGAAAACCTCTGAACTTAATAATTTAAAGGGTCAACAACATACTGTTGGCCATACAGGTGGGAATGGTGGTTGATAAACTTTTGGCCATTAACTAAGTGACCCGTTAGTGGATTTTAGGCAAGGTTTCGGGAAACGGTGTTTGATTTGGTGAGCCTGTTAAGTTTCATGTCTTTCTGGAAAAGCAATACAATTTATGACCTACTAATAGATAGCAGCACTATCCACTATTGTGATGTGCTTTAACAAGTACAATTCAGTTTCTGTATCCATTTACTCCCAATTTAATTTGTTCATTTCTTTATTATATTTAATACATCTGTAAAATGTGTCTGGTTCTCAGCGCTTGTACTTAAATGGTCAAGTATCATACATTGATAGAGCAAATAATTGCACGCATTCATTTTATTCTAGCTGTTTTTTAGTCCTAAAATACCCCATATGTCACTTATACTTTGTCCTACGCTTACTTGAAACATCACAGTGACTGACAACTCAACTATCAGCAGCATAAAAAAAAAAAAAAAAAGTTTTGCTTTGCCTACACCCTATATGACTGTTCACAATAACCTGGTACAGAAGGAGAAGAAGGGTTAAGAGTTGTCTTATATAGGATAAATGCATACAATGTGTTTCTGGTTTAAACCAAAGGTTCTTTTGCCCATATTGTTTTGCAAAAATTACATATAAAATAAAATAAAATTAAGTTAATAAAAAAAAGTAAAAAAATAAAATAAAAAATAAAAAAGCCCTGAAGAGCAATAAAACCAGACAGAGGTTCTGAATGTTTCATGCTGTATCAAAAACGAAGAACATTTTTGGTTAGATATATACTCTTTGATCTCATTGTATTAAAGCCATGGAAGTCCCACTTATCTTGTCCTTTAGTCAACTATTTTTTTCAGATCTCCTATTCTCGGTAGACTTCCCTATATTTCTGCCTTTTCTTGACGCTTGGGTTTTACTGAAACGAGTTTACAAATTGAAAAGCATTCTCCTTAATACTTGTGGAGAGACCACAATACACTGATAGACCATAGAGCTGTCCTTATGTTCTGCATTGCATACACCCACCCTTCCATGATCACCCAATTGGTTGTGCATGAAAAGGTCAGAACATCCATAAACTAAAAACTGCACAGTTTTTTTGGAGTGAAACAGCTTGATATCCTTGATCATAATAGGGTTAAAAGGTTCCACCCACCCAAAAATGTTTTTGGTTCTAAGTGGAGGATAGTGGGGTAAATCAACCAACTAGCTTCTTAGGTAATCTTGATATTTCAATAACGAGATCTACTTGTGAGTACTTTTTTTTTTTACCACCTGGGTGTTTTGGGTGTTTGCGTCCACCTTTTCTGGGACCATTGTCACCAGATTCAAAACTTTACAGTGGTCACCAGAACAGCAGGTCCAATATGTTTGAGAGACTGTCTAATGTTGGCCACGTAAGTATCAATTGTTTTTATCCAATCGATGTGCGATTGGATCACAACGATCAAATCCTCATACTGTTCAAATAGCCATGAGTTCCTTTCTGACCAATCAACACTCAATTTCGATTTTGGATTTGGTCAGTCTGAGTCGAATAGCCAGGGTGCCAAATTCTTTCCCATTGTGAATTTGACAGTACACACAATTGTATTTCAATTGATCATATTATGAGGCACATCTCGTGGAAACAGATGTGATAAATAACATACGATCATAAGTTAAGATCATATCTTAACCATATATTGAAATCCAGCCCCCCCCCCCCAATTGTGGAAAATCAATCAACCAATAGGTTGGAGACTATCAATTATTGGTATAGGATAATAAATCAATCATTTATCAAAGTATGTATGGCCACCCTAAGAATTCCTATTATGGTGGCCACATGCACTTCAATTTTTTTTTTTTTATCCGATCAAGCTTGAATTTGATAAAAACAGTAGAATCCACAAACAAACAAACAATCAAATAGCCATAAACTTCCTTTCCAGTCATTTGACTCAGTTTAGATCAGATTGGAATAACTGAGCTGATTGAGGAGGGCAGAAAATTATCGAATGCTTTGCATCATTTGGCAGCACTGAGATACAATTGTATTTATGAACAAAGTATTTTAATTGATCAGATAAGATTATGTAGCACTGTCCCCCGAAGGAGCGGCTGGTTTTGTTGGGCTTACCGTTACCTTCTTGACCTCGTGTACATCTAGGGGTTTCCCGAGGTAGATGGCCCAAAGAATTGTAGAAACTGACACTGGATCCGCTTTTGGGATTTTTATTTGCAAAACAGGTAGACAAAACACAGTCTCTTAATGAAAGATAGAGGGTTTAGGTAGAAAGTTCAGGTACTCAAGAACTGCTCAAGATAGGAGGTCTCTCACTATAGAAATCCAGAGAATGGCCACTCACAACTGGCTTCTCACAGCTACCCGATAGAGCGTTCGAATAAAGCAAAGTCTCTGCCACAGACTTGCATGTAGAACGCTTGAACAAAGTCTCTGCCACAGACTTGCATGTAGAACGCTTGAACAAAGTCTCTGCCACAGACTTGTTGTAGAACACTTGTAGTAACTGAAGGATGTAGACAAATTTAGAGAGCCCTCATACGGTACCAGTATCTTGCAGCCGGTTCGGCGATACCGTACGAGTGTAGATTCGCTTGGGGTCTTTCAACTGAGCCTCCAGGCTCTTTCTGAGAAGCCAGCCTTCAGCATGGCCTTCTCCCGAAGAGTCCTCCCCTGGTTGCTTCTTCAGTTGCTGGGCCTCTCCACAGATGAGACGGCACCGGACAACCTTTGAATCCTCCTTCCAGTTACTTTGCCTTGGGCTAGCCAACCCCGAGACAAGGAACTGAATGGATCCGCACCCCAGGCCATCAGGGCTATGGGGGCTGGTCAGGAGAACCAGGATCAAAAGGGACAGAAAGATCTTCTGGACCAGAACCCAGAAGCATGTGATATCAGTACCTTCAGTACCCTCTCCCAGAATGCACAGCAAGATGACACTCCCACTGGCACTCAATGCGCCTAGCTAAACTGCATTCTCACACTTGCCAGAAGTGACAGCGACACCTGTGGCCAAGCAGAACCCAGTGCAATCTAGCTAGACTGGTACTGAAACCATAATTTGGTATAATCAAGCCCAAAACCTGCGGTTTTAGGAATTTTAAATAGAAAAAAAATACATAGCACATGCTCTTCAGGAGCCGGAGCTACAAATACATGGTGGAAACAGAAGTGTGTTCAATAACTTTCAGTAGTAAGTTAACAGGGGAAAAAAAAAAAAAAGTAGTTTTTACCATCCCGATACCTCCAAAGCTGTGATCTTCTGATGCAGGACCTGGACCACTCGTCAGAATTGTTGCTTGTGTCTACCTATTCCACCCCCCATCCTCCATTCATAAAAAGTTGTACGCAATGAAACGTGCCCTATGAATGGAGGAAGTGGACTATTCATTCATCCGCCCATCCTCCATTCATAGAGTGCTTTTCATTGCTGGAAGCTATAGTACAGTTTCTATAAATCGAAAGCAGGGGGTGCTTTTCTGGAACACGGTTAACCCTCCTAAATAAATATATTTAGAAAAATTGTGATGTTTATTTTAACCACTTCAGCACCAGGCCTTTTTTGGCACTTGTTTACATGTAAAAATCAGTATTTTGTGCTATAAAATTAGCTTGAACCTCCAAATATACATAATATATATATATATATATATATATATATATATATATATATATATATATATATATTTTTTTTTTTTTTTATAGCAGAGGCCCTAGAGAATAAATTGGTGGGTGTATTTTAATGTATAATCCAATACATAACCCAATTTTTTGTTACTATTCACTCAGTGATTTGCCATGACAGCTACAGGCACAGGGGTTCAATTGTGCTTTTCACTTGCCTAAAAATCTGTCAAGCTTTACCATTTCATTTCAGCAATCATTTTCAATCAAAATAATTGGGGATCCCACCATGAAGTTCATTGCTCACTCAGGTGATCCCGCCACAAAGGTCATTGTCCACGCACTACCTCTATAGAGCGACAGTGCCTATAACAGGCACAGGGGTTCAATTGTTGCTTTTCTGCTACCACACCATTGGGGCTTTCAATGGAGGCAATAAGTGGTCACTTTAGCACACATTACTCCGCTATAGTGCATTGCTGTCACCCACCCTGAGAAACAACAGGTAGCCATCACTGGAATACATGTAGGTCGAAAATCGCTGCAATGAGGAGGCAGCAGATTAGCAGTACTGATATGCAACAAAGGACAAAAAAGGGTCAATCAGCTAAACGACAATTCTTTATGATACATGGTGCTTCCACAATATAAAGGTCATTCAGGTAAGCTGGCCACAGACAGATCGAAATTTGTCGGGTTCATCAGGGACCAGGCGAATTTCTATCCATCTGTGGCCATTCCCAGGACTGTTGAACAGGACTCTTTGTAAACTTTTATTCGATCAGTGGTTGCAGCGCTGATCACTACATTATGACAGCAGAGGCATCAGAATAGAATAGCACTGTTGGGAGGATTCCTTGATCCATCTTGCTTGTGTGGATGGAGGAACCCATTCGTTTTTTTCGCCAATTGATAAAAATAAAATAAATAAATCTATGGCTAGTCTTAGGGCTTTCTTCGACTTTATTTGCCCTTCTAATATACCCTGTTTCTTAAGATTGCCCCTAGAGTAGGAAAATCCATAGTAACATATGGACAGCTTAGAGGTCCAACTTTCCAAGCCAAGCCTATGGACCTCTATAAATTCTTTGGTCTATTCATCTGCTAAAATAACAAACTTGGGATGCTAATGAGCACCCAATGTGTGTATCACAAGACCGTACAAATACGAATGAGGACGCTAATGTTCGCATACACTGATAGTGTTTTTTTTTACAGGCAATAAACCCAAACAATCACAAGCGGACTTCTTCATACATGAACAAATAAAAGGCAAATGTCTTAACCCTCCTCCCAAACATTATCAACTAATTAACTGCCATCTACGGCCATCAAATGATAAAACAATTGAGTTGTAAAAGCAGATTATGCCCTATACCTGAAGGTTAATAGACTGTCTATTTTGCACCCACGCACACCTCTGATGCCCCCACCCAACCTCTTTGGTCCTTAACACCCCCACCTTCCCCATGACACGCACAAGGTACCAAAATAGACAAGTCATTGATCAATCAGGGATGAGTGAGTGTGTGCTCATAGGGGAAACAAGGGAAGTTTAAGGAAGGAGGAGGAGGAGTCTGGCTTATTCTTCAGCAATCACAAGACATATAAACCCATAGACATCAGAGGATGAAACAGAATCTTCTAAGCAGCCTACAAAGACAGACAGAGAGCGAGAGGGATACAGAGGAACCTAAAGCATCCTTACCTTCCTGCACATCCCCTTCCTTCCAACAGACAGTAAGTAACTTATTCTTATGCTGTTACTTATATGAATATCACCAACATATACCGCAGCACTTTGCAAAGTGCACAGAACAATTTGCAATGTGGTGCATATAGCCTTAGGGTTTCGTCAAGAAACCCTGTCATGGAAGAGATACTGGGGTTGATCATTGTTTCTCCGCTGAAAATGCTAGTTACCTGTCTGTCATGTTGAGCCACTGGCTTTTAAAAGTTTTAAGCTTTTAAACGAGTCACTAACCACAGAAAAAAAGTCTACTGTTTGGAACACCAGACAAGTTGGAAGTCCTTCTTTGCGGACTCGTTCCGGGTCAGTGATTTAAAAGTAATGATTTAAGAAGAGCAATGTGTGCCAGGCGACTAGCATTTTCAAGATGGATCAGCGATGGCAGTCTCTGCCTTTTTCTCATGATGGGTTTGCTTTAACACCAGCTCTACACCCCTTTAATTGGTCACGCTGTCTGCATTCTTGCATGGGTGATGAGTCCCTCAACCAGGCAAATTCTGAAAACATGACCTCCTGGGAGTACTAAAAAAAAGCAGTTAAGGAAACACTGCTTACACTTATACGCTGTGAATTCAGTGTGAATTTAAAGCGGTACACGGTGCGAATTTGCATTGCGATTTCTGCTTGCCATGTCCAATTTCAGTGCGAATTTGTGACTAGGCAAAAAAATTTTGCAGTGATGTGAACACTGGACTGCAGTTTCAATCTGGTGCCATAGAAGTATATGGAGCTGAAATTCTCACCGCACTATCCTTGCACAGGACACCTTTTTTGAACCGGATCAAAATTGCACGACATATGTGAACAGCCTTCAATGCAAATAATGCTTTTTTTTAGGTGACATGTCAATCTCTGCTTTTCAGATCGCATCTGATCCGCATAGAAATCGCATAAATGTGATCCAGGGCTGAGGTGGATTTACTAAAACTGGAGTGCGCAAATCTGGTGCAGCTCTGCATGGTAGCCAGTATCTAAATTCAATTTGTTTAATTATCTTTTGACAAAAAAAAAACTGAAAGGCGATTGGCACAGCTGCACCAGATTATGCACTCCCCAGTTTTAGTAAATCAACCACATTGCGTACTTATGTTTCTGATTAATATTTACACATACTCTAGATCAGCCTTCTTTTTTAGCCATGGGGGAACCCTTGAAATTAATTTAGGGTCTCAACGAATCTCTGTTATTATAATAATAAAAAAAAAAAAAAAACTCATTGGGGGAAAGGGGGGTGAGTGGGAAAAAAAAGACCTTACATTGGTGGCTTTTGGGGAAGAATTCTTCCCTTACAGACAGCTAAAAAGAGAATTTATGTCATGCAGCTGGCCCTGGCAATATGTTGGTCCCATCAGCAATGTTTAAGGAACCCCTAGCAGCCTCTGGGGGAACCCTAAGGTTCAATAGAAACCTGTTCTAGAATGGCTGCTCTAGGGCCCAGATAGACTGAAGACAAATAATTTACCATTATTTTTGTTGGATTGTGAGAGTAAACCTAAATGTGTCCTGGTTACGAAAGAACCTCAGTGCAGCCAGCAAGTTATACATCCTAAAGCTGGCCATAGACTGTTCGTCTTTTGGCTGGTTCAGCAGGAATCTGCAGAACCAGCAGAGATTCCAACCATATATGGGCAGGCTGAACGTCCAGCCTGTCGGGTTTTACACGTGATTGCAGGAAAGAAAATTACTCACTCTATGCCCGGCTTTAGCCACCATGTCCCCATACTAGCCACACAGGTTGTATGCATGTTCTTACATGAGAACCTCTATGTGATTAGTTCAAACAAAAAATTTGCCCTTATCCGTTTTGACTGCTGGCTGCTTTAGAAGGTAAGTACACCCAAAACTGATGCTGATGAGTTAAACCATTTAATAAGTTTCTTATTACCCTGGGGGACTCTATTAGTGAGATCTCTGGGCTGAGTTCCCAGGTCTGCATACCCGCTATACCCACTGAGGCTCCCACCATCCCAGTTGGCATGTTATATTAAAGGAGAAAATAACAGGAGGGATTGGAACATACAATGGAGGGTGGGGACACCTAAACGCCCAGGTGGACAGAAACATAGATGGAATTTATAGCAAGGAAATCTCACTGCTGAAGATATACAAGAAGCCGTGGCTGACTCAAAAGCACCAAGCTCCATCTAGAACTAAAACATAATTTTTGGGTAGACTGGCCCTTTAATAGTTTAATGGTATGGTACCATATATAACTCCAGATAAACAATTACATTACTTATGTAGTATAAATCAGTAGGGTTATAAATACATTCATAGACACCGGACCTTGCTTCTAGTCTAATATTAATAAAATGTATAATAGAAATATAATGGAGTTGATGTACTAAAACTGGAGAGTGCAAAAACTGGATGAAAACTGATACATTTCTGTTTTAAACATAATGAATTTAAAATAAACTGGTTTGGAAGAAAAAAAAAAAAAAAAAACACGGATGCATCTGTGCATGGTAGCCAGTTTCTAACTTCAGCTTGTTCAATTAAGCTTTTGACAATAAACTGGCTTCTATGCAGAGCTGCCCCAGATTCTGCACTCTCCAGTTTTAGTAAATCAGCCCCAATGTGCCCCAGCCCAGATAATCCATACTTGTTCCAACTTGTTGAACCTTCACTAAATAATTAGTGGAGATTCTCTCTTGATAATTTGTTGGCGATTTGCAAGACACCATCTTCAGTAATTGATCTGCTAATCCTATTGACAGTTCTATATTTTAGTATTCTGTATGGTACAATGGATGTGTATCCTGAGGCTGTGTAATAATAATCCTATGTCATCCCTGCATCACTTTTTGTTTATCTTTAAGTAAATGTGTTCATATCTGAAATTAAAGTGAAAAAAAAAATATTTTATACATATATATATATATATATATATATATATATATATATATAAAATATTTATTTTTTTAGACAGTATAACCATGCAGGTTATGGTAAGAAGGGACTAAGGCAATTATAAAGCCCTCCAAACAAATCTGTCCATAGCACAGTAAAGCTTTCCTAAAAACAGAAGGTAATCACATGTCTCATTCCACAATATATCCCAAAATAAGAGAATTATTACTAATTTCAGGACAGTGGACAAGGCCATACAAATCATTCCATTATGCTCCAAAAAGCCAAATTCACATCCAGAACCACTGGTAGAAAAAAATATAGCCTAATATTCTTGAGCCATCTATTCTAAAATTTCATGATGCCGTTCCAGGCTTTTTGGCCTTCAATACAATGTAGGAAAACCATGGCTTCTATTGAGTAGGGATTACATTTTTTTGTTTTGGATAGTAAAGAATGGTTAAAACCCATCAGTAAATTTTTTGCTGCCTGTGTCCCATTGGGGAGATTTTACTCTACTTCCTATATCAGTGACGCAACCAGGAGTCAGAGGAAATCTCTACAAAATGAAGGCAATTACCTACGTAACTGTCACCAGAACAGGTATTCCCATTAGAAGATTTCCACTCACCTCCTGTTCTGGTCACAGCAGTACATTTTGGAAATCCCCTTGCTTTTTCTCGAGGACCATGGACAATCGGTGCAAATTTAGATTGGCGTATCTCCGTAACCGGGACACACACGGCAATAAAAACCTGACAGTGGTTCTAACTCCTATCTACTCTATGCAAAACTAAAGAAATTTGGCCTATGCATACACTTTGAAGTTCTTGATGTATTTCTGCCATACAATAAAGCACAACTTTATGGTCAGGTGTAAATGTTTATGTGCCAATTAAATTTCCTGGTGCAGGCCATATCTGGGTAGAAGAATTGCGACTGACCACAGAACCCATTTTGGGATCTTGGTTCATCCCCGAGATTGGGAAGCAAGGGCATGATCACATATTGGCCACAGACATACAGCTGCTTCCCAGTACAGCTGTTATTGACCAGATCATGATGATTGGCCAAGATGTCTGTACGAAGCTTTGCTTTGTTCTGTGTGTAAATATCTGCTAGCATGTGGGGGAGGCTAAATGTTATTGCTTATTTATTTCAAGTACTTATATAGTTCCATCAATTTATGCAGCACTTTACATATGTATTATACATTCACTTCAGCCCCTGCCCTCAAGGAGCTTACAATCTAAGGTTCCTAACACACATACATTACTTATGTATTGCTGTTGCCAGGTTAACGTCTTAAAATGGACATGCGCTTTGTCCATGCAACAGGTTTGCTTTACTGTTAATCCCAGCTGCAATTTATACTCCCCTTTCCTTCAATCCCCCACAACTTCATTCAATTGAGGAAGCGAAGTGACATACCTGGTACTTACCAGTACTGAGGAGCATGGCACTCCACCCTCCTATGAGAGCACACTGGTGCTTGATGATTGACTGATCAGACACCCAGCATTTTGACACAAGCGAAGGGAAAGGGGGCCCTCATCCCAAATGGAAGTTCAAGGTAGCAACATAGGGCTTCCTCTCTTCCTTTCTTTGGGCAAACAGAACAATGGTAGCGCAAAGGCAAGGCAAGTGTGGGAGTGCTGGGGGCCAATATTAAATCACACCTTTTATTAAAATCCTAGCTACCGCTATTCAGTAGACCCCCCAACCCAATGTAAAAATGATACAGAAGGAAAAACAATTTAATAAATAAATAAAAAAAAGGACCAAAGAAGATGGGAAGACTCAGGATTCCAAACCTCAAGTTAAGACACTCTTGCTTAGGCCAGTCCCTTTTAAGGATGAACCTGTTGCCTTGCCAATGTGATTTTTATTTATTTTTTTGCTCATGTGATATTTGTGAGAGCATTAAAATACCAATAAAGAAGGCTGCAGAATATCAAATACTTTTTGAGAGGGTTGTAGTTTGCAATTTAAATGGAATATTTTTAATAAAAAAAAAAAAAAAAAATCAGTGTTTTATAGCATGGACATCTAATGATATCAATAGCTCATTTATTTGAAGGTATACATTTTCTGTGGGTTTCAGGAAAACACAAAACACAGTAACATAGCGTAAACAGTTATTAATGTGTTTTTTATTCCTTTTTTTTTTAAATTGAAGAAGTTTTTACAAGTTAGAGCCCATATCCATCTTTTTTATTGCTGCCTGTACCCCTGCTAAGGACATTAACCCTGTCTTGGTGGTCATTAATGTTGAATGGGAAATCTAAGATTTTTATTTACCAGAATAGAAAAAAAAAGGGGGGGGGGAGGTTGAATGTTCCAATGGGGGCACATGTTCTGGCGAAAACTGTCTAAAGGGGCTAATTTCCCTTTACTTCCTGTTGTGTCTACAGGAAGTGAGGACAAGGTGTTTAGCTATTTCCAAAAATGAAAAAAGTTTGGGCTTTAAACATACTTTAAAGGGAACTCCAGCTAAGAAATATAGCACCAAACATTTTACATATTTGGAATAGGAATGAACCTTGACATTTAATAACATTTTGCAACCCACATCTAACATGTTTCCAAGAACTGCAATTTAGGGAAGACTCCATGGAATGTTAGTAAATCCCTAAGTAGTTTAGAAAAACAAAGTATTTGCTATGATCTAATTTGTCATCTGAAGCTGTCATTAATTACATCTCTCAAAGACTCTAGTTATGAAATCTCGCCACCCAGTTAGGACTTCTATCTGGCTACAATATGGGTTGATAGTTTATGGGTTTTTCACAGCTTCTATAGCATATTTAGTAATAAAAATACAAAGCATACCTTCTATCTTTATTTTAAAAAAAACAACACACATTTAATGCGTTATTCTAAATATAAAATCGTGAGGCTACCTTGCATCCCCTATGGACTTACCCATGTACACCAAGGAAGACAATACAAGAACATAGTTAATGTGACAGTTGTTTTGAATCTACCTGTAGAGGGTTTCCCTGGAGGAGGTGGTGGGGGACAAGGGCTGTTGGCTATTGGAGGATACTTTGATCACACACACACACGGAAAATCTCTGTACAATGAGTGCTGATCATATGCTAAAAGAAGCATGTGTTTAACCAAGCTTGCTTCAAGTCTGCTCATTGGCCAAGTCACAAGCTATACTGCAGCAGGTTCAAGGACTAATATCCCATTACCTGTCCTTCTCTATGAAGCTTTAGCTCATCTAAGACCAACCTTAACCTTTCCGATTTCTTGTATTTTTGCAGCAATTGGCCAGGTTTATTCAGCAGGTAACCTAATAATTGACTTTTTGTTTTTTGTTTTTTTATAGCCAATAGCCCATATGAGGAGTTTTATGATCTCTGACCATATGTATTGGTGCTTTTGTAAATATGTTTGAGAGATTACTCAAGCCAGTAAAGTATACACAGATCCATAATTACACACCTCCTTAGTTACACATTGTAGCATTTGTGATATTTACCTTAAAAAAGGATGCTATGACATACATATATAATGCGCATTAAACGCTCAGTAGAAACAATACACTTATTATTGTGGACTCTGGCCATCACACTTTTATGATGCCTCGATACAGGCACATTGCAAATTTCTGAAACTTTAGTAAGTGGTAAATTAAAGTGAACCTGTGCCCATTATCATGGCATTAAGACAATCATAGGCCCTCATTCATCCCTGCATCGAAGCCTTCATTCATCTCCATATCTGTAGGCATTGGAAAGAAATTCATTTTAAGAAATTGTGATATTTAAGAATGATTAACATCACATTAAAACACAGCTAAATAACTAAATGCAGGCTTGTTTTAAAGCTCCTACTGCTCATTAATAATATGCAAGTCTGCTGTCCACCGTCTCATAAATAGGCATACACTTCAATTAGGTGGGCTATATTTCTGTGAGTTCATGGTGTCATCATTATATTATGCACTATGTCTGGGATATGCAATTAGCGGTCCTCCAGCTGTTGCAGAACTACAATTCCCATGAGGCATAGCAAGACCGTGACAGCCACAAGTATGACACCCAGAGGCAGAGGCATGATGGGACTTGTAGTTTTGCAACAGCTGGAGGACCGCTAATTGTATATCCCTGCACTATATGAATACAAAGTTTGCAGAAACCTGACCATTACTCCAATATGAGTTTAGCAAAATTGTGGAGAAGTGTGGCTATGGGGTCCGTTTCAGATATGGCACCTCATCCCCAAATATTTAGAGACAAAAAAAGTAGTTGGAGGGGAAGGGGATTATTATGGTGCCTAGATTCATCAAAGACAAGGAAATATATTTAAAAAGAACAATTTTAATACATAATAAAACAAAATACAAAAGTCACAATGGTATCAAAAAGATTTGTACAATCATAAATAGACAAAAGCACCTCATTGGATGTGCTTTTGTCTATTTATGTCCCCTCCAACTACCTTTTTTGTCTCCACTATGAGTTTGTTGGATATTCCACTCCAAAATCAAAAATAGTAATATAGAGTTATCCTCCCTTGTGACTAGAACATCCTCCACTCTTCCGGGAAGGCTTTCCACCAGACCTAGAGTAGATCTGTGGCCAGTCAGCCAAAAGTATTTGTTGGGTCAGGTACTGATGTTGGATCAGAAGGCCTGTTTTTAATTAGGTTGAGCTCAGGGCTCTGTACAGGGCACTAGGGTTCCTCCACTCCAAACCTATCAAAATATGTCTTTATGGAGCTGGCTTTGTACACAAGGGCCTTCCCTAAAACTAGCACCATAAGGTTGAAAGGGCACAGTCATCTAAATGTCATCTAAACAGGTCTGGAAAACACCTGAACTCAATTATTTAGAGGGGTGTCCACATGATTTTGGCCTTATAATAAGTGCAATGATCAGTTTTCCACAAGCTCTTGGCCTTATAGTGCATTTAGGTATACTTGGAGCCTGGTGGGTGGGTCAGTTTTTGGCTTCTTAGATCTCAGATACATCAATAGTAATATCTCCATATTTCCGGGCTCCGGATTTTGGTGTGTCCCAGCTCCTCCTTAATAAAGATCGAAAAAATTGAAATTCAGCAAGAATGGGCGATAGCCCCTCAATTGCCACAGGTGTGGAGACCTGGGAACTCATCACAGAGACCTCAACATTAGAGTCCCTAGGATATATATTAAATGGTCAGGTTGTTTAGCTCTCCGTGAATCTATCCAAACTGAATTGAGGAATAGATGTAACAGTTCTATAAAATAACATTGGATAACCAAAATATTCAGAGGCTTCTTTTCTGTTTATTGTTTGGAGCCAGTGTTATACTTTGCAATTTCTAAAGAATTGAAGGGATAGTGTTTGATGCTCACATCAAAGCTGAATCTTGTTGTTCAAGATGTATTTCTGAGACATGCAAATGATATACATTTGTAACTCTTCTGCAAAGGACTCCAAAAAACAGACTGAAATGCAAACCATTTAGAGGCTGGATTCACATTGTTCTATACATGTGGTAATGCACATGTGTAGGCGTGAATGGACCCATAAAAAATCCCTTTTAGAACACACTACACAGCAGCACATGGATCTCAACCAGCTACTACTTGAAATAAATTTTCATGCACCAAAATTGATACAATTTTAAAAATAAAATGGAAAAATGTGAATAGACCCTCAAGATTTGCTTTGTAGCTCACTGCAGCTTATCTTCTAATGGACCACAGAAAGAGAAGAGGTTGCCTATAATGGGATTACTTGTTAGGGGAGTAGCTGTAGAAAGTCAAATGTTATTGGAGGAGGGGAAATAAATAACTGTCTAATATACAATAAAGTCATAATTATGACTGGTTAGATTCTGGTGAACCGTAATACAAGCTGGCTACTTTATTTGCCTCATTTGTAAAATCTCCCGGAAGAGGTCTTGGCTCTACTCCATGGATGTAAATTTTACGCCATTCTTGGATTCCCCCAAAGGTAAAATGTCAGTTTTGTGCGGACCTAGACTTTAAATTTTGACTATGACCCGAATTTTTTTTTTTTTTTAATTCTCATCTGAGTTTTTACTAAACTCACCTGGTTTCAAATCCGTTTAAAATGGCCATAAATAGAAAATCATAAATTTTACCAGCCTAAATTTAAACTAGAGAACTAACCAGAAAACTTGTAAATGTGTGTCACTCCTTGGAAGTTCATACTTTTTTTTTCTTTTTAAAGTAATAATCAAACACACGGGTTAGATACTCCTTTTAAAAAAGTGCTGTGGAATATAACAGTAAATACAGTGTTCTCCATGACAACCCAACAGAAGGGACATGGCTTCTCATTGTCATCCTGACAGTAGGATGCCATGAGGTACCCTGTCCCTGACGGTAAGCAGTTTCTCCTTTGCACCCTACCAGTAGGGGCCAGGTTCCCCACTTTCACCATGACAGATAAATATTTGTTGTACCCCATGGCATCCTTACATTGGGGACAGAGTTATCCCCTGTATCCTGACAGTAGGAATAGAGTACCCCATGGCATCCTAACATTTAGGCAATGGGTTCCCCCTTGCACCCCCACAGTAGCAGTGGGGTCCCCTGATGCATCTTTACAGCCTAAACTGAGTTTCCTGTTGTGAATAAAATATGGAATACCTGCAGTGACAACCAATGACCCAATCTCAAAATAGAAATAAAAAAAAAATAGATAACCTGCTGCTGCAAATACTCCTAGCGCCCCCCTCTCCCAATAGTAATTCCTGAATCTGCTCCTTTCCACTTTTCAGTTTATGCTTTGTATGATCCAGCATCTCTTGGTGCAAATTTAGGATTTCAAGTCTAGTAAAAAATTGACCACTAATGTCCCAGAGAGGTACAAGAAAAGTGGCTTACCTCTAATACATAGCTCCCAACTGCCCCGGATTTGAAAAACAGTCCCTCTTTGCTCCTCATTTGGCACCATTTATCCTTCAAAAAGGGTTTCGCAATGCTAAACCTTTCATCCAATTTCAAAAGGCAGTATAAAGAAATACTAATGGTTAAAAAAAAGCACTTGTGGGTTTAACTAATCTTTTTAGTGTAATATTCTTCCTAAAAGGGGGTGTGGCAGGGGGTATGTCCTATGCTTCCATACTTTTGCTAATAGGTATCCTTCATTCCCCATCTCAAAAAGTTGGAAGGTATGTACAACATCTACTAAAAACAAAATTACTTTGTATGGAAGGCATTTTACTAGTTTAGTTATTGATTACTCCTATATTCTTATGACTATGCTGTCTGCAGCCCCCATCCTAGCTACCTGGACTTGCAGATTTGTATATTGACATACTTGATGACGAAGAAAGAATTGTATAACCAATAGACGAGGGGTTAGAAATGAAAGACAGCGATATACAGTTTTGGGGGTCCAAGAGAAGAGTAGAATCAAGTCATTGGACACATTTACGCCTGATAGCTTGAGTTCAGCAGCTCTTTAAAAATAAAAATGGCCTCACCGAGAAGTAGGGGTCACGCAAATCAGGAAATCCAAAAGTATTTGGGCCACAAAGAGCACCAAAGAAAATTTGGCAGAAATCCAAAGCCTCTAAATTTCACAAGTAACAACAAGAAAGCATCAATGTGTCTCAGGGCCAAATAAAACCCCCCTTTATTGGGGCCTCAAAAACATATCAAAGTATTTAGTGGACTCAAAGAACAGAGCTCGTGGACACACAAATCTGTGGCAGGAGAAATTCAGAACACTCAATTAGTTGGGCCAGTATCGGCAACAAATTAATGGAGTCCCCCCCCATAATATGTTAACTACCTTTTCTTTCTTTGCTATTAGTTGTAAAATAAAAGGCTTTGGACTTCTACAACATTTGTTTGGCGTGCTTTGTGGCTCAACTATCCAGTTGAAGGGGACACTCATTTTACAGGGGAGGCCTCATTATGTTATCCAGTAGTCATCTCATACCATGTAAGAAATTGGTAGATGTATGCACTTCATAGTATATTCCCAGATTTTGCCATCCTGTAGTTCAAGGTCTGCGGACACTCACAGACCTACTAAAAATTCAATCTTTTGTGTTGTCCTTCAGATGGTGACCTCCTTGAAGCTCTGGCCAATGATGGTAGCCGTTACAATCTGCGTCTTAATATGTCTAGGAACGATAGTAGAGGGATATCCACCCAAACCGGAAAACCCTGGAGAAGACGCTTCACCAGAAGAAATGACCAAATATTTGACAGCCCTGCGGCATTACATCAACCTGGTGACACGGCAGAGGTGAGTAGCTGGTTTCTTTCGGCGCAGTCTGGCTGACAAAGGTTTATTAAGTCTAACAAGAATAATACTTTTCACACTATAGTATGTTCTACATTTTTAACCACTTACCTACACAATCATTAAAACGTGAATAGAAACCCAAGAACAAAAAATGTAATGCATTGCAGCTTACCAGTCCTTACATGGGGTGGCTGCATTTGTTTTTGTTTCTGGGTTTCTTCCTTTATTTCCACCTGGTGATCCGGCCAGTAACTCACTTTTTGTCTTAGGATGACAACACTCTCTCACTGTCCTGTATTTATGGAGGAGCAGTGGTGTCACCCTAGGAGGGGAGGGGTTTTAGATTACAGAGTACTTCTCTCCTCCATAACATAGGGGTGTCTGTAGTCTCAGAAAGAACTGCTAATAAAAAAAAAGTTAATTGTGACACAAACCCTTTAATATAAGCCTGCCATTAGAAAATACAGAGGGTAATTACGGACAATGTTGACCTACTGGCTTTAATCTTAAACTTCAAAACTTTGAGTCAGACCCCAAACACAGATCCCAAAAATCAGAATAAATAGGAATCTTTAACTGCAGACTTGTGAGGGGTCATTGAGACAAAGTGCTGAAGCAAACAGCCAGTCAATAAGCAATTTCCATGGGAGAATTCAACAATGGCAGTCTCCATCTTTCTGCCATGTCAGGTTCACTTTATATACAGCTTTGTCTACTAGTAGTATATTAATGCATCTTTAATGCATTTTGTAAGGTGGCATATTGAAATTTTGGAAAAACTGGTCTCTTTAATGTGGTACATAATTTTATCTTTTTGGTTTTACTTGACAATAGGTTTACGACCTCATGCACACTAATGCTCCACTTTAAGGAGCGTTTGACATTTCTTCTGCCTCTAAATGCCACTCAGTGTTATTCTATGTATCTATGCACACATAGGCATTTACAGATGTTTTTAGGCAGAACACCCCCCCCACTGCCAGGAGCGGCAGCGTCTTGGCTGAAAAAACGCTTGAAATGCCTAAATGCTTATGAATGCACATAAAAAAGTGTTGAGGTGCATTTAATGCTTGAGCGTTTATTCATTTCACTGGCCAGAATATATTATTATTCTGGCAGGTGAAAATTATTAATGCCCCAGCACCTAAATACATTTACAAAAATGTGGCTTTAGACACCATGATGAACCGCCTGGCACCCAGCCGGGTTGCCTCCGCCAAGATACAGCTTTCTCCACTCTGGAACCCCAAATTATAGCTTAGAATTACACTGAAGAATTGGACGATACTAGCTTAAGTGCAAGCTTGAACTGTATTTGCACTGATTGTAAACGCTCACACAATATATATACCGCACAAAATCAGATAAGAGCTTGATTACATACAAATTAGTGGCTAAGGGGGAATCATCAGAGCATAGTGGGCGACACACCATCACCCCACCCAAACCTTTGCTCAGCTTGAGTCACGGCCTGTCCGAAAGATATGAATACTCCTTTTTACTGGCTGCCTGCAGTTCACACCCTGGTCACAGTGAACAGCCAGTACAGGGACTTCCTACATCATTACAGTTAACCTGTTCTTGCCAGTTGTACACATGTGGCAGCAGGAAGGGTGGCCTAGCCACTACTCATAAGCACCCATGGGGACTTGCTATTCTATGCTAAGAGAACCCTTGCTGTGCACTCCTGGACAAGCTCCCAATCATGTGACCACTGTGAGAGTCAATTACTGTGGTTGCATGACCAGGAAGCCTGCATATGCACATTAAGAGCCTCTTAAGGGGCTGCATTGACAAAGGGTTAAGAAATAGGTGCTGCACGCTGACAAGTCATCTGCATCCTCTGCCGTTAGCAACTTTCCATTGACAGACTGGACAGCACTACAATGCAAAAATTACCACATTTTGGGGTGTTTTTGACTCTCCAAATGCGGATGTGCAGATTATAGGAAGCTACTCTAGTATAAAGAAAAAAAAATAAATGTAGGCACTTCTACACGTAGCAAGGCAGATAAATGTGACTCAAAGCAGTGAAGAATATAATCTGGTTAGAATTTACAGGCATTGTAATTACTTCCAATTGTCTTCTTATATTTCAGGTATGGAAAGAGGGACAATCCCGCTGACAACCTGCTTTCTGATCTTCTGTACGGTGACAACGGAAACTACAACAGCAGATCACGGTAAGTGTATGCACAACATACGCAATCATATTTGATGAAAGCAGTTCAGACTGCAAAGGTGAGATGGAACCCGGCAGCGGTCATCTTATATAACAACCAATCACAACTACAACAAAATGGTGCCCAATTGACTCACTGCCCATACGGTGCACCTTTTTTCATCAAAAATCGATTCAGCTTAGTCTCCGGCCCATAGGAGAACCCAAGCTAATGCGTTTCACCGAATGTGGGGCTTAATCATAGAGACTACCAATCACCAAAAACCAAAATTGTGTTTATAATTGGTTGCTCATTAAAAAATGGGAATTACCAATTAGGATTTTTGCATTTAAGACTTTAGAATGAATATTACAAAAAAAATAGTGACCAATTGAGAACATAGATATGCATCTAGATCTATAATGACCTACCTGAACTATCCCATCAATTTTTATCTACTCAGACAAGCCCTAGCATTACATACTTGTTGAAAGCTCTAAAAGGAGATTGCACAGATCTGTGTGCAGAGCCTAAATGGTTTCTTCTTGGTTCCCCCAATTTAGGCCCCTCTCCCTTGCTGAGTGCCCCCATAGCAAGCTGCTTGCTATGGGGACATGCATGCTAGTTCTCAACCCAACTGTGTCTATAAGACACAAAGCTATGCTCAGCCCTGCCCAAATTGCTTCTCTTTATTCATCTTCTATAGATTACACATTGTAACAATTCTTCTTTCCATTACAAACATACCCTGAAGCTGAAGTTTAGGTATGGCAAGGTTATATTGGTCAAGCTTGAACCAATGTAGCATATGTGCCATACCTGTGGGATCCCCATGGAAGCTGGAAATCTCTGGAGTAGAAGCCACTAATTCAGCGGCCTCCACTAGCTGTTCCCATGCTGAGCAACTGCCCCGCTGCATTGCAAACTCAGGAGGTCACTTACTTGGCATAGGCGCCATTCAAGGAACACTTTTGCATTTTCTCAAGCTAAAGTTTAAGTATAGCAATTTTGATTGGATGAGGTGAAGAGAACATGTCGCAATCTCCACCTCACCCGATCAAAATTACCATACCTAAAAACTCTATCTTTAAGTCAAGGGTGGCCAAACACTAGTAGATGTTCGAATGAACAGTCATGCTAAAATTCCTATGAAAATGCTCAGTACATTCGATGGCAAATCATAGTCATCCAATAGTACTTTAAAATTTCACTTATAACATTCAATTTAGGAATAGATGGGCTTTATGGAATGAAAGCCAAACACACTGTTAGAAATTTGTTTGCACAAGAAAAAAAAAGGTCACCCCGCTCTTTTAATATTTTCTCGTTATTTCGAAAGAAATTGAACACACCCCAATAACACTTAGAAATTCAAACAAAATTTTCTTAAAATTAAGAATTTTGAACATAATTCTACTAGTGCATGGCCAGCCTAACACAATTTAACACACATACATGAACTCCATTCTGCCTGATTAACCCTGCCCTTTTCATCTCTTCCCAGGTACGACGACTCCTACTATAAATGGTGACCCTTGGAGCCCTCTCCTCCCTCTGCTCCCCAGGTGACCGCTATCCCGCCTTCCCTTCTTTTTAAACGTATCTATTATTTTTATGCCATTTTGCATTCTGACTGGTTCCTGTATCTAGTCTCTCCGCCCAACGGAGTGCAGAGTGGTCGGTGACACCCTTCCCGGGGGGTGTGTGCAGAACACGCATGTGCGTTTCGTGTGTGTGCACCATTTCTTCCAGCGCTGCCTCTCCCATAACACACAATCCGTAATGTCTGTCTGACTGAGAAATTCACCATGTCCAGATAATAAAAGCAAGTTTAATGGAAGTAACACAGTTCTGAGTTTGCATCTGTCCGATTTATTTCGCATCAACACATTCTACACTCAATATGTCAAAGAGCAATGTAAAGAGCGCAGTCACGCATAGCAACCTGGCGCCTTTCCTCATTCTGATGGCTGTAAACTGACTCTAAAAAAGGTAAAATCTTATTGCCAATGTAGGGCCACTGTACTTTACACAATGCGTTTGTGCATTAAACTAAAAGTTCTCTCCGTGCAAAACCAACTGTTGCATGGACAAGGATGAGTTATATTACCTACCAGCATGTCTCACACGTCTCAAACACACTCCTGCAGCAGACTTCATCTTGGGTCCATAAGGAAGAGTTCACTCCATAAAGAAATAGAATATATCTCGCTGGCTGTATGTATTTTATATACTGGAGAATAGAACAAGATGTGCTAAAACACACCAAGGTGGATGGGAACACCCAAAAATCCCTGGGTGGACAGGAACACATTTATGAATTAGGAGAGATCAGGCTACTCGAGTTGCCAATATGTATAAGAAACCAGGGTCAAAGTTATATATATCATTCTCATACCATCAACATTGCTAGCGCCTAAATAAACAGGACTTTTAACGATGCATCATATAGGGTTTACATTGGGAGTGTAGTAACGCCACTGCAGCTGCATGGACGTCTGGATCTGACCTCCGCTGACCAAATCCATCTATTCCCAACAAACAAAAAATAAGTAATGAAAATTGAAAAAAAAATATCATAGGTATTACTTATAGCACAATTCCCTATTAGTAACCCTATTTCAACAAGACATTTCGCACACAAGACTGGGAGGATATTACTAAAAATAGGTGGGTTTTACGTGGGCAGAGATGAACAATTTAAATAAAATATTTTTTGGTGAATTTGTGGATGCAATAGGAGCCTTTACTAGATAAAGACTACATAGACAGAAAGCTTAAAAGGGATTGAAAACCAGGTCTTCAATGCCCAATAGAAAACATACACATTTGTGCCGCTTTTCACAGAACATAGCAAAAGCTTTTGATGAGAATTTATAAAAATACACTCAAAATACATTTTGTGAAAAGAGCATCCCATTGCCTTGCTTTCAGCCTGTGCCAGTTTTATAAATCTTCTTCCATTGTCAGTGCAGGTGGTGGATGCGGGTCTTGCAGATTAATCTTTCTCACATTACAAGCAAAAGAGGTCAAAGTGTTAATTGGTTTTATTTACTGCGTTCCAAAGCTCCTTATTTGAAACAATAATGTGTTTTTCAAGGAGACCAGAGATCTCTACAGAGGGAAATTATTATCCGTATATAGGCCGAAAGAACCGCTGCAATCTCTGAATGGAATAGCAGGTGTCATATTTTTAGGCTCCTTGGCCTGGCAGCGGTAATATGCCAAGTGACACCCTCTAGGTCTTGACAACCCAGCAAACGTAGGGGCCGATTAATAGAAACTGGAGGCAAGAAATGATCACAGAACAACCAACCATAGTGATTGCCTACCCATGTATTATGGGGAATGACAGAGGGTCACAACACTGAAAAGTCTTGATCAGGTCACTTTTGGCGTATCCCTACAAATCATAATAAAATACCTAAAATCTATTGGCATTAAAGGCAAACCCATGATGAAAAAGTTCATAAACAGGATGTTACCGCCAGTGAAAACAGAATGTCAACGTAACCTTCAGGTTCAGAGATAGACAACTGAAGTTATGACCAATTTCTTTACAGTCCAGCTCCTCTTAAAACACATAATGAGCTCAATCCACAAAACTTGCCTTATTTTAGGTACTGCACATTTAAAAAAATAATAAATTCGAAAAAAAATTTGGCAGAAGGCAGAGATGAGATTAATTTATTGCACTACTGCGCATTTTATAGTTTTTGCAGTATTTTTGGGTGTAAAAAAGTCTTTTCACAAAGGAGTCCACTTATAAAGCAGTAGTATGGCATAACTGGAAATTACAATCCATTCCAAAAAAGAAAAAAGAAAAAAAAAAAAAAAAAAAGAAAGAAAAAACACAAGCCAGGACAAGAACCCAATCATGTGTCCTTAAAATCAAGGCCAACCTCTCCCCCAGTCATGAACATCTCTAGGCTTGATGGACAACAATAAATCTGTGAGTTATCACAGATCAAACACTGTGGACAACCTTTTATGAAACAGAAAAATGCAGATTACAGAGTGGAGTAACCTAGTGGTTTATGAAAGAGAGCCAAGCGCATATTGATATCCACATGTGGAGAGTTATCACTCCTACAGTATTAAAGCTTAAGGAAGGTATCTATAACTATAAGGCACGTTCAACAAATAAATGCTCACTTCATGGCACAGAAGGACTATTCCACACCCAAGTCATACTTCTATTTATAAAAAAAACATTTATCAATAGTTAAAAAAAAATAACTCACCAGTCAACTGATACTTTGATAGAGTAAGTAGTGGCGAGCCACATAGGATAGTTTACTGTATATTTGTCAGAAACCTGCAGGAGGTTTGGTCTCCCACCTCTTATGAAGCCATAGGGGTCTTTATCTGTCAACTGGTCATCACCATTTATTTTTATATTCTATCAATCTAATGCCGTGTACACACGACAGGACTTTTCAACATCAAAAGGTCAGACGGAACGATTCCGGCAGACCATTCAATCGTGTGTGGGCTGCAGCGGACTTTTGATTTGCAAAAATCCGACAGACTTTAGAAATGGAACATGTTTCAAATTTTTCCGCCGGAACTCCGCCGGACCCAGTTCCTACCGAGAAATCTGCTCGTGTGTATGCTAGTCCAACGGACAAAAACCGACGCTAGGGCAGCTATTGGCTACTGGCTATGAACTTCCTTATTCTAGTCCGGTTGTACGTCATCACGTTCGAATCCGTCGGACTTTGGTGTGATTATGTGTGGCCAAGTCCGTTCATTCGGAAAGTCCATCAGAACTCTGTCAGAACTCCGTCAGAACTCCGTCGAAAGTCTGTCGGACCTAGTCCCTCGAAAAGTCCGTCGTATGTGCGCGGCATAAAACACCCATTAGCAAACATGACCCATCATTTAAATTTGCATGCAAGCAGCAGTTGACTGACACTGGGAGTGTCTCGACACAATAACCCCCAAAGATATACACAATTTGGCCAATTTTTTAGACACCTGACCGTCACATCTATACGAGTTTGCTGGACATCGATTCCAAATCCATGGGAACCATTACAAACTTGACCCACTTTTTGTGGCCTATAACAGCCTCCACACACTCCACTCTATTCTGGAAGTCTTTTCGCAAGATATTGGAGTGTGTCTGTTGGAATTTGTGCCCTCTCAGAGTTCAGGTACTAATGTTGGAGGGGAAGTCCTGGCTCAGTCGGCATTCTAGTTCACACCAAAATTGTTCAGATCCTGGCTCTATGCAGATCACTCTAGTTCCTCCAAAGCAAACCATGTCTTTATAGAGCTGGCTTTGTGCACAGGGATAGTGTCATGCTGGAACAGAAAAGGACATTCCCCAAACCAATAACAAATGTCGGGAGAGCAAAATGGTCTTTGTATGCCATAGCACCAACAGTATTTTCCTGCAAATAGCTGAACTCAAAAATATGGAGTATCCACATACTTTTGACCATATAGTGTGGGTGTGTTAGTCTGATATTCATACTTACGGCCATATAGTATACGAGAACCCAAGCTACCATTAATCTTTCCCCGAAATATCCCATAAAGTGGTTGACCTTTCAGAACCATAAGTTAATAGTAATAGATGTTCAAAGTTCTGAAATTCCACTGGGATATGGTAAATTGGAAGCTTACATGAAATTCTAGAGTGGTGTACTTTCAGACTCACTTGATACAACATGAATGGATTCACAGACGACTGCTACAAAACAAAGCAACTTTGGTATTTTCTATAGCTCTGCTGAAGAGCTTGACCTTTTCAAAAGTTCCTGCTACTAAATTAGACTGCGCCCAAAGCACCAGACTTGCCCATATGAGCCCTTTCATAGTCACAGCTGTGCATTATTGTGAAATGAATTGCTTGTACTTATAATTTGGTTCTCCTAGCACACCAGGCATAGGAGCCAGTAGTACATGAAAACACCCAGATTGCACTGAAATAGTGAAGATTTCTAGAACATTTATTAAAAGTACAGTAAAACCTTGGATTGCGAGCACAATTCGTCCCAGAAATATGCTTGTAATCCAAAGCACGTATATCATCACGAAATAATGGAAACTCAGATGATTTGTTCCACAACCATTTATTTTAAGTACTTCAGTTTATAGTCCATATAAAAAGATTATAGCAATGTGATTGTGCAACCATAAAATGTCCATCCACAAAGGGCAGCCTCCACAGGGGGATTAGAAGCAAAATCCAGCATGAGCTACAGAGTATAAAAGAGTAGAGAAGCTCCTCTAAGTGTAGCAATATGCTTACTTACATTTAAAGAAGGTACAACATTTATTAACTCACATGGTTGAGGATTAAAAGAGGCACATTCATGTACGGTATGCAGGCATCTTGCAAGCAGTCCACATAGACCATCCTCCGCACCACCAGGACTCACCAAAGTCAGTCTGCAGTCGTGACCGGGAAGACTACCCTGCAGTAGAGCGATTTGAAAGTGAGGCTTGAAGCGCAGTATGGAAGGGATGACAGCAATGGCGGTGTGAACAGCTTTACCCCGGATGCCTGCATAATAAGATGTTGCTCTTTCAATCAACCATGCGAGTTGCTAAATGTTGTACCTTCATTAAATGTAACCACATTGCTACACTTAGAGGCACCTCTCTTTTCTTTTATACCCATTTGTGACATGACGCTACTTGTATCACTTGTTTATCAAGTCAAAATTTTTAAAAAAATTTTGCTTGTCTTGCAAAACGCTCTCAAACAAAGTTACTCTCAAACCAAGGTTTTACTGTACTATGAAAAAATAAACATACATTTATTATCAATACGTGGGCTTCAGATCCACTCATATGGAGTCTATCTGCAGGGGGTTCATATCTGAGACTCTCCAGAGCAGTGTTTCTCAACTGGGGTGCCGGGGCACACTGGGATGCCATTTGAGTCAGCTGCAAGCACCATCACAACCAATAATGCTCTAGGGTAGAATGCACAGTACCATTTGGGGTTAGTGGTTGGGCTACCAGCACCATGCCAACTCACGATGCTGATCCAGCAGTGTTGCTCAACTGCGGTGCCGTGGTAATCTGGGATGCCATTTGGGTTCCCCAGGTGTGCAGAGAGCACAAGGCCCAGTATGTCCTGCGTCATGACTTGCCATGGTGAAGGTGGGCCAGCACAACAACCAAATGATGCTCAAGGGCTGAACCAACAGCGTCATTTGCTGCTATAGTTATAGGGCCTGGGCCACCAGCACCATGGCAACGAATGACGCTGATCCACAGCAGGGAGCCTGAAAAGCTGCAAAAATACTATTTTTCCATCATATCTTTCACGGTCTTCTGTTCTACCACATTTAAGAGGAGAACTAAGGCTTTCCATTAAAAAAAATAAAAAAAAATACCTGCTGGATCACTTAAATAGAAGTGGACCTGTACCTACAGTTGTCTTGTAGTTCCCCTGCAAAGTCCCACAATTACCTGTGGATCTTGCCAAAGATGTCCACCTAATGCAGCTTGTGAATGGGTTGGCAACAATGCTCCACTGCTCTTGAATTCAGAGTAGAGTTTCCACTCTTATGCAGGCTGTACCTGCTTACACTACAGTGGGATATGAACATATTGCAGGAGGTGTGGCTATCAGCATTGGCAGTGCTGATTCACAGGCTTGTAGCTTGCCAATCAGCACCTGGCCACACCTAGTCTTGCCCACTGCTTTCAGGATTGACAGCCCTGCCTCTTTTGCTGAAACCATCCCACTGTGAGCTGCAGTGGCTGGGAGGGGGGAGCGTGAGACACAAAATTAAGGGAGGATTTGGGTCAATCAGGGAAGGCGAGGGGAAATATTTGTATACTATGAGATTTGTGCATCACAGTAATTGGATGTAGTACATGTTTAGACTGACATACAGGAGCCTTTTGTTGTAAAATATTTAGACCAGGACCCTAATTTATTTACACACATTCACAGTCGGATCTGAAAATACAATTTGATAAAAAGGTGTTTTTTCATCAAACGTGTTTAAAAAACTGATTTTGGATTATATGAAGTCTAAATAAATCTCCCAAGGGTTTTCTATGGAATTAGCACCTAATTTAATTAGATCATTATCTCCACACTCCTCTGCATTCTCAACCTATAATGCAATCCAATATCATTAAAGCTTCTTACACGTTCTCTCATCATTTAGATCCTACTGTCTTAATATCGTTAGAGGCTTTTATACTCAACTACCTTCATTCAATAAAAATACAATCTTTATAGGTGGACTAAAACGAATTCATTCCCCCCCATCTTAAATAACTTGCTACACATTTTTATTCCCCCCTCACCCTCCCTGCACTGGGGCCAGTAGTACAATAGCAAAAGGACAGGTCAGTCCCTCACCTTAGACCCTTCATCTCCCAGGACCTGAAATAGGCTAGACTAACAGCACTATTATTATTATACAGGTTTTATATAACGCCAACAGTTTGCGCAGTACTTAAAAAAATAAAGGAAGACATTACAGTTACATTACAATTTGGTACAAGAGGAATCAGGGGGCCCTGCTCATTAGAGCTTAAAATCTAAAACGGAAGGGTCGATTGATACAAAAAGGTAATAGCTGTGAGGGATGAGCTGATGGAGGAACTAGAACAGTGTTAGTTAGAAGCAGGATAGGCTTCTTTAAAGAGAAGAGTTTTCAGGGATTGTCTAAAGATGGATAGATTAGGGGACAGTCGGACAGATTGGGGTAGGGAGAGCAGGAGGTCTTGGGATGACCGAAGAGAGCGGATTGGTTGGTATTTTGAGACTAGGCTAGTGATGTAGCTGGGGGCAGAGTTATGGATGGCTTTGTAAATTATTGTTAGTACTTTGAATTTTATTCGTTGGGTGAGTGGAAGCCAGTGAAGGGATTGGCAGAGAGGGGTGGAGGACACTGAATGGTTGGCAAGGTGGATGAGTCTTGCAGCAGCATTCACTATGGACTGAAGAGGGGATAGTCTATGTAAAGGTAATCCAATGAGGAGGGAGTTGCAGTAGCCAAGGCGAGAGATAACCAGGGATTGAATTAGAAGCTTGGTGATGTCATTAGTTAAAAAGGGGCGTATTCTGGAAATGTTGCGGAGGCTAAGGTGGCATGATTTTCACAGGGATTGTATGTGGGCCTGAAAAGGACAGTTCAGAGTCTAAGGTTACCCCTAGCACCCTGGCATGTGAGGACGGACTGATAGATGTGCCATTGAACTTGACAGAGAAGTCAGGGGCACATGAGGGAGGAAATATTATGATCTCAGTTTTAGATAGATTCAGTTTGAGGAAGTGGTTTGACATCCAGGCTGATATGTCCGTTAGTAAATCAGTGATGCGTGAGCAGATTGATGGGGTGAGCTGAGGGGCAGAGAGATATATTTGGGTGTCATCAGCATATAAATGGTAGTGGAAGCCATGGGAGGCTATCAGCTGACCCAGGAAGGACATGTAGATCAAGAATAGTAGAGGTCCAATGACAGAACCTTGGGGGACTCCAACGGTAAGAGGAGTTGGAGAGGAGGAAGTGGAGTTATAAGTGACACTGAAGGTGCAATGAGATAGGCAAGATTCGAACCAACTGAGAGTGCAGCCACGGAGACCAAGCAAATTGAGTTTATTGAGGAGGAGGGGCTGGTCAACTGTATGAAAGGCAGCGGAAGAGTAAGGAGTATGGAATAGTGACCATTGGTTTTGGCTGGAAGTTGTTTGTGAGTTTTAGGAGGCAGTTCTGTGACGTGCTGTGGGCGAAATCCAGACTGAAGGGGATCAAGGTTATTCTCAATGAGGTAGTTCAAGGAGTTTGGAGGCAAAAGGGAGTAAAGAGATGGGTCTTAGGTTGTTAAGATTGGTGGGGTCTAGTGAGGCCTTTTTTGGTATAGGAGTGACTATAGCGCATGTTTTAGAGGGTTGGGGAAGATGCCAGTAGAGAGTGAGAGGTTGAAGATATGAGTTAAAGTGTGTAGGATAGAGTCAGATGGTGACCATAGTATTTGGGAAGGAACAGGGTCCAGGGGGCAGGAGGTTAGGTGGGCTTTAGAAAAAAGTTTAGTCACTTCCTCTATAGTAGCTGGGTTAAAAGAGGGAAGTGTTGATTGGTCATGAGGACAAGGAGTGTAAAGTGAGGGAGATATCTGTAGAGCGGAGATCTCAAGACGAATTGTCTCAATCTTATTTTTGAAGTGATTAGCAATCTCCTCGGTGGTGTTAATGGAGGACGAAGTAGAGTGGTAAAGGTAGAAAAGAGTTGACAGGGACTGCATGAGTTGGTGTTGATGAGAGTGATAAAGTAGGTCTGTTTGGCAGTGTGGAGGCAGGAATGGTATTTTTGGAGGCCAGGTTTATATTGGCTGAAATCGTGCTGTGACTTATGCTCTGTACACACAGTCGGACATTCCGATGATAAAATCCGTCAGATTTTTTCTGACGGATTTTGGCCCAAACTTGTCTTGCATACACACGGTCACACAAAGTTGTCGGAAAATCCAATTGCTCAGAACGAGGTGACGTACAACGGGATTATAAAAGAGGCCAATAGCTTTCATCTCGTAATTTATTCTGAGCATGGATGGCACTTTTGCGTCGGAATTGTCTACGCACGATCGGAATTTAAACAATCGGATTTTGTTATCTGAAAATTTTATATCCAGATCTCAAACTTTGTGTGTCGGAAATTTCGATGGAAAAAAGTCAGATGGAGCCCACACACGATCGAATTTCCGACAACACAGTCCGATCGCACATTTTCCATCGGAAAGTCTGACAGTGTGTACAGTCTTACACCACACAAACTCAAGAGCACGGCTACTTTTTTTGAGGCTTCTGGTATTGTCTGTCTGCCAGGATTGTAGCGGTCAGGGCCCGATTCTGTGTGTAGTGAGGAAGTGAAGGTATCCAGGGTGGATGACAGTGAACTGTTGTAGACAGAAGTGACCAAGCTGGGGCAGGACAAGGATGATATTTTGTCGTAGCAGCACTATGCAACACCAAGAGTCTGAAAGACCAATAATGAATTCCCTATACTCTAAAAGCTGCTGTGAACGACTTTAGAAAGTGGTTGTAAACCCTTACAAACCACTTTGACCTACAGGTAAGCCTAGATTAAGGCTTACCTGTAGGTCCAAGAAATATCTCCTAAACCTACACGGTTTAGGAGATATTTACCTGAAGACAGCCACCGCTGTCTATGGCGCATGCACCGTAGACAGCGGCGCGTAGGCGCACTGGGTAAGCTGCAGATCGTGGCGATATGCCGCGAGTGTCGGCTCTCGTGCGCATGCACGGGAGTGACGTCATCGCTGCTCTGGCAATTCACAGCGCTGGAGCAGTGAGACCCACCAAGAAGATGGACGCTCGGAACTACAGGGGACAGCGGTGACTTCGCTGGCTCCTATGTCAGGTAAGTGACACATAATGGACTACTATGCGATGCCTTTGCAGGGAATCAAAGAGGAAGTAAACCCATCAGGGTTTATTTCCTCTTTAGAAAGCTATAGCTACAGTAAGTTTATAACACTTAAAACCCCATTCATACCGTTAAAGCAAGCTGCAAGATGGCAGCCTATTCAAATTTAAAAACTAGAGCTGTGCCTTTTTTATTGCATCGCACCACAATGTGTTTGTGAACAAGGCCATTGTAGCTGAAACGCGTTAACTTCTGCTGTATGTATTTATCTTTTATGGAGTTAAAATAAACTTGGGCTTATTGAAGAGCATGTATGGCGTTGCGGATTGTCTTCTATCCACCATAATGTACATACATGCAGTGCAGGTCCATGGGCACTGTGATGATCTCCTGTCCTCAACAGGTTTACGTCTGCCATCAATGCATCCTCTGTCCAGAATCAGCACTATCCAAGACCCTTTAGCCCACCCAGTTACCAGCCGCAACACAGTGTAGGGTGAACAGCATCAAAACTTTTATTCAAGCACATGTTACCACAAATGTAAAACTCGGAGACACCCCCCCCCCCCCACCCTTGGACTCAGGGTGGGGTAAACTGTCCAATCACAATAGACACACAGGTCAGGTGTATTCAAATTTCTCCTCAGTAAACAATCTTATCAGCAGGGAGAGTTGTTGGAGGAATGCACCCTCACCAATCTCACAGCTAATCTGCATACACATCCCATAATATCCAAGGCAGACGGACACAATAGAACATTGGAATACAACCCCACCCTAAACGATCACAGCAAAGAGTCCACAACAGCATGAGACAACACACAATATATACATATTAGTAATGAGCTTCGTGTTCCTGTTCTATAATAAAGGCATCTGCAGGAGTTAGTGGATGTTGTGTGCCTCCAGCACAATATACACTACCCAATTGCTGGTTTTCCCATCTCCCTTCAGGCCATTACCATGTCTGGAAGGCCAACAAGGAGAGGCAGACAGGCGCGAGCCGATAAAAGAGGGCAAGCAGGCTCTGTGTCTAGAGACAACAGTGCTGGTCGTGGATGCGGTGCATCGTCATCATCAGCACGTGGCCATGGGACGCGCTTGTCCTTTTCGGCAGCTGGACGTGTTTAGCCGCATCACGCGGAAGACTTGGTAGAGTGGATGACCAAGCCCTCTTCATCCTCCTCATCCTCTCTCACCCAGGCTCAGGGTACTAGCAATGCAGCTGCCAACACATCGTCTTCCCTCGTCTCAATGTCATCATCAGTGACTCCTTCCCTAGACCCACCACGTCCTCCTGAGGAGTCTCCTGAACTCTTTGAGCACAGTGTTGGGTACATGCTCCAGGAGGATGCCCAGTGTTTTGTAGGCTCTGATGATGATACTCAGCTACAGGAAGGCAGTAGCGTGAGCGCAGAGAGAGGGGATGCTCAAGAAGGACAGCAATCTGGCAGTCATGTTCCACAAGCTGCAGCATACTGCCAGGTTTGCTCCAGCGATGAAGAGGGAGGGGATGATCAGGGCACCGACTCCACGTGGGTGCCTGGTAGGAGAGAGGAGGAGGCACATGTCCAACGAGGCAGGATGCCCTCCGGGGGCCAGCTTAGGGGCAGCACACCGACTGAATCACACCGCAGAGCTCCGCCTGTGCATGGCGCTGCCTACGCATTATTCTAAAAGTTCTTTGGTGTGGGCCTTTTTTGAGATGAGTGCATCAGATCGCACCGCTGCTATTTGCAACATATGTCTCAAGCGTATCTCGCGTGGTCAAAACATCAGCCGCTTGGCCAGACATATGTTGACCTGCCATGCAGCTCGTTGGCCAGCGTACCTCAAAGACCCACACCAAAGAACAAAGCGGACCTCTCCTTGCTCCTCATCAGCTGGGATCTCCAACCCCACTAGACCTTCAGTCCTCTCTGAAACCTGCTCTGAGAGGAATGAAGGTGTAGAATTAGGTGTGTCACAGCCAAGTGCTTTCGGGCACTCTGCTAGCAGTACACCCACGTCCGATTATAGCAGGCAAATTTCCCTGCCCCAGCTGCTGGACCGTCGAAAGAAGTTCACTCCCAGCCATCCACATGCCCAGCGGTTGAATGCTAGCTTGGCTAAATTGCTAGCACTTCAACTGCTGCCTTTTCAGTTGGTAGACTCGGGCCCCCTTCCGTGAGTTTGTACAATATGCGGTTCCTCAGTGGCAGGTCCCCAAACGCCACTTTTTCTCACGGAAGGCGATTCCGGCTCTCTACCGGCATGTGGAAGGCAATGTCCTTGCCTCGCTGGACAGGGCGGTCAGCGGTAAGGTGCATATTACCGCTGACTCATGGTCCAGCAGGCATGGACAGGGACGTTACCTGTCTTTCACGGCCCATTGGGTCTCTCTTCTGGCAGCTGGGAAGGATGCAGGACAATGTGCAGTAGTGTTGGAGGTTGTTCCGCCACCACGCCTCCAAAATTCTACTACTGGTTGTGACACACCTCTCTCCTCCACCTCCTCCTCTTCTTCTTCCTCCATGGCCTCTTCCAGTGCTCTGTCCTCAGAACCAGCGGTGCTCCGTAGGCGTTCAAGGGGCTACGCAAGTACGCAGGCAAAATGATGCCATGCAGTGCTTGCGCTGGTTTGTTTGGGGGACAGGAGCCACACTGGGGCAGATGTTTTGTCAGCTCTGCAGGGGGAGGCCGAGAGGTGGTTGACACCACGCCAGCTTAAGCCAGGAATGGTGGTTTGCGACAATGGCGCCAACCTCCTCTCCGCCCTCCGACAGGGACAACTGACCCATGTGCCCTGTGTGGCTCACGTCCTTAACCTGGTGGTGCAGTGATTATTGGGCAGGTACCCGGGCTTACAGGATGTCCTGAAGCAGGCCAGGAAAGTCTGTGTGCATTTCCGCTGATCATTTAATGCCTGTGCTCGGCTGGCTGAGCTCCAAAAGGAGTTGAACCTGCCCAAGAACCGCCTTATATGTGACATGCCCACCAGGTGGAACTCAACGTTGGCCATGCTGCAGCGGCTGCACACGCAGCAGAGGGCCATCAATGAGTACCTGTGCGACTACGGCACCAGGACAGGGTCAGGGGAGCTCGGTTTTTTCTCAACGCGCCAGTGGGGCATGATCAGGGATGCATGTACTGTCCTGTCACCGTTTGAGGAGGCCACAAGGATGGTGAGCAGTGACAGTGCATGCATCAGTGACACTGTACCTCTTGTCCACCTGTTGGAGCATATGCTGCGTGGAATAATGGACAGGGCACTTGAGGCAGAACAGAGACAGGAAGAGGAGGACTTCCTTGCCTCTCAAAGCCCCCTTTATCCAGACAGTGTTCCTTGTCCTCTTCCTGTGTGATGGGGGGACAGCAGGAGGAGGAGGAGGATGATGATTGTGTCAGCATGGAGGTGGAGGCTGGCACTCAGCATCAGCAGCAGTCTAGTAGGGATGATTTACAGTCCCAAGAAACCCGTGGGCTTGTACGTGGCTGTGAGGAGGTAGCTGCGGATCATGTTGTCCTTAGTGACCCAGAGGACTCCGGACCGAATGCCTCAGCTAACCTACGCTGCATGGCCTCCCTGATCCTGCAAAGCCTGCGGAAGGATCCTCGTATATTTTGGATAAAGGAGAGGGACCATTACTGGCTGGCCACTCTCCTTGAACCATGGTACAAGGGTAAGGTTGCCGACCTTATCTTGCCATCGCAGAGGGAGCAGAGGATGAGACATCTCTGGGAGGCCTTGCAGAAAGGTCTGTGCAACGCGTTCCAAGAGACTGGGAGGTTACAAACTCCTGGTCCTGGACAACGTGTTGCTGAGGCATCGGTCAGAAGGAGCGGTGGAGAAGGTGGCCGTCTGACCGAGGCGTTCAGACAATTTTTTAGTCCGCAGCCCCAAGGTATGATCGGTTCCAGCAACCATCGCCAGCGTCTGATTTACATGGTGCAGGAATACCTAGGGGCAAGGTCAGACTTGGACACCTTTCCCACCGAAAATCCTCTGGCTTACTGGGTCTTGAGGATGGATCACTGGCCAGAGCTTGCACAGTATGCAATTAAGCTACTGGCCTGTCCTGCATCCAGCGTTCTTTCAGAACGCACCTTCAGTGCTGCTGGTAGCTTTGTTACCGATCACAGGGTGCGCCTGTCCACCGACTCGGTTGATCGACTGACCTTCATAAAGATGAATCAGTCTTGGATCACCCACAGCTACCAAGCACCTGAAGCTGATGTAACCAAATAATTTTTTTTTTTTAAATATCACATCCCTTCAAGACTGCCTATGCTGATGCTGAGTGACTGACCTGTTACGTTGATTGTCTATCCTCTTCCTCCTCCGCTGATATGTTGGAAGAACATTTTTGGTTCTGGGTGATGCCACCAGCCCAATTTTTTAGCCCCTGTTTAACAGGGGCGTTTAATTAAAATTTTTGATGCAATGCTTTGCAGCAGGGCTCATTCCTGCACCACAACTAGAGTATATGGGAGAGGTTGCAGTGTCGTGGCACCAGCGCCACCTGCTTGATGTGCCCGTGCCTGCCGCCCAGCTTGATGTGCCTGCCACCCAGCTTGATGTTCCCGTGCCTGCTGCCCAGCCTGACGTGCCACTGCCTGCTGCCCAGCCTGACGTGCCACTGCCTGCTGCCCATCTTGATGTACCCATGCCTGTTGCCCAGCTGGATGACCCAGAGCCCGCTTTCCAGCTCCAGGACCCGGAGTCCACTATCTGCCTTCATGTGCCCGCTGTCTGCTTTGATGTGCCCGCTGCCCGGCTTGATGTACCTCCATCCGTTGTCCAGCTTGACATCATGGACTTTTCTCAGCAACAGCTAGTTGGAGCGTCCGGAGGCTGCTCCTTTGAGAGGGGGTACTGTCAGGAAAGGTTCCACCTGCTGATGATACTGTCTGACATTTGGTGTGCAGTACTGTGGTCCCCCAGCAGGTGTCTCCGGGAAGTCTGGAACTGCCTGGGGAGCCTTCCCCTGTTAGTAGTATTATATGATCCTTGGGCCGCAGTACTGGCATCCACCAGCGGATGGTTCCTGGCAGTGTGGGGCCGACATCTCCTGCAATTAGGCGTCACCTGAGTAATTGCAGGAGGTGTGTATAAGTACCCGGCAGACACAGTGATACCTTGCCTTGGTATCTTCCTTGTGCCCTGACCCTGAACCTGTGAAGCTCTGAACCTGTTCCTGTCTGTTACCTGAACCCTGGACCCTGAGACTTGTTCCTGATCCGTCCCTCCTGTGAACCATCCACCCTCTCCTCGTCCTGTTTTTCTTCCTTCCCCAGCTGTTGACCCCCCGTTGTCGACCCTGGCCTGGCCCAGTTTATGATTCCGGTATTCCCCTTTACTTGTATATATTTGTCTGTTACTATTTGTGGGTTTCTGTTGGTGGTTGTTTGGTTGCACATTATAGTATATTGGCGGTGGTTGTATTTATCAATTTATCTTAATAAATTATATATTTTCACCTTATCTGCATTTGTTCCTCAGTTGCTGTCCACACAGCTCTGGTCACACCAGATACGTGACACAGTCATTGCTGCTTAAAGGGCCCTCATACCATCCATGTTTAGCTTCATCTCATTAGGATAAAAACGTTGAACAGGTTGGCCTGGGTTTCTCTTTCTAGTAGTATTTTCAGAATTGATGCTTAACTTTGCAAATTCTTTCAGGTTATGTCCAAGTGGTACTCTATTGTACATACAGTGGTGTGAAAAAGAGTTTGCCCCCTTCCTCATTTCCTGTTCCTTTGCATGTTTGTCACACTTAAGTGTTTCGGAACATCAAACCAATTGAAACAATAGTCAAGGACAACACAAGTAAACACAAAATGCAATTTGTAAATGAAGGTGTTTATTATTAAAGGTGAAAAAAAATCCAAACCATCATGGCCCTGTGTGAAAAAGTGATTGCCCCCCTTGTTAAAACATACTATAACTGTGGTTGTCCACACCTGAGTTCAATTTCTCTAGCCACACCCAGGCCTGATTATTGCCACACCTGTTCACAATTAAGGCATCACTTAAATAGGAGCTGCTTGACACAGTAAGGTCCACCAGAAGATCCTTAAAAGCTACACATCATGCCGAGACCCAAAGAAATTCAGGAACAATTGAGAAAGAAAGTAATTGAGATCTATCAGTCTGGAAAGGGTTATAAAGCCATTTCCAAAGCTTTGGGAATCCAGCGAACCACAGTGAGAGCCATTATCCACAAATGGCGAAGACATGGAACAGTGGTGAACCTTCCCAGGAGTGGCCGGCCGCCCAAAATTACCCCAAGAGCGCAGCGAGGACTCATCCAAGAGGTCACAAAAGACCCCACAACAACGTCCAAGGAACTGCAGGCCTCACTTGCCTCAGTTAAGGTCAGCGTTCATGCCTCCACCATCAGGAAAAGACTGGGCAAAAATGGCCTGCATGGCAGAGTTCCAAGGAGAAAACCACTGCTGAGCAAAAAGAACATCAAAGCTTGTCTCAATTTCTCCACAACAAATCTTGATGATCCCCAAGACTTTTGGGACAACATTCTGTGGACCGATGAGACAAAAGTGGAACTCTTTGGAAGGTGTCTGTCCAAGTATATCTGGCGTAGAAGGAACACTGCATTTCATAAAAAGAACATTATACCAACAGTAAAATATGGTGGTGGTAGTGTGATGGTCTGGGGCTGTTTTGCTGCTTCAGGACCTGGAAGACTTGCCGTGATAAAAGGAACTATGAATTCTGCTGTCTACCAAGAGATCCTGAAGGAGAATGTCCGACCATCTGTTCGTGTACTCAAGCTGAAACGAACTTGGGTTCTGCAGCAGGACAATGATCCTAAACACACCAGCAAGTCCACCACCGAATGGCTGAAGAAAAACAAAATGAAGACTTTGGAGTGGCCTAGCCAAAGTCCTGACCTGAATCCTATTGAGATGTTGTGGTATGACTTTAAAAAGGCCGTTCATGCTCGAAAACCCTCTAATGTAACTGAATTAGGACAATTCTGCAAAGATGAGTGGGCCAAAATTCCTCCAGGACGCTGTAAAAGCCTCATTGCACTTTATCGCAAACGCTTGGTTGCAGTTGTTGCTGCTAAGGGTGGCCCAACCAGTTATTAGGTTTAGGGGGCAATCACTTTTTCACACATGGCCATGATGGTTTGGATTTTTTTCACCTTTAATAATAAACACCTTCATTTACAAATTGCATTTTGTGTTTACTTGTGTTGTCCTTGACTATTGTTTAAATTGGTTTGATGTTCCGAAACACTTAAGTGTGACAAACATGCAAAGGAACAGGAAATGAGGAAGGGGGCAAACACTTTTTCACACCACTGTATGTGTATATAGCATCCTGTTGTCTGCCAACTGTCTTAACTGGCATACCGGAGGGATCATTCTGCTGGGTTTGTGCTGTTATTCAAATCTCAGTGGAACCATTACCTCCTTTGTACAAGGATAGCTTATCTGAAGTATTCCAATAAATGTTAATAGAATATAAATGTATTATCTTATTACTTAAAAGGTGCTGCAATGATGTCTGAACCCAGAGAGTCAGGTTGGAATGTTTACAGGGTCACAGCGATGCAGATGAGCAGGTAAATCCAAGCAGTCCCCAAGGGGGCGGTGCTATACCAGAACAAGAATAGAAAGTTAAAAGTGGAACTGTATCCATAACAACTTGATAATCAATGTTCTTTAGCAAGGAACACGCATTCCATTTTAATAATTATGCTACCAAAATTTGCTGTATATGGCCTCCAGCATTGATCCTGTATCTTCTTTCCAGAGGCTGCCATTTTGCTGAAGCCCAGAACCCCTGAACAGCAATAAATCATTAGGCTGTCAGCAGATTGGCCTCTAGCGATCAGCACAATGCCATTATGGAGAGCAACTGAGCATGTGCAGAGCAGGGTGAGACCGTGTATTCACAGTCACTTCTTTTTTACATTGCTATAGAGTCTCCAAACCCCGGCCCGCAGCTCATTCAGAGACTGCTTGCTTTAACCCCCCCCCCCCCCCTTGTGTTTTAGGCAGCGGGGCAGAGTAGAAGGCAGGTGGGGCGATGAGTGTGTGCTGCTGTCAGAGCAGATCCAATGAGGCAGAGGAAGGCGGAGCTGTGGGCAGATTCCCATATGCGTGCAGGGAGGAGGCGGGGCCCCGCTGTCAGGAAGCATGGATGTGCAGGCTGGCTGTGCATGGGGGAGCCGTCAGAGGAGGTCGGGATGAAGGAGGCTTCCCACTCTGTGCAGCTGCCACCAACACCAGAGATTTGGATGGAAGTCTTGTCATGCCTGCCTCAGTGACAGCTAACCCACCCTGGTGAGCTGCAGATTCCTCCACTGACATATGGAGGAGCCGCAGGACTGGGAGGAACTGTTGGCAGGACTGGAAAACCCAAAAGGTGTGTGTCATGGTGGAGGGTTGCGGTAGGAGAGAGGGGGTGGTGTGATCAGAGTGGGGGACACAGACGCGCGGAAAGGCTCCCACAGGCACACAGAAAGGCTATGATGAGATGATTTTAATTTTATTTATAAAATAATGAAATTTTTTCGGCCCGCGAATATTTGTAAAATCTACAATGGGGCTAAAAAGCTTGGAGACCCCTGCTATAGAGAATATCATGCAAAAATGGGACTTTAGAGTTGCTGGGAACCCCCTCTCAGAATAAAAGTCATTATACAAATTGAAGGTAAAAAAAGTATTTATTACAATTAAATTATAATATATATATATATATATATATATATATATATATATATATATATATATATATATATATATATATATATATATATATATATATATATATATATAAATAATTTTTTTTTTTTTATATATAATATACAAAAAAGACACACTAGGGGTATAACCCCTTAAAAGAATTTATTTTTGTTCCTACACATAGTAATTGAAACCATAACAAGCACCCCTGAAGGTTGAGTTTATTTCCCGTATATAGTGTCATACATATATCGCAAATAATTAAAATAAATTAAAGTAATTTTACCATAGAATCCTCAAGGGATCAGCTTTCCATTATTTTGCACAGGTGATTTGATCAGTTTCACTGCCTTAGTAATTACCACAGCCTTTTCACCTGAGGGAAATCCTGAAAACATGACTTGTTGGTGCGCCTTGAGGACTGGACTTGAGAAAGACTGGTTCAGGGGATATGTGTGGTTTGGAACAAAATTGCCATGAGAACAGAACATTTAGCGATGTTAGGAGAGATGAATGTACCCCTCACTCCGACCCTATCAGAGATGCTGAAGAGCGTGCAGATCCAGACAGATGGGTCAGGTCAAGATGGGCCCTACCTCAAGGCCAAAAATTCCAACCCCAAGGACAGGGAGCGGATGCCAAAAAGCATAGACTTTTCTGGTCAGAAGCCCAACAGTCATGATGTATTTCCTAAACGTGTCCTCAAACACGAGTTCAACACCTCAAAACAACAGATCACCCCTTTTGTATAGGTAGCCCAGAAGTTCCAGAGAAAATGTCTGCAGCCAAGAGGAACAATCACTGAGGGGTTGCCACACTAGCATGAGGAACGGAGATACATCCTCCATCTAGAGCGCCTCATTTTTTTTCTATAACTTTTACATTGTTTTACCTGCAAAAGGGGCCAGCCTGAAGTGATCGAACAGGACTTAATTTTCTCATGAAAGTTCTAATTTAAGCACACTGGTAGATTTTTGAATAAATGTTTGTACAAAGAATTTTCAAAAAACATTTAATAACGCCAATAGAAATCTAGATCAAATGTACTTTGGAAATGTCCTAGTCTTCTAACCTTCAGTTTTGGTTTGAATGGAATTTGCTGAACAAAAAAAAAAAAAAAAAAATTCACTGTTAGAAATCGGTTTACTCAAGAAAACCTTTCCATCCTCTGACTTTTCTCACTGTAGCACCCTGTAGCTTAGGCAGGGAGATCCCCGCAAATTTAATTGCCAGGAGTAGTTATCTTGGTTGATTGATAAAGATCCATTGATTTCTCCCTAAGTTTGGCCTTGTTGCACTTTTCTCTTCTACCACTAGGTGGCTGAGTACTTGGTGGTATTAGATATCCAAGGTCAGGTTATGGGTATATGGGGTATTCCAGCCAAATGGGCAGGGGGTTTTCTTGACTCCCCTGGCCTGCTGGGAGCACCTATATAATCGGATGGAGTCAGGTGATCTATGTTCTGTTCCACCCAGACGGCTGTCTGGGTCGATGTGTGTCGTGTGCCCCCGGGTAGCTAGGCCCCAGATTGGGCCTCTCCCAGGGGGCATCTGGCTGCTAGGCTGTCTGAGGGCCTATCCAGAAGCAAGAGAGTATCACAGGGTTGGGACTTCGGCTTGCAGTCCAACCAAAAGTGACAGTTCTGTTGGTTGGAGTTAGAAGGGAAGCTGTCACCACAAAGGGACCAACCTCGTTATCAGGGACCACAGTGAGTAACTGAAGCAAGTACCGGAGCAGTATTTTCACTGAACGGATACGGTGGAGAATCGGGAAACCTCAGGTGGTGATCAAGTCAGGGACCCAACCAGCGGAGGTGACGCTTGCAGAGCAGCCTTGTGTGTCAAGTCAGGGACCGAGCCGGTCAGCAGGGGTGAAGTTTGAGAAGTATCTGGAGTGCCAAGCTAGGGACCCATCAGAAGCGTGGGTGGCGCTTAAGGGAGATACCACCACAAAGCTTTGAGGAACTCCAGGAATTCAGAGTCAGTGAATCAGAGGGTCTAGTGAGAGACCAGGAGCTCAAGGGGCTGAAGAACTACAAGTAGAAGTTGTAGTGAAGCAGAGAGGATTTGTGTTAGGAACTGGTAAAGACTTACCATAGGAGACAGCAATCCTGCACGTGCAGAAGTGGTGCCTTGCTGGGGCCTTTCCCTGTACGGCTGTCCTCCTGTTTAAGTGTTGGAGTCTGCCAATTGAATCTACAACTATTTAAGGGTGTCCTGGCCCTAACCCTTCCCCCCCCCCCCCAAAATACAAAAAGGTCTGTTAAGAGAAATAAAAAAACATCTTTGCACCCACTATGCCTCACAACCCACCACATATTAAAAGGATGTCAGCTATCTCTGGTTGGGAAAGTACTCATTAGATTGGACCAGGCCGGAGACCTTGCTACATCACTTTGGTTGAAAATGGACATCAACTTGACTCCAATAACCATTACAAAATCAAACAAAATTTCCGAAAATAAACAATTTTGAATGTAAATGTGACTAGTGTATAGCCAGCCTAAATCTTTTTCTGGGTTCATTTGGCACATGTTCAAGAAGCGATTGACCTCACCTCCTGTCCTGTAGACACAGAGGGAAGAAGCCTCTCCAATGGGACACCCGATACTGGTTTTATACATTCCCTGCTCCATCCAAAAATGGGAAAATATTTTACATAACTAATGTGGTGGAGGGTCATGTTTCTGTACTGAGCAGACTAATAGATTAGATGCCATTAAATCAGACATGAAGGATGATTATTTCAGGCAGACTCGCCAATAATGGCAGAAAGAAAAAAAAAAAAGACCATGCATACAATGCAAATGAAAACAGCTTTCATATTCCCATAAGACAGCATGACAACCAATTTCTAGAACGGGGACAAGTCAATGGAGAGGAGACACAATGCAATGTAAAAAATACTATTCCTACAGTGCCCTCTAGTGTTATCATGAGAGAATGCATGCCTTACTAAAGGGAACCTGTAAAGAGAGATATAAGGTGGGTCTACTCTGAATCCTTCACTACCTGCTCAATAACTTTGTTCTTGGTCAAGGATTCACTAAATAATTAAAGTCAAAGTACACCCATTAAAAAACAAAAAAAAAAAAAAATAAATAAAAAAAAACCACACACCAGTTTTAGTTGGACATTGAGGACAGTTCTGTACACAAAAAAAAAAAAAAAAAAAATGATATTATATATATATATATATATATATATATATATATATATATATATTTAATAATAATCAAGTTTTATTTGCCTCTGGGATCTTAGCTAAAAGAAAAAATAGAGAATACCGCAAAGACAATACAGGGAGGAACATAAGCAGGGCTGACAACACTGCTTATGTGCAATTTCACTCCAGCAAGGGCAGGGTTGTATGCTCGCTAGATTTCTGGCAGGGTTCTCCGCTCGCTAGATTTCTGGCAGGATCAACTGGGGTTTTTAAAGAGATGAAAAATGGGGGAGCCTGTGAGTATTGTAGAGATGCGCATATTCTTTATTGGATTCTGTTCAGACATACACTTTAAAGCTGAACTTCGGGCATTTGTGTAAATATACCAATGAATACAGTTACATTATTTTTAATGTCTAGCTTAGGAACAGTCTGGTCCATCCCCTATGTAATAGGACTCAGACTGGTAGAGGGACTGGCAACACATCTGTTGCGCTGTGTATGTGCCAACAAGTAAAATAGTGACAGGAAAAGGAGGTCAGGGTGAGCAGAGAGAGGCACTCATTAGCCTGCTGCTGCTCCTTTATTGTACAATTACACGCTGCTGAAGACCAAGTTGTACTGCTTAGCTAAAGTAGAGAGAAGACATGTCATCAGTCAGCCTGGATTGTCTGGCATAACTGTTTAATAAAAAAAAAAAAAAAAAAAAAAGGAAGACTGGATGGACAGAATGCCTATCCCCAGAATCACCAAAAAGGTTGAATTTTTGCATACGAGCGTCAACATTTTTGAACATCTCAACTGAATTACAAACAAGTAACAGATTACTAACAAAAGCAGTGAGGTGGGTGGGTGGAGTACAGCAATGGAAGATGAAAAACTGGCCAGATGTTCCCAGTTTCCAATCTAAGGCTTAATTTCCAGTTTTATATAGTATAAACTTCTACACAGTATTTGTTGTTGCACCCCTCAGTCTTCCTTGGCACAGCTGGTTTCAGGCAAGGACTTCATACAACCCTTTGTTGGAAACGGGGGGCTGCATAACCAATGATTGGCATCCTCTCCAAGTAACTGGAAACAACTTCTCTCCCAGAAACACTCAGTACCAGATTGAGTAACGGTCTTGTTTGACGTTCAGTAAAATCCAAAAAGTTGAATTTTCCAAGCGTCTACTCCTTCAGCGTGATGCACTGGGAAATCTGAGTCACCAAAGTGAACGGTTGACATATTAATGGTGCGTAATGGAGAGGGCAGCAGCCTGGAGATAAGGTATGGGTGGTCTTCTACGATGACGAAACTTTGGGAGGGCGCTGGAACAAAGATAAAAACTATGTGGGATATCAGGGTCATCATTCCACACTCAGCCGACATAATGACCAAGGTAAGATCACCCGCTTTTCACGCATGGGAATATCGACCATCTGCTTCCACAGCCAAGGTTGCAGCCCTTGGGAATACTTTTAGCGGTGTATTAATTGGGTCATTTCTCTAGGCTGGTGACAGCAGGAGGCAGGGAACTACACATATCAAAAGGAGAGCCATCATACATACACAGCGGACAAAAATTAATGATGCTTTCATTACCAACCAACTTCAAACACAACTTTTAGGAAAGGCTGGCTAGCAGGGATTTGACCAGACCTTAAGCAGGCAGATTTCATAACACCTTAATTTCAAGAAGACCTAGTTAAATGGAGAAGGATGCACAATTATATGGCAGATGAGGTTCAATGTAGGAAAATGTAATGCATTTGGGAGCTAAAAATTTGTATGCAAGTGACTCCATGTCAGAAGAACCTCTGCGGGGGAATTGAGGAAGGAAAAGTCACTGGGTGTCTTAGTAGATGACAGACTCAGCAATAGCACGCTGCAGCAAGTAAGGTTAGCAGACTAAGAGTATGCATTAAATAGAGATAAGACTTAAGCCCTGTACACACGGTCGGACTTTCCGACGGAAAATGTGCAATCGGATCGTGTTTTCGGAAAATCCGATCGTGTGTGGGCTCCATCAGACTTTTTCCATCGGAATTTCCGGCACACAAAATTTGAGAGCTGGATCTAAAATTTTTCGACAACAAAATCCGATTGTTTAAATCCTGATCGTGTTAATGCAATTCCGATAGACAAAGTGCCACGTATGCACAGAATAAATTACGAGACGAAAGCTATTGGCTACTGGCCCGTTTATAGTACCGACGTACTTGTTTTACGTCACCTCGTTCTGAACGATTTTCCGACAACTTTGTGCGACCGTGTGTATGCTAGACAAGTTTGGGCCAAAATCGTCGTCGGAATGTCAGACCGTGTGTACAGGGCATAATTCTACCACTTTCCAAAACTCTGTTCCAGCCACATCTTGAGTATGCTTTCCATTGACCAGTCTTCAAGAGGGAGGTGCGGGAACTAAAGAGTTCAGAGAAGGGAACCAAAGCTAATAAGGGGACTAGAGGACCCCAGATATGAAGAATGATTACAAACGTTAAACTTCTGCCTGGAGAAGAGACCCTTAAGAAAGGATATGATGAACAAAGCCTTAAATGGTGACTCTAGCATTGGGAGGAAACTTTTTAAATCTAAGGTCTCTACAGAAGACACGTGGCCGCACAATCAAATTGGATGAAAAGTGGTTCAAGATTTAACTGCATAGGGGGTTCTTTACGGTTAAGGAGGTGAGGATGTAGAACTCCCTTCCACAATTGGTGGAGTGTGTAGATAAGTTAAAGCAGACACAATGTACAGGGCTATGGAGAAATGGTAGTTCTTATTCAACCTTACCAATTATGTAACCATGTTACAATATCTGTCCATCTCTAAAAAAAATAATGCCTCCGTGTTCGATGAATGAAACTGTGTACACAATGAAAGGATTCTGTTTGCTTGAGAAAAAGTAAATTGTCGAAGCTTTTCCAGCACGCTGGGATTTAAAGCTAGAAATGGGTTTGATGTCTGGATATCCATGCCCACTGCTTTCAGTGTTTGGATCAATACAAAGCAAAGACATAACCTGTGAGCTTAGAAGCGTGGATTGAATCTTTTGGCTCTGTTCACTTTTTAGTAGATGGCATCTGAGGGTAAGCACAAGCAACAATCCAAAACATATCCTACGCACCTAAAGCACATTTAAACAGCCGGTGAAGTGCCCAAAGGGTATAGGTAGAGGGGAAGCCTAGGATGCTGGCATAATTTGGCCATTTTTTAGGCAAAGCCGTTACGAGTGTGCCATAAACATGTGTGCCCGGCCAAGTACAAACCTTTATAAATAAAGCATAAAAGAGGAGAGGAGGGAGGTTGAAGGTAGATATTCCTATGCCAGGTTAACAGGAGTAATGAACGTAAATCTAACCAAAGTGGAAGCTCACAATTTCATTCATTGAGCGGATAGGCGTGAAATATACTTTAAAATACAATGTCTTTTTTTTTTGGGGGGGGTACAGTATATCTTGGTTTCATACAAATTTTCTTTTTGCATTTAATTGTTAGTTTGTGTGTTGTTGCTTTAAACGTATACTGTACATTTTTATTACTTTTTTTTTTTTTTTTTTTTGCTGTTTTTTTTCCCTTTTGAAAAAAAAAAAAAAGGTTATGATGAACATTTTTTTTGGGTAACAAAAACAGGCCCAAGGATAGTTGAAAGGAACTTCTGTAACACAGAGTAGCCAATTAAAGCCTAGCGCACTCTTAAGGCCGGGTTCAAATTATTGTAGGACCACTTTGTGTTGGGACAGCAGCCCATTGATTGGAATGGGTTGCTGTGCTTAGGTTTTATGCAGGAAAAAAGTTCCTAGACCATTTAAAAAATGCAGCAGCCAAGAAATCGCACCATGCTATTTCCCCGCAGTTCCTGCCCCCAAAAACGCCCTGCATTTTATGATGCATGGGGGTGTCATTAGGAATGCTTTGGCTGTGGGTGGTTGCAGGTGTTGGAACAGGTGCGATTCTTGCACCCGCAGTAGTGTAAACCAAGCCTAAAAATTTCAGATTTCAGACAAAATTTGAAGGAAATTAAAACTCCCAGTTTGGCTCATCTCTAATCACTAGGAGCACAATATCAAATCACACAACGTTTTCAAACCTTTCTAAGGGCCAGTTCACACAGCGGGCGAGGCGACACGACTCGCCTCGCTCCCGCAAGTCACCCCCGTTCTGTACAATGGAACCGTTCTGAGAGGAGCGACTCGAGTCGCTCCGACTCAGAAAAAAGGTTCCTGTACTACTTCTGGGCGACTTCGGGGGCGACTTGCATTGACTTCTATACAGAAGTCCTCTGCAAGTCGCCGCTGAGGTCGCGGCGAGGCAAGTCGGAGACGCCTCGCCGCGCCTGCAGTGTGAACCGGCCCTTAATGGTTGACAATGAATGGTCCCTCATTCTGGCCTTCAATATATACCCGCTTTTCATTAAAATTACAGTTCTTAGATTAAAGTCACTCAAACCTTGATAACATGGATATCAGAGTGAGGGGTTGCGGGTACAGGGTCTTCTGACACAGTAAATTTGTTCCAGAAATGTTGACAAGAGACAGTAAAATCAGTATGTATATGCAGTAAAGCATGCTTGTTATACTCACTGTAACAATGTGGGTTAATCCTCCACATTGTGTAAAAAGGCTGTTTGATCCTGTCTCCTCTGATACTCCCCAATCCATCTTCTGATAGTACAGAATCCTAGGAGGCACTCTGCACATGCTCAGTTTGGTGCATATTGCTAGAGTTTTTTTTTTTTTTTTTTTTGGAGGATGCATGTAATCAGATCAGGGCCATTCAGCATTGTCTAGACAGGGGGGTCAGCTGTCATGCAGCCTCATAGGACAGTTAGAGGAGAATGAAAGCTCCTCCTAAAAGCTTTTGCAGTGCTCAGCCAGACACCAATAGAAGTGCTGCTATATACTAGACATGTGCACACTGAAATATTTTGTTTGGGAATTTTGTTTTCGTCTGAAAATTACATTTAGTTACTCCCGAAATTCGTTTTTATTTTGTTTAGATCAGAAAATGCATTTGACCGAAAATCCGAAATAACTAAGGTCGAATCTGTCATTAATGGCTTATGGTGTCTGTCGAAATGTTCCAAGAAGATTCGACGGAGCAGCTAAACTGTACGACGCTGCAATCGTACATTTCCGGTCGAATGTTCCGCCTACAAGCTATAGTAGAATTCTAATGTTGTATGACACTAGTAATAGTTATATTATTACTAGTCAACCGAAATTAGAATTCTTCTATAGCCTATGGGCGGAGCATTTGACCATAAATGTCCGCTCTCGGCGACTGCTTCGTTGAATCTTTATGTCAAATCTTGTAGAATAATCTTGGACTAATAGAGTTAGGTTAGGCACATTCAACCTTTTTTTCTATTGTCTCTATAATGTCGAGTCTTTTCTCTCTATGTAGAATAATCTTGAACTAATAGAGCTAAGGTTAGGCACATTCAACCACGGGTTCAATGGACAAAGATCGCTATGGTCAGCGGCATGTCGAATCTCCTATCTATATCGAACTGTTGTCGCAATGAAAATGAAGCATTTGTTTATGTCAGATCATTCGGTTTTCGGATTCTGCGGGTTTGTTAAAACAATAGCGAAAATTAATTTGGACGAAAATGAATGCAAATGTCTACTATATACTGCTGATGAGACAAGGAATTTAGATAATTTATTAAAATAATTGCATTTCCATGTTCTGTGTACTGTGGGAGGCCAGATATAGTGAAAGGAGGGTCCTGGGTTTAGTAACACTAACTTATTTTTTCTCTATAAAAAGAAGAGGAACAAAAAATAAATATAAAAAATAAAAAGACAGTAAAAAAAAAAAAAAAAATAAAAAATAAAAAGTGAATTGTTTAAAAGTGAGAGTATACAATTGAAGACACAGAAAAGAGAAAAAAAAAAAAAAAAGTACATTTTTTCAAGCACATTTTGCCTAAGCAGCCCTATAAATGAACTTGAGAATTTCTGTATTGGTGATAATCAATTTGGTAATTATGCTTCCTGCCCTCACACTGTACTGACCCTGCATTAGCAGAGCAGAGTAGCAGCCATAGCCCTCTTTACACTTACCCCTCAGTGCTGATTACCGAGTACACTGGGTCTACTCTGGGGCCTATTGGACTACACAGTCATATTTAGATACACAACAGATGTAAGAGGAAAGTGGAGAAGTGGTAAGACTAAGTAAACAGAGGCTGCATAGAATAAAATAAAAAAATAAAATCAGTGATTAGTATTGTGTGGCCATGTCCAAGGGCAATCAGAGAGACAATACTGTTCCCAATAACATCCCAACACATGAAATGAACATAACCTGTTGTATTTATGACAGTAAATAAGAGACCAATTCATTTTCACTTTTCTATACAGATGACCTCCCTTCTAAGATATCTCTGTGCTTTTGTCTTCATTCTCCTGGCTCTGAGCTTAGCCACATCAGCAGCTCCCAGCGAGCCGCACCATCCTGGAGACCAGGCAACCCCGGATCAGCTGGCACAGTACTATTCAGATCTGTATCAGTATATCACCTTCATCACCCGCCCGAGGTAAGAGATTTTGCTCCCTACTACTCCTCAGTGTTCACTTATTAACAGCTTTTCGGGTGGATATTAACTAGGCCAGCTTAGAGAACTTTTATTGATCACTATTTGCCCTGGGATAGGAGGACACCGCTCTCCTATTCCCATCCCCTGGCAGAAATAGAAACCATTGGCATACCTGAACCTCCTTTATGGGTAGCTCACTGGTACCAAAAGGATACCTGGATCCTACCGTCACATCTGACCACCATCCACATTCTGGGATTTAGACTGTATTCATTCTGTGAGAGTGTATCAGGTAAAAGCAAAAAGGTTTTAAGTTACCATCCAGAAATACAATCACGTGAGCCGTTTCTAGATACAATTGGACACTATGAAACAATTTTGTAAAGCTGGTGAGAGATTCTCCAGGATGCCAGACAGTGTCATGTCCACTTTCTGCCATAAAATAATGCCATTCTATACATTTTTTATTCTGAGGAAAGTGAAAAAGAAACTGGCCACTAAGTGTTTGGTCCTACAAATTGTCCGGCTTCCTGGGAAACCTCTGAAACCAGCTCTACAGATTTTCATCACTTTTAAAAAGGAACCTAAAAAAAAAAAAAAAAAAAAAAAAGGAGAGAGGTATGGGAAATGCCACTGCCCACTTTGGATTGAAGGTGCAATCTAAGTGGCTGTCATCCTGATGTTCCTTTACTGATTGGCAAGTCTCTAATCTATACAATGCTGGCCTGTCATGTTTATTCTTCCTTCTCTACGTGGCAAATCAATGACTTGAAAATTGTAGGGCCAACATCTTTATCCTTCCTCTCTACTTGACAAGTAACTGAACTACAGTCTGGGGATGGCCATCATCATTGTTATGCTCCTTCATGACTTGGTAATTTGTTGACCTGTCATCTTTAGGTTTCCTTTGCTACTTGGCATCACTAACCTGCAAGATGTAGGGCTGTCATCTTTCTTTCCTTCAATACTTGGCAAGTCATTGACCTGCAAACCCGCAGGGTCCTCATCTTTGGCCTTCCTTCTATACTTAAAGAACTGACCAGCAATCTGGAGAGGAGCAGAGGGGAGGGGGGTTTGCATTATTATACTCCTTCACTATTTGGTGGTTCATTAACCTCTAACTCTGGCCTCCCCCTTATTACCCTTCCATGGCATCACTAATCTGCAAGCTGTGGGGGTTTCATCTTTATCCTTCCTTAACTTGGCAAGTCATTGAATGCAAGCTATGGGGCCATTATCATTCTCCTCCACTACTGGGCAAGTTACTAAACTGTAAAATGTTGGCTAGACAGCTTTAACCTTCTTTCTCTATTTGGCACGTCACTGAACTCAAAGCTATGAGGTTGTCATCTTTATCCTTCAGTAACTACGTGCCAATTCATTATTGTGTAAAATGTTGGCCTGTCCACTTTCTTCCTATTCTCTATTCTTCCTTAACTACTTGGCATCACTAATCTGTGGGGATGTCATTGTTATCTTTCTTTCACTATTTGGCAAGTCCCTGACCTTCACTACTTGGCAAGTCATAGACCTGGAAGCTATGGGGCTGTCATCTTCAACCATCCTTCACTATTTGGTAGGTCATGAATCTGTAAAATTGTGACTTTGCATCTATATCCTCTCTACTTTGCACATCATTGACCTCAAAGCTACAAGCGGTCATCTTTATCCTTCCTTCACTACTTGGCCAGTCGTTCACCCGTAAGCTGGGTCACTGTAATTTTTTCCTCCATTTGCTACTTGACAGCACTGCAGAATGCAGGTCAATGAACTGCCAAGTAGTGAATCAAAAGATACAGATGCAGCCCCATAGCATGCAGGTCATTGACTTGCCATCAATCATTATCTTTCCTTCACCATTTGGCTTGCCGCTACTCTGTAAAACGTTGGCCCGACATCTTTAACCTTCCTTGAATCCTATTCTACTTGGCATGTCACCAACCTAAATGCTATGGGGTTGTCATCTTTATCCTTCCTTCACTTTTTGGCAAGTCAAGGACCTGTAAGCTAGGAGGTTGTTGTCTTTTCCTCCCTTCATTAGTTGACAGCCCTGAAGCTTGCAGGTCAGTGACTTGCCAAGAACATAAAGACAACAAGGATAAAACGACAGCGCTGGAGCATACATCTCAAAACAAGTATTTTGCAATGGATGCTACATTTCTATCCTCAGAGATTCCATTTTACCATTTGTTGCCAAGATAGGAGGATGTACATTTTACAGAGATCAGCTACAGATCTAGCTGTGTACTGTATGTCAAGTGAAAAATTACCAAAATATATAAAAGGTTATGGTCTTCACTGCTACACAATATTACAGCTAAAAAACGTCCATCGAGTTCAAACCAAGATAAACCAAAAAAATAAAAATACTTGTAATAATTCACTCTAGTGGAATCACACCGCATTGGCCTACTTTCCAGTACCGGGTGCCATGGGTGCTCGAAGTAACCAGCTGATAGCCTTCATTTGGTCTAGACATGTTCATACATTTCTTCCTATAGGACTCAGCCATACAACATTATGATGTCTAGACTTGACTTGGATACATAGACCCCAAAACTCTCACAAATCTGCTTGCTAGGGTTGATTTATTCTTGGCCTCTGTCTTTCAAAAACTATGACTCTCTTGATACTCTATGGTATAAAAGTTATTCTTTTAAACAAGAAAGGAACTACCTTAACCAAAATTAGCCAATGGGTAGGGATCATAAATGGCCTGCCATCCAAATTTAAAGTTTTATATAACAGAGCCTGCCCACCACCCAAAAAATGTACGGACTTTTGCAACATGGTTTAGGCATGATACAAAATCCTGCCTGGAGAAACTAACTTAGGGATTGAGTCAACTTGTGGTAGAAAATTTGATACCATATACAGTATCATACCCAATGGTTATGCCCTGTCTACCCCCCTCCCCACCGAGTCGTCTGATGGAAGGGGATATTCTCCAGTCCCTAGATCCGAGGCAGAAAATGTCCTCGAGTGTCTAAGGGTTCTGCTTCTAAATCACTGGGACTAGTATACAGCTAACAAGCAGGGTGGCAGCTTCCATCAGAGGCTTCTGATGTATTTAAGAGCCTGACAGATTTTATTTATTAGGACTTGTGACTGTCAGCTGTGCAGATGGTGCTCAGATGAAGATAGAGTTATCAAGCTGATGAAATGAAATTATGAGGTCCTGGTAATTACTGTGTGTGTTCATGCTATAGATTTGGGAAGAGATGGGATGAGGTTGGAGTGGAAGACGTTCCCAGCTACTAAACCTGCAGGGTGAGTATCATCCTGACCTTGTGTTTATCTGTGCCACGTTTACCACCTTTTACCAATTCAGTATAGAGGACCTCTTATGCAGGTGAGACGGTGGCATGGGTTAGGTGCAATACTTTCCACTACAACACAATCATGTATCATCACACATTGAGCACCAGTGTAGGTGCTTTGGGATACCATTGGCAGACTGATAATACTAAAAATGAAGTAAAACACAATTTTTTTTTTTTTTTTTATTAAATAATTACTTCGAACCCCCAAACATTATATTTTTTCTGAAAGCAAAGGCACTACAGGAAAAAAAAAAAAAAAAAACCTGGATGTTGCAATTTATGTCGCATGATGTTTGAGCAGCAGTTTTTCAAATGCAATAAAAAAAAAAAAAAAAAAAAAAAAAAAAAACACACCACACACCTTAATGAATTTTAGTGTACACAAACACAATAAAATATCCTATTGTTTGGTAAAGCTATATCAAGTAAAAAGATACCAAACAAGGCACACTTTTAAAATTGCTCACACCCGTTGTGCCTGAGCGCTTTACAAAAAGTTACTCGTTAATTAAAAAAAAATATATATACACATTTTATTTTACACTGTCTTTTAAAAAAATTCTCAATTTTATTGCGATCAAAAAGGATGAACAACGTGTGATAGCTGGGGCAGTAAAGAGTACTTGTTACTGAGATATCTGGGATCTATTAGACCCCAGATCTCTCCTCTGTCCATAAAAAGGTATCTGATCAAACTGAAAGCAGTTTGATTAGATGTTTTAGAAGTCGGTAGTGGCTTGTAAACTACAAACCAAAACCGAAGCACAACCGCCGGTTTCAGTCCCGAGCTCCTTGGTGGAACAGGAGAGCCCGGGAAGGTGGCAGAAGGCGACCACATTCCGACACATGTAAAAGTAATCCAGTGGCTGTATAGCTGCTTGGGTCACTTTTACATTAGAGAGAATTGTTGGCTCTAAAAAATGATGCCAGGTTCATAACTGCAGCTGCAACCATGACTGATAGAATCATTGAAACCCTGGTATGTTCATTTTGGGGGGGGGGGGGGGGTTAAACAGTATATACACACACACTTCAGCATTGATAATAATGTCAAAATGATTGTTTAATCAATATATGACCATAGAAGACATGAATATCACTCTAGTCCAGTGGTCTCCAAACTGTGGCCCGGGTGCCGAATGCAGCCCTTTGCTTGCTTTTATCTGGCCTTCGGGGGTCTATTTCATTCACTGACACTAATGAAGGGCCCAATTCCTCCCAATGACACCAATGATGGGGCACAATTCCTCCTAATGACATCAATGAAGGGGCACAATGATAGAGAACAATTCCTCCCATGAACACCAATGACTGATGCTGGAACATTTTGTACTCCTGATGGCCACATTCCAACCCCCCCCCCCTAAAGTCTGAAGGACATTAAATTTGCCATTTGTTTAGAAAGTTTGAAAACCCCTGATGTGGGAAATCAAAAGGTTAAAATGATTGCTGTATAAAGGGCATGCATGTGGGCACTGAGGCCCATAGAGTGGGAATGGGTTTTGTATAGGAGGCTTGAGCTGCCAGGTGTTACATTCAGGGAAGTGTATGGAGATGCAAGGGCAAAGCCACCCATCCTGGTTTGACAGCCATATGGGTGAGGGTGAGCAGATAGCATACATTTGGGGCCACTAACCCAAAAGCCTATTAAATCGGGACAAGCAGCTTTATCTGTGCAGCCTCTACATCACCATACACTAACATAGACCACATGCATGTAGCACCTGGCGGCTCAAGCCCCATAAACACATGGCCCAATCACAGTCTATGGGCCTCCATGCTCCTGTGAAGAGGACAAATTTAGGGTAGATAAGTTTATTTTATATCTGTTTTTATTTTTATTTTTTGGCACAAGAACATCCAGGGTAGTTGAAAGGGGCTTTCCTAACTCTCAGGAGCCATTTAGAACCCAATGGACCCTTAAAAAACCCAGCATTGTGTCTTCCCCATTGATTCCAATACATTTTACAGAAATTGAAAATTTTTCACAAACTTTGTGCAAATTCAACATTTTGTTAATCTCTACTGCCAAGTAAATAAAATACTAAATAACAGTCTCTTCCTCTCTTAGGTCAGTGACTACATACGGGGCAGAAGAGAAAATACCTCCAATCCAGGTGTCACATCTCCCAGCTGTGTGCTGCAAACAGATCTTTTCATATCCAGCTGAATAAAACCCTCTATGTTACAAAAAAAAGTCATGTGTCGTGGTTGATAGGAGATATTTGATATACATTAAGATTGTTTGAAGCTTGCTAGAGGTCTGCAATCAGTTCGCAGCTTCTTTAAAATGCAAAGTTCACCTTTTGAAACAGTAGGAACAGCGGCGTAAGTACAGGGGCCGCAATTGTGACGTGACCCAGCCCTCCCCTGTATACCGAGATAGAAGGGGAGGCATAGTAACTGAAGCATAGTGAGCAGTTTACTATGCTTCCATTATGAATGGAAAGCGTCAGTGATCTCTACCGATCACTGACTCTGTCCATTCAGACAAGGAAAATTACATATTTACTGGCCCCTTCCCCACTCTCCATCCTGACGCATCCCCCTCGAGCCAGAGAGAGGAGCCCAAAAGAGCTGGGGGGGGGGGGGGCTGGGAGCACAGGGGTCCAAGGGTAGTAGATAGAAGAATCAATCCCCTTCGTTTTTCTCCTGCAGCTGCTAAATGCCTGCTTCTCCTCTTCTCCCTCCCGCAGGCATTCAGCGGCTGCAAGAAGAACATGGAGGAGATTGTCCATGCAAACAAGGAAAGGCATATAGAAGAACCAGAGTCAGTGATCTTAACGATCACTGACTCTGTCCATTAATAACTGAAGTATAGTAAACTGTGCTCACTATGCTTCAGTTTGTGAATGAATTAGAAGTTCTGTACGGAGCTACTTCTGTGGCTTCTGAGGCTGCAGAGATGGAGATTCAGGGCTATGTCCTCAGGCTCCTTTTTATGTCTCAAAAGGTGAAACAGTTGTTTAGACCCCTGATATCTCACAAAAGCCCCCAACCCCCCCCCCCAATGGGCTCCAAAATAAATTGGAAAAAATTAATAATAATGCAAAAAATAAATAAGATGGCTAAAAACTGCTAAAAAATAAAATAAAAATTACACTGGTGGTGGAACTACCAGGGTGGCAAATGTCGCACTTACGACTGGGCCCTTGGTGTTCCGCCACCGGGCTCAGAGGGAAGGGACCTGTCTGAGGGGCCATGGCTTTTTTTTGCATCAGAGCCCTGAAGGTTCTAATTACACATATATTTGAAGAAAAAAAGGTCTCACTTACACTTTGGGTGGTGGGGAGTGTGTAAAAACCATGGTTGAGCCATGTTTTTATCACCACCCAATTGATCCCCTTTAAGCTACAAAAGGGGTATAATACAAGCTGCACAGCGAAAAAAATTGCTGGAATGAAGTAGAAGAAAAAAAGTGATGGCTTGTCTTACATGTCATTTTTTATTTAGCCCAAGTTCTACTTTATGGACCTGCCTGGTTGTTATGATGATACAATAGCTTCGATACTTTTCAGACTAGAACAAGTATGCATGCTTAGTAATGGGTCAGCCAAGCAACTAGCATTTTCAGAGGAAAATCACCAATGACAGCCCCCATTTCTCAGTACAGGTTTCATAAAAGATCAAAAGTATATGCGACAACCTTACACAGGAGGGGTGCTTCAAAGGCATTAAGAAAACGGTTTGTTGCAATCAGTATGCTTTCCAACCTACACTAAAGTGGTTGTAAACTCTTACATATATCCTGTAAAGTGGCTGGCCTCAGGCGATACACTGAGATGAACTTTTACAGAAGTTGTACTTGTTTATCTACAGTCTTCTCTTCATCTGTTCAAAGTGCTGAATTAAGTCTCTTCATCTGTTCAAAGTGCTGAATTATAAAGTTTGTCTGAGTTTCAGAAAAAAAAAAAAAAAACGGGGTGGAGAGCTGAAGTTACACTTTGTAGAGCTCAGCGAGTAGATCTCCAAGTCCCGGTTCACACTGATTCAACAATCGCTCCAACTTCGGAGAACTTGACGCATCAGAAGTCGGACCCCATTCTGTGCAGTGGAACCGTTCTAATCAGTGCGACCTGAGTAGCTCCGACTTATTAAATGGTTCCTTCACTACTTTTGGTCTGACTTGCATTGACTTCCGCTGAAGTCGCACACAAGTCGTGCCAAAGTTGCGCTAGGTCCGACTATGAAGTCGCAGGCAGTGTGAACCCGGGCTGACAGCTGATTGGAGAGAAGGGACACACCCCCTTCACATAGTACACATGAACAGAGTTGAAGCTGTCAATCACAGGCGGCGTGCTGGAGCTTCCTCCCATTATTGTGCAGAGTATTGCAATTAAGCGCTGGAAGCTTCTTGGATACAGCAGTTTTACTTTTATGGAGAAATATATTACATGCCTTTTATCATAGAACAGGAAGAGAACACAAATGAGTGCATTGAGCATAGATAGACAATACATCCAGTTATAGCATAGAATATAAGAACTATACACTATAATACCACAGCGCCACCTGCTGCATAGATAGGTATAATGCATACAGTATTGTCAGTTTATTAACAGCTTTCTTGCCCAGTCTACTTGTTTTGTTACATACAGTATCATAACTCCCAACTGTCCCGATTTCGAGGGACTGTCCCGGATTTGGAGCAAAGTCCCTCTGTCCCTCTTTCCTCCTCATTTGTCCCTCATTCTGGTCTGATCTTTATAGTTGTATATAAAATGCACTACTTATGTATCAAAAAGTGTTTCCCAGTGCCAGTGCTAGCTCTTTCATCCAATTTCTAAATCGCTACATTTGTAAATTCAAAAAGGCAATAAAAAGTAATAGTTATGGTAAAAAAAAAAAAAAAAAAAAAAAGCACTTGTGGGTTTAACCAATCATTTGGTAACAATTCACCTTTAAAGGGGCGTGGCTGGGTGTGTGTGTGTCCTATGCCTACATACTTTTGCTGATATGTGTCCCTCATTCCCATCCCAGAAAGTTGGGAGGTATGCAGAATTTTTTTTTTTTTTTTATTGGTGCCAGGAACATAGGACAGGTGCTCCTGTATGATGCTTCAGAATACAAGATTATAAAACAGGGGGTCAGTTATATAGAAACTTACTGGTGCCCAGTGGTGACGCCCCCCCCCCCCCCCCCCCCCCCGCGTGCTTGCACCAGTTTAAAGAAAAAAAATCGTCACTTTAAGAGTGACCAGTAAGGACGAGCTCAGGCATGTTTGCAAACATCAGGTGCAGAGCCCGCCAGGAAGTCGACACTGTGGAGCGTTAATCACAGGCAGTGAGACATTGTCCCGATGCGAGGCGGCAGAGATCGGGAAATGTCTCACTGCCTGTGATTAGCGCAGTGCAGTGCTGACTTCCTGGCGGGCTCTGCACGTGATGTTTGTGAACACACCTGAGCTCATCCTTAGTGACCAGGCGCCGGACATGCAGCGGTCTAAGGGAAGCTGATTTGCTCGTGATTAGGGCGTGGTTGGAGCGCCAGCTCTGCGCCCGCAAACACACCCATTATTCTACCATTTGCTAATATGCCAGATTAACTGGCTAGGATTGGCGCCGTGGGGTAGGAGGAGAGGACAGTGGGCAGTGAGTGGGTCTGAATCCTCATGTACTGACATCATCATGTGGGGGTGAAGTCGACTCTGGGACCGGAGGAGAGGAGTGCACTCGTCACTTCCGGGTCCCGGCCACAATGGGGGTGGACTGGAGTCGACGGGTGGAATCAGACGAGCGGAGAGACGCCTTTAACCTCCTCATGCCCGCCGTCATATGACGTGATGGACTTTGAGCGGGTTTATCTGAATGATGCCTTTCAGCCGACGATTCCCTACACCATAAGAATGATCATAGTTACATATATTTAGTAAGGTTGAATAAAGACACCAGTCCATCTAGTCCAACCTGAGTGAGTGTCTACAATTGTCCCTATCCCTGTACATTGCACACTCTCATCAGTCCCTACCCTCAAGGAGCCCACAATCCAAGGTCTCCATTCATATACTAGGGCCAATTTTGGACAGAAGCCAATTAACCTACCTGCATGTCTTTGGAGTGTGGGAGGAAACCAGAGTACCTGGAGAAAACCCACACAGGCACAGGGAGAACATGCAAACTCCAGGCAGGTAGTGCCGTGGTTGGGATTCAAACCAGCGACCCTTCTTACTGCTAGGCAAGATTGCTACCCACAAAGAGGATCTGTCATGTCCTATTCCTATTCCAAGGGACGTTTACATTTCTTGTAATAGGAATAAAAGTGATCAAAAAAAAAAAAAAATTTTTTCCAAAAAGTGTCAAAATAAAAAAAAGTATAATTAACATTAAAAAAAAAGATTTTTTTTTTTTTTTAAAGCGCCCCTGTCCCCGTGTGCTCGCACGCAGAACGAATGCATACGCAAGTCCCGCCCACATATGAGAACTGCATTAAAATCATACATGTGAGTAGGGATGAGCTCAGGCGTGTTCGCATGCTCCAGAGCCCGCCAGGATGTCGCCGCAGCGCTGTGCTAATCACAGGCAGTGAGACATTGCTCGATCTCTGCAGCTGCGCATCGGGGAATGTCTCACTGCCTGTGATTAGCGCAGCGTGGTGCGGGCTCTGCACGTGGAGCATGAGAACACGCCTGAGCTCATCCTTCCATGTGAGGTATCGACACGAACATTGGAGTGAGAGCAATAATTTTGTCCCTAGACCTCTGTAACTCAAAACATGCAACCAGTAAAAAAAAAAAAAAAAAATTCTAATGTCGCTTATGGGGATTTTTTAAGTACCGAACTTTGGCGCCATTCCACGAGCGTGTGCAATTTTGAAGTGCGACATGTTAGGTATCTATTTACTCGGCGTAACTTCATCTTTCACAATATGCAAAAATATTGGGCTAACTTTACTGTTTTGTTTTTTAAAGCACAAAACGGTTTCTTTCCCAAAAAAAAAAGCGTGCAACAACCGCCATTGTATTCTCTATGATCTTTGCTAAAAAAATCATATATAATGTTTGGGGGTTCTATGTAACTTTCTAGCAAAAAAAAAGAAGATGATTTTTACATGTAGGAGAGAAATGTCAGAATTGGCCTGGGCAGAAAGTGGTTAAACTGGCAAGCACTGGGTGGCAGTGATGGGATGGGCAGGGATGCATTTGGCTGCGTTTGATGGGGCACAGTGGCTGCGTTTGATGGGGCACAGTGGCTGCGTTTGATGGGGTACAGTGGCTGCGTTTGATGGGGCACAGTGGCTGCGTTTGATGGGTTTTTTTTTCAGAATTTTTCAGTTTGTTTGCACCCCCCCCCCCAAAAAAATTTTTGGAGAACCAGCCGCCACTGCTGGTACCCCTTGCTGACACGCACCCCCAGATTGACCTATTGCTTTTTTACAAATCAGATCAATAATGATCCTTCCATCCCAACTACCATACAGTAAGCATGCAAACCAATGTCATCAGCTCACCTACAATAACAGATACAATATGTATGATGCCAACAGAATAAGGATCTTATGAAATATTAGATGCAAAGACTTACATTGCTGCTATACTGGAATAGCCACCATCCACCCAACAATGTGCTCAGGTGTAGACAGGCTCCGCCCACTATTGATTGGTTACAGGTCAGTGCATTGATTGACAGCTGTGAAGGTCAGTGGTGTTGTGTTTCTGCAGTCTGATAATATAACATTGTTCCCAAGTTTCTTAAAGTAAACCTGTTATTATTTTTATCCTATCAGTTATAGTCACACCACCAATCAATCACCCACTGCATCCATCATCCAATGCGGGAGCTCAGCAACCTAACAATGTATTGCATTGCAGGGTCATTAATCGAGAGTTAACTTTTCAGCGAGATGTATGCTGACCATACACTATACAATCTGATTGTACAATCACTCTATAATTGTCTTTAGAATACGAGGACAAACCAAAACAGTCCATTCAGTTCTTATCACTCAGGCAGGTCATTGCAGTATATAGCTGATAGTAGATTTAAAGGAGATTGTACAATCAGATTGTATAGTATATGGCCAGCTTTTATTTGCATACCGAGTAGTTTAAACTAAAGGAGTTTTTTTTAAAAGGGAATGTGTTTTTTTTTTTTTTTGTTCAGATGATTGTCATAACCTAATGCATAATTTTTGAAAAAATAACCTAAAAAAAAATGTCCTCCTGCTTTTGAAGTAAGCTAGAAAATATAAACAAATATTTAACAAGTGGCTCTAGACTGCATCACTACTTAGGTCATAATCAAAAGGGCATACGTAAGCATGGGATACCCAGATGTTCTGTGCATCTGCATGCAGGCAGTCCTATTCATGTTAGTTGGCATGCAGGGGCTGCATGGACACAGGGGGAGGCGATAGAGGACTGCAGAGCCTTCCAGCCTGACCTGTCTCTGAACCCTGACCCAATTAACCACTTAAGAGCCGGCCTATAGCAGTTTTACAGCACCAGGACATCACCTCTGTGCCAGATCACACACATATATATATATACACACACACAGACACATGATCTGGCTGTTCTGGGGGCACGCATGCGTGCCGGCAGCGGCTTTCTCCGATTGGCTGGTAGGGTGGACCCGGCGTCCTCCAGCACCCGCCGATTATTCAGAAAGAGCTAGAACTGCAGTCTGCCAATATAAACAAGGCTATTCTGTCGTAAAGGGAAGGCATGGATTCTGTGTTCTTGCAAAGCAGGACAAGGATCCTTGCCTTCCCCTAGTAAAAGCACCTCCCACACAGTAGAAAAATATTTGTATGGGATATTTGTTAACCCTTTGATCGCCCCGGTGTTAACCCCTTCCCAGCCAGTGTCATTAGTACAGTGACAGTGCATATCTTTTAGCACTGGTCACTGTATTAATTTCACTGGTCCCAAAAAAGTGTCAAAGGTGTCAGTGTCCGAATGTCTGCAATCCCGCCATAAGTTGGTGATCATCGCCTTTATTCATAAAAATTTTTAAATAAAAACATCCCATAGTTTGTAGAAGCTATAACAAACCAATCAATATACGCTTGTACAAACCAATCAATATGCGCTTACTGGGATTTTTTTGTAGCATAAAATATGTAGCAAAATACATATTGACCTAAATGTAAGAAATGTTTTAATTTTTTTAGCTAGGTTTCAGAGCAGAAAGTAAAAAATATTGTTTTATTGTTTTTTGTTTTTCTTTTCAAAATTGTTTTTCTGTTTATAGAGCAAAAAATAAAAAGTACAGAGGTGATCAAATACCACCAAAAGTAAGCTCTATTTGTGGGAAAAAAAAAGACACAAGTTTTATTTGGGTACAGCATCACACGGCTGTGCAATTGTCAGTTAAAATAACGCAAAAAAACGGCCTGGTCATGAAGGGGGGTAAACCTTCCGGAGGTCAAGTGGTTAACAGACTCATGCAACTATGTCAAGTAAATTTTCCTACACCAATTCTAGCACTAGAGGGTGCTACACATTGATCTGTGCAAAGGGCTGTATTTGCCCACACGGATTTATAGGTGCTCAATGCATTCAGGTGCAGGCAGATTAATAGGGATGCACGGGCTGCACAGACACTCACACACTGTCTGTGTTTGGAAACATGCACCCACACCCACATGGAAGTCAAAATGGGAGAAGCGGCTGTGTCCATGCAGCCCCTGCATCCCAATTAACATGAAAGGGACTGCCTGCACTGGAATGCATTAAACACCTATGAACCCACGTAGGCAAATACAGCCCTTTGCACAGATCAATGTGTAGCACCCTCTAGTGCTAGAATAGGTGTAGGAAAATTTATGTGACTCATGGTAGTTGCATGAGTCTTTTAATTGGGTCAGGGTTCAGATTCAGGTCAGGCTGGAAGGCTCTACAGACCAGTCCTCTATCAACTCCCCCTGGTTCTGGAGGTTTCAAAGAAACTTCTAGAAGCTAGTGGGCGGGGATATAGAGACAAGGATCTGAATATTTTTGGGAGTCTGGCAAATCCCCGGGCAGGAGGCCTGGCAGGGTGGCTGAACTAGCCCATAAATAGTGTGCAGTCTGGCCAGTATGGAAATTAGGTTGAAGATGGAGTGTTGAAGTGCTGCTTCATGTGGCCTGGGAGGGGGCCTTGGCGAAGGGGGGGGGGTCTGCCTTCAGGCTGGAGAAGAAATTTGAAATAGGCATCTCCACTGCCCTGCAGTCCACCAGAGAGGGACAACCTGCATAGCCAGGAATAAAACTAGCCCAGTAAATGGTCTGGAAGCAGTTTCACCTACAGCTGCAGGACAAGGACAATGTGAGTACGTCTACATCCCGAGGACCTACAAGGGAGAGGGTTTCTGGGTGCCATAGCCAACCAGTTCTCCCTGGGACAGTTCTGTAGGTATGCTCAGGAATCTCTTGCCTTGGGATACTCCTCAAGGCAGCCAGATGAGTGGGCATGTCACGTACCTAGTAGGCGAGCCCGGAATGCAGGAAGCGGCCCCTCGTAGCCCCTGGCTAAAGAACCCCTGGAGATGGTAACAGAAGCTCAACAGTTCAGGGGGCACAAGTGCCTGGCGGGTAGATGCTGGTCCGGATGGGCAGCAGGACACCAACAGCGAGCAGATGAAGCTGAAGACAAGAGACTGGTGTAGGCAGGCACAAGTGGTAGACTGGCTGGCAGACGGACGTCAGCGGGTACAGCAGTCACAGGATATCCAACCAGGTAGGTAGGAACAGCGGAGTCGGGTACAGGCCGGGTCAGCAGGTAGCGGTCAACGTGGTACAAGAGGGATGAGGCAGAGGCGTAGACAGGCAAGCAGAAGGTCGTAGGCAGGCAGCAATGGATCAGGGTCAAGGTCAAGCCGGGTAACAGGAACTAAGGTAGCAGATACAGGTATAGGGTAGTAGGATCTCCGAACGCGCTGTAGACTGGTCAGCACGAGTGGAAGGGAGCAAGTGCCTTAAGAAGACTGTAGGGCGCCAAACGGTCGCACGACGGGTCAGCGTGCGCGAGTGGACGTGCGCCCGTTCATGCCCCCACGTGCACGCGTGCGTTCGTTCACGGCGACGCGAGTGCGTCCGATCGCTCTAGCGCGCGTTAACGGAGCACGACGGGTCCTTGACAACAAACTTCTACGGGTAAGTCTCTCGTGCGCAAACGAGGCGCCAGGACGATCGTGACACTGCCCCCCCCCCCAAAGGGCAGCCTCCGGATGCCCAACCGAGCCATCTTACTCGGATGGGAGTTCTTAAAGGCACGGATGAGTCTTTTAGCATGAATATTAGATTCTGGCTCCCAGGAATTCTCCTCCGGGCCGTACCCTTTCCACTTGACCAGAAATTGGGTCTGGTTTCGCCTTTTCCTGCAATCCAGTATGGATTCGATCTCAAATTCAATTTCTCCATTGATCATCACGGGTTCTGGAGGGCCGGTCATCCTGTCAACGAAGGGGTCCGGGACTGCGGGTTTGAGTAGTGACACGTGAAAAACTGGATGGATCCGGAAGGACTCGGGAAGTTTAAGTTCGAAAGCCACGTTATTCAGTTTCCTTTTGATCGAAAAGGGGCCCACAAATTTCGGACCCAACTTCTTAGAGGGGCAGGACAATCTGAGGTTCAAGGTAGACAACCAGACCTGGTCCCCAATCTTGAGATCCAGCTCCCCCCTCCTTTTCCTGTCAAAAACTTCCTTGTTGTGCTCTTGGGACTTTGTCAGGGTCTCTTGTAGAAGCTTGTTGTTTGATTCAAGGAAGTTAAGACGATCCTGTACTGCTGGTACCGAACATTCAGGGAAGGTGCCAGGCAAGAATACTGGGTGGAAGCCGAAGTTCGCGTAGAAGGGGGACTGTTTGGTGGCAGAGTGGACCGTGTTGTTGTAGGCGAATTCGGCCATAGGCAGGAGAGAGGCCCAGTCGTCCTGGGAGAAGGAGGAGAAACAACGGAGGTACTGCTCCAGGGTCTGGTTCGTCCTCTCAGTCTGGCCGTTGGTCTGTGGATGGTAGGCTGAGGACAGACAAAGATCGATCTTTAAGGCTCTGCAGAGCGCTCTCCAAAATCTCGAGGTGAATTGCACCCCCCTGTCTGACGTGATGTTAACGGGAATGCCGTGGAGTCTTACGATTTCTTTGATAAAGGTGTTGGCTGTCTCTGTAGCTGAGGGAGTGCCCTTCATGGGCAGGAAGTGAGCCATTTTGGTAAGTCTATCGACTATAACGAAAATCGTAGAATAGTTCTCTGACGGGGGGAGTTCAACGATGAAATCCATGGAGATCATCCTCCATGGTCTATCAGGAACAGGCAGCGGTCTTAGCAGACCCCAGGCTCTTGACTTGCTGCCTTTGCTTCGGGTGCAGATGACACAGGTTTCCACGTACCTCTTACAGTCGTCCTTCATGCGAGGCCACCAGAATGTGCGTTGGAGTAGTTCCAGAGTCTTGAATACCCCAAAGTGGCCGGCCAGTGGGTGATCGTGACAGGCGGCCAGGACTGGGGTCCGAACTTCTTGGGGAACAAAGATCTGATTCCCATGCCACAAAAGGTCATCGCTGGAGGACAACGGGATACCGGGTGGAGGTGTTAGGCCTACGGAAGCCTGCTTAATTTGGGAAAGCACATCCCCCTGGAGCAGAAGGAAGTTCCCCGTAGAGAGGATAGTATCTGTGGATGGCGAGCTTTCCGATTGGTTGTACATGCGGGAGAGAGCGTCTGGTTTGGTATTCTTGGATCCGGGACGGTAGGTAATGTGAAATGAAAATCTGGAGAAGAAGAGTGCCCACCTGGCTTGACGGGGCCTCAATCTCTTTGCGGTTTTCAGGTACTCCAAATTTTTGTGGTCCGTATAGACCAGGATCGGGTGGGTGGCTCCCTCCAGCAGGTAGCGCCACTCTTCGAGTGCGGATTTTATCGCCAGTAACTCACGATCCCCGACGTCGTAGTTTCTCTCCGCCTCCGACAACTTACGGGAAAAAAAGGCAACTGGGTGGAGTAAGGACTTGGCCCCCTGCCTCTGGGAAAGTATCGCTCCTACTGCAATCTCTGAAGCGTCGACCTCGAGGATGTATGGAAGAGCAGGATTGGGATGTTTCAGGACAGAAGCGGATATGAACAGATCTTTTAGGGTTTTAAAGGCCTCTTGTGCTTCAGGAGTCCAATGAAACTTCCGAGACTGCTTCGTTAGTCCGGTGATGGGGGCGATAATTGCAGAGAAGCCCTTAATGAACTTGCGGTAGAAGTTCGCAAACCCCACAAATCGCTGAACTCCTTTCTTATCGGAGGGGGCAGGCCAGTCCTGAATTGCGGAGATTTTCTGGGGATCCATCTCAATTCCCTTTACCGAGATAATCAGGCCGAGGAACTGGATGCTCGATTGTTCGAAAACACATTTCTCGGGCTTAGCGTATAGACCGTGAAGACGGAGACGGGTCAGGACCTTTTTAACGTGTACCCGGTGATCTGTTAGAGAGGGGGAGAAAATCAGAATGTCATCAAGATAGACAATTACAAACAGGTCAAGGTAATCCCTAAAAATGTCATTGACAAGGTGCTGGAACGTGGCAGGAGCGTTACACAGCCCGAACGGCATCACTCGGTATTCAAAGTGCCCGAAACGGGTACGAAAGGCAGTCTTCCACTCGTCCCCTTTCCTAATGCGGACGAGGTTGTAAGCCCCCCGAAGATCCAGCTTAGAGAATATTTTAGCGGAACCTAGTCTCTGAAACAGTTCGGGAACCAATGGCAAAGGGTAGCGATTCTTGATCGTGATTTTGTTCAACGCCCGATAGTCCACACATGGCCGTAGAGAGTGGTCTTTTTTTTCCACAAAGAAAATCCCCGCTCCAGCTGGGGAAGTAGAGGGCCGGATAAATCCCTTTTCAAGATTTTCATCCAGGTAGGTTTTCAGAGTGCTAAGTTCCGATTCAGACAGAGGGAAAATTCTTCCAAAGGGAATCTCGGCCCCCGGGAGTAGTTCGATAGGGCAGTCATAGGTCCTATGAGGTGGTAGGGTTTCAGCCCCTTTTTTACTGAACACGTCTAGGAAGTCGTGATATTCTCTAGGCACAGCTTGCCGGGTGTCATCATCTGCTTCCAGACAGAGGAGGGCCGGAGAGTCCCCGTTATTTGCTGGGTAGCAATGCTGGAGGCAGTAGTCCGAAGGGAATTCAATCTTTCCGGTGGCCCAGTTGATACGTGGATTATGTGCCTTCAACCAAGGCATGCCTAGAATGATGGGGAACAGGGGAGATTTGATGACGTCTAGGCACAGAAATTCTTGGTGGGTCCCGGCGATGACAGCAGAGAGAGGACTAGTCTCCTGAGTCACCGGTCCTGATTCTAGAGCGGACCCATCGGCCAGGTATACCGAGAGTCCCTTCTCTCTCGGTCTAAGGGGAATCTTGTTCTTCAGGGCAAAGGATATGTCCATAAACCCACTGCATGCCCCCGAATCAATAACTGCGTGGGTTGAAATAGTCCTTCCTGGAAGCTGCAAGAGAACAGGAACAGCCAGGTGAGAGGAGTTTTCAGACAGCACTGACGAAGGAACAGGTGGAACAGGTAGGCACTTACGTAACTTGGCTGGGCAGGAGCGAACAAAGTGTCCTGATTCTCCACAGTACATACAGAGGTTGTTGACCCGGCGTCGTTGGCGTTCCTCTGGGGTCAGTGATGGACGGAGTAGCCCTAGCTGCATCGGTTCTGGGGGATCCAGCGTGGCTGTGGCAGGAACTGAAGGAGCTGGGTGAGCGGAACTAGGTACCCGTGGCAACATCCAGACAGGGCGTGCGGCTGAAGAGGAACGTTCTTGGCGGCGTTCCCTCAAGCGCCTATCAATTTGAACGGAAATGTCTATCAGGCCCTCCAGGGTTTCGGGGATGCCAACACGTGCCAACTCATCCTTCAAAGGCTCGGACAGGCCCATGCGGAACTGATATCGCAGGGCGGCGTTGTTCCAGTCCGTGTCAGCGCTCCACCGACGGAACTCCGACACGTAGTCCTCCACAGGCCTGCGACCTTGCTGCAGAACGTGTAGGGCTGCCTCTGCAGTTGCTGCAAGTTGGGGATCCTCATAGAGTCTTGACATGGCCATAAAGAAGGTGTCTAAGGTGTCTAAGGATGGATCCTTGCGTTCCAGTAGGCGATGTGCCCAGGCTTGGGGTTCGCTCGTTAGGAGGGAGATAACGAACCCCACCTTGGTCGCCTCGAGGGAGAAGGTCCTCGGTTGCAGGGCGAAGTAGAGCTCACAAGAGTTACGGAAGGCTCTAAACTTGTTCCGGTCGCCAGTGAACCGCTCGGGGGTTGGTACTCTGGGTTCAGGTGGCATCATCACCACTGAAGGCGGGGTGTGGCCCCCTGGAACAACGGGCGGAGAAGCAGATAGTGCTTGGACTTGCTCTTCCAGTCTGCCGTAGCCTTCCTGTAGGCTCTTTACTGCCTGGGTAAGGCCGGCCAAATGGCGGCACAGTTCGTCCATGGGGGAGGCTCCCTGCGCAGGCTCGGACATGGCTGACCAGTACTGTCACGTACCTAGTAGGCGAGCCCGGAATGCAGGAAGCGGCCCCTCGTAGCCCCTGGCTAAAGAACCCCTGGAGATGGTAACAGAAGCTCAACAGTTCAGGGGGCACAAGTGCCTGGCGGGTAGATGCTGGTCCGGATGGGCAGCAGGACACCAACAGCGAGCAGATGAAGCTGAAGACAAGAGACTGGTGTAGGCAGGCACAAGTGGTAGACTGGCTGGCAGACGGACGTCAGCGGGTACAGCAGTCACAGGATATCCAACCAGGTAGGTAGGAACAGCGGAGTCGGGTACAGGCCGGGTCAGCAGGTAGCGGTCAACGTGGTACAAGAGGGATGAGGCAGAGGCGTAGTCAGGCAAGCAGAAGGTCGTAGGCAGGCAGCAATGGATCAGGGTCAAGGTCAAGCCGGGTAACAGGAACTAAGGTAGCAGATACAGGTATAGGGTAGTAGGATCTCCGAACGCGCTGTAGACTGGTCAGCACGAGTGGAAGGGAGCAAGTGCCTTAAGAAGACTGTAGGGCGCCAAACGGTCGCACGACGGGTCAGCGTGCGCGAGTGGACGTGCGCCCGTTCATGCCCCCACGTGCACGCGTGCGTTCGTTCACGGCGACGCGAGTGCGTCCGATCGCTCTAGCGCGCGTTAACGGAGCACGACGGGTCCTTGACAACAAACTTCAACGGGTAAGTCTCTCGTGCGCAAACGAGGCGCCAGGACGATCGTGACAGGGCAGTTCTGGGGTCTGAAGAGGTTCATTGAAAAGGAACCAAGTTCTCGTTACAGAGACTGTAAACCTGCCCAAAACCTTCTATTACATTTTGGGTGGAGTACCCCTGATGAGCACTCCTGGGTCAAAGTGGGGACTCAGATGGGCACTCCTGGACATAAGAGGAGAAGCTGATGGGCTCTCCTGGATATACAGTAAAAGGAAGACTCTTTATACAACTGATTTTTTGTTTTTAGCCCTCGAACATTTACACAATCCACAATGTGGTCCTGGTACTAAAGAGTTTGGAGATCCTGATTTATAACATTTGTGCAGTTAACCTTAAGGCTGGTTCACACTTTTAAAAAAAGGCGTTCTGTGCAAGTTTAGTGCGGCTTTGGTGCAAATTTTATCTCCAGCTAGGCCAAATCCCCTCTGAAATCGCAATAATTCACATTAGAATCACACCTGTAGCAACAGAAATTGCACTGTGAATTTGCATCAGATTCTCACAGCATGAGTGCGAATCTAGCCTGAGAGCTCAAAACAAGCAACTGTGACAGTTGGCATTTATGGTTTGCCTTCAATTTAACTGTTTTGAAATACAGTGAAGTCGGTGGGTTTAGTACCACTTTCAGACCAGCCACTTATACTAAAGACTGAGGGGTCTATTGAGGTTGTCCTTGAAAAGCGGACACAGTTGGCAAGTTGGTGACTGATTATGGAATCAGCCAGTCTGACCTTTCAGCCGTGTTTGTTTATCAGAGCGTGGGGGGTGCTCTGGATGAAAGGCCACAGCTGTGTCTGCAAAGTAGATTTGGGTATGATAATATTGTAAAAGTTGGAGTGGCGCTTTCTCAGTAGACCCGTATTATATGGAGTAGTCCCTGTATTATATGGAATGGATTTTAAGATAACACAGATGTATTTGTTCACAGAGGCCTTTTGAGTTCTCCACCTGAACCAAGGTTAGGAGCAATTTAAAAATCTTAAAGTATATTATACTTTGTAATTCCCATGGGAATATACCTACAGACATGGTGTAATTACCATCAGAGTGCCTTGGTGGATGAAGAATCATCACCAACCCACAATCCCAGCACACGGAGGCCCATCACCAACCCACAATCCCAACACAAGGGACCATCACCAACCCACAATCCCAGCACACGGAGGCCCATCACCAACCCACAATACCAACACAAGGGACCATCACCAACCCACAATCCCAACCCCAATCACAATCCCAACACAAGGAGGGCTATCACCAACTCACAATCCCAACACAAGAAGGACCATCACCAACCCACAATCTCAACACAAGGGGGGGCCATCACCAACCCACAATCTCAACACAAGGGGGACCATAACCAACCCACAATCTCAACACAAGGGGGACCATCACCAACCCACAATCTCAACACAAGGGGGACCATAACCAACCCACAATCTCAACACAAGGGGGGCCATCACCAACCCACAATCTCAACACAAGGGGGACCATAACCAACCCACAATCTCAACACAAGGGGGACCATCACCAACCCACAATCACAACACAAGGGGGACCATCACTAACCCACACTCTCTATACAAAGACCATCACCAACCCACAATCTCAACACAAGGGGGGGCATCACCAACCCACAATCTCAACACAAAGGGAACCATCACCAACCCACAATCTCAACACAAGGGGGACCATCCCTAACCCACAATCCCAACACAAGTAAGACCATCACCAACCCACAACCCCAACACAAGTAAGACCATCACCAACCCACAATCCCAACACAAGGAAGACCATCACCAACATACAATCCCAATGCAAATAGGACCATCACCAACTCACAATTTCAACACAAGGAGGACTATCACCAACCCACAATTTCAACACAAGGAGGATCACCACCAACCCACAATGCCAACACACTAGATAGAAGACTTGATAGAAAAAAATTTTCACTTTAACTGCTTGCCGGCCAGCCGCCACAGTTTTACTGCGGTAGAATGGCACGGCTTGGCAAAACTACGTTACCCTATGTCGTTTCGCCTTTTGACCACTAGGGGCACGCGCCGACCCCTATCCTATACAAGTGCCCGGCAGGCGCGATGACCATGACTCCTGCGATCGCTCGTGACAGAGCGAGAACCAGTTCTTTCAGGGGAGAGGAGACAGATCGTGTGTTCATACTGTGTATGAACACCGATCTCTCTCTCTCTCCTCCTAGACAGTCCAATCCCACCTACAGTTATAAACACACATAGGGAACACAGTTATCCCCTTGATCGCCCCCTAGTGTTAACCCCTTCACTACCAGAGACATTTACACAGTAATCAGTGCATTTTTATAGCACTGATCGATGTATAATTGTCAATAGTTTGAAAAATGTGTCAAAAGTGTCCGATGTGTCTGCCATAATGTTACAGTCCTGATAAAAATCTCAGATTGCTGCCATTACTAGTACATTTTTCCATACATGTCCCCCTCAGATTTACAACGACTGCACTTTCAGTGCAATTTCAAGTGCACTTTGCACTTGTAGTTTGCACTTGTAGTGCAAAGTGCATTTTCCTTTTCATAAATAACCCCCATTGTGTTTTTTTCAAAATTGTCGCTCTTCTTTTGTTTATAGTGCAAAAAATAAAAAATGCAAAGGCAATCAAATACCACCAAAAGAAAGCTCTATTTGTGCGGAAAAAAGGACGTCTATTTTGTTTGGGTACAGTGTCACGCAAACCACGCAATTTTCAGTAAAACGACGAAGTGCCGTATCGCAAAAAATGGCCTGGTCATTGAGAAGCCAAATCTTCCGGGGCTGAATTGGTTAAAGTTGTTACAAAAGACAAAGGGGCCCTCTTGCATCTAGAGAAAAGAGGTTTGCCCTGCACATGCGGGAAGGCTTCTTTACAGTAAGAGCTGTAAATGTGTAAAATGAAATTTCCCTGGAGCCGATTCTGGCCAACTCAGTGGATTCCTTCAAAAAAAGCTGGATGTGTTCCTAAAGGTGCAAGGTATTGCTGGCCAGTAATATGTATACTAACACACAGAGAAACATTGTAGATCAAACATGGTTAGTTGTAATGGGGTTTAACAAAGTGCTTTCTTTAGGTGGCATTTAATCACTAGTGTTTTTTTTTTTGTGCTATAAATAAAAAAATCTTAAATTTTGTGAAAAAAATTGAAAATTTATATCAAATACTTACCGTAATTTTCCTTTCCTGACGGGCTCCATGGCAGCATACGTGTGGGGTTAGCCCCGCCTCCATAATTACCCAATAGGACCTCTACTCCCATAAATCTTTGCTCCAAGCTGCTATCCGTGTTCCGTAACTAGCCTACTCCAACATTTGGGAGGGAACTCCTGCTGCCATGGAGCCCATCAGGAAAGGAAAATTACGGTAAGTATTTGATATAAATTTTCCATTTTCCTGACAGGCTCCATGGCAGCATATGTGTGGGAAATAACTCGCCAAACACACCCGGGTGGGCTAAAAATGTTGAGCAAAGAAACTAGAATTTTATTTTTCATTGTCCACTGACAATACTTGTAAACCAAAATTAACAGAAGAAAGCGCAGCTGGCTCTACACAATAATGGGAAACAAAGGTATTAATTGAAGACCAGGAAGCTGCTCTACAGATAACTTGCGACATGTCGAACTGCTGCCCAAGAGGTCGAGATGCCCCGAGTTGAATGAGCCGTCACTGCCTCAGGAGGAACCATGCCCTTTGCCTTGTATGCCCTTTGAATCGTTTGGACCACCCAAGATGAGATTGATCTTACTGATGCTCGCATCCCTTTATTTTTGCCATGAAGAAGGACAAAAAGAAAGTCTGTTCGTCTGAACGAGGCTGTAGCGTCCAGATATTGTTTCAAGGTGCGACCAACATCCAGGGGATGAATCTCTTGGTTGTCTGACATTCTAAATGTAGGTAGCACGATCTCCTGATTTTCGTGAAATACTGATGTGACTTTTGGATTTGACCCAAGCATAGGGATCAGGACCACTCTGTCCGGAAAGAAAGTTAGAAGTGGTTCAACTGACCCAAGATTCCTAATTTCCGACACTCTTTTGGCTGAAGTTATTGTCACCAGAAACACCGTCTTGATAGTGAGATCTCCTAAAGACAGGGGAGCATCCAAACCTTTCCCAAGATCAGAAAGAAAGTCCAATACTAACGGAAGGTCCCATTTGGGAAACCTGGGCCTCTTTTGAGGCCTAAGCCTGATGGCTCCTTTAAAGAATTGTTGAATTAAGGTGTGATTCGCCCACGAAACTCCTGTAAAGGCTGAAATGGCTGAAACTTGTACTCTAAGAGAACTAACTGCCAGAGACAAGTCTAACCCTGACTGAAGGAAAGACAAGATATCTTGAACTGCCGGAGAATTATATGAATTTGACCTAGAAGACATGTGGCCCATAAACCTGGCCCATATACGTTCGTACACTTTATTGGTACTCTTCCGTCTGGCACTAAGAAGGGTTGGAATCGCTTCTTCTGGGCAACCTAGAGCTTCTAGCCTTCCCCTCTCAAGAACCATGCCCTGAGGTGTAGACAGGATGGGCACGGGTGTAACAGTGTGCCTTGAGACAGTAGATCTGGCCTGAGAGGCAGGGGAACTGGGTCCTGATAGCAGAGGAGCAACAGCAGAGGAAACCAAGGCCTGTTGGGCCAGAATGGTATTATCGCAATGATTTCCACCTTCTCCCCTCTGAGCCTCCGAAGGAACTGTAGGATTACAGGAACTGGAGGGAAGGCGTAGGCTCTCTGGAACTTCCAACAATCCGTGAGAGCATCTATCCCGAACGCCTGAGGATCCCCGAACCTCGAGTAGTATCTGTGCATCTTGCGATTGTACGGCGAAGCGAACAGATCGACCTCTGGAGATACTCCCAGAGTCAGAAGCCACTCGAAGACATCCCTGTGAAGGCACCACTCGTTGTTGTCTATTTTGACCCTTGACAGAAAATCTGCTTGAACATTCTGGACCCCTGGGATGTATACAGCAGAAATGTTGACCACATTCTTCTGAGCCCAGTTCATTATCGGTTCTACTTCTCGTAATAGAGACCAACTGCGAGTCCCTCCTTGTTTCTTTATATAGGCCACCGCAGTTGTGTTGTCCAGTCTTAACATTACTGACGACCCTGCCACCAGATGGCGAAATGCTATGAGTGCTTGAAAGGCTGCTCTCAACTCCAGGATGTTGGAGACCACACACAGTGACGGGAACGACCACCTTCCTTGAGCTACTTCCGTAAGGCAATGAGCGCCCCAACCTTTGTTGCTGGCATCTGAGGTTACTATTACCCAGGAAATGGGGACTATCGAATGATGGTTGCGTAGATTCTTCCCTTGAAGCCACCAGAGGAGAGACATCCTCATCGCTGGTGTAAGGAGTATGCGCTGTGTTTGATTGGACGAGTCCCACTGTTGCAGAAACCCTTTCTGGAAGGGACGAGTGTGCCACTGGGCCCACTTCACGATAGGGATGGTGGCCGTCATTGTGCCGATCACTTTCAAGCATTGTAGAGCCGAAAGATGAGATGATTCCCAAGCCTTGTGAATCCTGTCCCGGATCACACTGATTTTTTCCTCCGGCAGAGAGAGTGTGCCTTTTAATGTGTCGAACTGAGCCCCTAGAAACACGATCACTTGAGTTGGAACCAGGTGGCTCTTCTCTAGGTTCAGGAGCCAACCAAACGTCTGTAGAGTGGAGATGACTAAACTCTTGTGTTCCAGAATTTGATCTCTGTCCTGAGATAATAGGAGCAAATCGTCCAGATAATGATGGAGACGAACTCCTTTGACTCGTAAAAGAGCTACTATCGCTAGAAGTACCTTGGAGAAGACCCGAGGAGGTGTTGTCAACCCGAATGGGAGACAGGTAAACTGGAGGTGTTGATCGCCAACTGCGAAACTGAGAAATTGCTGGAAATCCCTTGCTACTGGCACGTGAAAGTATGCGTCCTTCAAATCGATTGAGATTAACCAATCCCCTAGCTGCACCGACTGTTGGATTGTAAGAAGAGACTCCATTTTGAACTTTTCCTTGCGAATGAAGGAATTGAGGAAGGTCAAATCTATCACCGGCCTCCATGCTTCATTTCTTTTCTGAACCATAAACAGAGGAGAATACATGCCTTCGCCACGTTCGTCTTCTGGCACGGGCACGGCTGCGCCTTGATCCAGCAAACAACTTACGTAGGTCAATAGGACCTGTTTCTTTTCCTCTGAGCCTGGAATTGTTGTGGGAATGAACCTTAATCTCGGAGTGTTGATGAAAGTCCACTTGTGACCCGAGGAAACCGTCTTGACGGTCCAATAATCTTGAATTGAGGCCGCCCAAACATGTCGGTAGTGAAGAAGGCGAGCCCCCACCTGACATGTTTGAGCGGGCCCAATTTCAAAAAGATTTGGTAGAATCTTGATTACCTGCGGAAGCCCCCTTTGAGGTTTTCTTAAGGGAGGATTGTCTGGACCTCCAAGATCTAGAGAACTCCCTGCCGGGTCTATAACTGCGCGCTTCTCTAGCACGATCCGAGGTCTGCCTTCTTGGAAAAATACGTTTTTGGTTTTGAAGGCGTCTGTCTTGAGGGAGGAACCCAGACCTCCCACCTGTGGCCCGGGATATGGCGCTATCTAGTTTATTACCAAACAAGGAGGTTCCCTCAAATGGTATACGACACCATGCCCTCTTAGATGTTGGATCCGCCAACCAGGGATGGAGCCACAAAGCACGGCATGCCGAGACTGCTGCCAACATAGCCCGAGACAGAAGGCGGGTAATGTCAATAGATGCCTCCCCCAAAAAGGCTGATGCCATTCTGATCTCCTGAATGGGAGAGTCTTTAGCCGTATTCACTGAGATACCTCTCAAGAACTCTTCAACATTGTCGATCCATGTTTCAATAGCCTTTGAGACTGCGGCTAAAGCCAAAGTTGGTTTACAAGCCATCCCTGAAGTTAGATAAATTCTTTTCAGATCTGAGTCAATTCTTCTCTCTAACGGATCTTTGAAAGATACTGTGTCTTCCAAAGGGAGAGTCACGTATTTGACTAAACGCATAAGTGCTGCGTCTACCAGAGGAGCTGATTCAAGGTGCTTCACATCATCCTCCTTAAAGGGGTACAATTTAGACACCTTTGATTGCATGGAGCTCTTCCTATCAATCTTGCTCCACTCTTCAGTAATGATTTCTCCCAATTCAGATAGGAAAGGAAAATGTTGCCGTTCCTTTTTGAGTTGTTTGAAAAACTTTCTTTGTTTGGGGAGGGGAGAAGTAGTGGGTTCTTCCCATTTTAAAGCTTCTTTCACTGCCTTGACAAGAGCAGGTACTAAAGCATAATCAAATCCTACTCCTGGATCCTCTGGATCCGATTCGCTGTCAGACAAGAGCACAGAGTGGTGGCTTGGTTGAGAAGATTCCCCAGTCTCTTGTAAGAGCCCTTCACCTCCTGAAGGACATAATGGGTCTGAGGGGGATTCCATAGCGTGATGAGCTTCCCTCTGCTGCAGGGATTCCTTTACCACTCTTCTCACCATAGATTCCAAGCGTTGATCCGCACCATCTCTTTCATCTGCGACTTTAGAGAAGCAATGATCACAGAGCGATTTGTCTGATGGAATGGGCATCTTACAGCCCCAACATGAATTATCTGGTCCTCTGCTTGAGTGCAAGTGACCACTGCGTTGTTCAGATCTGGAAGACCTGCGGTAACCAGACTTTGACGATGATTTGCGGTGGTACGATTTTGACGATCCACTGCGACTATGCGCACTGTAATGCGGTTCAGACCTAGAAGGGCTATAAGGAAATATACAAGAAAGAGAGAGAGATACAGACCAGGCTGGTATCAAATGCTAAGGAATACTCCACAAATACACAGCAATCCAGCCATGCACATACCTGTTACAAGCGGGCAGGTCACTAGTAGGCAGTGAGGCATCCATGACTAAGAACGCTGACTGTAACAACAATAGACCCTCATAAGCAGCCATACAAAACACAGGAGCAACAATACATCAGAGCAGACCATAACCTACCTTACACCAACCAGAGAATGGCCCCGGGAAGTCGCTGAATTTCCTGCAATCATTCCCAAATTCTGACATCTCTCACTGTGTTTTAAATATGGCGCCCATGACGTCATCAGCGGCGTCAGACGCGAGATGCCCGCGCGCATGCGCGGGAACCAAGCCTCGCTTTGGATTTGGGTCCGCGCATGCGCAGAACGCAGCGCTGGACCCGGAAACAGGGGGAGAAAGGCTGCTGGAACGCGGAAGCGTCAGCGCCTATACACAAGAACCAGCTGGCATATGAAAAGACACAGGTAGAAAAAAGAAAACACATGAACACTGCTGCCATGAAAAACTGAATTTTTACAGCTCACCACTCCACCAACGATCATCTGGCCGAACAGGTTCAAGCACACACCACCGATCCACCGGGCAGATAATGGCCACCTTACATAGCAGGTAATAAGCCGTGCGCACTTATCTTCGGACAAACCAAGCCTTCAGCGCTACTCTGCCATACACTCCATACCCATGCTTAACAGACAGGGCCTATCGGAGGAACAAAAGCTTGATAGTCGGCCGACTTGATCGTAGTGAAGATCTCTTCAGGTAGGAAACACCTGTCCTATGGAGGAGGACAAAAAAGGAACACGGATAGCAGCTTGGAGCAAAGATTTATGGGAGTAGAGGTCCTATTGGGTAATTATGGAGGCGGGGCTAACCCCACACGTATGCTGCCATGGAGCCTGTCAGGAAAATGCCTTTTTCTTTGTTTCTGTCATAAAATTTTGCTAATTAGTAATTTTTCTTCATAAATTTTGCCCAAAATTTATACTGCTACATCTTTTGTAAAAATAACCCAAATTAGTTTATATTATTTGGTCTTTGTGAAAGTTATAGAGTCTACAAACTGTGGTGCCAATCACTGAAAATTGATCACATCTGATCAGGCCTTCAGTACATCAGGTGTATCTCATTTCTTGAGACACTAACAAGTGAGGAAAGTACAAATACCCCCCAAATGGCCCATTTTTAGAAAGTAGAAATTCCAAGGTATTCTTTGCAAAATGAAGATTTGTTTTGTTTTTGTTTTTTACAAAATTGTCATATTATCGGGTTATTTCTCAAACACAGCATATGCATACAACAAATTACAGCCCAAAATACATTCTGCTACTCTTCCTGAGTATGGCGATACCACATGTGTGAGACTTTTACACAGCCTGGCCACATACAGAGGCCCAACATTGAAGTAGTACCTTCAGGTGTTCTAAAGCCCCGTACACACGAGCGGACTTTTCAACATCCAAAGTCCGTCAGACCGAGTCCGTCAGACTATCCGATCGTGTGTGGGCTGCAACGGACTTTAGCTTCGCAAAAGTCTGACGGACTTTAGAAATGAAGCATGCTTCAAATTTTCCCGACGGAACTCCGCCGGACCCGGTCCCCTTCAAAAAATCCGCTCGTGTGTATGCTACTCCGACGGACTAAAACCGACGCTAGGGCAGCTATTGGCTACTGGCTATGAACTTCCTTATTCGAGTCGGGTCGTACGTCATCACGTTCGAATCCGTCGGAGTTTAGTGTGATCGTGTGTGGCCAAGTCCGTTCGGCCGAAAAGTCTGTCAGAACTCCGGCGGAATTCCGGCGGAACTCCTTTGGAAGTCTGTCGGACATAAGTCCTCTCGTGTGTACGGGGCTTAAGAGCATAAATTACACATCTCATTTCATTCCTACCTATCACACTTTTGAAGGCCCTGGAGCACCAGGACAGTGGAATTACCCACAAAATGACCCCATTTTGGAAATAAAACACCCCAACCTATATTCTATGAGGCATGGGCTGCAAATAGGTACTCGGGTACACTGATGGGCTGGTGACAGGTACTCAGGTACTCTGATGGCCTGGTGACAGGTAGTTACTCGGGTACTCTGAGGGCCTGGTGACAGGTACTCAGGTACTCTGATGGCCTGGTGACAGGTACTCCGATGGCCTGGTGACAGGTACTCAGGTACACTTAGGGTTGCCACCTTTTCTTCAAGCCAAACCCGAACACTTTAGCAGTACACGGCAATTTTTTTTAAGGGTGAATGCTGTGGCCTCTGGTGCAAGAGTGTTTCTGCTCACCAAAGCACTTACTTTAGAGTTCCCAGCATTAACCCTTAAGCAGTGTTCCCAAAGCCCCCCTTATATCAGAGTCCACAGAGTACCCCTTACATCTGAGTCCCCCTTACCTTATTGTAGTTACTCACTCAGAGGCAGGAGAGAGAAGAGAAGGGGGGGGGGGGAGATTTCAGTCACAGACATTGTTTGTTGAGCTCAATCGCCTGTATGTATCTGCCGGCTACTGACCTTCAAATTTCTAGCTCACCCATCCCTTTCCTGAGGCACAGAACATCGGGGATTGGAGTGTGGGTGGGCAGACAGAGCGGTAAGGGTGGGAGGAGGAGGAGCAGATTGAGCCATCTTTCCTCTCCCGTCCATTTATGGGGGTGGGGCTCATGCACACACCTATGTACTTGGTTGTGGTACTCAGTTACCATTCTGTATAATGTGTTCAGGTTTCAGGAGGTCTGAAACCTGGACACACAATTCAAAACCTAAACTGTCCGGGTCAATCCCGGACAGGTGCCAATCCTAGGTACACTGATGGCCTGGTGACAGGTACTCAGGTAGTCTGATGGCCTAGTGACAGATACTCAGGTACTCAGATGGACTGTGACAGGTACTCAGGTACTCTGGTACTCTGATGGACTGTGACAGGTACTCAAGTACCCGGGTACTCATATGGACTGTGACAGGTACTCAGGTATTCAGATTGACTGTGACAGGTACTTGAGTACTCTGATGGACTGTTATAGGTACTCGGGTACTCAGATGAACTGTGACAGGTACTTTGATGGGTGGTGACAGGTCCTCTTTAATGGGGGGGGGGGGCAATCAGTGTGATTGGTGTACACTGTAAGCGGTAACCAGATGTTACCGCAATCTCCTTCTCACGCACGATTGGTGTGTGAGGAGGAGAACCCTATAACATCTCGATACTGCTGTTTGTTGACATTTAGTGATCGGCTGTGAAAGGATCACAGCCGATCATGGGGTAAATGGCTGTTTACCAGCGTCGGTGATGATCAGTGTTCCCGTGAACACGCCGCCACCAACGTGCACGCGCAGCGCGCTCCTGAGCGCGGACCATGCACATTGGGGTGGAACCATCTGTGATTGCCCGTGACTTCATCACGGCCGATCATGTGGTAAACAGCCATGCCCAATGGCTGTTCACCCCCCTCGGTGGCGAGCGGTGTCTCCGTTACACACCGCCACCGAAGGAACAGGGATGCGCACGCATTCCCTGTTTAAATGGGAGGACGCCATATGACAGCCGACAGTCGGCAAGCAGTTAATGGATTCCTTAAAAAAAAGCCAGATAGGTGTCAAAAGGCCCACAATATAGTTGGCTACTAATATTTATACAATACACAGAGAAACATTGTAGAGCAAGGAATGGGACTCAGTAATGGGGTTTAACCCACACATACAGAAAGGCTTCTTTACATTAAAAGCTGCAAATGTATGAAGTATTCTTTGCCAGGAGCTGGTTCTAGCCAATTTAGTGGATTCCTTAAAAAAAGGCAGGATAGGTTCCTAAAGGCACACAATATACAATAGTTGGCTTTTATATTAATACACATATAAACAGTGCAGAGGAAAGCATGGGCATCAATAATGGGGTTTAACTCACACACACAGAAAGGCTTCTTTACAGTGAAAGCTGCAAATGTGTGAAATGGTCTTTCCCAGGAGCTGGTTCCTTAAAAAAGGCTGACTAAGTTCCTGATAGCACAAAACATAGCTGGCTATTCATTTGTATACTAATGCAGAGAGACACAGAGCAGAAGAAGGTGCAGTAAGTCAATAATGGAGAAAAAAACAGCTGTAGTAGCAGCACAGGCAATACTGGTTACTGGTCATTTACCCGCTGTTTTTTAGCACAGTTCATCTTTTATTCCTAAAAACAACACACAAATATCAACAAATCTGAGCTTAAAGGGGGTGTATTTATAACAAATTTGCATAGCTGTTTGTCCATTGAAACTGCATGTAAATTTGTTCTGTACAAATGGGGGAAAATCGAATGTTCATAGTCTATATTTTCTGCAGATCAAATGTTATTCATTGAAAAAAAAAAAACACTGTGAATGGGAAAAATTTCAAATTAGGGCCACTAGATGGCTCTGAGCATCATAGCAAATAAGTATGCTCTTTAGCTCCATCTAGTGGCCAATGTTTGCAGAGACTAAAGCCCAAAAACATTTGTTTTCGCATATTATTATACAGGTTTTATATAGCGCCATCAGTTTGCACAGCGCTTTACAACATGAGGGCAGACATTACAGTTACATTACAATTTGGTACAAGAGGAATCAGAGGGCCCTGCTCGTTAGAGCTTACAATCTAAAAAGGAGGGGGCAATTGATACAAAAGGTAATAGAATGATATTACTGTACATGCAGTTTTGATGGATGAAAAACTATGCAAAGAGTATATAAATGCTCCTAAAAAAGCAACACCAGGCAATAGTAACGCATGCATTGTCCTAAAAATAAAAATAAATGACTGCAAAAAAAAAGTATTTTTTTTTGTATTTTCAACACAGCCTTCTGGACTAAAACTTTGAAGAACTTTATTACTAAATTTAGTAGATCAAAATGTATGTTGGGAACCAAGGACACTCATTCTGCTACTCCTTGTGGCATGCTGCTTTTCCAATTGGAGGTGGCTCAGGAAGCTGCATTGCCCCATGGCCATAAGTGTGCGCAGCCCATTGCATCAGAGTGTGCACCCCGAAGCTCAAAGCACACACATTTAATGAGATTTTTATATCTAAAAAAAATTAAATAAAAATAAAATTATATATACATATATGTGTATATACATTATATATATATACAGTGGTGTGAAAAAGTGTTTGCCCCCTTCCTCATTTCCTGTTCCTTTGCATGTTTGTCACACTTAAGTGTTTCGGAACATCAAACCAATTTAAACAATAGTCAAGGACAACACAAGTAAACACAAAATGCAATTTGTAAATGAAGGTGTTTATTATTAAAGGTGAAAAAAAATCCAAACCATCATGGCCCTGTGTGAAAAAGTGATTGCCCCCCTTGTTAAAACATACTATAACTGTGGTTGTCCACACCTGAGTTCAATTTCTCTAGCCACACCCAGGCCTGATTATTGCCACACCTGTTCACAATCAAGGCATCACTTAACCACTTCAATACAGGGCACTTAAACACCTTCCTGCCCAGACCAATTTTGAGCTTTCAGCGCTGTCGCATTTTGAATGACAATTGTGCGGTCATGCTACACTGTACCCAAATGAAATTTTTATCATTTTTTTCTCACAAATAGAGCTTTCTTTTGGTGGTATTTGATCACCTCTACGGTTTTTAGTTTTTGCGCTACAAATAAAAAAATACCGAAAATTTTGAAAAAAAAAATTTTTTTTTGTTTCAGTTTCAAAACTTTGTAAATAAGTACGTTTTCTCCTTCACTGATGGGCACTGATGGGGCTACACTGATGGGCACTGATAAGGTGGCACTGATGGGCACCAATGTGGCACCAATGAAGTGGCACTGATAGGCGGCACTGATGGGCGACACGGATGGGCGACACGGATGGGCGACACGGACGGACACTGATAGGTGGCACAAATTGGCACTGATAGCTGGCACGGATGGGCGGCACGGATGGGCGGCACGGATGGGCATGGATAGGCGGCACATGTGGGCATGGATAGGTGGCACAGGTGGGCATGGATAGGCGGCACAGGTGGGCATAGATAGGCGGCACAGGTGGGCATAGATAGGCGGCACAGGTGGGCATGGATAGGCGGCACAGGTGGGCACTCAGGCGGCACAGGTGGGCACTCAGGCGGCACAGGTGGGCACTCATAGGCGGCATCGGTGTTATAGTAATGGATGCCAATCAGTGCCAAACAATAATGCATGCCAATCAGTGATGCCCATTGTGGCCACTGATTGGCATCCATTATGGGCACTGATTGGCACCCATTGTGCTGACTGGCACCCTGGTGGTCTAGGGAGGAATATGGATTTTTATTACCTTTTCCCTGGTGGTCTAGTGGTGTCCCTGGTGGTCCAGTGTGGGCATCCTCGGGGGGGCTGTGCTGATAATCGATCAGCACAGACCCCCCCTGTCAGAGGAGCAGCCGATCGGCTCTCCTCTACTCGCATCTGACAGACGCGAGTGAGGGAAAGCCGATCACCGGCTCTTCCCATTTACACTGTGATCAGCCGTGATTGGACACGGCTGATCACATGGTAAAGAGTCTCCGTCGGAGACTCTTTACCGAGATTGTAGTTGCCGGGTGTCAGACTGACACCCCGCAACAACGATCGTCGCGATGCGCGCCCCCGGGGGCGCGCAGCGGCTCATAATCCTAATCACGTCATATGACGTCCGGTTAGGATTATGAAACCACTTTGCCGCCGTCAATTTGTAATAGGGCGGGCGGCAAGTGGTTAAATAGGAGCTGCTTGACACAGTAAGGTCCACCAGAAGATCCTTAAAAGCTACACATCATGTCGAGACCCAAAGAAATTCAGGAACAATTGAGAAAGAAAGTAATTGAGATCTATCAGTCTGGAAAGGGTTATAAAGCCATTTCCAAAGCTTTGGGAATCCAGCGAACCACAGTGAGAGCCATTATCCACAAATGACGAAGACATGGAACAGTGGTGAACCTTCCCAGGAGTGGCCGGCCGCCCAAAATTACCCCAAGAGCGCAGCGACGACTCATCCAAGAGGTCACAAAAGACCTCACAACAACGTCCAAGGAACTGCAGGCCTCACTTGCCTCAGTTAAGGTCAGCGTTCATGCCTCCACCATCAGGAAAAGACTGGGCAAAAATGGCCTGCATGGCAGAGTTCCAAGGAGAAAACCACTGCTGAGCAAAAAGAACATCAAAGCTCGTCTCAATTTCTCCACAACACATCTTGATGATCCCCAAGACTTTTGGGACAACATTCTGTGGACCGATGAGACAAAAGTGGAACTCTTTGGAAGGTGTGTGTCCAAGTATATCTGGCGTAGAAGGAACACTGCATTTCATAAAAAGAACATTATACCAACAGTAAAATATGGTGGTGGTAGTGTGATGGTCTGGGGCTGTTTTGCTGCTTCAGGACCTGGAAGACTTGCCGTGATAAAAGGAACTATGAATTCTGCTGTCTACCAAGAGATCCTGAAGGAGAATGTCCGACCATCTGTTCGTGTACTCAAGCTGAAACCAACTTGGGTTCTGCAGCAGGACAATGATCCTAAACACACCAGCAAGTCCACCACCGAATGGCTGAAGAAAAACAAAATGAAGACTTTGGAGTGGCCTAGCCAAAGTCCTGACCTGAATCCTATTGAGATGTTGTGGTATGACCTTAAAAAGGCCGTTCATGCTCGAAAACCCTCTAATGTAACTGAATTAGGACAATTCTGCAAAGACGAGTGGGCCAAAATTCCTCCAGGACGCTGTAAAAGCCTCATTGCACGTTATCGCAAACGCTTGGTTGCAGTTGTTGCTGCTAAGGGTGGCCCAACCAGTTATTAGGTTTAGGGGGCAATCACTTTTTCACACAGGACCATGATGGTTTGGATTTTTTTTCACTTTTAATAATAAACACCTTCATTTACAAATTGCATTTTGTGTTTACTTGTGTTGTCCTTGACTATTGTTTAAATTGGTTTGATGTTCCGAAACACTTACGTGTGACAAACATGCAAAGGAACAGGAAATGAGGAAGGGGCAAACACTTTTTCACACCACTGTATATATAGTCTGCGCACACACCCCCTCTGACTTCTTCTGCTCAGCGCACAGATGACACACCACCAGAAGAAGTTGGGCCCAGTACGATCTCTGAGGCTGGCACATCCTCATCCCGCCTACTAAAACTTAATTGCAATACTAGAAGAAAGCTAGGTGGAGGCCTTGGTCCTGCAGTCCTCCTGAGAGCTGGAAGCACCTGAAACTGCTGGGGGAGGAGGCAAGGGGGATTAGATTCATCCCAGTAATGTGCATGTATCCAGGACAGTTGGCAACTGTGAGTGTTTAGGGTGTGCCCAGGCACACCTGGCACACCCTGTGCGCAAGCCTATGTCCATGGCTCTATAAGATCTTGTAGACACCAGACCTGACACAACAGCGGGAGCCAGTGTCGGATGAGGGCTGGGTCAGTGGAGGAAGAAGAACAGCAAGGAAAAGCAGACAAAGAAGAATGGTCCGGGGGGGGGGGGGGGGGGGTGTGATCACTTGTCCCCCCCTCCCCTTTCCTGCCGGGCTTCATGCTCGGATAAGGGTCTGGTATGGATTTGGGTTTTAAATTGAGGCTTAGGATTTCCCCCTCAAGATCCATACCAGACTCAAAGGGCCTGGTATTAATCTGGGGGGACCCCACACCATTTAAAAAAAAGAATTTGGTGTGGAGTTCCTTCTCAAGATCGTCAGAGCACAAGTCCCATACCATAAGTCGTATCAGTTAAGATGATGATGATCCCGACTTCCATTCATATCAATGGGCTGAAATCGGGCCCAAGTTGGACCAAAGTAGTGCAGGGGGAATTTTTAAAGTTGGACTGACACAAGTCGGACCAGTTAAAACGGCTCTCATAGGGAACCATTGATTTTGATATGTCATGCAACCTGTGCTCCTGAAGTCGGACCAGTGTGAAACAGCTCTCCTGCTCTCCTTCTCTACCGAGCAGATACTCCCATTGGGGGTTATTTACGAAAGGCAAATCCACTTTGCACTACAAATGCACTGAAAATACACTTGGAAGTGCAGTCGGTGTAAATCTGAGGGGAAGATCTGAAATAAGTGGAAGCTCTGCTGATTTTATCATCCAATCATGTGCAAGCTAAAATGCAGTCTTTTATTTTCCTTGCATGTCCCCCTCGGATCTACAGCAACTGCACTTCCAAGTGCACTTTCAGTGCAAAGTGGATTTACCTTTCGTAAATAACCCCCATAGTCAGCCTAATGTGAAATTTCAACCGGTTGTCAGTGTTTTTTTATTTTTTTATTTGAAACAAGAGAATATAAAAACTACACACAGTTAACAAAACTGGACTGTATGTACACAGACCAAGCTTGATTCTACGAATTTACCCTTTTTTTTTTTCTTAACATATGGTATTTCCCACTGAGGGGCAGTGTTGGTCATCTTACTTTAAAAAAGTAATTAGTTAAGTTACAAATTTCTTTTCCCAAAAAGTAATTGTGTTAGTAACTCAATTACTACATTGGAAAAGTAATCAGTTACTCAGCAAAGTAACTGTGACTTTTTTAAAATATTCTATAATGCAATTACGTTCTATAACATCTTTAATATCAGATGTTCATATTAACTGATTGAAGAATAAAAACACTATATACAGTATTTTAGAACATTTGGTATTTATTTAAACCCAAATGTTGAGGGGGGTGGCAGCAGTGGTACTTGAGGGGTGGCAGCAGTGGTACTTGAGGGGTGGCAATGGTAGTACTTGAGGGGGTGGCAGTGGTGGTACTTGGGGGGGTGGCAGTGGTGGTGGTGTACTTGGGGGGGTGGCAGCAGTGGTACTTTGGGGGGTGGCAGTGGTGGTACTTGAGGGGGTGGCAGCGGTGGTACTTGGGGGGGGTGGCAGTGGTGGTGGTGTACTTGGGGGGTGACAGCAGTGGTACTTTGGGGGGTGGCAGCGGTGGTGTACTGAGGGGGGTGACAGGCAGCGTGGTACTTGGGGGGGTGGCAGCGGTGGTGGTGCCATCCTCTCCCACCACCACCACCTCTGCCTCTTACTGATCCCATCCCCCACCACCACTGATCTCATCCCTACCGTATCCCCCCATCACCTCGGTTGTAGAAATGATGGTGGGTTGGTAGGGATGGGATCAGTAAGAAGCAGAGGTGGTAGAGGACTTGGGATGGATTGATTGTACTGCAATTCGAATCATTAGTCACTTACTTGAATGCCTCCAGGGATGCCTTTCATCATGGGGAGAGAAACCCCCCCTTCACTCAATTGGTGTCAGCTGGTCAGCTGACTTCATTCTTCAGTGTCCGCCCCGCCTCCCTACATTCTCTCGCTGGATAGGCGGGGTGGGATGGGGGGGTCCAGATAGTCTCTGAGTCTCAGCCTCTTCTCAGCTCACCGGGCGAAAGCCCCCCCCGCCCCGTGGCGGAACGAATGGCCAGGCAGCGCATCCATGGCGGGCCTCCCGGGTCGTAAATGTAATTGCGGTAACTCTTACCAAGTTATGGTAACTGAGTTAGCATGAGGGGAAGAGTAATCAGTTAGATTACTCGTTACCCTCTAAAGTAACTGCGTTAAGTAACTCAGTTTATCTTAACTCAGTTACTTACATCACTGCTGAGGAGTCAGCTTAGTTATTTGACCACAGCGTCAGCCACTTGCCCCTTGATGATGCCCAGCCATTACTGGATTCAGATGTTGGTTTTGAGGTTAAGGATGAGAGGAACATGAGCCTAGAGAGAGGGAGGAACACTGGTAGACAAATTGGCATTCATGTTCCCCAAGCTTCAGCGTATTGCCAAGTTGAAAAGTTGTCTTCAGTGGTAATGATGAAGATGGAGGAGATGGAGATGATGATGATGATGGTGAGGCCACTGATGTGACTTGGGTGCCAGATAGAGCAGAGGAGGAAACTGAAGGTGAGGCGGTACAACCCCAAGGAGGCCGAAAGAAAGAGTAGAGAACAGCCACCCTACTCCATCACATTCTGCAGCTGTTATCTCCCGGCCCACTCCGCAAAGCTCAGCTGTCTGGGCCTTTTTCAGCACATCTGCAGCAGATCACACTGTTGCTATCTGCAAACTGTGCCTCAGGCACATCAAATGTGGCAAAAACACCAACCATTTGGGTACCACATGCTTAACAAGGTATTTAACGTCCGACTCCAACCACTCAGCCCTTTGGCAAGAGCACCTAAAAGCCACAGAGAGGGGGCACAAATCTTTCCCTCCTCCTTCGTACCCACTTCAGTCTGCCCCTGTGATACTGAGTCATTATGTCTCAGCAGCCTCCACTGACAGGGATGGTGGTATAGCACAGGGTGTCCCAGGTCCTAGCAGCACATCTGCCAGCAGCACACCACCAGCTGTAGACTATAGCCAGAAAATTTCTCTGCCCCAACTGCTGCAGCAGAAAAAAAATACAGTCCTTGCCACCCACAGCATCTGAATGCAAGCTTGTCAAAGCTGTTGGCTCTCCAACTTCTGCCTTTCACCCTGGTGGATTCTGCCCCCTTCCGTGAATTCGCACAATCTGCTGTACCACAATGGCAGGTTCCCAGTCGCTACTACTTTTCACATAAGGCCATTCCATCTCTCTACCATCACGTGGAAGGGAATGTTCTGGCATCGTTGGGCAAGGCAGTCAGATGTAAAATCCACCTTACTGCTGACACGTGGTCCAGGAAGCATGGGCAGGGACGATATAGTTAGTTCACAGCACACTGGGTAACGCTGCTTGCAACTCGAAAGGATGCAGGACAGGGCTCGGTGCTGCAGCTTGTGGTGCCCCCATGTCTCCATACAGCTAATGGTGATGATGCCAGACTTGTGAGCTGAGCTGTACCCTCTCCTCCTCCTCCTCAACCTCCATGCCCTCCTCTGCAGAATTGTCCTATGAACATCAGGTACCCCCTAAGCATTCAAAGGGCTTTTCCCAGAGTCAGGCTAAAAAGTGCCATGCAGTGTTTCAGCTGGTGTGTTTAGGGGACAGGAACCACACCGGAGCAAAGATTCTTGCAGCTCTGCAGGGACAGGCCCAGAGGTGGTTCACACCATGCCAGCTGGAGCCAGGAATAGTGATGTCCAATAATGGCTAAAACCTCCTGTCTGCCCTTAGACAGGGAAAGTTGACACATGTGCCATTCCTGGCACATGTCCTCAGTTTGGTGGTGCAGTGTTTCCCAAGTATTTACCCAGGGTTGCAAGATGTACTAAAGCAGGCCAGAAGAGTCTGTAGCCATTTTAGGCGGCCATACACAGCGAGTGCTCGATTGGCTGAAATTCAGCGGGAATTCCACCTGCCTGTAAACCACCTGGTTTGCAACATGCCTACCAGGTGGAATTCAACTTTGGGAATGTTGCAGTGGCTATACATGCAGCAGAGGGTCGTCAACGAGTACCTGTGCCAGTACGGCACGACGACAGGCTCAGGCCGCCTCAGCTTTTTTTCCCCACACCAATGGCTGATCATTAAGGATGCATGCACTGTATTGTCACCATTTGAGGAGGCCACAAGGATGGTGAGCAGTGACAGTGCATTCATCAGGACACAATCCCTGTTGTGTTCCTGCTGGAGCAGACTCTGCGTGGCATTATGGACAGGGCACTGGAGGCAGAGCAGCAGGTGGAAGGAGAGGACTTCCTTTTCTCTCAAGGCCCACTTTATCCAGACACCATCATTCCTATGTCACAGAACACACAGGAGGAGAGAGGGGAGGAGGATGAGGAGGAGGATTCTGGCACTTTCATAGGTTATGAAGAAGAGGAAGACATGCGTCAATCTGTAAGCGATGGCTTTCACCCAAAGACCAATTTTTCTTTACCTGTTTGACAGGTGCATATCATTGCAATTTTTCTTTACAGCAAGGCCAATTCTTGCTTTCATCAAGAGTACCTGTATAGGGTTACGGTGGGAAGACGCCACCGACACCCAAAGACCAATTTTTACGCACCCGTTACTTCTATCCAAAGTCAAAGTGACACCAGAATATATCCCAAAAATCTCTAATCTTATTCCCAGTACACTACACCCCAGCTGTTGTTGAGCAAAATAAAGGCAGCTTACAGGGAAAATTTCTTTTTTTTGGCTTTATAAATGCAATTATTGCTGCAGCTGATTCTAGACATGGTACAGATCTGCCACTTTACTGGTAGACTAAGGGGACCCCCCAGGCACTATATTGGAAGGATTTTTTCATTTTTATGCTTTCACTTTAAAAATCAAAAAAGCACTGCTCATTTAAAATTTTGATTTTCACAAACTTTTTTTTATCGATACACGTCCCCCAGGGCAGGACCCGGACCCCTACAACCATTGTATGCCCAATTACTTGCATATAAGCCTTCAAAATGGGCATTTTTGAATTTTGACGTTCGGATCTCATTGACTTTAATGGGGTTCGTTATTCGGGTCCAAACCTTTGCGGTGTTTGAAAGTTCTGTTGCAAACTGAACAGGGGTCCGTTAGGCCCATCCCTACTTATGCTTCGGTCTGGATGATAACTGTCTTTAAATTAAAGTATGGCAGAAGTGTTATTATTATAATTTTTATTTTTTATAATAATATTTTTTTTTATTATTATGATTATTATTATTAGTAGTAGTATTTATATTAGTGTATTATTATTATTATTATTATTACTCTTAGTAATTTTCAATAATATAAGTATTGTTTTGATATGATTATTATATATTATAATTATGGTATTATTATTCCATTCATTGGACAATCAACTGATTAAAGAGGAACTGCAGTCTGCTCACATAATTTGTAATAAAAACATCTTTGCTGTTCTGAAGCTTCCCTCCAACCCCTTTGCATATTATTTTATATATACTATGATTCTGTACTTGCCAAATATGCTGCAGAAATCTCCCTCCACTAAGTCTGGCTGCAACCATTTTACCTGTGGGCAGCTGAATCTGCTGCATGTTCACTTCCTGGATTTACACAGACACACACCCCCAGCTCTGCAGCTCTCATTGGTCCTCTTATGACTCATCCCCCCTCCCTTCCTGGCAAACTCTGAGGAGAGTGAGAGAGAGCTGTGCACGATGTCATATGCCTAGGCTAGTGATGGTGAACCTTGGCATCCCAGTTGTTTTGGAACTACATTTCCCATGATGCTCATGCACTCTGCAGTGTAGGTGATCATCATGGGAAAGGTAGTTCCAAAACATCTGGGGTGCCAAGGTTCGCCATCACTTAGGCTAATGACCAGACAAGAAACAGGAAGTGGGCTGTAGAAGGTATTTACTATAAGAAAAAAAAAGATTTAATAGATGGAAAGATGAAAAAAATGACTATAGGTCTGCTTTAAATAGGACATACATCGCTCTGGGAGATGACAAAATCCAAACACGACATCCGGCTCGGCTTGGGTTAATAATTTGGAGAATATTCCCTGCCTGTGATGACATGAAGTGGTCGGGGTGGGATGTCACAGTACCCCTCTAATTCCCCCCTGGTGGGCCCGCTCGCCATCGTTACCCTTTTAAGAACCAGTGGCGTCTAAGCTGAGCCACAGCTGGTGATACGCGATATATCACAACATAGACATCCAAATCCCGCATATCCTGATATCATCAGAGAGCCCAGGTGAGTAGAGAGAGCAGAGATCAGTGTCAGATGTGGATGGGTCAGGTGAGATGTGACTGAGGGGTGTGCGCTATGGCATATGTGTGAGCCATATGTGTCACTGCCTTTCACTTTTTATGTCTCTGACAGTGTTTGGCAAATGCAAAATACAATAACCTATAGTGACCAATCAGAAAAATTCTTTCAGTGATCTGACTGCTGTAGAAGGAATCGGATTGGTCACTGGAATTTGGAGATCACCATTTCTGTCCGTGGCCGAGCAGAATAAGACGGATGAGATTCCATACCAGCTACAAGGAATGTGTTGTTTGCCATAAACATCGCTATTTATAGGGATTGGGATTGTTGCTGAAAACATCATTATTATGGCAAAGCGAACAGAGCCTATTATCTATCTGTGTATATATATATATATATATATAATAGCTGTATATACTGTATATTATATCTGTGTATTTATTATTATCTGACATATCTGTGTATATTATTAGTACTCTCTGGTTATCTCACACCCACTAATTCACACTCACTATCACATACTGATGATCATCATACTCATCATACACATCGTTACTCATTCACTTACTCATTTACACAAACTCACTCATTCACTCACACACATTCCCCCACTCACTCATTCACTAACACACTCACTCTCTCCCTCAGTGGCGGCTGGTGCTCCAAATTTTTTTTTGGGGGGGGGGGGGGGGGGGCGCAAAAATACTGAAAAAAAACCCATCAATTGCAGCCTCACTGTGCCATCAAACATAGCCATGGTGCCCATCAAATGCTGCCACTGTGCCCATCAAACGCTCCCACTGTGCCCATCAAAGGCTGCCACTGTGCCATCAAGTGCTGCCACTGTAGCCATCAAATGCTGCCACTGTGCCCATTAAATGCAGCCAATGTGTCCATCAAACGCTGCCACTGTGCCCATCAAATGCTGCCATTGTGCCCATCAAATGCTGCCATTGTGCCCATCAAACGCTGCCACTGTACCCATCAAATGCTGCCACTGTGCCCATCAAATTCAGCTAATGTGTTCATCAAATTCTGCCACTGCGCCCTTTAAACGCTGTCAACTGTGCCCATCAAACGCAGCCACTGTGCTCATCGAATGCTGCCACTGTGCCCATCAAATGTTGCCTCTCTGCCCATCAAATGCAGCCATTGGGCCATCAAATGCTGCCACTGTCCCATCCAATGCTGCCACTGTGACCCCCCTGCCCACTTACTGTCTGCCCGGCACTTACCTGGGACAGCGGATGACGGCGGTGAGCGTTGTCCTCTGAGCGGTGTCCTCCATTAGTCTCCTCTAGTCCTCTCCCGTCAGGCTTCCAATCACAGTGCCAGTCGTTTCAGCACCTGATTGGCGGAGAGTTCAGTGATAGGACAGCGACTACTCATTCGCTGTTCTAACACACCTGGGTGAACTGTGAGCGCCAAGCATGGCGCTCATAGTACCCTTTTTTGATGCCTATTAGAGCCTATGGCTCTAATCAGGTGCTTCAAAAGCACCCCCCGCCGTTGTAATTCAGGTGCCAGAAAAAGGGCTTGGGGCACCTAATTAAGGGGTGGCAGCGGGGGCCATAGATTCATGCAATGCATGAATCTATCCATTGGTCATAGAGGGGGTGGCAGGAGAGAGGGGGCGGCACCCGTGCGCCCTTATGGACGCAACGTTACTGCAACGTTACTGCACTCCCTCATTCACTCACACACACTCATGCACTCACTAATATACTTATTTACGTTACGGTTACCCTGTCAGATCCTCCCGCTGCCCCTAAATGTGAACATTACACATCCAGCACTGAGATTTTCCAGCTGGTAGGACAACAATCTAAGTGTTAGCAGACTGAGTGTGATCATCACTGGGGCAAGGGAACGGAGCCGTTTTACACACAAACCATAGCGGCCACCATGTGTGTAATCAGAAGAACGCTCCATTCACTGCATCTGTTGCAATTCAGTATTTTAAGAGATGTCTCCATAGCTGTTCATAGACTTTACAATCTGATTGTACAATCTCTAATCAGTCCCTTTTAAGCTGGATACACGCTATACAATTTTCTGTAGATTTTTTTCCTTCATATTTACCAAAACCATATAATATGAGGTCACCCCTTATGCCTCGTACTCACGACCGGACTTTCCGGCGGACCAGAATCCGTCAGACAATTCGATCGTATGTGGGCTCCAACTGACTTTTTGTCCCCAAAGTACGACGGACCTAGAAATAAAACATGTTTCAAATCTATCCGACGGACTCAAGTCCAACGGACTAAAAATCGAGAAAACCGTTCGTCTGTGTGCTGGTCTGACGGACCAAATATGACGCAAGGGAAGCTATTGGCTACTGGCTATTGAACTTCCTTGTTTAGTCCCGTCGTACGTCATCACGTTCAAAGCTAACGGACTTTTGTTCAGAAAGTCCGTCGAACATCTGCCGAAAGTCTATCGTGAAGACCGTCGGCCCTAGTCTTTTGAAAAGTCCGGTCATGTGTACGCGGCATTAAGAGTCTCACTTTGTATGCAATCAGGCCCTCGCACTACATGGTTTTGGTAAATCTAAAGGAAATCAGACAACAAAAGTTGTATAATGTGTATGGGGTCTTAAGTTTCAATAGCAAATGAGAGCCTAGAGTTGCAAATGCAGCCATCTTTTCTTGTTCCTGCAGGGGGCGCTACAGAATTAACACACCCAATCAAAGGGTCCGAGGGGTGTGATATAGGTGTGTTGAGGTCATTTAATGTACTCCAGTTGGCACACCCTTAATACCAACTATATCCTAATGACATCTACACTCACCGGCCACCTTATTAGGTACACCTGTCCAATTGCTTTGTAACACAAATTTCTAATCAGCCAATCACATGGCAGTAACTCAATGCATTTAGGCAACTAGACTTGGCAAATAAGACTTGCTGAAGTTCAAACCGATCATCAGAATGGGGAAGAAAGGGGATTTAAGTGACTTTAAACATGGCATGGTTGTTGGTATTTCAAAAAAACTGTTGATCTACTGGGATTTTCGTCTATTTTTATTAGGGCTGTTACTGATTAAAATTTTCGTGTTCGATTAATCAATTATTTTTTTTAATCAACTAATTTTGATTAATTATAACGCACATACAGATCCAACTACTTTTAGCTGATCTCCTTGCATTGCAACTCGGCATTAGTCAGTGGTAAATGTGGTATACACTATATACAATCACCCGACACTAGTTAGTTTCCACAATCCATGACTTAACTTCACAGTTCACACAAATATGTTTTAAATTCAAACTGTAGCACTGATGTAAGTAATTTTTTTTCCCACGATAGAGCGACAATCCCTCCACCTCTAACTAATCGCTCTCACCTTATGGCATGGACCCCTGTGCAAACAGGTGGTCATGCAAGCAGGTATGAAAAGGGTTAACACGGACCATAAATGTCTCTCACGTCTCCTCATGGGTAGAAAGAAAAGATCTAAGTGCTCACCACTTAAGTATAAGATTTAATTGTTGTGTTCAAACCCAAACACAAACTACTCACATAAAGATGATAAAAACACAGCATGTAAAGCCAACAATCGTGTTAGTTCCGTAGGGCAGCAGCGGGTGACGTCATGCGTAGCTCCTCCCCCGTACGCGTTACGTTCAATCAGAACTTTGACATCACGGAACTCCTTCCTCCTTCCCTTTGTTAGCAGCCGGAGGCACTTGGGGAAGGGGGAGGAGTCCAGTGACGTCGATGTCCGTGACGTCATCGGATCTCTGACGGAACTCCCTGAAGACCCGGAAGCCAGCGGAGAGCTGAGTACCGATCAAAAGAATTTTGATCAATCCAAAAAATGTATTGATTAATCGAGGAATTAATCTTTAATTTACACAGCCCTAGTTTTTATCTGACAAGATGTTACCCATCAGACCACCAGCAATTGATTTAGCAGAATGAAATTACAATTTGTTAAACACCAAATATGATATAGATATCTGTGTATCTAATCAGTTTTATTAGACTTCTGGATCTTGTAATTTAGATGTGTTTGATGTCTGCCTGGCTGGTATTCTTACACAATAGTGTAACCACTTTTTAAGAAGGTAACATCATCATAGCAGGAATTATAGATTATGTGTAAAGTTTGTCTTCAAATTCAAACTTGGGTGGTGCCAGATCTCCTCCACAGAACAATGTACGGTAATCAGAATTTTAATAACTCTCGTGACATGGACCTTGCAGAGAACCTCCATGCAGATACATTTGCACGCAATATCCATATAAGTAAACATTTTTGAGTGCCAGCCTATGCATTTTTCTGTTCAGCCAGTTCTGTCATTCACACAGCTCTGCTACACAGTACAGCCTGCAAGGTGACACTACTATTTTTTTTGTAGCTGCTTTTTAGCTCCCTGTGCCACCAGCCTGCTTATTATACTACAAATGAGCATCATTACACCGCGAAAAGTAGAACATGCTGCATTTTTCCTGCACTGGACTGCAGTAAAACGCATCAAAACTACACTGGAATGCACTGGGGCGCATCAAAAATGCACTAGACCCCAGTGCAATGGGAAAAAAAACAGGAGAAAAGAAGAAAGAAAACATCTGGAAATGCATCAAAAAATGCACCAAAACATGTCAAAAACGCATTTAAAACACACAGGCAGAAATGCATCCAGAACAGATCTGGAGTGCGATTTTGTGGTTTGAACCAGCCCTCCCTAGTTCCTAAATAAAAGAATAACATGCTGGTGGTCTTTACTGATCTTCCCTTGTAAATAAACTATTTCTCTTAGGCCCCTTTCAAACTTATACATTTTTCCTGCGTTTTTTTTCTTGCAAGAAAAATGTTTCCCTTTAAATCCTATGGGACTTTGTACACCACTGCGTCACAGGTACAGTGCATTTTGAAAAGTCCTGCATGACGCAACCTCCCATTGAAATGAATGGAAATTGTGTCAAAATCGCTGTAAAAAAAGTGGTAAAAACGCACAGCGTTTTTGCGTTTTTTGGTGCGTCTATCAGTCATATGTCCATTATTCACAGGTACAGGCAACCCAAAGACGTACCAGAAACAAACTCAGCAAACTCATGTAAAACACAGCAAAATCACATATGCGTTTTTAATCACGATTTTTCTACAGAGCAGTGTGAAAGGGGCCCTAAAGCCGAAAATATTTTATAATCTTCTTCTATTTTTTGGTTCCTCCTTTCCATCCTCGTTAACATGCCAATAAAATGTCAAAAGTTGTTTTGTTTACATTTCCTTATTTTCTCACTGTGCTTCTCTATGCAATGCAGGCAGATCATGGCTGGTGGGAGGGGACAGAAGGGTGCTGTACATATCTTACTAAATACTAAATACACACATTGTTTAATTTACATTGTTCCTTCTATTTCTGTATAAGGATGATGGCACTGTAATTATTTTTTATTTAAAAAAATCAAAGTACCTTTTTCCTAATCCAATATACAGCTGTCACATAACCCAGCTCTCTCCCAACCTGTCTGCAGGGAAACATAAACAGGAGGAGCTGCTGCTGGTCACATGTTCAAAATAAATAAAATAAAAAACTGCCTTTTAAATACAGAGTAAAAATAAATAAATACTATTAACAAACTATTTTAAATGGTCGCACATATATATATTTGAAATAAAATCTTTATTATTTTTGGCAATGACATGGTGTGGTCGTATTTCTGCCAGTCACAGGCTGTGTCACACCCCTCCAGCCTGTGTCTTGGAATAAGAGGGAGATGAAGCCTCCATTAATCTACATGTAATATCCCACCCCCATTGTGTTTAGCTGGTTGGTGGACATTAATGGAGGAGGGAAGGAGTGGGCTGTCATTTACCACTACTTAAAGTGGAGGGCCACCCTGAAAAAAGAAAATACAGTAAAAATTAGAAAAAATCATTTAAAAAAAAATTAAAAATTATTTTTTTTTTTACTTACCAGAAATGCCTGTTGCTAGGCACATCATCCTAAACTGCCTCTTCCTCCTCCGCGGAGATCTTCTTTCTTCTCTCCTCCGTGCGGCGTCTTCTGGGTAATGGGTTGTGCTGTGTTCTGGGAAATGTCTGTGAACACAGCGTGTCTCATTCACAAAGCGCTGCGCGACTCGCGCATGCGCGACTCGCGCATGCGCAGTAGGAAACGGGCAGTGAAGCCGCAAGGCTCCACTGCCTGTTTCCCTTACCCAAAATGGCGGAGCCGGGACCCGAGACCGAGGGACGGGTCAGCCTCGGGTGGCCGACATCGCGGGCGCCCTGGACAGGTAAGTCTACTTATTAAAAGTCAGCAGCTACAGTGTTTGCAGCTGCTGACTTTTAAAAAAAAAAATTCAAAACCGGCTCTCCTCTTTAATATATTAATAATGTTAATTATTATTATTATCATAATTATAGAACTACTTAATATATTTAACTACTTTCCGCCTGGCCTATAGCAGAATGACGGCCGGGCAGTCGTTCAGTTAACCTGATTGGGCGTCATAAGATGTCTTGCAGGATAACAGCCACGTGTTCCCGTGGGAGCGCCCATCGCAGCGATCGGTGGTGCGATCGGTGGTGCGGCATCTCAGTCTGACACAGCAATACACAGATCTTGGTAAAGAGCCTCCAACGAGCCTCCGTTGGAGGTAAAGAGCTCTTTACCACGTGATCAGCCATGTCCAATCACGGCTGATCACAATGTAAACAGGAAGAGCCGTTGATCGGCTTTTCCTCAATTGCATCTTACAGACACCAGTAGAGGACAGCCGATCAGCTGCTCTCTTGACAGGTTGGGTTTGTGCTGATTATTTATCAGCACAGCCCCCCCCTCGGATCCCGCCCAGGACCACCATCATGCCACCCAGGACCACCAGGATAGCCATCCACACTGGACCACCAGGTATACCCCCCAGACAACCAGGGACATGCCAATCAGTGCCAAGGCAGCTGCCAATCAATGCCCAGGCCGCTACCAATCAGTGCCCACTCATAATGCCTACCACTGCCAGTGCCACCAGGGATGCGTATCAGTGACACATATCAATGCTGCATATCAGTACCCATCAGTACCACGTATCAATGCCCATCAGTGCCCAGCAGTGCCGCCTATCAGTGCCCAGCAGTGTCGCCTATCAGTGCCACCTATAAGTACCCATCTTTGCAGCCTTTCAGTGCCCAGGGCCCACGAGTGCCACCCATGAGTGCCCATCAGTGCCGCCTATCAATGACCATCAGTGCTGCATATCAGTGCCACCCATCAGTGCTGCCTACCAGTACTCATCAGTGCCACATATCAGTGCCCATTGTCTGTGCCTGTCAGTTCCCACTCATTGGTGCCACCTAATCGGTGCAAAACCTACTTATTTACAAAATTTTATAACAGAAACAAAAGCAAAACTTTTATTTTTTTTTCAAATTTTCAGTCTTTTTTTATTTGTATAGCAAAAAATAAAAACTGCAGAGGTGATCAAATACCACCAAAAGAAAACTCTATTTGTGGGAACAAAATGATAAAAATTCTGTGTGGGTACAGAGTAGCATGACCACGCAATTGTCATTTAAACAGCGACAGTGCAGAAAGCTGAAAATTGGCCTGGGCAGGAAGGTGTATAAGTGCCTGGTATTGAAGTGGTTAATATGCCTACATTTGTGACTGTATAGTCACACGGGTTGCTCATATGTGATAGGGAGGAGATGCTCAGCATAGAAAAACATATAAATCTGGGCATATGCAGAGCTGCCAACACTGCTCTACAAAATCCCTAGCTGCATTGGGGATATGGACAGAAGGGGGAGACAGAGAGCAGCAGGATCAACCAGAGTTTTGCAGAATACAGGAAATGAATCCCATAGTGACTGCACGAGTATGACCAGCATGTGATGCACCAGTTGAAGATAGTTTTTTTTTTAATCTCTCCTGACGCAAGCAGTGGGCTGGGTCATGGGAGGAGTTCCTCAAATACCAATATGCCTTGATAGGGGGATGTCCGTCTGGAGGAGTGGCCGTTTTCTAGCATGCAGGTATCGCCCACATGTGATACTGGTGCGCTAGGGACAGTCAGGCTTGAAGGAAAGTGCTTAATAAAGCTGGGCGACCTCCAACCAGGAAATAAGGCAGGTTCTACAGCATCTCATGCATACTGTAAGAAGTTCACAGTGTGCAGCACTTTCAGTCCAGGTAAGGCTGGTGGTCAGTTTTTAATGAAAAGAAATGTGTTTTCCTTCATTGCAGAACTGCAGTTATCCTTCCAGTCTTTTCTGCGCAGTTTCCAGAGACAACCGCTGAATATTTTGGAGAATCCTCGATGCCTGTGGCTGTGCCGTCCATCCACTCGGATTCTGGTAAGTTGGAGGTCTTTTTAAGCACTTAAGCCCCGGACTATTTTGCTGGCCAAAGACCAGAGCACTTTTTGCGATTCGGCACTGCGTCGCTTTAACTGACAATTGCGCGGTCGCGCGACATGGCTCTCAAACAAAATTGATGTCCTTTTTCCCCCAAATATAGAGCTGTCTTTTGGTGGTATTTGATCACCTCTGCGGTTTTTATTTTTTGCGCTATAAACAAAAAAAGAGCGACAATTTTGAAAAAAAGCATAATTTTTTTACATTTTGCTATAATAAATATTCCCCAAAAATATATAAAAAAAAATTTTTTTCCTCAGTTTAGGCTGATAGGTATTCTTCTACATATTTTTGGTAAAAAAAAACAAAAAAAACGCAATAAGCATTTATTGCTTAGTTTGCGCAAAAGTTATAGTGTTTACAAAAAAGTGAACAGTTTATAGCATTTTTATTAATATTTTTTTTTTTACTAGTAATGGCGGTAATCAGCGATTTTTATCATGACTGTGACATTATGGCGGACACATCGGACATTTTTGACACATTTTTGGGACTATTGTAATTTATACAGCAATCACTGCTATACAAATGCAGTGATTCCTGTGTAAATGACACTGGCAGTGAAGTTGTGAACCACTAGGGGGCAGGGTAAGGTTTAAGTGTGTCCTAGGGGCATGTTTCTAACTGTGGGGGGGCGTGGCTGTGTATGACACATCACGGATCTCTGCTCCTGATGACAGGGAACAGATATCATTGACACTGTCACTAGGCAGAACGAGGAGATGCGTGTTTACATTAGCATCCCCCCGTTCTTCCTCCCCGTGAGACGATCGTGGGTATCCATGCGGTGATCGAGTCCGGCGATGCGCACGCGATGGCAGGGCGGCAAATTTAAAGGGACGTACCTGTACGCCCATTTGCCTGTCCGTGCCATTCTGCCGACGTACATCGGTGTGCGCCGGTTGGCAAGTGGTTAAAGAAGGCTTCTGGCTGTAATATTCCCCATTCTCTATGGTCAGGACTCCTCAATCTGGCCATACACCAGAGGATTTCCTTCCAAGCTTTTTATTTTAAGAATGTTTATTTCAATTTTCTAATGGTTAGTGGGGTCAAATCGGCGTTCGTTTTTGACCACAGTGTTCAGAAAATTGGAAGGAGCGGGATGGAAAGCGTTCTCGAATGAACAAATCTTTAACAGCGAATGCGGGTTTCATTTGGGAAAAGTCCATTCATTCCAAAATCCAAATGTTAGAAACTCAACCGTTCCAAAAATGGAATCAAATGATGAGATCTTGACGAACATTCGTCGTGTTATGGAACATTCTAAGAATTAGTGTACGAATGTTCTTACAAACGTTTGTTTGTAAATCTACTAGTATATGGTATATAGTATCTAGTATATGGCTGGCTTTACTGATAGCTGTTGTTGTGTGGTTTAAAGAGGCGTTCTGCTGATAGAACAAAAAAGTGCCGACAATGGCATGCTGCGTCCTATAGACTTCAATGCAAAATCGCGACCTGTAGACTTCAATGCAAAACCGCCCCTGAGGGACTTTAATGCAAAACTGCTTCCCATAGACTTCAATGCAAAATCACATCCCATAGACTTCAATGCTAAAATGCCCCCCCCCCCCGTGACTTCAATGTAAAGTCACGTCCCATAGACTTCAGTACAAAGTCACGTCCCATATACACCAATTCAAAAATGCCTCCTAGTGACTTCAGTGCAAAATCACATTCCCATAGACTTCAATGCTAAAATGCCCCCCTAGTGACTTTTATGCAAAATTGCGTACCATAAACTTCAGTGAAAAATTGCATCCCATAGACTTTAATGCAAAATACCCCCCTAGTAACTTCAATACAAAGACGCATCCTATTAACTTAAATTTAAAATCGCAGCCCATTGACTTAATGCAAAACTGCATCCCATAGACTTCAACGCAAAAATGCACTCTAGTGATTTCAGTGCAAAATTGCATGCCATTAACTTCAGTGCAAAATCACGTCCCATTAACTTCTATGCAAAATTACTTCCCATAGACTTCAATGCAAAATCGCATCCCATAGACTTCAATGCTAAAACCATTTAACCCTCCCCCCTAGTAACTTCAATGCAAAAAATGCACCCCATTAACTTCAATGCAAAATTGCTTTCCATAGACTTCAATGCTAAAACGCCCCCATGTGACTTCAATGCAAAGTCACATCCCATAGACTTCAGTGCAAAATCAAGTCTCGTAAACTTCAATGCAAAAATGCCTCCTAGTGACTTTAATGCAAAATCATATCCCATAGACTTCAATGCAAAAACACCCCCTAGGGACTTTAATGCAAAATTTCTTCCCATAGACTTCAATGCAAATTCGCATCCCATATCCCATAGACTTCAATGCTAAAACTCCTACCATAAACTTCTATGCAAACTCGTGTCCCATGGACTTCAGTGCAATACAACCCCCTAGTGACTCCAATGTAAAAACACTTTCCATTAACTTCAGTGCAAAATCACTTCCCATTGACTTCAATTCTAAAACTCCCCCAAGTGACTTTTATGCAAAATTGCATACCATAAACTTCAATGGAAAATCGCACCCCATAGACTTCAATGCAAAATACCCCCCCTAGTAACTTCAATGCAAAGACACATCCCATTAACTTCAATTTAAAACCACAGCCCATTGACTTCCATTCAAAATTGCATTCCATAGACTTCAATGCAAAAATGCACTCTAGTGATTTCAGTGCAAAACTGCATGCCATTAACTTCAATGCAAAATCACGTCCCATAGACTTCAATGCAAAAACGCCACCTAGTCACTGCAAGGCAAAATTGTGTCCCATAGACTTCAATGCCCTTCAATAGATTTTTTCTTTTTAAACACAACAACCCTGGGGCATGCAGCCTGGTATGGTTCTGGGGTGGGGGGGGGGGGGGGGGCTGGTATGGATTTGGGGGGCCCCATAAAGTTTTTTTTTATCTGCCAATTCTTTTACTTTCAGCTGTCAGCGGTTGACTCAATGATTGTTAAGGATACAGCAGCCAGCTGACGGCCCGCTCCTTAGCAACAAGCTGTATACAGTGTTTTTAAGGAGAAAAAAAAAACAAAATGCATGAAAACTGCATGCAAAAAACGCACCAAAAACTTGGGTTTAAAAATGCAAAACGCACAAAATGCGTCTGAAAGCCACATCACCCGCAAACCTCATAGATGTGACCCTAGACTTAAAGCGGGAGTCCACCGGGACTCTGCGTTTTTTTTATTTTTTTAAAGCCAGCAGCTACAAATACTGCAGCTGCTGACATTTAAAATAGTGACACTTACCCATCCAGCGCGCCCGCGATGTTGGCACCCGAAGCCGATCTGTAGATCGTATGTCGGGTGCTGCCGCCGCCATCTTGGGTATGGGAATCAGGAAATGGAGCCTTTCGGCTTCATTTCCCGGTTCCCTACTGCGCATGCGCGAATCGCGCTGCGCAATAAGGACGGTCCCCGCTGCCTCTGGGATCTGTGTGTTTCCCAGCAGGCAGAGGGGCACTTGTGGAAAGGGGCGGGCACTTGCGGAAAGGGGCGTAATCTACGCCCCTTTCCGCAGAGAGCTATCCCGGAAGTGGGTGCAGAATACCTGTACTGTACAGGTATCTGCACCCCCCTCCCCCCTGAAAGGTGCCAATTGTGGCGCCGGAGGGGGGGAGGGTTCCGATGAGCAGAGGTCCACTTTAGGGTGGACCTCCGCTTTATCTTCAATTTAAAACCGCAGCCCATTGACTTCCATTTAAAATTGCATTCCATAGACTTCAATGCAAAAATGCACTCTGGTGATTTCAGTGCAAAACTGCATGCCATTAACTTCAATGCAAAATCACGTCCCATAGACTTCAATGCAAAAACGCCACCTAGTGACTGCAAGGAAAAATTGTGTCCCATAGACTTCAATGCCCTTCAATAGATTTTTTCTTTTTAAACACAACAACCCTGGGGCATGCAGCTTGGTATGGTTCTGGGGTGGGGGGGGGGGCTGGTATGGATTTGGGGGGCCCCATAAAGTTTTTTGCCAATCTGCCAATTCTTTTACTTTCAGCTGTCAGCGGTTGACTCAATGATTGTTAAGGATGCAGCAGCCAGCTGACGGCCCGCTCCTTAGCAACAAGCTGTATACAGTGTTTTTAAGGAGAAAAAAAAAACAAAATGCATGAAAACTGCATGCAAAAAACGCACCAAAAACTTGGGTTTAAAAATGCAAAACGCACAAAATGCGTCTGAAAGCCACATCACCCGCAAACCTCATAGATGTGACCCTAGACTTAAACAGAAAGAAAGCCCAAATCATCTCCCAGTACAATCTTCTTATACATTGACTATAATTGTTCCACGCTTCCATAAACCATCGATTTATTTTCTGACCGATCTCTTTTGATAATAATAATTGGTCTGTAGTCAACGACCCATTCCATATGACACACACGGGGAAGTGGATTTCAAATCGATCGCGAGGGTACGATCGCAACTTACAATCGTAAATCATCGATCAAATCTCCATTTCCCCAATGAAGCCTCGTAATCTGATCGATCGGAATACAATCGTATTCGTGAAACCAGGTATGAAGAATGATGGGTTATGTTTCACCCTGGCCGATTGACTCAAATTTGACCGAAATGGATCGGAAAACTAATGCGTTTTGCTTGGCGATTTGATTGGTTTGATTGAATAAGACATGGATCAGATGATAAAATGGCAGCGTGTATGGTCGCTATTGGCGATCGGTGATACTTGTAATTCAGATGTGTGTCTGATGTTAGACGCTCCATTCTTAAATATACCGCGCCGGATTCCCAGTGCCCAAACCGTACACGGCGTCCAATCACTGTCATGTATTTTGTAGATCTCGTAGTGTATACAGGAGGATAAATGTGAAGGGATCATACAATGTCTATTCTTAGTGTAGATATTTCCCCGTCTATGTCCGCCTTCTCTGTGCCTTCTTATTATCTCAGTGATATCCTCTACCTCTGTCACTGTACAACCTCCCTGGGTGACACCGACCCTCCCCTCCCCCCCTTCACTGGATGGTAGGTGGGGCTGCCAGCACATATTAATACATCTGCCCTAGTTACATCAGTACCAGGCATGTACATCGCCCTTGTCTTCCATAAAGTGTGTGCGCGTCCTAACCGTAAACGCAGCACCATAGGAGGCCATCGCCACAACCGGTGCTCTTCATTAACCCTGAACGCCATGCCACTAAAATAGAACGTTTTCTTTTATATCTCTAAAGTGACCTTTCATACCCTTCTACAGTCTACTTCATTCTTTATAATGTCTTAACCTAAAATAATCCAAGTATATACACATTAATATACACATTCTGCCATTCAATGCATTCAAACGATTGACTGAATAAATGAATCCATTTCATATTTACAATCGCCTGTCCCCCCAAATAGAACGGATTACGTCATCACTATCCAAATATAAAGATATGATGTAAAGGATATCTTACAGTTATTATTGTATGTTATATCATAGATAGAATTTAAGGGATAGATCACAATTATTACTGTATGCTATGTAATATACAGTATACATATATATTATATAATGTAGATATATAATATGTACATATAAATAAATAAATAAATATATATATATATATATATATATATATATATATATATATATATATATAAAGATAGATTATATTTTTTTACTGTATGATATGTGTTTATATATATATATGTATGTGTGTGTGTGTGTGTATATATATTAGATTATATCTTTTATTGTATATGTTTTATATATATATATATATATATATATATATATATATATATACAATAACAAATATAATGTAATATATATATATATATATATATATATATATATATATATATATATATATATATATATATATATAAAACACATAATATATAATAAAAAATATAATCTATCTTTATATATATATATATATATATATATATATATATATATATATATATACACACACACATATAGATCATTTAGATAGATAATTTAAAGGCTAGGTAAGGCTAGGTTACATTTATTATTGTATACTATTTAATAATATGTATACAGTATATGTATATAAAATAGAACATGCAATAAAAAATGTAATATATCCTTGTATACTATATAGATATAGATTGATAGATAGATAGATAGATAGATAGATAGATAGATAGAGCTATATCTATCTATCTATATATATATATATATATAGATCGATAGATAGATATACATATATAGTATACAGTGTATACAGCTATATCTATCTATCTATCTATCTATCTATATATATATATATATATATATATATATATATATATATATACATACATATGTATATATATATATATATATATATATAGAGAGAGAGAGATATACATATATAGTATACAGTGTATACAGCTATATCTATCTATCTATCTATCTACTGTATCTATCTATATATATACATATATATATATATACATACATATATATATATATATATATATATATATATATAGATATATATCTAGATAGATCTACATATATAGTATACAGTGTATATTTATTATAGAGATAAGACAGATTTATCATCTGTGACATTACGATGTTCTGTATGACAGCACTGCAGGAAAAGTAGGTCAGCAATATGGCAGCGTACAATATCTCCTGTAGCTCCTCGCTTTTCAGCGGTGCAGGGGTTAACCGAGCCAGCATCCTGGCTGGTACCCATCTTGGGTAATCCTCCAGTTACCATGGAAACTAGAGAGGGATGCTCAAAGCACCAAGCCTTAAAGGGGGCTTGGTGATAGGGGGACAAAGGATGGTGGGCTTTGCTTCCCGTAAAGCAGGAAACCCACCAGGTCCTCCCCGCCTTTCCATTCCGTAGTATGTACACTTTTTGGCCCTGACCAATCGAGAGGTAGCATGCCTCTTGCCCTGAGTTTCTACTGGTTGAATGTCTCTACTGTTGGCTTTTTTTTAACCCTGTGATGGGTTCACTGAAAGGCTGTGGGTTGTGTTCGATGGCTTTTTCTTACCACTGGCTAGCTTGTTGCTGTCACCGTGGCTTTCCATCTCTGTCCATGCCCCTTATCCAACATGTGAGGACGGGGATGGGCGTAGAAAGCGCAGAGAGAACCAGCAGAGGCAGAGTGGTAGTGGCAATGGAATAAAGTCAGAAAGAGTGCAACAGAGAGAAGATCAGTAAGAGGGAATAGCAGAAGAGGCATTATGAGCAGCCCTGAACTGTCCAAAGAGGAGGTATCTATGGATCCTACAGAGGAGTCCAATTCACACCAGGAAGGTAATTTTTTTTTTTTTCAAGAATAATTAATTCGATATTTCAAATGTTTGCCTACTTTGCAGGAATTGGCAAAACTATTAAAATGTTAGAAAAGCCAGCCAGGTTCCACCGTACATTCTTATGGCAACTACTTGAAGATGCAGCTCGCAGTTCCGTTTAACAGTTTGTTGTGCCAAGTGACCAAAGGTGGAAATGTAGGTGCAGCAAGGATAGGTAATGACTCTTGCCTATCCTCTGTGCAGTTACTTTAACATACATGAGGTAGTGGGAGTTAAGCTTCTTTGCTCTAAAGCTGCCAATTTTTTTAAAACATTGAAAAGAGCTCACTGGCTCAGGTTAGGCAGCTCTCGGGAGACAGGGCTACTCTCCAGTGGGTGCATAGCAGGCTACTAGAAAAAAAAAACATTAGAAGGAGCACAAAACCAAATGATAAAAGACTCCAAACTGATTTATTACTTTGCACTATAAAAGCAACCAACGTGTTTTGGGGTTAGAAAACTCTCCCTCCTTCATCAGGGCCTCAGATAAAGTAAGCCCCTGTACACACTGTCGGACATCCCGACAACAAAATCAGTCGGATTTTTTCCAACGGAATTTGGCCGAAACTGGTGTTGCATACACACGGTCAGAAAAAGTTGTTGGAAAATCCGATCGTTCGGAACGTGATGACGTTCGTTCGTTACGACGGGACTACGTTGTGGCTAGTAGCCAATAGCTTTGGTCTCATAAATTTGATCTCAGCATGAGTGGCACTTTGTCTGATCGGAATTCTCTACAAACGTTCGGACAAAGTCCGATTGGATCATGTTGTCGGAAAATTTTATATCCAGCTCTCAAACTTTGTTGGTCGGACATTCCGACGGAAAAAGTCAGATGGAGCCCACACACAGTCGGATTATCCGACAACATGGTCAGATCGGACATTTTCCGTCGGAATGTCCGACCGTGTGTACAAGGGCTAAGACACTTGGTTGAACTCGAAATAGGACTTTCCTGTGTAAATCTATGGAAGGAAGTTACCTGCAGGACCAGGAGAGTTACTAGCCCCAGCATCTGCATGAACAGCGGTAAAGATGTAGCCCTCATGAATGGTGGAGTGTTTTCTGACCCCTGGAATGCGTCAGATGTTTTTTCCTCACCAAATTCCTGAACTGTGAAAAAACAAAAAATGTTCTTTTGGCTAAATGTACACAAATTTACACAAACACTCCAAAAATCTGGTGCAAAGCCTTCCCAGAAGATTGGAGGCTCTTAAAACCCAGTTGGAGTCAACTTCATATTAATGCCCATGGTTTTGGAATTGAATGTCCAACAAGTTGATATGGTGTCCACAAATGTTTAGTCATTTAGTGTTCCTGCAGGCACTGAGATGCTGCTACTGCTTTCTGTCTTGCAGGGATGCAGCAAGTCCTGCAGCCGTTTTCTGATCTCCCTCCTTCTTCCGATCTGGATCTTATCTTCCTCAAAGGCATCATGGAGAGTCCTACGGTAAGTAAAAAGGATAGAGAATCAGAGATGTGTGCAGTAAAGCAGGGCTGAGATAAGGGGTGAGCAGGAGGGGAAGCTACCCTAGGCACAGTGAGGAACTGAGAGGTTGTGTTAGAAGGGGTCATTTGGGGGGGGGATTTGTACTAGAAGGGTGGATTTGTGTTAGGAAGGGGGATTTAGGGGGCGGGGATTATGCTAGGAGAGGGGATTTGAGGTGGGGGATTTATGCTCAGAGTTTAAATTTGAGGGGTAGAGGATCGGTGCTAGGAGGAGGGATTTAAGGAGAGAGAGGATTTGAGCCGGGAGGGGGGATTTTTTGTTTAGGGCAAATTTTGGTTTGCAAAGGGAATTTATGCTTAGGGGGTAAATGTGAAGATTAGAGCTCCCGACACTGCAGTAAAGGCAGATACTGTATAGGAGCCAAAAAGCTATGGTAGATCTAGTCTTAGCCCTTGTACACACGGTCGGAGAATCTGTCGGAATGAGTCTTATCGGACCGTGTCGTCAGATAATCCGACTGTGTGTGGTATGCATCGGACTGATTCCGTCCGAATCTCCGTCCGACCCAATTTTCCAACATGTTGGAAATATTTCCCGACCAACTGGGCCGGACGGACCTAATCCGATCATGTGTAGAGCATTTTCATCGGACCAAGTGCCACGCATGCTCAGATCAAATTCCTACATCAAAGCTATTGGCTACTAGCCTGAATGTAGTCCCATCTTAACGAAATTACGTCATCACGTTCTGAAAGATCAGATTTTTCGCCAACTTGGCCCGACCTTGTGTATGCAACAGTTTCGGACACAATCCGTCGGACTAAATCCGACGGGCAAAATCCGACGGATTTGGTTGGAAAAATCTCCGACCGTGTGTACGTGGGCTTAGGCTGGTAAATTTGGCATTGGCCAGAAGATCTAGTGTGCCTAATCTGTCAAAGGCTATGCAGCCCCATAGATGAATTACAGTCCATCCGGAAAGTATTCACAGCGCTTGACTTTTTCCACATTTTATGTTAAAGCCTTATTCCAAAATGGATTAAATTCATAATTTTCCTCAAAATTCTACAAACAATACCCCATAATGACAACGTAAAAGAAGTTTGTTTGAAATCTTTGCAAATTTATTAAAAATCTCATGTACAAAAGTATTCACAGCCTTTGCCATGACACTCAGAACTGACCTCGGGCGCATCCTGTTTCCACTGATCATCCTTGAGATGTTTCTCAACTTGGATTCCATCTGTGGTAAAATCAGTTGATTTGGAAAGGCACACACCTGTTTTTTATTGTCCCATAGTTAATGGGGCATGTCATAGTTACATAGTAGGTGAGGTCGAAAAAAAGACAAAAGTCCATCAAGTCCAACCTATGTGTGTGATTATATGTCAGTATTACATTGTATATCCCTGTATGTTGCGGCCGTTCAGGTGCTTATCTAATAGTTTCATGAAACTATCGATGCCCCCCGCTGAGACCACCGCCTGTGGAAGGGAATTCCACACCCTTGCCGCTCTTATAGTAAAGAACCCTCTATGTAGTTTAAGGTTAAACATCTTTTCTTCTCATTTTAATGAGTGGCCACGAGTCTTGTTAAACTCTCTTCCGCGAAAAAGTTTTATCCCTTGTGTGGGGACACCTGTACGGTATTTGTATATTGAAATCATATCCCCTCTCAAGCATCTCTTCTCCAGAGAGAATAAGTTCAGGGCTCGCAACCTTTCTTCATAACTAATATCCTCCAGACCCTTTATTAGCTTTGTTGCCCTTCTTTGTACTCGCTCCATTTCCAGTACATCCTTCCTGAGGACCGGTGCCCAGAACTGGACAGCTTACTCCAGGTGCGGCCGGACCAGAGTCTTGTAGAGTGGAAGAATTATCGTTTTATCTCTGGAATGAATCCCCTTTTTATTGCATACCAATATTCTGTTTGCTTTGTTAGCAGCAGCTTGGCATTGCATGCCATTGCTAAGCCTATCATCTACTAGGACCCCCAGGTCCTTTTCCATCCTAGATCCCATGTCAGAGCACAAACCAAGCCATTAAGTCCAAGGAATTGTCTGTAGACCTCTGAGATAAGATTGTTTGTGGGTACAGATCTGGGAAAGGGTACGGAAACATTGCTGCAGTCCCAATGAACACAGTAGTCTCCATCATCCATAAATGGAAGAAGTTTGGAACCACCAGGACTCTTCCTAGAGCATGCAGTCCGGCCAAACTGAGCAATCGGGGGAGAATGGCCTTAGTCAGGGAGGTGACCAAGAACCCAATAGTCACTCTGACAGAACTCCAGCATTTCTCTGCGGAGAGAGGAGAACCTTCCAGAAGAACAACCATCTCTGCAGCACTCCACCAATCAGGTCTGTATGGTAGAGTGGCTAGATGGAAGTAAAAGGCACATGACAGCCCACCTGGATATTTGCCAGAAGGCACTTGAAGGACTCTCAGACCATGAGAAACAAAATTCTCTGGTCTGATGAAACAAAGATTGAACTCTTTGGCCTGAGTGGCAAGCGTCATGTCTGGAGGAAACCAGGAACTGCTCATCACCTAGCCAATACCATCCCTACAGTGAAACATGGTGGTGGCATCATCATGCTGTGGCCATGTTTTTCAGAGGCAAGAACTGGAAGACTAGTCAGGATTGAAGGAAAGATGTATGCAGAAATGTACAAAGACATCCTTGATGAAAACCTGCTCCAGATCGCTCTGGACCTCAGACGAGGGTTCATCTTCCAACAGGACAATGACCCCAAGCACACAGCCAAGATAACGGGACAACTCTGTGAAGGTCCTTAAGTGGCAGAGCCCAGACTTGAACCCGATTGAACATCTCTGGAGAGATCTGAAAAATGGCTGTGCGCTGATGCTCCCCATTCAACCTGATGGAGCTTGAGAGGTCCTGCAAAAAAGAATGGGAAAAACTGCCCAAAAATAGGCATGCCAAGCTTGTAGCATCATACTCAAAAAAGACTTGAGGCTGTAATTGGTGCCAATGGTGCTTCAACAAAGTATTGAGAAAAGGCTGTGAATATTTATATACATGTGATTTTTTGATTTTTTTCATTAAATTTGCAAAGATTACAAGTAAACTTTTTTCACGTTGTCATTATGGGGTATTCATTGTGCCAAGTGAATCAGTCCTATAATTCAAAATGTCCTGAAAGATTGACCAAAAAATTAAAATAAAGATATATGGGGCTTAGAGGCCTTCCAAATAAAAGAGTTGATCTTTTGCTGGATGATACATAGGATGTATGCAGAGAAAGGAAAGGCTTCTGCCTCAGGCATTGTGCTGATGGTGGGGGCGCAGCTGGGGCCCTTATTAGGTTAAAGCTAATTAGTTTCTATTAACCCTTTTTATCTCTCAGCTATTATGATTTTTTGCTTTTCATTGTACATTTACATGTGTTAGTTTTGTAAAAAAATACTTTGTACCAAAAATATCATTTTAGTGAATTATATGCTACTTTAGTTACAAGATTGAAGAACAACTTTTCTTACCATAATGTTATATAGGGAGCAGAGGCAGTTCCCCCAAAGTAGTCTCTATGAATAAGAGAATGGGCTATCTTGATACCAATAGGACACCATACAAATTTGAATAAAAAAATATAATTTTATTAATACACAAGGATAAAAAACAGGATATCCAAACATAGATAAGAACATTGTGTTCAATGTTCAAAACAGAACAAAGTAAAAATACAAGATGTCTATACAAACATGCTGCTGATACTTAATGTGCTCCAAGTGTGGAGACAGAAGATATAGATGGTCTTCACGGGACATATGGTCCTCTACACGTTTCGCAGAATGCTACCGCTTCATCAGGAGAATAATGTCTAGAATTAAATTATACATAAAGATCAAAGATACTAAAAACATACTTTATACAGGATACATTTAATAACTGTGGAAAGAAGGACGGGTGCACTGCCTGCTTAACCATAAACCCCAAAAATGGGATTATGGGTAAGTGGCAGTGCACCAGTTGTTTGGATATCCTGTTTTTTTTTTATCCTTATATATTAATAAAATTATAATTTTTAATTCAAATTTGTATGTTGTCCTATTGTCATCGAGATAGTCCATTCTCTTATCCCTGGAGACTTGTTTAGGGAACTGTCTCTGCCCCTATTTTCGATTAAATTTGGATGATCATGGTACTTATTAAATTCTTTAATTTAAGCTCTGAGGCTTTCTTGTTTTTTTTTAGCATGCTGAATATGACTAAACCACAATGGCTTTACCATGTCCCAACACCACCACCTTTCCCTTCCCAGTCTGCTGTCCTAGGACCAGGTGGTAATAAGGCTAGGGCCAGAAGACAGTTGCCTTACTACACCCTGCATCTACTCGGTACCGGGACAAGGTCATTTAGCACCCAGGGCGAAGATGCCAAACTGCGCCCCCCCCCCCCTCAAATTGTATTTATGTGTCAGTATAAATCCTCTTCCGCCTCAAAAACATTTGAGCACTCATTTTCACACTGACCTCCTAAGCAAAAATTCCCTTTGCAAGCCAAAATTCTCCCCCAAGGTAATCCCCTCTCTTCCAGTACACATCTCCCCTCCTAAATCAAAGCCTTTCCCTCCCCAACTCCCCCCTTCTAGTACATATCCCCCCATAAATCCGGTCTCCTAGCACTTATTCTCTCCCCCCTCCCCCCCCCGTGAGTGAAGCGGTGACAGCGGGGTGGGCTCAGGCAGCGCAACGACGCTGTGACAGGGGAGGGAGAGCCCGGATAGGCGAGCTGTGACAGGGTGCAGAGGGAGCCAGTAGGGTTACCACCTCATCCCTTTAAAACTGAACACATATTAATTATATAGGTTCTGTGGCTGATTAAGGTGGTAATTAAACTCACTTGGTGCCTTACCTGCATTAAATAAGCCTCAGAACCTGCGTAATTCATATGTGTTCGGGTTTAAAGGGATGAGGTGGCAACCCTAGTGCCTGGGCTGGGTGCTGACTGTACCACTACCCGGGTGACACCCAGGGCCAGTGGCCAGATTGACAGAGCAGAGGAGGAGAAAGAAAACACTCTCTCTCTCCTCCTGTACAGCAGGGGAGAGAGGGACAGTGAGCAGCGCTGAATAGAGGAACTGCTGGAGGTAACTTTCTAAGTTAACCAGTAGGTGATTGGTTGCTACATGGTCCTAGCAACCAATCATTAGCTTGTTAATATGAAAAATTAACGCCAGCAGTTCTCGCCCTCTGTTCAGTGCTGCTGTGTCTCCCCCAATGCATTTGTAAGGTGGGAAAGGCCAGAGCTGTGTGGAGGGGAGGTAGAGGCTGTGTAACATGCAGGGGTCCAGAGCTGTGGGGGGTTTGTGTAAAATGCAGGGGTCCAGAGCTGTAGGGGGAGGGGTGGTGGGTGTGTAACATGCAGGGGTACAGAGCTGTGGGGGGTCTGTGTAACATGCATGGGGGTCCAGAGCTGTGGGGGCTGTGTAACATGCAGGTGGTCCAGAGCTTTGGGGGGGCTGTGTAACTTTCAGGGGTTCAGAGCTGCGGGGGGCTTGTGATGTGAAGGGGTCCAGAGGTGCGGGGCTGTTTAATGTAAAGGGGTCCACAGTTGTGGATGCTGTGTAATGTAAAGGGGTCCACAGTTGCAGGGGGCTTTGTGATTTAAAGGAGTCCAGAGGTGCAGGGGGTTGTGTAATGTAAATGAGTCCAGAGGTGCAGGGGGCTGTGTAATGTAATGGGGTCCAGAGGTGCAGATGGCTGCCTAATGTAAAGGAGTGCAGAGGTGCGGAGCTGTGTAATATAAAGGGGTCCATATGTGCAAGGGGTTGCTTAATGTAAAGGGTTCCAGAGGTACAGGGGACTGTGTAATGTAAAGGGGTTGAGAGGTGCAGGGAGTTGTGTAATGTAAAGGAGTCCAAAGGTGCAGGGGGCTGGGTAATGTAAATGAGTCCAGAGGTACAGGGTGGTGTGTAATGTAAATGAGTCCAGAGGTGAAGAGGGATGTGTAATGTAAAGAGGTCCAGAGGTGCAGGGGGATGTGTAATGTAAAGGGGTTGAGAGGTGCAGGGGATTGTGTAATGTAAAGGAGTCCAGACGTGCAGGGGGATGTGTAATGTAAAGGGGTCCAGAGGTGCAGGGGGTTGTTTAATGTAAAGGTGTCCACAGGTGCAGGGGGCTGTGTAATGTAAAGGGGTCCAGAGGGGCAGGGGGTTGTGTAATGTAAAGGGGTCCAGAGGTGCAGGGTGCTGTGTAATGTAAAGGGGTTCAGAGGTGCAGGGTGCTGTGTAATGTAAAGGGGTCCAGAGGTGCAAGGTGCTGTGCAATGTAAAGAGGTCCAGAGGGGTGCAGGGTGCTGTGTAATGTAAAGGGGCCCAGAGGTGCAGGGGACTGTGTAATGTAAAGAGGTCCAGAGGTGCAAGGGGGTGTTTAAGGTGCAGTGGTCCAGAGCTGTGAGGGGTGGCCTGTGTAATGTGCAGGGGTCCAAAGCTGCAGGGGGATGTGTAATGTAAAGTGGTCCAGAGCTACAAGGGGGCTGTGTAATGTAAGAGGGTCCAGAGGTTCAATTGTGGAGAGGGGTACACAGTAGTGACAATTATTGGGGGAGATATTGGGGGATGCAGGGGGCACAGTGGGGTGTTTTTACATTTTAAGGTTGGGAGTGCCAGATATAGGATGCTTTAGGTATGCCCCTGCTGCTCCCCCTCAAATTTCCTCTCTGAGCATAAATTCTGCACCCTCCCCCCTCAAATTCCCTCTCCTGACACTTATCCTCCCAATCATTCTACTGGTACAAATCCTCTCTCCCCAAACCCCCCTTCCTAACAGAAATCCACTCCCCCTCAAATTTACCCTCGGGGCATAAATCCCCCCCCCAATCCCTCTCTTCCAGCACAACCCCTCCTCCTCCCCCAAATCCCCTCTACTAGCAATAATCCTCAACCCCAAATTTCCTCTCCTAGCACAAATTGCCCCTCTCAAATCCCCTTCCTAACAGTAATCCATTCCCCTACTACAAATCCCCCCTCATAATCACCCAGCTGCCCCTCCTCCCTACCCCACCACTGGATGTGGGTAGATGCTCTCTGATATCTTAGCATTGGGTGCCGGAGGACCTTGTCCTGGCACTGGGTGTATGAAGACATTGGGAAAGGCAGGGATCTAAAATAAGATTTAGGAGAATAAACATGTCCAAACCATGGTGATTTATGACATCTAAAATGGACATGAAGGAGCCAAGGAAGCTGCCATCTTTGCCTCTGTATAATCTACAGCTGCCATTATGCTGCACATGTGATCAGTTATGACACCAGCCATTGGATAATTTGACAGATTGGTTGAGAGCACAACCAATGGGAGCGTTATATTTCTGGCATGTGACGCAAATGAAACTGTTTTATGGATGGGTTTACTTCCGCTTTAAGGGAAGTTAGTGCAGGAATCATGGACACCATGGTTTCTCAGTAAGAGTATTTTTTTTCTCCGACTGCTATGTTCTTTTATTATGCCTTTGTCCTTATTTAACCAAAACTGCCCTTTACTTCTGCCAAAGCCCCATGAGCAGATTGAGGAAACCCGGCTGGAAGCTGTGAGGGAAAATAATCTGCAGCTGGTCCAGGAGATCCTCCAAGATCTGCAGCCTGCAGTCAGAGAACCCAATGGGGCAGCAGCTGAGCTACGGAAGATCCTGCAGGAGCCACATTTCCAGGTAGCACAAACACCTCTTTTCATTTTACGTATTTATCACACTTTAACCTTATACAGTCAAACATTAAGTTTAATATCTATGTTCTGGCTGTGACCAGTCAGACAGCTTTGTGGTGCATATAGAAATGTAACTTCTTAAAGGGGAAAAGGGGAAGCAAGCAAATGTGTCGGTCACAGACAGGTCAGTGTGCAAGGAAGTAGGTTTTTTGTTGTCTATTGTCTATCACCTACTATTGCCTGACCAGCAGTGGCGGCCCATGCATTGTGGGCACACGGGTGCCACCCCCCCCTAACAACGTCACTGGCCTCCCTATCTTTGTGCCCAGCCCCTTTCAGGACGCCGGACACATGAATTACAATTGCAGGGATAGCCAGGGGGGTTGTATTTTGAAGCACCTGATTATAACCAGATGCTCTAATAGGCTTCAAAATAGGGGGCGCTGGGGGCGCAGAGATTGCGCCCTGATCCCACCCAGTTGTGTGACATTAGCGAATGAATATTTGCTATTCTGCCACATTCTCCTCCCGGCCAATCAGGAAGCACCTATTTGCCAGGGACTACCTGGCCAATTGTATCTCAGGACACACTTCTGGGTTCCAATCAGCTGGAAAGGAGAATGCCTGTGTCCTCGCTAGGGAGTGGCCTGGTTACTCCTTCTCTCTGCCTCCATGTCTCCTCCATGCCTCCACTAGCAGGTAAGATGATCGCTGCTGGCTGTGTCTCCCGCCGGGGGGGGGGGGTGCTGCGGGGTGATCGCTTCTGCCTGCTGTATGTGTCAATGTCTGGGGGGGACTGTGGGTGGTTCGCCGCTGACCGTGTCCGTGTCTCCTGCATGCCAGGGGGGCTGGTGCTCCGGGTGATCACAGCTTGCCATGTCCCCCACATGCGCGGGGGGGGGGGGTGCTGCTGGGTGATGGCCGCAACTAGGGTATTTGTGTTGGTTGTGCCGCCCCCCCCAAAAAAATAGTAGGCACCATCCGCCACTGCTGACCGGTAGTAATTGCAAGGGATTTTCAAAAAAAATGAATGAAGTCAGCCAGGCTTCTTATTTGTCTTGGATACTCCAATAGCAAGATCTTTCTCCCATTATTCCAGATCCTGGTCCTGTCCACCTGAAAGTGTTGGGTATTTATGCCTACCTTTGTGTATTGCAGGTTCTACTGTTACTTTACATATAATATAAAATAAATAAAAATTCAGCAAGGAACCAATTATAATGGTCACAGTAGGTGTGCCGACTCAGGAACTCAGAACGAGGGTCTCACCAATAGTTTCCGAGAGATGGAACAAACTGTCCCACATATAATAAAAACTGTAATGTCATTTTGTAGGGAGTAATTATTAAAGTCGAATTCCTTTTTTTGGATTACAATCCCCTGTCAGAGCTGTAAAATACGTGGAGGAAACCCTTCCATGATGCTGTTTTCAACTTGTAGAGATGTTCCAGTTTTCCAGGGGACCCCCCTGAAAGAAAAATTCCAGTTTTACCTATGTGAAGCTTCTCCTTCCCATCTCTTGACCTGGGTACAGACACTTGTAAGCAGATGGAAATAGATTGGTGCTGACTCAACTGGGAGGGTAGAAGTTAAAGCCTTTCCCGGTTCTTTGGTCTTTTTGATTGGTTCTTCTCTGGGTCTGGCCCACTGATCCTGTGGTCTATAATTATGGGACAGTGTTCCAGAAAGAGATGACCCTGGAGTGGAGAGGTTAGCCCCTGAGAGAAAGGATCTCCGGAGGGATAGTTGGGGAGAGTTTGGGGATTTTTCTCTGTGGTAAACCCAGGAGAAAGAGACAAAGCAGTAGTCAAGACCCGCAAGTGAGAGAGATGGAGAATGATATCCGTGAGGAGCAGAAGCAGGCCAGGCCATCGATCGTCACTGGGAAGTCACCTGGGGTTTAACCTGAAGACAGCAGCACTGTAGAATGCCTCTGAAGGACTTACATCTGCATGAGAGTGCCTCTGCAGGATTGTATTCACTGAACTACACCTTTGCAGGTATGCTGGGGCAACACAAGCGTGTAGTTAGGAGAAGGAATGTAGAAATAACCTTGCAATTTTATGTTGGACTTTGGAATGTTAATTCTTTGCACTTTTTCCAAGTAAAGTACTGAAATGTTGACATTGCCTGGTCTTACTTGCAATACACCCAAAGAGCTGTATTGCAAATAACCGGCACCCACAAAGTTTAACACATTAGGGAATGAAGATACTTGTGTGGAGTGAAGTTATGCGAAAATGTAGTGGTTACCAAGAGTAATGGAAGTGTTACAAGTAGCCTGTCAATAACGTATACCTGCTATACAGCCAGGGAGATGTTGTTGGCACTCCTTCCGCCAGCGGCCTGTCTCCCAGGGCAGCGTGAGAGGTTCCCATCCTATAGAGATTTATGGAGGTTTGAGAGTTAAGTTAAGTTGCATATGTGGTGCCTGCACAGAGTGCACAGCAGGCCCACTCCATTACTCAGGAGTAGTAGTGGAAAATGCTGGACAGGTGGATGTGGACATTGGCTCAGTGTGTCCCTCCTAAATGCAGATTACAGGGAAGGTGTACATTGTCACAGGGAGCCGAGAGTTAACTGGAGAACAGTTGCAGTGTAAGTGTACATGGTGTAAATTCTAGAAGTAGAGGTCTGCCTTAAGGTTGAGTATTCCCCTCAGCCTTGTCCCAGGGCATTGATGAAGATGGAACAAAGCAGGGGTACCTTTGTGTAGTAAAGTGACCCTGTCCAAGGTGCCTAGCATAGCCCAGAAAAACCCACCCCAGGGTAGGCCTCTCATGTGACCCTTACTTGGTGCCCAACAAGGAGGGAAACATGAAGGAACGTGACAAAAAAACGGCACCCTACCCTTGCACACTATCAGTGGTTCCCCAATGCCAATCTTATGGACTCTCCATACAGTTACATTTAATTTCCAATGTGTATTATTTCATCTGAAATTAAAGCAGTGGGGGCATAAACTCAGTTTTCAAAACTATTTATTGGCTGGAATGAATTGTACAGTTTTACTTGTTTTGATCTACTTCCTCTATAGTCTCTTTTACAAACTCATGACTCAGTGGCTTCCAAGAACTATGAGACTCCTCCACCAAGCCCACTTCTGGATCCCACCCTGAGCAACCAGCCCGTTCCACCTGATGCTGTGCGTATGGTGGGTGTCAGAAAGAATGCAGGGGAGCATTTGGTAAGCTGGAAAGTGGTCCCTGTTCTCTGCCAATTTCCACTGCTGTTAATACTTCATTTTTGTTGTTAAGAGTGCCTTTCTTCCATCTCTTCCTCCAGGGCGTGACTTTCCGGGTGGAGGGTGGTGAGCTGGTGATTGCACGTATCCTGCATGGTGGTGTTATAGATCAGCAAGGCCTTCTTCATGTGGGAGATGTCATAAGGGAGGTGAATGGACGGGAAGTAGGAAGTGACCCTCAAGCTCTACAGGAGATGCTGCGGGAGGCAAGCGGGAGTGTGGTGCTGAAAATACTCCCAAGTTATCAGGAGCAGCATCCTCTGAGACAGGTACACAACAGAAGAACAGAAGTACATACAGCGAGGATTTGGTACACGTATAATAAATAATAAAATAATAGGGGAACTTTTGATGTTTCTTACACTTTCATTGTGCATGAAGAACCTGATATCTCCAGCCCACCTTCTGCAAGTCCATGCTTACTCACTTTCATATGTTAAAGAAATTCAGCTTCATTATAACATACATAATAAAGCATGCCTTTTACTTTACAGGTGTTCGTAAAATGTCATTTCAGCTATGACCCCTCTAATGACAGTCTGATCCCATGTAAGGAGGCAGGGTTGGCTTTCCGGGCAGGTGACCTCCTGCAGATTGTCAACCAGGAAGACCCTAACTGGTGGCAGGTCAGTAACAACAATACTTCATCTATGGATGTTTCCGTCCTCTCTGTTCATATTAAACTACCCACAGACATCAGATGGCTTTTAGGATGTAATGAGTTAACTGAGTTAGCAGACACAAGTATGGCCAGAAAAGGGTTAATTTTTTGCAATAAATGTTTAAGATTCAACAAACATGTGCAATAATTGGACCATTTATGACCTCTCTTGAAGGCCATAATGAGCAGCTCAGCCACCAGATGTTATCACACACAGTGATTTTGCATTGTCTGTTGTAAAATTGCCTTTCCAAAAGCTCTGATCTTTTTCTCTTCAGTTTCAAAGAGCCAAAAAGAATATAATTATTGCCACACATTGGCCGAGAATGGTGATGGGCCTAAGCTCTCCACGGCAGGCAAATATTCTTCTTCCTGACACTGTATGTATCAGATATTCCAAAATTCAAATGTTGGATGCAATCTTATGCCGCGTACACACGTAGCCGACTATCCGGACGGGCTACTTGCCCACACACGGCACTTTTTCAGCGGACTAAAAAGTCCAGCTGGGACTGTGACACCATAATGGGCGGGAACATCATCCGGTGATGTCCCTATATAAGTCGCCGCACGTCGCGTCGGTGCCATTGTGAGCGGAGGATGCGACGAGGCCACATCTGAAGAGAAGAACAGAAGACGCGAAAGCGGCGACAGAAGACCGCCTGTAAAAGAGCTAAAAGAAGGCGTGGTGGCCCGGCAAGAAGAACCGAAGGGGGAGACAAGACCCCCAAAGTCGGAAGAAGAGGGCGGCGGCGAGGAAGAAAGCCAGGCTCCTCCGCTAGCAAAAGAGCTAGAAGAAGATAGCGGAGGAGTCCGGCGAGAAGACCCCCAAAGACGGAAGACCCCCGGAGCTGTGCAATAAACTATTTTAACCCTTGTGTGTTGTGTTTTTTTTTACTTTATTTTACAGGTGAATGGGTAGGGGTACATTGTACCCCATACTCATTCACATAGGGTGGGGGGCCGGTATCTGGGGGCCCCCTTATTAAAGGGGGCTCCCGGATTCCGATAAGCCCCCCGCCCGCAGACCCCGACAACCAACTGCCAGGGTTGTCGGGAAGAGGCCCTTGTCCTCATCAACATGGGGACATGGTGCTTTGGGGTGGCACCCCCCATGTTGAGGGCACGCGGCCTGGTACGGCTCAGGGTAGCGTGCTCGGACAAGGGTCTGATGTGGACCTGGGGGGGGCCCGCCGATTTTTTCTGCGTTGGGGTTCCCCTTTAAGTCCATACCAGGTGGCGGGGCCAGCGACGCATCCTTCGTGGGCCACGCCTACCTGGAGACGTGCTCAAAATGAGCGGACTTTTCTCTGGGCGGGAAAAGTCAGTTAATTTCAAAAGTACGGCGGACTGGCATACACACGGCCGGATTGTCCGCCGAAATGCAAGTCCGGCGGGAAGATTGGAGTGCAAAACTACTTTCTAAGTCCGCCGTACTTTCAGGTAAAAAAAGTCCGCCGGAGGCTACACACGGGGGGATTGTCCGGCGGACTTGAGTTTGCCGGACTTTTCCACCCGATTGTTTGATCGCGTGTACGCGGCATTACAATGTTGCAAAAGACAAAGGGACACTCCTCGTGCCTGGAGTAAATGAGGTTTAATCTCCACAATAGAAACTGACTCTTTCATACATAAAAACACACCTTTCCAACACGACAAAAGCACATGAAAATGATTCCCCTTTAAATCTTTGTAACTATTCACATTACTGCTCTGTGTTTGCACTGCATTTTGAAAAGTTATGCATGCTGTATCTTTGGTCCACTTTGACCAGTTTTCACAGGTCAAACAAAGATTTGAGGGTCACACCCTAAAAAATGCATAAAAGATGGTGCAGCCATAAGACCATACAGACAGAAAAAAAGATTACAGCACACACATACAAAAATTACATTTAACTCCTGCAAGGCTATTTAACACCACCTGAGCATATTCAGAAAATACGGGGGTTTGGTCACACTATATGGTCATATAGTGCTAAGCCCACTTACTGTGACAAAGTACCCTGAATTAGTGAGTCCTACGCTATCCATAGAATAGAAGATCCTGCTTCTCTGAACCATGGGAGCATACACTCCTCTAAATGGGAGAATTAAAAGGACTCCTCTTATAACACAGGTGGACAGTAATAAGAGGCAATGATGGGGTGGTGGGGTGATCCAGCCCAAAGGGATTTGGTCAGTTTTTCACAGGCGGCTGCTGGGAGTCAGGAATCCAGAAAACACACCATGTACGCATTTAAATCGCATCAAAAACACAATATCCACTTTTGCAAAGCGTATACCGAGTTTTTACGCGTACCAGTGTAAGAGGTCCCTAAGAGCAATGGATATTATAGAAAAGCCCTCCACAGGAGATGGATCTAGTCAACTCAGCAAGATTGCTTCAAAAAGGAGTAATGCAAAATAACTGGCTATTTAACATTTTAAAAAGTAAGATTGTAGAGTGTTGATCCAGTAAGTATCCTTGTTGATCCAGGGAGTATGCTTTTTAGATCAGGAATGAAAGTTTTCCATGTTACAGCAAATTTGAACAGGTTTTATAAGGGTCTTTTGGTTTAACTGTTGACTAGGGGTTCTAGGGATGCAAGTTTTTTTAATTTTATTTATTTATGGTTGAACTCAATGGACATGGATTCTTTTCAACCTATGTGGTCATACACTATTAGATTTTTTCATTCAGCCTGCAGGATCTAAAAGATTCCTCCATCCACGCTAAACAGGATGGATGGACAAATCTCCCCTGCTGACATCACCGGCTGTTAGATTATCTGAACAATGACTGCATCTGATTGGATGCAGCTGCTGTTCAGTCAACAATTCTCTGGGCTCCTTTGATTTTCAATTGAAAGATACCAGACAGGAGGGGGCAGACAGCATGATCCACTAAGCAAATTTTACCCAGTTTGTTGAACCATATGAAATTCAAAGAGCTGTATTGTGCTAAAATACAACTGTTTTGCAGAGGGCCCCTTCAGGGCTTACTGAACTTTCCCTTCTCACTATCTCTCATGTCCAGGCCTGTCTTGTGAAAGGTGGCTCTGCAGGTCTCATTCCCAGCCAGCTACTGGAGGAAAAGAGAAAAGCATTCGTTAAAAGAGATGGTGAGCTGACCCCAAACTCTAGTGAGTAACCTCCCACTTCTGCCTTGCGGTTTGAGCACCATGGGCCTTTTTAGTAAAAGCTGCCCAATCAGCAGTGATCTGCTGTATAAATAGAAATAAATTGATTCCTGTGCCTTAGGATGGCAATCAAACACCCCAATTGGACAGGTGCCACATCCTACTAAATTGCAAAAATTGAATGATAGGAAGAATGGACTTTAATGGCACGTATAGAAAAATATAACAAATGTTATAAATTGCTGTATAAATAACCACTCAGTTTTCAACTTTCATCATTTTAAAGGTTACTCATTGGTTCTTGCAGGGTAGTGCATTTTACTTTTTCCTTTAAACCCTTTTAAAGTTGAACTCCAGGCAGATATAAAATTATTGGTGGCAGTTATGTGTGGTATTAAAAAAATATATTTCTTAACACAACTCATTTAAATATCAACATTTGTATAGATATCAGCCTCCTGTAATACCACGTACAGCAGCACTTGAAAGGCTGGAAAGGAGAGGGGCAGCCATCTTAGCCAATCAGGTTTTGCTGTGCACGTGTGCTGACATCTATAGTCTTCTCCTGCTCCTTCATTGCCCATTCAGGAGGCTGGGGTTTGGTTATTGCTGCTGTGAAGTTTGGGAAACAGTGGCTTCTAGATAAGACCAGCAACACAAATCCTTTGGAAGGTAAAATATGTTTTTCAACTGTGAGTTTAGTTGATGGAATTCAACTTGAGTTGCCACGTGTCCCCTTAAAACCTATGACTAAAGCCTCGTACACACTTAGATTTTCAGACAACCGAACGTCCATATTTTGTGGCATGCTAGTCTCATGTTGAAAGTATTTTTTTCGTTTCTGAGCATGTGTAGTCTTTCTCTTATGATTTTTTTCATACAAAAACAAAACGAATGAAACGAAAATAGGACTTTGAGTTCACATCCGACAAAAATGTTATAGTCTGCACAATCCAGCTTTTGTCTGACAAAAAAGAGTAATCGACTGTCGAAAGCACCTTACTAACGATCCGAAAATCGCCAGACAGCTCGTCGTACGAATTTTTACATCTAATTTTCGTATCGTGTGTACGAGCCTTTAGATTCAGTTACCTGCTGTTAAGTAGTCATAGAACCTTTGTAGTTTTTGGTGTCCAGTTTTGAGGTGTCAACCCTAAATCATTTTTTTCATAAGTACATCTGCCTTTCTCCCTTCTTATGCATGTTAAGTCTGCTGTAAAGAGTTTGTACACTTAAAGGAGGAACATTCAATTTTTAACACATGCACTGTACTTGGATTTTGGCAAATTTAATAAGAAAAGTGCCCATCACTCTCAGCAAAAAGTCTTTATGTGCATCCGAAGGTAGTTCAAAAGCAGTAATAGTGTGCTATTACTGCTAGTGTATTATACTAATTATATGTATATAATTATGGATCTGATTTTTCTAACAAATTGTTTATGTTAATAGGTGCTCTTTGCGGAAGTATGGGAGGGAAAAAAAAGAAGAGGATAATGTATGTAACCACCAAAAATGCAGGTAAAGGTTTCATGCTTAGGGTCATTGTTTTCATATATATATATACGTATGTATGTGTGTATGGGGGATCAAAATAAGGGGGAAAAATCTTTCAGCTCTAAGAATAAATCCTGTCTCATCTTATGAATTTCTTAAATGCATCAGTTCACCCAAAACTAGCCCATTAGATCAATTTATGTCAGTCCTCCCCTGAAAGGACTTTCCTTCTTACATCCTTTTACAGTCATACAGACATACACTAGAGTTAGTTTTTCATAAGAGAAGACTTACCTTCCTAAAAATTAGGTTTGTAAAAGGAAATATGAGAGCCCACACAAACCCATAGGAAGAAAAAAAATCAAATTATATTCAAAACGTGTCCTTGATGGCCTTAGAATGTCATTAAATGAGCATTGGCTTCACCAAAATAATGGCCATCAATTGTTGTAAACATTCAGCGTTAAAAATATGACCCTAATTCTTGTTTTGTAGAGTTCGACCGCCATGAACTTCTCATTTATGAAGAAGTAGCAAAGATGCCCCCATTCCGACGAAAGACTCTCATTCTCATTGGTGCCCAGGGAGTTGGAAGGAGGAGCCTGAAGAACAAACTGCTGACTTCTGACACATTGAGATACGGCACCACAACACCATGTGAGTTTCTGTAGGCCCATATCTGCCTGCACATTGTAATGCAGCATCTTTACAGTATAACCTCAAGAGAATAAACTAAGTTCACTTTTGTTGAATATTTGTTGAAGAAAGAATCTCTCACCATACCGCTAGTGAAATCTTTATTGGAACATATGTGGATTTTTCACAGGAACATACAGGGAACCCACTTTGTCCAGCAACCTTGCAATTTCATCTTATTAGCCAACCATAGCCTGTAGCTGTGCTGTGGTGGGAGTAGGGCTAAATACTCCCAGCGGGGAATCAAACTATTCAACTTTTCACCCATGTTGAATCATCTGAGTTGATTTTTCTATTCTCATTGAACTGATAGACTAAACCTTGGATCAACCGTTAAACCTTCAAAATGGCTCTAGCTCCTTTGTAGAACCAGCTGGTGTACTGTGAAGGAAAGGATAACTATATATACTCAGCCGGTCTTTCTGCTCTCATTATAGATACCTCACGGAAGAGAAAAGAAGGAGAATGGGATGGTCAGTCCTACATTTTTGTGTCACGCGCAGAGATGGAACAAGACATAAAAGCCGCCCGCTATTTGGAGCATGGTGAATATGAGGGCAATCTGTATGGCACAAAGATTAGTTCCATACAGGAAGTGGTGACATCAGGAAAGATGTGTGTGCTGGATGTCAATCCGCAGGTGAGAAAGACAAAAACCCTAAATACAAAATAATCCTAGCCTGGCTGTCACACACTACACATAGAAGTTCCTCTTTGTCAAGGAATTGATCCTTGTGTCTTTAAGCATTTATTACTTACAAGTAGAGATGAGCCGAACACCCCCCGGTTCGTTTCGCACCAGAACCTTCAAACGGACCTAAAATTCGTACGAACTTTAGAACCCTATTAAAGTCTATGGGACTCGAACGTTTGAAATCAAAAGTGCTAATTTTAAAGGCTAAAATGCAAGATATGCAACAGACAACACCAGTAATACGGGGTATCTTCAGGTGTATACTGTGCTGGAGGCACACAACACCCACTGTAACTCCTGCAGATGCCTGTATTAGAGAACACCAGCAATAAAGGGTAGATACAGGTGTATACTGTGCTGTGCTGGAGGCACACAACACCCACTAATTCCCGCAGATGCCTGTATTAGAGAACACCAGCAATAAAGGGTAGATACAGGTGTATATTGTGCTGGAGGCACACAACACCCACTAACTCTTGCTGATGCCTTTATTATAGAACACCAGCAATAAAGGGTAGATACAGGTGTATACTGTGCTGGAGGCACACAACACCCACTAACTCCTGCAGATGCCTTAATTAGAGAAAAACAGCAATAAAGGGTAAATACAGGTGTATACTGTGCTGGAGGCACACAACGTCACTTTAACTTTAAGATGCCTGAGAAAAGAACACACTGTCCCTGCCTATCTAGCTCTTTCCCTGCACGTTGGAACACACAACACAAGGCCGCCGCGCTGGCAGCCTTATATAGTGTGGGGCGTGTACTAAACCCCCTGAGCTATAATTGGCCACAGGCATCCTGCCTGTGGCCAATTATGGCTCTCCTCGCTGCCAGAGCTGTGATTGGCCAAGCATGCGGGGTCACAGTGCATGCTTGGCTAATCATGAGCCAGCAATGCACTGCAATGGCATAGTGCATTGTGGGCCGTTCGTGCCACACAAATTTGGTGCAAACGGTCCACAAAGTTCTGAATTCGCCAAACAGACGAACGGCCGATGTTCGAGTCGAACATGTGTTCGAGTCGAACACCGAGCTCATCCCTACTTACAAGGCTGCCAGCACACAGTGTCTCATTCATAAGGGATAAGCACAACTGTGATACGATGAGACCTAATTAGACCAACATATACACCCACAAATAAAAAGCATATAGAGGTTCTTTATCTTCCCTACTCTATCCTAAACTAAAACAAGGGATGGCTTTAACTTGGTTTTACCAATTCAGTTCACTGTCAGCATTATCGCATGTAGCACATACACGTTTTTCACCCTGAATTGCGTATTGTTGAGTAGCAGAAATAAACAGGAAAACACAAATATGTAGCTGTAAATGTGTGATGCTATCAGTCTTTCTGACTCCTGGATTTCTCAACAGGCAGTGAAAGTCCTCAGGACCGCAGAGTTTGTGCCATATGTTGTGTTCATTGGAGCTCCAGATTTCCAAACCCTAAAAACCAACAACCAGACAGCAGTTCATGCCGGTCTGACAGCAAAACAATTGTCTGTAAGTGTTAATCTGATTATTTGTTAATGGATTAGGGAATGTACATAGGATTTTAGGGCAATGGCTTCCATGTCTGCTTGGACCATTATAATAAGAGACTTAGGCCGGCGATACATGATTCAAACCGTTAATGGGCAGCCTGAATGTACAAAGTTGATCGATAAACTTGGGTCCAACCAGCCTGCCGAATTCTCTTGAGATTATCGCTAGTGGCTGCTATAGCCACTAGCGATAATCTCTGTCTTCTCCTAACGGGGACAGCTTCTCCTGCTGTCCCCTGCCCTCCCTGTCCCCCATCAGGAGAAGACAATGGACTGGCAGGAGGGATTCCCGCATCAACACCGTCTGTGCTGATGGGGGAATCAAGCTAATTTCTTTCCTGCAACCAGAAATTCGCTCCATGTATGGCTGGCCTTACAGGTCAAAAAAGGTAAACTTCATTGGGATGTAGAAGGGCTCATATACTCTCTATCATCCTTGGTACCCTTTAAAGCCAAGAGATGTAACTAGGATAGGACATACCTTGTTACAATAGGGGACAGTATTTATGTTAAAATGATATAAATGCCCCTGAGTGAGTAGCTTTTGTTTTCATGCCACTGGGAAATGCTACAAGATGCAGGAATTTTGGTCTCAAGGTTTGATTTCAAATCTGCTCCCATCTGTGGTCCCCCATTTGGTATTTTAAAATTACACAAAAATATCAAAAATGAACCAGCACAACTGCATTACCGCTGTATGACTGCTAAGTGTACTGCTACAACTACCTCTGTCCCTTAAAAAACGTAGCACTGCAAATAAATAGCATCGTTTTTTGTTTTTTTTTAAAACTAAAATGGTTGTATAAAGTCATAAAACAACCATTGTGGTAAGACTGTATAAACACCCCTCATCTATAATAACCCTACACATATGTATGACTTAAAAACTGTCAAGAACAAACCTGCTTTGGTTCCAGTTCAGATATGCCAAATAGTGTTCGGCTTAAAAAAGGAACTTACGCTGAGCTGTAAACTGTTATGGTCTGGGTCATAAAAGATGTACAGTCCCACCACTATGGTGGTTTTGCTATTTTATATAATATTTCTAGTTGACAATTGTGGTTGCGTAGAGTGCAATTCAGTCCTTTGTTCAATATTAATAATTGAGTGCCTAGTACACGCCTTAGAACTTTGTCAAGTTATTATTTTTTCTATCCCAGGAAGATAAAAGCTAGCAACTGGAAAACTTCAAATGGTCCTATCACAATAGATTTAACTGATTAACTGTTATTCACCCCTTACATATGAAGCCATAGGTTGTCCAAGTAAATTTAATAAATCATAGAGCCCCTGGATTAGATAGATTATCTATTACTGACCATAGAAAGCCTGATGGTCTTATTATCTACTGACTAAATCCATTGATCGATTTTGCCTAAAATATCTCCTCTGTGGCGCTGTTACACCCAAGAAAAGAGATGTTTTACAAATGTGCTCCTGGTAAACCCCTTATTGATACTTCTGGTGTGTTTAGTGTATGCCCGTCTTTATGTGATACTGTGTGATGCTTGCCCTTTTCCTACAGGACGGTGAGCTCCTACGCATTGTGGAGGAAAGTGAACGGCTCCAGCAAGCCTATGGCCATTATTTTGACCTTAGTCTGGTGAACTCAGATCTGGAGAAAAGTTTCCATGAGCTGCAGGTGGCTCTTGAGAAACTTCGCACTGAGCCCCAGTGGGTTCCCGTCAGTTGGGTTTACTAGATGACCGAATGTCCTCGTATTACCTCTTGGACCTCAGAGCCAGACAGCAGTGTATAAAACATGGACAGGCATCTGGGTACAACTCGGATGTTCCCTTTCCCCCATATTACCCATCTTGTAGTTCATTCTATACAACTCCTATCTGGTCAGCTGTTACCTTTTGCAAATTTTTGTACTATGTATTCCTTCCATTCTCTTGTTATTATTCTGCAGTTTCTCCAGTTTACCTGCCAATCAACTGAACATGTGTGCTTATGATAAGGTGATAAGCTGTATTAAAGGGTGCCAAAGGTTTCTTTTAAAAAGGCAAATTCACCTTTATGATCTTTTTTACTTGCAACATAATTGTGTATTATCACAGTTCTGGTTTATTACTTTTTTTTTATCTCCTTTACATACCAAGCAATTTTGTTCTGTCCTTCGCATACTGGCTTTAAATTCTGCTGGTTGCAGTAGGGGGGGTCAGTACATAAATGGAGCCCCTATATGTGCAGAAAAAAGGCCTTTGGAATCACCCTGACCTGACTGTAATACAAGCTCAGGAGGGAATAGTACATGCAGGAAAACCTGATGATTTTTTGTAACACTAAAGTTGGTCAGACCTTTCCCTAAATAATTTTATACATTTCTTTTAAGGAAGGTTCTCAATTTATATGGCTGTAATAGTAAATCTCAAAGAGATTACACAATAATATTCAATAATTTGTGACCGGTTTAAGGCCTACCCACAACTAATTAAAGTGAAAAGTAGAACAGACCCAAGCATATGTCATTTTAAAATATGGAAGAGCAAGTTCTATTGGAATTTTGGCTTGTAAAAGTAGACCTACGATATACTAAAATACCACATGTAAAAAAGTGTGGGCACTAGGTCATGTGATCTCTTCTAAAGTGGAACATCATTTAACCAGAACTCTGACTTTGTCTATCAGCAAAGGTCACATGACCCAGTGCCTAGGCCCTAATATATGCGGCATCACTAAACAGAACCTAAAACAGCCTTTTCTCCAAGAAATGTCAGAATTTGGGGCTTCTATTACGCTTTATATGTCCATCCTGGCAAGGCTGATAGCAAAGCGTTAACTGAAAAAAAGGGTGAACTTCCACTTTAAAAGAAATACAGTTAATTCATCATTTTAAATATCTTTTGCATACTAACTATTCCCTCCTACACGTGGTTTGCGTCTTCCAGTTCTTAGTTCTAGAAAAGTAAAAAAAAAGGTTGTGTGTTGAAAATGAAAAACCATAGAAAAACCAACACATATATATGAAGTTCTTTTATGAAAAATTGTACAATGTAGCAGTTCAATGTAACCTTTCAGAGTCATTTGTTTACTATAAGCCCAAGAACAAGCAGAGCATGTTGGGAATCTTATTTTCTAATCGGTTTTTGTAAGAATTTTTGACCTTTTATTTTGTCTGAGGCAGGACTCGTCTTTCAAAATTGGTAAAAAGCCCATTATAAGTACCATAAACTTTTATTTTAGAATTGTGTTGTAGTCTTTGAAGTGTGTAGACATTTGCTGAAAATATTGTCCAACTGGATTTTCAGGGCAATGGTGGGATTCAAAGAAGATATAGAGCAGGGGTGCCCAACCAGTGGCTCGGGGGGCCACATGTGGCCCGCGAAGCCCTCTGATGTGGCCCGCGACCTCCTGTTCTGGGATGGCGGGTTGACAAACCCAGATCACGCCAACCCACCATCCCAGAGCATCAGGGATGTGAATTAAGCCGGGCCGTAGAGGAAGCACGACTGTGGAGAGAGCAGAGTCCCATAAGCCGATGCTTCCTGTATAGCACCGGCTCCTCTCACAGGCGAAGTGATACCAAATGCACTCTGACTGGGACAGCAACAGCCGGCGATACCTAAATGGAAGACTGTTATTGAAGGTACATTACTAAAATCACATTGTATATATGGGAATATCTGTTCTGCAATGGTTACTGGACTGCTTTTCAAACTGAACTGACTGTGGGTTTGGTGCACTTTCAGAAAGTGCATCACACCTGCAGGATATAATAGAAGTCTATGGCAAAGTGCAGCTTATCTGCAGGAAAGCCAGGTGCACTGCGCTGGTCCTGCATTAATCTTGAGTTGGCCAGGAGCTGGGCAGCCAGAACCTTGTATTCAAGTTGGTTCCCCAGAGACACAGGTATTGATTAGAAGACTGTCACAAGTACTTGCAAGCAAAACAAGAGCCATGCACTACAACGCTCTTGTTCATTTTGAAACATTTTAGGCCCGGTTTGAGTTACTTACTTGGGAAGGAAACCATTTTGTTGGATGGACCTAGGGTTGCTATCTTTTGGTCTATGGAAAGCATATCAAGGTGACAAGTGGGTCATTACTGATCCGTCCCGTGTGAAAGGGGCCTAACAAACAAGATTGTAACATTGGCCTCCCTAATGAAGCCTGCAAAAATTTGCAGACTTCATTCACACAGAATCTACTGCCATTGTTCCTGATATAGAGCATAGCAGATTGGGCATGATGGCAAGGAGTTGGCCCAGTTTCCTAAGTGTCCAGAATAAACACCCTCCATAGGAACTTGAAAACCAGACAGTGGTTTTAAAAACTGGACTGACTGTCAGGTGGCAGCTCTGGGTGGATCTAAAGGTAACCAATAACTCAGACTAGCCTATAGCAAACAGGTACAAATGTTTGAGCAATGTCTTTGTATAGGGGGTATAAATGCTATGGTCAGTGAATGTTGGGAAGTAAATTATTTTGTATATATACAGAAACAAATATTTATAGAGAGTCTATACATATATTTATTCATATGTTGTACATTAATTAGCTGGGAATTGTTGTGTTGGTTATAATATATTAATTATAGAGCAAACTGTGACATAGACCAGGCTTGTCTTTCCAAACAATATGGTGTTGCATTCCTCAGAATACATTAACAGAAACAAAGTTGCATGGGACAGACACATATCTGCACACAGAGTGCTACAGGCCCAGTTTGTCTATGTCTACTATATGCAAAACCTGTGCAGGCTGTATTCCTTTACACGTAATACCCAACAAATTTCTTTACAGGAATATAATGGGTGGGTTTTTTTGGCGTAACTAATCTGAACTGTACTGTTTTTAATGCTGATAATAAATATAAGAGCACCGTATTAATAGTATTGTGACAGATGTTTCAAGAGACAGGCTATTTAAAACATATATTTAAGTTTCTGGTAGATGCTGGTGAATTGAACCTCCTAAAGGTCTCATAACTCTTAGGTCTACCAGTGGTGAGCTTTACAGGTCTCAAACCAGCATATATTTAAAGACCTTCATGAGGAATTGCTTTGATCCTGTTATATAATTTATTCTACATAATGAATATAACAAAGGATGTATTATACATATTCCAAACTGGTCAGGAGCACCCTACGATGGGTACGAAGAAAACCAAGGATGATGGCAAATCAAGCTCACCACTGGAGTACCCAGTACCCAAGAGGTAAAAAAAAACAGTAGGGTGAAGTCAGCACACTATCTAGAACTGCTTTTTTACTTTTGGATGGACCAGCTCTTCAGTGTAAAGCTGAGAAATTTTACATTGTACTGATAAAAAACACTTAGGCCGCGTACACACGGGCGGATTGTCTGCCCAACTAAGTTCGGCAGACAATCCGACAGACAGTCCGTTCAAAATTTGCATGAACGGACTTGACCACACACGATGAGCAGACAGTCCGCTGAAAGCGTGCGTGATGACGTGTACAGCACATACGACGGGACTAGAAAAACGACGTCCTATACACTGCAATGCAACCTTCGGCCGTGTAAACCCTTTCTGAGCATGCGCCATACTTAGTCCGTCCAACTTGCCTACACACGAGCGGACTGTCCGCTGAAACCAAGTTTGGACGGACAAAACCAAGTTTGAACGGACTGTCTTACGGAAATTCCGTAAGACTTTGTTCGTCAGACTGTCCGCTGAAAAAGTCCGCTGAAGCCCACACACGAGCGGATTGTCCGCTGAAACACTGTTCAGCGGACTAAGTTGGACAGACAATCCGCCCGTGTGTACGCGGCCTTAGGATTAATCATGAAGACTATTTTGTTTAATTACACTTCTGAACAAGTATTAATGCAACATTTTCATGCTTGAGTCTTTTTAAAACAGTTGGTTTGGTTTGCAAAGTATGGTCACATTTGGGCAGGCTTCAGTCATAGTTGGCAAGTCCCAGTTTCAGATTTTATAAGAGCTAAGGCTTAGCTTTCAGGCATTTTTTTTAAGGTTTTGGTTACTTAGGACTGTCATTCATGAGCATCTAATAATGCAAGGGTTGCCTCTAGCTATATCTACATTTACCAGCTGGACTTATGTACCAGACTTACATTATATTACCAAAAGTATTGTGACACCTGCCTCTACATGCACATGAACTTTAATGGCACCCCAGTCTAAAGCTTTGTACACACGGTACGATTGTTAGACAACCGAGCATCTGATTTTTGTCAAAAGGGCGTGTGCCAGGATCTTGTCTTGCATACTAACGTTACACAAATTGTCGTGCCACAAACAGGAACGTAGTAACGCACTACGAGGAATTTCAGCTCTTGAGCGCCACTCTTTGGGCCCCTTCTGCTAATTTCGTGTTTGGTGAGCACTGAGTCCGAGCATGTGTGTTTGTACTTTCGACTTTTGTGTGACCGATTTGTATACTGACCATCCGAAAATCTGACGTGGAGCTGTCGTTTGACAAAGATTTACTAGCCTGTCATCCAACATTTGTTGGCTGAAAATTGGAAAACAATTGTTGAAAGGAACGTACTAACGGTAAGAACTTCGGACAACAGCCTGTCAAACGACAATCCCCTTCTGATTTTCATACTGTGTGTCTACAAGCTTTAGTCTGTAGGGTTCAATATTGAGTTGGCCCACCCTTTGTAGCTATAACAGCTTCAACTCTTCTGGGAAGGCTGTGAATGAATGAAATACTTGTATAGCGCACAATGCGAACTGAATCGCCTCTAGGCGCTGTGCTCAAGGTTTAGGAGCAAGGTCCATAAAGACATGGATGAGTGATTTTGGGGTGGAGAAACTTGACTGGCCTGCAGAGAGTCCTGACCTCAACCCGACAGAACACCTTTGGGATGAATTAGAGCGGAAACTGCGAGCCAGTCCTTCTCGTCCAAATCAGTGCCTGACCTCACAAATAAGCTTCTGGAAGAATAGTCAAACATTCCCATAGACATATTTCTAAACCTTGTGGACAGTCTTCCCAAAAGAGTTTGAGGTGTTATAGCTGAAAAGGGTGGGCCAACTCAATATTGAACCCTACGGACTAAGACTGGAATTCCATTAAAGTTCATGTGTGTGTAAAGCAGATGTCCCAATACTTTTGTAACATAGTGTATCTGAAAATATACCTGTCTGTGCTGTACATGAAAGCTATCCAATCAAATCCCTTCTTTCAGCTGATATATAATAGATAGGCCAACATTGGCATTTTGCTTTTGGCCACTGTTGACATAAAGCTCTCTACTTGTTTCCTGTGGCAGATTCTTTAGGGTATTGAGGTCAAACCCATGTAGCATTTGGGTGTCAGTAATGCAAATCTGAACCTGTTTCTTAACACCTCATGTCAGAAAGTGTCTGAAACAGGGACCCACTTGGCATCCAATCAGATTCTCCTGTTTTGTCTGTAGCGCAGGTTACAAACTGAAAGGAACATTTTAATTGGTAGCTACAGGCTTAATAGTCAACAAGTTTGTCATAAGCCAAAATTGAAGAAGCAGTGACCAACAGCTGCCAAGCTCAAAATAGCTATCATTGATCTAGATGGATTAGCTTGGACAAATTAAAACCTGATTGGTTGCTTTCTGTTTCCCTACACACCATTATTTTTTTGTACTGTTTCAGTAAATAAGCCCGCACATATTTCAACGATAGGAAATATACTGAAGACCTCTGGGGCCTTTGTAGCTAATACTGTTTTGTCTATTGACCTGTGATCTCTACAGCATAACACTGCCAAAAAGAAATACTGTCTTTAAATAAGTAAATATATCACACCCGAGTGTAATTAGTGCGTCCTCTTTGTGATATCCTTGTGTTTGTTCTCTTCTTGTCTGATTTTAAATAAAAATGATATATGGAGAATTTGTTTTCTTATGGTAATTTGTATTAAGGTGAAAAAAACATAACTGCAATCTAATATACACAAGAAGAAAAGAGTTGGTTCACTGAAAGGTTACTTTTTGATTTGGTTGAGTTTGTGGGTATTCCTGTCCTGTCTGAGTTTCATTCTGTTTAATACAACAGGGGTGTGCAGAAAAAATACCAGCCTTGATGGTGTCTTTCCTACTAAAAATACAGGAAACAAATCACAGGAAAATACAGGCCAGACGGCAACTTCAGTTCCCATTTCCACTCCTCTTCTTTCTAACAACCTTTCTCGACTAGAGCATTCTCCTTTCTGACCAGCAATGCAATCAAGCCCTTCCCCACCAATCAATCACCAATTCAAGGGGACCCTTCTCAACTGACAAACAATGTAATGGAGCAGCTCACTTACCACCAATGTAAGGGGCATTCTTCCCAATGACCACCAATAGAAGGAGCATTCTTCCCTCTGATCACTAGGGATGAGCCGAACACCCCCCAGTTCGGCTCGCATCCAGAACATGTGTACGGACCGAAAGTTTGCGCGAATATTTGAAAATCGTTAAAGTCTATGGGACTCGAACGTGAGAAATCAAAAGTGTGAATTTTAAAGACTGATATGCAAGTTATTGTCGTCAAAAGGGTTTGGGGCCCAGGGGACATCAATGCAAAAGAAAGTTTTAAAAACGACAGTGATTTTAATGATGCTTAAAGTGAAAAAAATAAAAGTGAAATATTCCTTTAAATATCGTGCCTGGGGGGTGTCTATAGTATGCCTGTGAAGTGGCACGTTTCCCATGTTTAGAACACTCCCTGCACAAAATTAAATTTCTAAAGGAATAAAAGTAATTTAAAAATGCTTGCGGCTGTAATGTAATGTCTGGTCCTGGCAATATGGATGAAAATTATTGAGAAAAATGTCATGGGTACCCCCCCCCCCCCCAGCCCATTACCAGGCCCATTACCAGGCCCATTACCAGGCCCTTTGGGTCTTGTATGGATATTAAGGGGAACAGGTGTGGGGCTCCCAGGCCCTATATACTCTGAACAGCAGTATACAAGCAAGTTAGGGACTGTAGGTTTGTTCTTAAAGGGGTGTTCCAGCGGGGAATTTTTTTTTTTTAATTCAGCAGCTAAAAAAAAAGTAGCTGCTGACTTTTAATAAGGACACCTACCTTTCCAGGGCACCCGTGATGTCGGCGGACCCGTCCCTCGGCTCTCGGGTCCCTGCGCCACCATCCTCACTAAGGGAAACAGGCAGTGAAGCCTTGCGGCTTCACTGCCCTTTTCCTACTGCGCATGCGTGAGTCACGCAGCGCTTTGTGAATGGGACTAGCTGTGTTAGGAAACACACAGTTCTCCCCATTACCCAGGAGACAACACGAGCAGGAGAGAAAGACCGAAGATCATTGCGGAGTAGGAAGAGGCAGAATTTTTTTTTACATTTTTTTAAGAATATTAATGCTGTTTGTTTTTTTAGGGTGACCCTCCACTTTAAGTTGAATCTGTTTGTAATTTGGAACAGGTACATTTCACAAATCTGGATATATATTTATATATATTTATATATTTTATGCACTGCAGGTCACTGAATAACCTGCCTGGCCTGCCTGCCTGGAAGTGTATTTGAATATGTACACCAGGAATAGTCTGCAATGAGATTTAGCTAAACTGGATACAGTGTATGTATGTATGTATATATATATATATATATATATATATATATATATATATATATATATATACAAAGCTGGGGTATATATATATATATATATATATATATATATATATATATATATACTAAATACACTGCAGCTAATTGAATAAACTGCCTGCCTGAAGTATATTAGAAACAGTACACCAGGAACAGTCTGCAAAGAGATCTAGCTAAACTGGATACAGTGAATATATATAAATATAACTATATATATATATATATATATATATATATATATATATATATATATATATATATAAATATATATATATATAAAATAAACTGAAGCTAACTGAATCAACTGCCTGTCTGAAGTATATTAGAAACAGTACAGCAGGAACTGTCTGCAGTGAGATCTAGCTAACTGAATAAACTGCCTGCTCAAAGTCAATTAAATGACACTCTCTCTCCCCGCTAGCAACACACTACACAAGGCCGACGTGTAGGCGCCCTTATATAGTGTGGGGCATGGACTTAACCCCCTGAGCCATAATTGGCCAAAGGCATCCCAGCTTTGGCCAATTATGGCTCTCTATGCTGATGGTGCTGTGATTGGCCAAAGCATGCGGGTCATAGTGCATGCTTGGCCAAACATTAGCCAGCAATGCACTGCGATTACACAGTGCATTATGGGGCATGATGTGCCGCTCAAATTTGTCGTGAAGGCCCCATAATGTTCGATCTTTGTTGAACGATCGAACAGCTGATGTTCGAGTCGAACACGAAGCCCATCCTTACTGATCACCAATGTAACGGGCATTCTTCCCAATGACCACTAACAGAAGCAGCATTGCTCCCAATGGCTAGCAGTGTAATGAAGCCCTTCCTCACCAATCAATCAACATATCAAGGGGGCCCTTCTCCACTGACCAACAATGTAATAGAGCAGCTCACTAACAGCGAATGTCAGGGGCACAACACTGACAGTCAGTGTATATGGGGGCATCAATGACCACCACTGTAAGGGAATACATTTCCATAGACCACAAGTTTAGGGAAACACTATAATTTTAATGGTCCGAGTTTGTTTTCTGACTATTATTATTATTTCATTTTATTAATATTACTAACATAAATTTAGATGTATAAAGTTGCCCTGGGTGTTAAAGACGTTAATTATGTCACATTGTTTATTCCAATCGCTTTTCTTATATCCACAAACGTTGTTCCCTGGGACATGGATGTTAATGTAAAGGCTCTTCCATGTTAGCTAATGGGAGGAGGACCCCTTGACCCCCGGTCATTTGGTACTTACCGGGAGACCTGGACTCGAAAGGTCCCTTTAGTCATGCTTCCATCTAAATTGGTACATATTTATGTGCCAGTCATGTAACAGAGGTTAGGGTTAGGATGAATGGAGAATTTGGATTTCTAAAGTGTGAATGTTTATTATGGTCATCGGTTCCTGGTATTGTCCACAAGGCCTTAATGTAACCCCCTTATGTAGCATAAGTACTGTAAGGGTATCTGTGTACCATAATTTATTTCCTCTTGTATTACTCTTCTTTTTGAAAATTCAATAAAATATCTTTGAAAAAAGTACTTCAATGTGAAAAAGGTTGAGAAAGGCACCTCTATAGTATATAATAAATTAAGAATTCAGTTGGATAGGTTGGGGTTGATTATACCTCATAGTTGCCCCGGTTAGTGTGTAAACCTGAAATTACCCACTACTAGAGTAAATGATAGATATGACAAACCACTAGGAGAAGTAGGCTAAAAGAAAAAAAATATTGTTAGCCATAGCAGTGTGAATGCTTTCATCCATAGTGGCTTCATTCATTACTATGGGGAGCTGTACCTATGGCAGCCTCCAGTGCAGAGCAGATTACGGCTCTACTCATAGGAATAGATAGAGCATACGCAGGATCGATAAAGGGGAGAAGCTTTATGAAGCAAGGCTCAGCAGTGCCACACAGTGAAGATTACTGAATCAAGAACAAACAAAGGTGGATGTTTTTCCAGGCGAGTTGCACTCAGTGTGGTGGGGCCATACCATAAAGACCAACCTCTACCAAAGGTGCAGTTGTCCTTATGTAGTGCTACCCTCATAGGAGCCACTTGAGTATGTTTGGTAGCATACTTTGCCTCTCAACCCCAAGAACAGTCTCAGCCCCTCTGGCACACCTGGCAATAGTGTGGGTGCAAGGACCAATAAGAAACACACAAGTTATGATGAAACACAGAAATAGTAACAGACAATAGCAGTATATTTTACATGAATTAACTGAAGAGCAGTAAATGAGATCAAGAGCACTATAGCTCAAAATACTATCAGGCTGCTTTCAGAGCTTTATATATTTTTGGGGGATATTTATTATAGCAAAAAGTAACAAATAATGCGTTTCTTTCAAAATTGTTTCTATTTTTTTGGTTATAGCGCCAAAAATAAAAACTGCAGAGGTGATCAAATACCACCAAAAGAAAGCTCTATTTGTAGGGAAAAAAGGGAGTCAATTTTGTTTGGGAGCCACGTCGCACGACCGCGCAATTGTCAGTTAAAGTGACGCAGTGCCGAATCGCAAAAAGTGCTCTGGTCTTTGGCCAGCCAAATGGTCCGGGGCTTAAGTGGTTAAATGGCACATAAATCACAATATGACACTCTATATCAGATTGACCACCACTACTTAAATTTGTCTCTATAAGTCCAGGCAGGAGAACAGAAGACTGAGCCTCTTTTTTGTCAGCCCTCTCTCTTCTGTCCCCTGACACCACAGGCCCAACTTCAAACACTGTAATCAGTTCTACATTAAGTAGCTTAACTCCCAAGTCACACATACACTACAAATTAGGGATGAGCCGAACACCCCCCGGTTCGGTACGCACCAGAACTTTCGAACGGACCCCACGTTCGTTACGAACGTTAGAACCCCATTGAAGTCTATGGGACTCGAACGTTCGAAATGGAAAGTGCTAATTTTAACGGCTAATATGCAAGATACTGTCCTAAAAAGGGTTTAGAGACCTGGCTCCTGCCCCAGGGGACATGGGTCAATGCAAAAAAAAGTTTTAAAAACGGCCGTTTTGGCGGGAGCACTGATTTTAATGACGATTAAAGTGAAAAAAAAAAGTGAAATATTCCTTTAAATATGGTGCCTGTGGGGTGTCTGTAGTATGCCTGTGAAGTGCCACGTGTTTCCCGTGTTTAGAACAGTCCCTGCACAAAATGACATTTAACGGAAATAACACCATTTAAAACTGCTTGCGGTTTTAATGTTATATCTGGTTCCTGCAATATGGTTGAAAATCATTCAGAAAAATGGCATGGGTAGCCCTCCCTGCCCATTACCAGCCTATTTGGGTCTTGTACGCATATTAAGGGGAACCCTGTACCCATATTAAAAAAAGGAAATGCGTGTGGCCCCCAGGCCCTATATACTCAGAACAGCAGTATACAGGCGGTGCAAACAAGACAGGGACTGTGTAGGTTTGTTGTGTTAAGTTGAATCTGTTTGTAATTTTCAACTGGTACATTTTTAAAGTGTAGCTCCAGTCAAAAAAACTATTTTTAAGCTTTTTGGAAAACATAGGGAAGGGTTATCACCCCTGTATAATTTGTTTTGTCGTCCATCTTTTTTCATCTCACTTGCTGCTGTCTCCTTGCGTTTGCAAGTAGGAGATGTTTGTAAGTTGGATGTTTGAAAGTAGGGGCCTGCCCTATATGCTCTGCAGAAATGGCGGAACAAGGTGTTGGTTTTGCCACAACATTGTAAGCCCTCAAAGTGACTCTTGTTGGGCGCTTGAGCGCCCTGCTGTGAACGATTATATCAAGAATTGTAATTACATGCCATTGTTGAACAGTGGTAGAAAAATTGACCTTTGGTGGTTGTGGTGCTGGTGCCACAACACTATAAGTCCTCACCGTTACTCTGGGTGGGCACAGGAAGGGGCCCTCCTGTGAAATATTATATCAAGAATTGTAATTACATGTTAAACAGGGGCAGAAAAATTTGGCCTTAGGCACTGCTGCTGGTGCCACCACACTGCAACCTCTTCCATATACTCTAGTTTTATTGCAGGAATTAGCCCTGCTGCAAAGCATTGCATCAAAAATTGTACTTAAACGCCCCTGTTAAACAGGGGCAGAAAAATTGGGCCTTAGGCACTGGTGCTGGTGCCACCACACTGCAACCTCTGCCATATACTCTAGTTTTATTGCAGGAATTAGCCCTGTTTTATTGCAGGAATTTGCAGGAAATAACCCCAATTGGGCTCAAATAGAGAACAGCTATGTAGGTGGATTATAGCGGTATGTACTGGGTACAGAGCATGCAGACAGCACGCACTATCTCCTAACACTACTGACTGCAAGCTCTATTATTAAAGATAGATCACTAGCTATATAGGTGAGGTGAATATAGTGGTGTATACTGCGGTCAGGGCACAGACAATAACCACTACACAACAGCAAGATAGGAAATCAGCCAAAAACGATCGGTGTGTACTGTGTTGAAGGTACACAGAACACCCACTGCTTCAGATGCCAACATACTACACGAGGCCGCCTCAATGGCGGCCTTATATAGTGTGGGGCGTGCACTACACAGCCTGAGCTATGATTGGCCACAGGCATCCTGCCTGTGGCCAATCATGGCTCTCCTCGCTGCTGGTGCTGCGATTGGCCAAGCATGCAGGGTCACAGTGCATGCTTGGCCAATCATGAGCCAGCAATGCACTGCGCCATCGCAGTGCATTGTGGGCCGTGAGCGCCACGCGAATTTTGACGCGAACGGACCAAGTGTTCGGATTTCGCCGAACGGACGAACAGCCAATGTTCGAGTCGAACGTACGTTCGACTCGAACACGAAGCTCGTCCCTACTACAAATACAGAGCCCTGTGTGTGTGTGTAAGTGCCCGTATGGAACTAGTAACTACAGTCCCTTGAAAGAAGAATAAGGCCTTGGATCTTTGGCTAGCCACTTTAGTTGGTGAAAAAAAAACACTTGATAAAGTGTAAATATAGTAGAAATAAATTGGTCCACACTGTCCCAGAGACACATTAGTATAATAGGTACCACATCCCCCAATAATTCTAATATTATGGTATTCCAAGATAGGAAAAAGGGGGAAAAAGGGGATTTTTTTACGGTACAATATATGAAGAGACAAAAATTGTTTTTTAAGAAAAAAAAAAATCTTTCATAACTTTATTATAGAAATATTAAAAAAGCTGTATTTAAAGACAGAGAAAACACAAGTACATTCATAGTACAAAGAAGTACATAGCTATAAAAAATATAGGGGATCCTGAAATTAATAGTTGCTGGGACTGATCATGCTTCCTCCCGACATGTTTCGCATTTGTGCTTCTTCAGGGGAGTATACAACTAATAATTTAATAAAAGAGAAATTTAAGAATACAGAGTATATATGCATACTATTTATACAGATATAATGCAAATTTGTTTATAAAGTAGTTTCATATTTTGCTTAGTCCAAAGAGGAGCAATGCTTACCCAAAGATGGAAAGTCCAAGTCTCACAGCACATAAGCCAATAGATGTAAGAGTAAATGGCAAAATATTATGGGACAGGATCAAGTGATAAAAACACCCTAGCCCTATGCAGGGCATAGATGGAGGAAAACAAATGCTGAAGAGACAAGATGAAAAAATAGGAATAAAAAATAGATACTATGTTTTCAAATGTTATGAAAAATGTTATAATATAGTAAATAAGATAGAAAGAATTAATCCTACAATTATATGTAGGAATGGGGCTAAAAGAAAGTGCCTCCACATTAGAACATAATTATTCATTCATTAAGAATGCAGTAATTAATTATAAATCGGATTAGATCAAGTTTATATGTAGGTTATAAATAATTGTATAGAATATATAATTAATACACTTAAAATAAATAGAATTCTTTTTACCTGCGGTAATGGTAAAGGATGAGAAGATTCGTTCCATAGAGTAATATTAATGCAATATAAAAGCAGCAGATCCCATTGAACAAATCAGTAAGCTCAGTACAGTGTATGTTCTGAAGGAACTGCAGCGTGCAGCATTAGGCTGCTACTATAAGCTTATTGCACCTACAGACAGATAATCAAGAAAGGGTAAATGAGTATGTGTAATGACTAAAGAATGACAGCAGTGTAATTTAAGAGTGAGAAGGTATGTTTACCATAACGGAAGAAAATCCAGCGTGGCGACAGTATCTATGTCAAACCTGCAGTGTTTGATGGAATGACAGCGCCGGTTTTTAAATCCCCCATCCATCGAGCCGGCGTCTGACGTCACCGGCTCGATGAGGACAGCCATTGGGAGAGACAGTGAGCACGTGCGAGGCCCGTCGAACCGATGCCCTGAACTACCATACCCATAATGCTTCAGTGCTGACACGAGATGGTTGAGAGTGGCAGCAGATGTTAATGAAGCTGAGCTGACTCTCCGCCCAGAGGGGGCGGAAAGAGAACAGGCTATAGTGGAGGCAGACAGAACGGCGGTTATCATGGGGGGAAGAAACCAAATAAACCTTTCCTTCCCGCACCACAATTTTTAGCCTCATTAATTTGAGGCATGGGACGGGTTTATTTGGTTTCTTCCCCCCTGGCACCAAGTACGCACGGGCATATGGACACCCAAGGGCGCCGTTTGGCTTTCGTTCCAGGTGGCGCCCGATCCGGGATGAACATGAGCATGTATCCCTTATGGGTTAGAGACCATGATAACCGCCGTTCTGTCTGCCTCCACTATAGCCTGTTCTCTTTCCGCCCCCTCTGGGCGGAGAGTCAGCTCAGCTTCATTAACATCTGCTGCCACTCTCAACCATCTCGTGTCAGCACTGAAGCATTATGGGTATGGTAGTTCAGGGCATCGGTTCGACGGGCCTCGCACGTGCTCACTGTCTCTCCCAATGGCTGTCCTCATCGAGCCGGTGACGTCAGACGCCGGCTCGATGGATGGGGGATTTAAAAACCGGCGCTGTCATTCCATCAAACACTGCAGGTTTGACATAGATACTGTCGCCACGCTGGATTTTCTTCCGTTATGGTAAACATACCTTCTCACTCTTAAATTACACTGCTGTCATTCTTTAGTCATTACACATACTCATTTACCCTTTCTTGATTATCTGTCTGTAGGTGCAATAAGCTTATAGTAGCAGCCTAATGCTGCACGCTGCAGTTCCTTCAGAACATACACTGTACTGAGCTTACTGATTTGTTCAATGGGATCTGCTGCTTTTATATTGCATTAATATTACTCTATGGAACGAATCTTCTCATCCTTTACCATTACCGCAGGTAAAAAGAATTCTATTTATTTTAAGTGTATTAATTATATATTCTATACAATTATTTATAACCTACATATAAACTTGATCTAATCCGATTTATAATTAATTACTGCATTCTTAATGAATGAATAATTATGTTCTAATGTGGAGGCACTTTCTTTTAGCCCCATTCCTACATATAATTGTAGGATTAATTCTTTCTATCTTATTTACTATATTATAACATTTTTCATAACATTTGAAAACATAGTATCTATTTTTTATTCCTATTTTTTCATCTTGTCTCTTCAGCGTTTGTTTTCCTCCATCTATGCCCTGCATAGGGCTAGGGTGTTTTTATCACTTGATCCTGTCCCATAATATTTTGCCATTTACTCTTACATCTATTGGCTTATGTGCTGTGAGACTTGGACTTTCCATCTTTGGGTAAGCATTGCTCCTCTTTGGACTAAGCAAAATATGAAACTACTTTATAAACAAATTTGCATTATATCTGTATAAATAGTATGCATATATACTCTGTATTCTTAAATTTCTCTTTTATTAAATTATTAGTTGTATACTCCCCTGAAGAAGCACAAATGCGAAACATGTCGGGAGGAAGCATGATCAGTCCCAGCAACTATTAATTTCAGGATCCCTTATATTTTTTATAGCTATGTACTTCTTTGTACTATGAATGTACTTGTGTTTTCTCTGTCTTTAAATACAGCTTTTTTAATATTTCTATAATAAAGTTATGAAAGATTTTTTTTTTTCTTAAAAAACAATTTTTGTCTCTTCATATATTGTACCGTAAAAAAATCCCCTTTTTCCCCCTTTTTCCTATCTTGGAATACCATAATACTTGATAAAGTGTAACTGGGGTATACTGACAGTATCCGGATAGCAAGGCAGACACTGTGGCTCAGTGGCAGCTGGTGCTAAAAAAAAATTTGGGGGGCGCAAAAAAACTAAAAATAATTCATCAAACGCAGCCACTTTGCCATCAAATGCAGCCACTGTGCCATCAAATGCTGCCACTGTGCCATCAAACGCTGCCACTGTATCATCAAAAGCGCCACTGTGCCTTTAAAAGCTGCCACTGTGCCATCAAACGCTGCAACTGTGCCCAGCAAACGCTGCTACTGTGCCATCAAATGCTGCGACTGTGCCTATCAAACGCTGTGACTGTGCCAAATGCTGCCAGTGTGCCCATAAAATGCTGCCAGTGTGCCAAATGCTGCCAGTGTGCCCAATGCTGCTAGTGTGCCAAATGCTGCCAGTGTGCCCAATGCTGCCAGTGTGCTCAATGCTGCCAGTGTGCTGAATTCTGCCAGTGTGACAGTGTACCCAATGCTGTCAGTGTGCCCAATGCTACCAGTGTGCCAAATGCTGCCAGTGTGCCAAATTCTGCCAGTGTGCCCAATGCTGCCAGTGTGCCAAATGCTGCCAGTGTGTCCAATGCTGCCAGTGTGCCAAATTCTGCCAGTGTGCCAAATGCTGCTAGGGTGCCAAATTTTGCCAGTGTGACAGTGTGCCCAATGTTGCCAGTGTACCAAATGCTGCCAGTGTGCCAAATTCTGCCAGTGTGCCCAATGCTGTCAGTGTGTCCAATGCTGCCAGTGTTCCAAATGCTGCCAGGATGCCAAATTCTGCCAGTGTGACAGTGTGCCCAATGCTGCCAGTGTACCAAATGCTGCCAGTGTGCCAAATTCTGCCAGTGTGCCCAATGCTGCCAGTGTGTCCAATGCTGCCAGTGTGCCAAATGCTGCCAGGGTGCCAAATTCTGCCAGTGTGCCCAATGCTGCTAGTGTGTCCAATGCTGCCAGTGTGCCAAATGCTGCCAGGGTGCCAAATTTTGCCAGTGTGACAGTGTGCCCAATGCTGCCAGTGTACCAAATGCTGCCAGTGTGCCAAATTCTGCCAGTGTGCCCAATGCTGCCAGTGTGTCCAATTCTGAGAGTTTGACAGTTTGCCCCCCCCGCTTGCCTTCTGCCCAACACTTACCCTGTCTTGTGGGGCAGCAGGTGATGGCGACGAGCGGGGTCCTTTATGCATCTCCTGCACTTCTTCTCCTCCAGTTAGGCATCCAATAGCGGCGCCTGTTGTTTCAGCCAAACAGGTGACAGGTGACCAGACCTGAGCAACCTGATGGCTGAGAGGCAGGGTCAGTGTTAGGGGAGCGATGTATTTGGTTCCTTAACACACCAATGAGTAATCAGCGAATGCACAGCGGTGCGCCCGCTGTTTTCCCTTTCGGAAGCCTGGCTCTAATCAAGAAGCCTATTAGAGCATATGGCTCTAATCAGGTGCTTTCAAAAAACCCCGCCACTGTAATTCACATGCCCAGCACCCGACAAGGGGCCGGGCACATGAATAGGGGGCGGCAGCGGCAACCATAGATAAATTCATGTAATGCATGAATCTATCTATGTGAAAGAGCGAGTGACAGGAGAGGGGGCGGTGCTCCTGCGCCCTTTATGGACACACTGCCACAGCTGTGGCTGCTTGAAAGGATGTCAATGAGACCCAGGTGCAGGTGCACCTGGATATGCACCTGGGATCCTCTCTCAGGCTGGATACCCCCGACCGTCCGTGGATGTCTGTAGAAAAGCAGTGGACTGACCAAGGAACCCAACACCTCTCCCATAGGTCCGGCCTTATGGTGACTGAAATCCCCTCAGACAACAAGATGGAGTCTTTAGTTCCTTTTGTACCAGAGCATGCTGGGCTTTGTAGTTCCTGCCCCCATATAAGCCAACAGGGCTGTTTGTAAAAGGGACTACATCGAAGGACCTTTTACAGCTGCTGCTTGTTAAAGTCCTTCTGATTGGCTCCTGTACTTGTTCCTGTAATTGGCTTTCTTCCTTTTGCCAATAGCGACACAGGGGAGGGAGCAGAGCGGGTGGATGCCTTTGCAAGTGCCGCTTGCATTAACTATCAAGTTAGTGTCAGCGAGGAGAGGGACTGACAAGTACTTTTTCCTTCAGGAGAGCCTGTGTACTTGGAGACGGCCAGCTTAACAAGGCCGCGGGAGATGCTGGGCACCTGCTACACCCCCCCCACCAAAGAACCTTTGGTCCTCCAAAGGAAGTAACAATCTTTTTTTTTTAAAAGGTGTTTATTTTAAAATATTTTTGAACATACAGACAGCATATAAGGCAAACAGTACATAAGTCAAGGAGTCTCCCTCCAGAGGTGAATACAGAGGCAACAATAAAGACGCCTCGTTGGAGTAAACCAAACTGCTACCATTATATGCAAAAACACAGAGAAACCCCAACAAAACAAAGCCACGACAACAGACATGCCAACATTTGCGCACACACACCCATCACACTCACACCTGTCACCGTCCCCCTATGCAGTATCATTTCAACATAAATAGCTGCCATATAAAGTCATACAGTAGCAATTTACCACCCCGTTTCGTTCCCCCCCCCCATACCCGGGACCACCATCCACAAAGCCCAAACCTCCGGCCCTACCCCCGCAGCCCCCCCAGGGGGTCCTGCGAGGACAGGACCGTCCCCCAAAATGAACCAGAAACATCCAACCATGGTTGCCACACCTTATGGAACTTTTTCAAGCAAGCTCTGTGTTTATACACTATTTTAAATTTAGGGAGTTCACCATTAATAATACCATACAGTGATTGAATTTTGGGAGGAACATTGTCTTTCCAGTGCAATAAGATCACTTTACGTGCATAAAATAAAATGGTACGCAGAAGAGTCCGTTTTGACGCCCTGTGGACAAAGTCATTCAATATACCCAGCAGCCCCACCTCAGGGGTTTGAGGCACCGGGAGAGCAAGATGATCATCAAAGAATGTAAACAGGTCCATCCAATACACATTTAGTCCAGGACAACTCCAAAACATATGAAATAGATCAGCATTATCGTGAGTACATCTAGGACACAAGGCATCAGTTCTCAAACCCATTCTAGCCAGTCTAGCCGGTGTGTAGTGCAGCTGATGAATAAACTTAAACTGAACATATTGGTCGGAAGTGCTGATAATATCCTGGAAGCAGGTTTCAGTAGTTTCCTCCCACCCCTCCTCTACCAGGGCAGGTATCAAACGCTTCCACTTCACAAAGGAATTACAAAATGGGTCTGCTCCTGCCCTGGAGAGGTGATCATAAAAAGTTGTAACCTGTTTAGTAAGATCCGGGTAAGACATTAGGTCCTCCATAGGGGACTCCTGAAGCTCTATGTGCAAGGAACCAAACTGCGCCCTAATGGCATGTCTAAGAAGTAGATACTTGTAGAAAAATGTATTATCTATTGAGAAGGTACCCCGTAAGTTTTCAAAGGATTCAAACTCATTTCCCTTGATGATGTGGGACAGGCGCAGAACATGCAGCCTAGCCCACCATTGGGAGTCTGGGTGCCCCTGTAGTTCAGGTACACTGGGATTGTCCCATATCGGTGTTTGTGGTGACCTGCCCGGGGTAGAAATAGAAAGAAGTTTCTCTCCCTCTCTCCAGGCCAGTAGACCCACCTCCATAGGGGAGAATCTAGAGCATCTAGAATGTAGGGCCCTGTGCAGTACATCATTAACCGAGTCAAACGGGGCATGAAGGATTGACATGAGAATGGCGGAGGGGGGCTGGGGGTTGGAATGCAACCAATCATATATATATGTCAGTTGGGAGGCAAGGAAATACTTGCCTAGGTTCGGGTGGGCCAGGCTTCCTTTCGATTTAGGGGATTGTAAAGATGTCTTGGCAAATCGCGGATGGGAGTTTTGCCAGATAAAGGAGGACACACTGGATTCTATGTTCATAAATACCTTTTTTGGGAGATAGACCGGGGCAGCTCGAAAACAGTATAGAAATTTTGGGAGGAATATCATCTTAAAGATGTTAATACGACCTATTAAGTTGAGAGGGAGAGTTGCCCACGCTTGAAGTCTGTCAACCATCTGTTTTGTGATTGGGGTAATATTCAAGGCTTCATATTTGGGGAGCTCATTATGTATCTGAATGCCCAGATATTTAAATGACTGGGACGTCTGAAGTTTAGACGCGGTCAAGTAATCATAGGAGCAGCGCGGGCCGATGGGGAAAGCTATCGACTTGTCCCAACCTACCCTCAGACCAGACACATCACCAAATTCCTCAACCACCCGCATGAGACCATGAAAGGAGCCTTCCTTACCATCCAAATAAATCAAGGCATCATCTGCATACAAAGATATCTTTTCCTCCAGTAATCCTACTCGGATGCCCCCTATCCCCGAAGCCTGCCGCACCGCCAGGGCCAGGGGCTCTATGGCGAACAGGAGCGGGGACAGGGGACACCCTTGTCTAGTCCCCCTAAACAGCCGAAATGGTGATGAGACATCTCTATTAGTTCTCACCCTCGCACTCGGCTTAGCGTATAGCAGGCGGACCCATTTTGTAAATAGTGGGCCAAAGCCCATGTTAGCCATTGTCTCCCACAAAAATGACCAACGCACCGTATCAAATGCCTTTAACACATCTAAGGACAGTACCAAACCACTTTGTTTATCCCTACATGCTCTATGGATATGTAGCTATAATCTGCGTATATTGTCAAAAGTGCTACGTCCAGGCATAAACCCAGCCTGATCTGGCGAGATTAATGAGAGTATAACCTTTTGCAACCGAAGAGCCAATATCTTGGCCAAAATTTTTGCGTCGTGGTTTAGGAGGGAGATAGGACGGTAGGACTCACATAGCAATTTGTTCTTGCCCGGCTTGGGCAAGACCACTATCAGGGCTTCATTCATGGAGTCAGGAAGAGATCCCATGTTCAAAGACGCTCTGTACGTAAGGAGTAGCTTAGGGGCTACCAATTCAGTATAGGTCTGGTACCACGCCGAAGGGATAGCGTCGAGGCCGGGGGCCTTCGAAGGCGGTAGGGAACCTATCGCTGCCTCCACCTCCTCAAGAGTAATCTCCTGCTCAAGGAGGTCTCGCTGGGCCTCCTCCAGTCCAGGAAACACCAACGACGAGAAAAAACCCTGAAATGTAGCCTCCGATGGGGGCACTGGATCGTCATAAAGTTCGCTGTAGTATGAGGTAAATTCCTGATTTATCGCCCCTGGGTCTTCAGTAGTAGAACCATTGGGCAGTTGTATGGCAGAGATGGAACTATCCAGATAATCCGTATGAGCGAGGAAGGCTAACAGCCTCCCATTCTTACCCCCGTGTTCGTGTAGTTTTGCTGTCAGGTGTAGTTGTTGTATTTTAGTCGTGTCCACAAGATGTAACTGTAACAGCTTGTGGGCATTCGTCAGGTCACCTCGAGTGGTCTCAGTCGGGTTGAGTATATGTCTACGTTTAGCCTCCTCAAGGGAACGTTCGAGATCCAGTTGTTGGGCCCTCCCCGCTCGTCTATGATGCTTAATACGGGATATGTACGATCCGCGCAGTACATATCTGAGGGAATGGCCTCTTGTATCCCCGGTGTGGACACCCACAAGGGACTAAGTTTCCACACCCTAAATGAAGGACAGTGCCCCAGGGAAAGGGTAACCTGCAGTAGTGAGTGATCCGAAACTGTTTGAGAGATATATTTAATCGCCCTGACGACCGGCAGGAAACTCCCGGTGGCCAGTGCATAGTCTAGTCTGGACAAAGAGCCATACGTTTTGGATTGACATGAGAATACCTTTACCCCCGGGAATTTCCAACGCCAAATATCAACATATCCATAGGCCTCACACCATTTACTAAACATTCTTGATTCGCTTCCATGTGGTTTCAACCGATCCAGATCAGGCTGTAGCACCGAGTTGAAATCACCCACAATAAACGTAGGGCAAACAGGTAACAGTGACAACTTAGTACTCAGATCGGAGAATACCGTGGCCGTGGCTGGCGGAGGAACATAAATTGTGACCAGAATGACAGGAGTGGCATGTAACACTAAAAATTGACCCCCGGGGTCCGAGACCACCTGATGGCACTCAAACTGTAACCCCTTGCGTATTAAGATGGCCACCCCACGAGCATAGTTGGAGTAAGTGGAATGAAAGTTGTGAGCCACCCAACACTTTTTTAACGCAAGGATTTTTGAGCCCACCAGATGAGTCTCCTGCAGACAAAGAATATGCGGGTGCAGTCGTTTAATCTGCTCAAACACCAATGCACGTTTAAATTTAGAATTTAGCCCCCGAACATTCCAGGAGCATATGTTTACCTCAGCCATGTACGGGCTGGGAATAGTGTACAAGAACGTGAACAAGCGGGTGTAGCCCGCCCAGGAACCCCAAAACCATCCCTCACCAGACAGCCAGAGCCACAGTACCTCCAGGGGGACAGGTGACACAGACATACTTCCATCCAGCCACACACCACACACATCTCACCCATACAACAGACAACAAATAAAGGGCTGCCAAGTAGCAGCAACAACCCTGCCCTGCTCCCACGGAAATGGAGCGGGCTTGTACCCAAAACTGGGGCCATGCGTGGGGCGCATGGCCTGATAGCCATGCAATTATCCACAACTAGATAACCTCACCACAATGTGGCTCAAAATCGTTCTGCCTGGAGCAGCTCCCAGGTACTCATCCAAGAAATGGAGGAGAAAAAGAGTCCCGCAACATAAAAAAAATAAATCTGGTTAGTCCCAACATGTTTCAATAAGAGCAGCAGAGACCCGCCTCCCTGACCGAGGCAGTTGCAAAAAAGAAAAAAGGGGCGGCAAAGAAGAAAATAGAATGATAACCATCCAGGCCATTATCCTTCAGGCAGGATCTTGAGGGGGTTGGGGCAGGGATTCCCACCATGCAAGGACGTTCTTGGGTGACTGGAAGAAAAGAACCTTCTCCTGATAGACAATACGTAGGGTAGCCGGGAATATCATAGAATACTTCACTGCGTGTTCTCTCAGCTTGCGTTTAACAGACTGGAATTGCGCCCGTTGGTTGCGAACCGCCACAGAATAATCCGGATACAGTGACACAGCAGCATTATTGATCTTCAAGCTGCCTTTCACTCTGGCCGCCCGCAGTATAGCATCTCTGTCTCTGTAGTTCAGCAACCTAATTACCATGGTACGTGGCGGATTGCCCGCGGGGAGAGGTCTGCCCGGGACTCTGTGAGCCCGTTCTATCACAAAGCAGGGGGACAGGGTGTCACGGCCAAATTCCTGCTCAAGCCAACTTTCCAGAAAGGCCACCGGGTCAGACCCCTCTACCCGCTCAGGAAGGCCCACCAGCCTCAGGTTGTTACGTCTGAGGCGGTTCTCGAGGTCGTCCATCTTGTTTTCCAGGGAGGCAATTTTACCCCCCGCCGTATTAAGTTTAGGCCAGATAGGGTCAACTGCATCCTCCAAGTCACTAATACGTTTCTCAGTCTCATCCACCCTTCCGCGTATTTTCTGAACATCCTGTCTCAGCAATGTAAAGTCACTTCTTATTTCAGCCACAGTCCCCATTAGAGCCACATGGTTTACCTTAATGGTGTGCAGCACATCGGCAAGCGTCGGATCCCGGCCGCTCCCCTCCGCCTCCTCTCCCTCCGAGATCTGCGACTCCAGGATCGGGGGGTCCGGATGTCCCGGGGAGGACGGCGGAGAGGATTCCCCAAAGAGATCCGGCGTGGAGGCCGGAGAATCACGGAGCTCCGCGGTGGTGGTCCGGCGGCCATCTTGGCCCGAGCGTGTGTGCGCAGACATTCGCGCCGGCGGCTGCCTTCTGCGTTTGCCCATCCGCCGATATCACCTGCCAGGGAAGCGGGGGGGTCCTCCGGTGCAGTCGGTGTCTTTCGGTCGGCGATTAGTGCGGGATTAACCCAGGATGGAGCAGGATTGTAGCGGGAGAAGACGGAGCTGCTCAGAAAGACGTCCGCTCACATGACCACCTAGGCCACGCCCTGGAAGTAACAATCTTTGACCTGGTATATGCTTTTAAGTTACATTCGGAAGAAAAAACAGGTTAGTTTACATAGGAAACCAAACAATTTGCATCTGCATAAGATCCTGGCAGAGGAACCTCCCACCAATGAGCATAGGAAAGAAGGTTGTCCTGCCTACAGGCCACCTTAATTGGAACGGCCCAGCTAGATGTGACAGAGGATGAGTTAGGGTTGCCCCTTACTAAATCTGTGGTGAGAAAGTCAGGCTCTGCAAGAGTCCTTTGAGGAGTGTTGATAACTTCTTCGCTGCTCTCACCCACTACATCGCAGGTTGGTCTCTTGGGAAAGTGGGTAACTCTTTGTTTTCTCTGTTCCACTGGCTCAGGCTTGGTAGGCTCACTGGCCTCTTTTTCCTGTTTTTTTCTGCCTCCTGCAGATCAGCTTCTTCCTCTTCTACTATGGATCCTTCTTCATCCACTGTGGAAGATGGCGACACTTTTGACCCTCCAGGTTGACAGGGAGGGTAAGGGATCACATCTGGGGACAACAGCGTCTAACAGTCGCTATACCAGCTCTCAGTTGGTCCCTAAGATTAACAAACTTCCCGTGGACCCTGGCAACCAAGGACATGCAATGGGCAGTGTCAACGTTCTGAGGCTTCCCAGTCCTCAATGGATCACATGACAACTTGATCCGCAGATATCCATCACAAGGGTAATCTTCCATTTAAATACACTAGATATCTATATCTTCCAACTTTCCTTCAATTGCTTCAATCAAATCAGGCACTGCGGACAAAAGTTGCCAGGAGGTTTGATGGAAGCATTTGGAATGGCAGGTTTGTGTAAATAGACTTGTGCTTCCTTCCTCTTTCGACGTTGGGAATTCGTTTTCCGGTGACACCTTGAAGGCGCCTTGAAGGCTGGTAGGCATTTCTCACTGAAACTATCCACAGCCACCGCTGGCACCACCTATTCAGGCGCCCAGCCCCTTTTCAGGTGCCTGAATTATAGGAGTGGGGGGTGTTTTTGTAGTACCTGATTAGAGCCATAGGCTCTAATAGGGGTCAAAAAAAGTGACCTGGGAGCGCCATGATTAGTGCTTGCAGTTCACCTAGGTGTGTTAGAAAAGCGAATGAATATTTGCTTTCGTAACACTGAACTGCCTCTCCACCAATCAGGTGCTCGAGTCTGTTACCCGTCACCGGATTGGCTGAAACGACAGGCGCTGTGATTGGACGCCTATCAGGCATCCAATCATAGGAGAGGACGAGAGGAGAGGACGGGAGAAGAAGACATTGAGGACATGGATGGCACCGCTCGCCGCCTGCTGCCGTCACCCGATGCCCAACCGAGACAGGGTAAGTGCCGGGCAGACGGCGAGTGGGTGGGTGGGGTGCACAGTGGCAGCATTCAATGGTCACAGTGGCTGCATTCGATGGGCACAGTGGCAGCATTCGATGGGCACAGTGGCTTCATTCGAAGGCCACAGTAGCAGCATTCGGATGGCACAGTGGGAGCATTTGATGGGAACAGTGGCAGCATTTGAGGGCACAGTGGGAGCTTTTGTTGGCCCAGTAGCAGAATTTGATGGGCACAGTTGGAGCATTTGATGGCACAGTGGCAGCGTTTGATGGGCACAGTGGCTGCGTTGGATGGCACAGTGGCTGCGTTTGATGGGCACAGTGGCAGCATTTGATGGGCACAGTGGCTGTGTTTGATGGCACAGTTGCTGCCTTTGATGGGCACAGTGGTGGCAATTGATGAGCACAGTGGCTGCATTTTATGGGCACAGTAGCTGCATTTGATGGGTACAGTGGTGGCAATTGATGGGCACAGTGGCTGCGTTTGATGGCACAGTGGCTGCATTTGATGGGCACAGTGAAGCTGCAATTGATGGGTTTTTTTTCAGAATTTTTCAGTTTGTTTGCACCCTCCCAAAAATTTGGAGCACCAGCTGACACTGGTCACAAGGACAAAAATAAAAAACCCGATTTATGTTAACCTGCTAATCCCACACAACATATAAAACCTTTTTCTGCTGTGAGTCAAGGGATTTGGCTCAGCTGGAATTTAGCCGAAAATCTCCAGAGCATGTTGTCATGTGTTCAGGATTAGTAAGCATAAGACACAAAAAAAGGTGTATAGCGTTCCATGTAATGCCTAATGCTCTGACAACTATATATATTAAACTCATAGGGGAATCCAATAACGCTGCTGCACCACTTATCTGATGTTAACAACTGTCGTTAATGTATTGCTCCAAATTCATGTAGCATTTGTGACACTTTTGGTTCTGACAGCAACTAATGCAGCAAATTCAGATAGTTCCAAAATGTGCCGCTTTTACATTGTGTCGCATTGAATGCGCCCCTTTTACAGTGCATGCCAAATGTAAAAGTGGAGCTAATTAAGACCAACTGTCTTTTGGCATACCAAGAGAGAAACTGGCGTAGACAGATTTTGCTAAAGTGTCTCACGTGCATTCTAAAAGTTGTAAAGCCAAATTCATGTACAAGTTCTAGACAGTTATATGAATTTGGTGCAATGAAGGCTGAACTGCAGGCAGATATAGAAGATGCCAATCCATGCACTTCTGTATTAATTAAGGCTTCATTTACACCATTGGAGCACGTTTGCAGTTCCATGCTTTTCTACACATTGCTTGTAGTGGACTAGGTGACCTGAAGAAGAGGTTAATCCCTGAAACATGTAGTCCGCCTTCAGAGAGCTCTGGCTTTCTTATTCCCATCCACTCATCATAGCCCAGCCCTGCTGCCACTGGTCTTGGCTCCTGCTCTGCCCGGCATCTCCATATCGGCTTCTGAGTGCAGTCCCCACAGTGCCCCAGAGCATGATCCTCGTTCTGGCGACTCCCTCCGGACAGCAGTGATCAGCCCAGCGCAGTGCCCACAAGGTCCATATGGAGCTTTCATCCATCGGCCATCCGCATGCATCCAGGAGTTCCAGGACACGGAGGCAGACATCCATTCCACCAAGTACAGCTGTAGCCTCTACCCAAGATGTGTCTAGCAGTGTATTTATGTCATCCCCTTGCAAGGCTATGGATGCTGTTCTATGGGATTAGTTCAATAATATTTTTATCCTTCCAAACTTCTTTGTTATGTCGGATATATATGCAGGAACAGCACTTCCCCTATGTACTGTTTTGGGATATTACATGTAGATTAATGGAGGCTTCACCTCCCTCTTATTCTAAGACACAGACTGGAGGGGTGTGACACAGCCTGTGACTGGCATAAATCTGCTCACACCACGTTATTGCCAAAAAATAAAAAAAATTTGATTTCAAATACATATATATGTATGGCAATTTGAAGGGGTTTTAAACCCTCACGGTTTTTCATCTTAATGCATTCTATGTTGTCAATGAAATCCAGTGACATGGGAGCCGGGGGGCGGAGCCGAGTCCTGCTGTCTGTTTTAATGGACGCAGCAGCAGGACTGGGGAGCGTGCCCACATGAGTGTCCCCATAGTGAGTGGCTCTCCGTGGGGGCACTCGAGAAGAGGAGGAGCCATGAGCGCTGCGGGGGCACCCCAGAAAAGGAGGATCGGGGCCACTCTGTGCAAAACGCTTGCACAGAGGAGGTAAGTATGACATGTTTGTTATTTAAAAAAAAACAAATTTTTACATTCACTTTAAAACAGTTTATTAATATTAATTATTTATTTTTACTCTGTATTCCAAAGACAGGTTTTTAAATTATTTTGAACATGTGACCAACAGCAGAGGATCATAAGCTTATTTTGCTTATGTTTCCCTGCAGACAGGCTGGAAAAGATCTGGATCGTGTGACAGTTGTATATCGATTAGGAAAACTGTACTTAGATGTTTTTTTTTTGTTTTGGTTTTTATTAAAATAATTACAGGAACATCATCCACATACAGAAATGCAAGGGACAATGTAAATTAAACAGTTTGTGTTTGGTATCACTTTAACCATGAATGACTGCCCTAGAATTATTGTTCACACACCGCTCCACGCATATCAGGTATTGCTGCAAATGTCAATCGATGTTTACATAAACGTGCACCCATACCTCCAACTTTTTGAGATGGGAATGAGGGACACCTATCAGCAAATGTAGGCAGGCATAGGAAACACCCCTTGCCACACCCCCTTAAAGGAGAATTGTACAAAAAAACAAGATTGGTTAAACCCGCAAGTGCTTTTTTTACCACTACTATTCCTTTATATTGGCTTTTGGAATTTACAAATGCAGCAATTTAGAAATCAGATGAAAAGTTTAGTGCTGGAAAACACTTTTTTATAGATAAAAAGTGGATTTTATATACAGCTATATAGATCAGACCAAAATGAGGGACGAATGAAGAGCAAAGAGGGACAGAGGGACATTGCTCCAAATCTTGGACAGTCCCTTGAAATCAGGGACAGTTGGGAGTTATGATGCACCCCCTATGAGTTTGCATTTGCATGTGTGCGGATGTCAACAGTACTGCTTTTCATTTTTTTATTATTAATTTCATTTTATTATAATTACATTTTTGACACTTTTTCCTTTCATTTAATTTTATTGCTATCACAAGGGAACTAACAAGCACCATATATCATAGCTGTGGGATAGGGTTTCTATTTTTTTGGCCAATGTATATCTTTGGAATTGTTTCTTTAATATCTGCTCTATATAGGGGAGTGTCTCTGGATTTGCTGAGATAAGAAAGAACCTTTGTTCCCTTTAATTCCAAACGTTTCCAAGTACACGGCATGTTCAGCTTGTACCGGAATTGTGAGAGTTCTACTGCTGTCTGTGTATTCTACATATAACCATATTTAATATCTGTGTAATGTATAGGAGAGTACATAGTGGTGAGTGTAACTACAGAGCCTCTTTGCTGCAAGAACTCTAGACCTCCCCAGCTTGTAGGTGGAGTTGTTGTAAGTACACCCTATAATGGCACTGTGGATGATGTGTGTACTCCTGGGTGTACCTCTGCTGCTGCTGTATTTGATTCTACGGTTTTATTATGGATGGGGTAGTCTGTTTCGGGAAGACTTTGTTCAGCCACCCAAGCCACTTGTCCATGACGAGAGGAGCCGAAACAAAGTACTTAAACAAGGTATGTGTGTGTGACCACTTTATTATTTAATTTAATGCAATGATAGTCTTTCCACAGTCTCTTGTGGATTGAAACCTCTGAATTGCAGGTACAAGGAGGTAGGAGCTCAGCTCACTAACATTCACCCATAAGTGACAAAATAATGTTGGGTGAATTGAGCCTGTAATGGTAAAACAAGTGGAGTATGTAGCATACAGAGCAGCACACACAATAGAGAGGTGTGGAGTATATTACATACAGCAGGGTATATAGGGTGGAGTGGTATGGAGTATATCAAATATAACAAAGTGTGTAGAGCAGCCATTCTCAACCAGGGTTCCGTGTAACCCTGAGGTTCCTCCAGAGGTTCCTAGGGGTTCCTTGAGGTGTGGCTGATGGACCACCTATTTGATGATGCCTACAGACTTCAAGGTTCAGCACCACTTAGCAAAGCCAGCAGCATGACACCAAATATCTTTTTAGCTGTCTTTAAGGGTGGCATTCTGAGCACCACTTGAAGGGGGACATTTTTCCTATTGACCACTTATATAGGGAGCATTGTTCCTATTGAGCCCTGATGATTTGGTTTTAGTAAGGGTTCCTTGAGACATGAAAATTATTTTTAGGGTTCCTCTAGGGTTAAAATGTTGAGAAAGCCTGGTGTAGAGTGTAGTCGTGTGGAGTATATTACTGTACATACTGTAGATTGTAGAGTAGAGTAATTAGGAGATTATGGGGCCCCCAGGCAATAGGAGATTATGGGGACCCCAAGCAATAGATTATGGGGCCACACAGTATACACAGACATACAGTATACACACCAACACACAATATACACACATAGTATACACACATACACACACACTGAAAAGGTACTAGAGAGGCAGGGCAGCTATAATCTTGGGATTTTAAAAAAAACACAGATTTTGACATACTGTCCCTGGTTTTATTGAGGCTGGCAACCCTGATGGCGCCCCTTAGTGGCATGGGGCCCTCAGGCAGTGCCCGAGAGCCCGAATGGTCAGTCCGCCCCTGACAGTGTGTAGTGTGGAATGTTGTACAGCTAGTGTTGTTACTTTTCCTTCAAGCCAAACCCAAACAGTTTAGCACAGCAAAATGTTTATTTTTATTTTTATTACACACTATAGGATTGTAACAGATCTGGGACACCTTTGGGCACTCCAAATAGAATAGTAATGCGGTGTGCATAGTACCCCCTCACCCTCTTATAAGGCCCTATTCCGAGCCACATTCCTGTTTGAATAATGTGTCTGGGTTTCAGGTTGACTGAAACCTGGACACATGATTCAAAACCCGGAGTGTCCAGGTAAATCCCAGACAGGTGGCAACCCTATGTATAGCACAGAGTGTACAGTGGAGCTGCGAACAACATCAAAGTGACAATTTCAAGGTGCACCTAGTAGTCCTTGAAGCATAGCAGAACAATGTAAGTTATTAGTATAATTTACAAATTTGATCATCTCATTTCTCTGCATTACAAATCAACATTTTCATAATTTAGAGCAAGCCAAGGTTATTGTTAAAGTGTTTATTTTTCTCAAATATAGTCTATTTCTATATTTAATACACTTGAAATAAGTAATGTCTGTATACGAGGAATGTTGTATTGTAGGTCTACTGGCCCTTTGATAGGTCTGATTGCTTGTCTAGTGCAGGTTTCTCTCGGGACAAGATCCCCCCAAACCTGGATGCATTGGTTATCGGCAGTGGAGTCGGAGGCCTGACAGCAGCTACTGCCCTTGCTAAGGCTGGTAAAAAGGTTCTTGTACTGGAGCAGCATGACCAGGCTGGAGGAAGTTGTCACACTTTCCAAGAACATGGATTTGAGTTTGATGTGGGTGAGTGTGTGTTCTATGCTTATATAAAGGTGGGTGGACTGTGGTCCTTTTTAAAAAAAAGCTGAAGATGTTGTGGTACTAGTTACATACAGTATATATGCCGTATATGTATAGCGATATTTGACCAGTCTAGATGCTTGGTGCCTGTAGTGTGTGATGTGACCAGTAAAAGGTCAGATACAATTATACAAACAGTTCCACAAACTGGGAAGAGGTCGCTTGGCCTTTAGTCTAGTGCTAATGTCCATATTCAATTGATTGGGTGACTAGGTATGGTCTTAGAATATTTATTTGGGTTTTCCAACTGATCAGATATGCTGACCTGCCCGTTACCTTATTTTGGAAATGGCCCAAATGAAACTTTCAGTGCCACTCTAAGCTGAGATAAAGATCTGCCTGCAGGTTACAATGAAGATAGCTGGCGTCAGTGCACTTATCAGAGGTGTCAGCCCTTGTACACACGGTCGGAGATTCCGACAGAATGTGTCCTATCGGACCGTTTTGTCGGATATTCCGACTGTGTGTGGTCTGCATCGGACTGTTTCCGTCAGAATATCCGACGGACCAACTTTCCGACAAAATGATCGGACATACTCTGATCATGTGTAGCCTACTCCGACGGACAAAGTGCCACGCATGCTCAGATCAAATTCATAGACCAAAGCTATTGGCTACTAGCCTGAACGTAGTCCCATCGTAACGAAATAACATCATCACGTTATGTACAATCGGATTTTCCGACAACTTAGTCTGACCGTGTGTATGCAACATCACTTCCGGACCTCTTCCGGAATCAATCCGTCGGAATTACTCCGGCGGATTTGGTTGTCGGAATCTCCGACCGTGTGTACAAGGGCTCAGAGCATCAAAGAGAAGAAAGGGCGAAGCTCACCAACCAAGTGCATTAAAATGTAGATGGATTTGGCCCCAGCCAGTGTCACTCCAGCCACGTCCCCCTGACAAAATTTCCCCTGCTCATTATGGCTGGGTCACAGAGGTCTGTAAAAAAATCGAAAAAATCAAGTGAGATATTATCACACAAATTAAATAGGTGAACAGGTATGTGGCGCGTAAATTAAATATATAATAAATAAATTATATAAGCAAGTGAGTCCAAAAGCCACAAAACGTGACACAATAGTGAAAGTTTGAATATTGTGTCACCAACTTCCTACACCTTGTGCGACTACCACCAAAAAAATAGGATGTGCCCCTACCAAAGGGCATTGACCACCTATTACGGGGGGTCAACATATGGCTTGTATGTCTGGAAAACTCCAAGTCTGGAATGAGGTCCACTCAACAGAAACTTCAAGCCACCACCGGAGAAGACATCAGGTTTCTTTTACTCCAACCGTGACATCAGGTCATATACCCCAAATGAGAGACAAACGCTACAATAGTGTAAAACCGTTTTTACCAGGATTCAATGAAGGTACTGCACTAGTGCACTTACATGAAAAGATAATTAAAACAGCATGTACTGGACACAGTGGTTTTAGAGGTAAATTCTCCAAACGCAATGACAGGAAATGACGCTATTGCTTGACCGGTTTCGTCGCTAATCAGACTTCTTCCGGAGCAAGTCTGATTAGCGATAAAAACGGTAGCTTATAGACGTGGATTTTTCCAGACGTACAAGCCCCCCCCATAATAGGTGGTCAACGCTCTTTGATAAGGGCACATCCTATTTTTGTTGGTGGTGGTCATGCAAGTTGGAGGAAGTTGGTGACACAACATTCAAACTTTCACTATTGTGTCACAATTGTGACTCTTGGACTCACTTGTTTATATCATTTATTTACTGTTTATTTCATTTAAGTGCAACATACCTGTTCACTACAGAGGTCTGTGACCCAACCCCGGTGAGCTTGGCCAGGGGGACATGACTGGAGTGACGCTGGTTGAGGCCACATTTATCTACATATTAATGCATTGATGAGCGGCGCCCTTTCTTCTCTTTGATATTAGAAAGGGCATTACATTTTTGGAGAGGGCAGGTAAGATTGTAGAGCTTCAGAAAAATGGTTAGCCAAATTTTGGGAACTTAATGTGTATGTCGGGGCAAAATATTTCCCCATATTTAGCCCTTTATTCTGGTCAGAATTCCAATCAGCCCAAAATGTCCTGTTTCACAGTGCCTGTTCTACGATGAAATACTAACCAGGGTTGTCAGCCCTTCTTACTGGAATACAGGACTCTGAATATCCCTAAAAATAAAAGTTTTGACTGTAGTTTGGCTTTAATATAATAGTGGGTAACTGTGGTCACCTGTAGCTCCATGCCTTCTTTGGGATTGGAGGACTTGTCCCAGGATGCCATCCTCCTGTATCTGACATGTGAGTCCTTATGAGCTTATGAGATGCTTTATTTATTTATTTTTGTACTGATTTTTGGTACAATCAAAACTTTTGTTAAAGTATATGATAGACGTGTAACTTTATAAGAGTCGGCTGTACAGTAATTCTAGAATTGTCTGTTTTGGACCAGGACTGCACTATGTGGGGCAGATGCATGAAGGAGGAATGCTACGGGTGATCATGGATCAGTTAACAGAAGGACAACTTCAATGGAACCTCTTAGGACCTCAGTATGACTCTATTAAGATAGGCCATAAGGTCTATCGACTATATGCAGGAAAATCTGAATTCCCCGACACCCTGAAGAAGCAGTTCCCTGGAGAGGAGGAAGCTATTGAGAAGTTTGTTGCCTCGATGAAGGTAAGAGATTAGAACAATGTCAGCTCTTCTATGCATGTAATAACCAGAATATGTCTTTATATCAGCTTCCGCTAATACTCAGACTGAGAGAGGGCCCTGAGAGTGAACTTGAGGACAGCAGGGAGAGCATGGGGAAGACATTGTTAGTGTATTACAGCTTGTCCAATCAGCAGGTGGCGACATTGGTGGGGTTGACCAAGCTGCATTGCTTCTGCAGTGTAGGTTTAGGATTTGGCTGTGATGGTTGGCAGGGGTGCCTGGATCTTATGGCTTACAAATCTTTTGACAGGTTCAACAGTTTCAACTGTATAGTTAGCTGTTTACCTGGATATTATCTTTAAAGCCGCGTACACGCGGGCGGACTGTCTGGCCAACTTAGTCCGTCAGACAATCCGACGGACAGTCCGTCCTACTTTTGAATGAACGGACTTGACCACACACGGATGCAAAACAGTCCGTCGAAAGTTTGCGCGATGACATGTACAGCACGTACGACGGGACTAGAAATAGGAAGTCCAATACACAGCAATGCAACCTTTCGCCGTGTAAATCCTTTCTGAGCATGCGCCATACTTAGTCCGTCCAACTAGCCTACTGACGAGCGGACTGTCCGCTGAAACCAAAGTCTGACGGACAGTATTACGGAAATTCCGAAATACTTAGTCCACCAGACTGCACACTGAAAAAGTCCGCTGAAGCCCACACACGAGCGGACTGTCCGCTGAAATGTGTTTCGGCGGACTAAGTTGGCCAGACAGTCCGCCCGTGTGTACGCGGCTTAAAACCTTGAAAAAGTATTCATAAGCCTGGAAATTTTCCAAGATTTGCATGTTGCAACCAAAAACATTAATGTATTTTATTGGGATTTTATGTGATAGACCAACACAAAGTGGCACATAATTGTGAAGTGGAAGGAAAATGATAAATGGTTTTCAATTTTTGTTTTAAATTTGTGAAAAGTGTGGTGTGCATTTGTATTCAGCCCCCCGAGTCAATACTTTTTAGAAACACCTTTTGCTACGATTACAGCTGCAAGTCTGCACACCACACTTTTCAGATATTTATTTGTAAAAAAAAAATTGAAAATCATGTATTATTTTCCATCCACTTCACAGTTATGTGCCATTTTATGTTGATCTATCACATAAAATCCCAATAAAATACATTTACGTTTTTGGTTGTAACATAACAAAATGTGGAAAATTTCAAGGGGTAGGAATACTTTTTAAAGGCACTGTAATTACAAACATTTGGTAGGTAGAACAATTAATGTATATGCATTTACGTGTTCATCCGCATGCCAGAAATCCGATTGTTTTTAAATGGTGCACGAAAGGAGAACTGTCTGTCTTAGGCCGTGTACACATGGGCGGACTGTATGGCCTACTTAGTCCGTCATACAATCCGACGGACAGTCCGTCATACTTTCGAATGAACGGACTTGACCACACATGGATAGCCAAACAGTCCGACGAAAGCTTGCGCGATGACGTGTACAGCACGTACGACGGGACTAGAAATAGGAAGTCCTATACACAGCAATGCACCCTTCCGCCGTGTAAATCCTTTCTGAGCATGCGCCATTCTTAGTCCGTAGAACTAGCCTACTCACGAGCGGATTGTCAGCTGAAACCAAAGTATGACGGACAGAATTTCGAAAAATCTGAAATACTTAGTACGCCAGACTGCACGCTGAAAAAGTCCGCTGAAGCCCACACACGAGCGGACTGTCCGCTGAAATGTGTTTCGACGGACTAAGTAGGCCATACAGTCCGCCCGTGTGTACGCGGCTTTACAGTGGTAGCCCAATGAAGGTTCAAAAGTGAAGATTATGAGTTGTGACAATAGATTTTTTTTGTATTAGACTCTGATAAATTAGGATTTTGTGACAGTGTAATGATGACAGTAAGCCACTGCCAAAGTGATAACAATTGTGTCATGTTTCTGTTGGTAGACCGCAGTTCGCCATGTGCCCTTGGTGGCAGTGTTGAAGATGATGCCTCAGTGGCTTGCCTTGCTTCTGGTGAAATCTGGTCTCCTCCACTGGTTTTCACCAGTATTTTGGCTTGCAGAATCCAGTCATCAGGAGGTGATCAGCAGGCTGACCAGTAACAAGGATCTGCAGACTATCTTCAGCTATCTCTTCTATGGTGAGTGATGGTGGCAATATATTTATCCGTAAGACCCCATGCATGATCAATAGGGCTGTTACTGATTAAAATTTTTGTGTTCAATTAATCGTTTTTTTTTTTTTTTGATCGATTAATCGACTAATTTCGATGAATTATAATGCACATACAGATCCCTACTTTTAGCTGATCTCCTTGCATTGTAACTCTGCATTAGTCAGTGGTAAATGTGGTATACACTTTTTTTTTTTGTCTTTCCCCTATGTATGTTCTCGAGTATGTCCTGTCCTATGTTTGAATAAATAAAATAATTGAACAAATGTGGTATACACTATATACAATCACCCGACACTAGTTCGTTTCCACAATTCATGACTTAACTTCACAGTTCACACAAATGCATTTTAAATTCAAACTGTAGCACTGACGTAAGTAGTTTTCTTTCCACAGTAGCGCGACAATCCCTCCACCTCCGGTTTAACTAATCGCTCTCACCTTATGGCATGGACCCCTGTGCAAACAGGTGGTCATGCAAGCGGGTATCAAAAGGGTTAACAGGGACCATAAACTTCTCTCACGTCTTCTTAGATCTCAGCAAGGACGCCAGGTCATGGGTAGAAAGAAAAGATCTAAGTGCTCACCGCTTAAGTATAAGATTACATTTTTGTGTTCAAACACAAACTACTCACATAAAGATGAGAAAAACACAGCATGTAAAGCCGACAATCGTGTTAGTTCTGTAGGGGAGCAGCGGGTGGCGTCATGCGTAGCTCCTCCCCTGTACGCGTTACGTTCAATCAGAACTTTGACATCACCGGACTCCTCCCCCCTTCCCTTCGTTAGCAGACGGAGGCACTTGGGGAAGGGGGGAGAAGTCCAGTGACGTCACGGACATCTCTGACAGAACTCCCTGAAGACCCGGAAGCCGGCGGAGAGGTGAGTACTGATCAAAAGAATTTTGATCGATCAAAAAAATGAATCGATTAATCGAGGAATTCATCTTTAATTTCCACAGCCCTAATGATCAAGAAAACCAAACAATGCAAACAATCTTTACATTTATTGCAATCGTGAAGCAATTATTCAGCCTTGAAGGTATTAAAGAATATTTAAAAAATCCAGATGAATGTTCTCTACATTAAAGGTATTACGGTATATTCATGTCTTTGACAGCCCCTGTTCCATACTTCTGCTCCATTGATGCAGCCTCCTGTTAGACTTTCCAACATTCAATAATTCTGGGAGTGTCGGTGTCTGTGACCCCTGCCATGAGCTGTGGTAACATCCTTTGGCTCCTATGTCTATCCTGTAAATCCACAAAAAGGATTTATTCTTCATTCCATTGTACCACCTATTGACCCTCCAAGGGCATGTGAGTGACCCCCAGTGGCAGGGTGAACTACCATTAACCCCAGGCCTGAGTACATGGATAGTAATAGAGGATCAAAATGCATTAGGTACCAGTCACATTACTATCCTTTTAAATATTTGTTTGCTCCGAACACATGAGAAGTTTGGGGCTGCAAATACCCACACTTACAGATGCAACACTTGCAAAGGGCCTTCACATGGAACACCACACTCCAGCTGGCTTGCAGACTTCTCCATGCAGCCTGCTAGGCCTCTGTGCATCCTGCCAAGTGAGTCACTTGGTTCCTGTGAGAAATCTGTAGGCAGGTAGCCTACTGTATGTATAGTTAGCACCCAGCTGCCCAGGTTTGGAGGGAAGGAGTTAATGCTTGTGCCGCCTTTCCTTGGTGTTCACGGGTTTTCCTGGTCACTGGGTACGGAGCAAGAAAGGTTTAGTGGATAAAGCATAAAGTCTGCACTATGTGTTCAGCAGGACCCCATTCTGTTACTGGGAGTGAGGTAACAGAGATACATACGCTGACTGGTGGAGTGGGCATAGACTCTGCATGTCCCTCCTAATGAAACATGTATACCTGTGTGTGTAGGAGAAGGCAAAACATCTTTGGAGGATCTCCACATATAATACCACACACAAGTGGCTCATCTTTGAGTTAAAGGAACTGCCTTAATATTTGGCCCTCACTTGGTCCGAGCATTGCTGAGCATGCTTTCGGGCAAGGTGTTACCCCTGTTCTAGGATGAATTAGCCCGTTCATCGCCTGGTGTAGCCCAGAGAACCCACCTCGGGTAGGCTTCCTATGTGACCCACATTTGGCACCCAACGAGTTAATGTGGAACATGGAGTAAGTACCACCCGCCTGCCCTACAAACCAGCCTCTTCCTCACTCCTGGCTCCACCAGGGACCTCCTCCTGGTTCTCAGTCCTGGTTCAGACTCCCCTTTGACCAGGCAGGACAGTTTTAAAAGATCACTTCTGGCCCCAATGAAGCTCTTAGTACAAAGCACATGCTAGGCCCCATAAAGGCTACAGATCAAACAGGGCAGACTACAGTCTGTACACCTCCCCAGGCCAAAGCCTGGGGGGAAGAGAGTCTCAAAAAGTTTGCACAAAATATTTATACTACACCCCTGAATGCATCATTGATAATATCCCTCCTAGTGGATGGCCAGAGGGAAGATTCTCTAGTAGGGGTCTCTGTTGTCTTAAATGTTTCTCCCTGCCTGTCAATGCAGCTCAGAATACATTTACAGCACTGCTCTGTAAGGTATTCCCATGTGCATGCCTGGCCATTCAACCAATTGAACATGGCAAACCCAGCAGGAAGACCGGGCGAAGATGGAAGTGCATGGGACCAGCTGGAGCACTGATACTGCAATTCTGGAGGGCTTCATCGGACAGGTAAGTCTGCCACATTGTGTTAATATGTGGTGATTACTAGCACATTATGGCGTAAACCTCCTGGGGGTCCATGAAAAAGAATTAGCAGAATTTAATTTCACTTTTAGAAAATATTCCTTAATTCACAGTGCTTTGTGCTTTAGAAGAAGGGCCAGTCAGTTCCTTCTAGTCCATCTTACCCTAAACTGAGTAGCTATTTTAGCCCTACGTGTTGATTACCTTATCATAATGAGTTTACTGATGTTCAGATTACAAGACTGATAAACCAATTAGTGAAGATAAGAAATGACACTTTGTTCCTTCAATCCAAGGGACAGTTTACTGATATTCTGATTACTTGCCTGATAAACCAATTAATGCTCACACTGGAAAGAGATACATCACCTTCATGCCAAAGTACAGGGGTTTGGGGTGTGGTGCTATCTACAATGTAACAACTTATGCAGGAAGCATGCTAAAGTCAATGTTACAAAATGTCACCATACTAAAATAAAAATTGATATTTACTTGAAGATACACAAAAACCCAAAGTAAATTCAGTCTGGAACAAATGCGCTTTACAAGAGTACTTTCTCAAATACAATGCACTGTAGCCTTTGGAACAATAACACAGAAGGATAGTCCCCTTGGGCCAAGCAGAAGACTTGAAATGATTAACATACAGCCCAGCATACAAAGTGCAAGGGTCAGCAGTATTTTACATACAGATTTCAGGTCTTAGCCCTTGTACACACGGTCGGACATTCCGACAACCAAAGCCGTCGGACAACATCCGACGGATTTTGTCAGACGGATTTTGTCCAAAACTGTTGCATACACACGGTCGGACAAAGTTCTTGGAAAATCCGATCGTTCAGAACGTGATGACGTTATTTCGTTATGACGGGACTACATTCAGGCTAGTAGCCAATAGCTTTGGTCTAGGAATTTGATCTGAGCATGCGTGGCACTTTGTCCGATCAGAATTCTCTACACATGATCGGACAAGGTCCGATCGGATCATGTTGTCGGAAAGTTTTATAGCCAAGCTGGAAAACTTGGTCCGTCGGATATTCCAACGAAAACAGTCCGATGGAGCCCACACATGGTCGGATTATCCGACAACACGGTCCAATCGGACATTTTCCGTCGGAATGTCCGACCGTGTGGACAAAGGGCTTAGCGTATGCAACATACAGAGTGCAGAGGTCAGTAATATGTAATGTACAAAGTGCAGGGGTAAGGAGTATGTAAGGTTAAAGAGTGCAGCGCTCAAGAATGTTATATATAGAGGATGTTGTGGTTAAGACTATGCAATACGCACCATGCAGGTGTCAGGGGTATGAAACACATAGGGTTTGATTTACTAAAGGTAAATAGGCTGTGCACTCTGCAGTTGCACTTATTTTCCCCAGATTTTGACGATTGTGGTGAAACTTTGCTATTTTCCATCATGCAATCATGTGCAAGCAAAAATGCTGTTTTTTATTTTTCTTGTACCCAAAAAAGTGAAGCTTTTCCACATTCACTAAGCTTTGGGGAAAAGAAGTGCACCTGCACTTGCAAAGTGCACAGGCTCCTTGCCTTTAGTAAATCCACCCCATAGCTCAGGAGTATGCAAACTACAGGGCATAGGCATGCACACAGGGTGTGCCGGGTGTGCCTAATCACCCTGTGTGGAACCAATTCCCCTGATTCCTGGTGCCCTTGTCTCCTCCCTGCAGTGCTACCAGCTTCCCTCCTTTCCCTCCGGCTGCCGCAGGGGTTGTTTTTAGGATTGAGAGCAGGTGATGGGGGCCAGTAAATATTTCATGTACCAGCGCCTTCCTTTTCTGAATGAACACAATGAGTAATATGTACTGCACCTGTGTTCATTCTTAATTGAAGCATAGTAAACTCTTCTGCTCAGCACAGAACACTTCCCATTCCTTCACTGTCCAGTGCAGCTGAGGCTACAGAGAAAGTGACTTGAGAAGCTCTGTCTTGATATTTCACCAAAGCCCCCCAATGGGACTCCTAAAAAAAATTAAACAAATAATAATAAAAAAATATAAAAATGTATTTAAAAAAACAAAACTGTAAATAAAAAATGACTGACATCGTCCACTGCCCTACTGATACCAATCTCTGCTCTACTGACACCTTCCATTACTCTGTTGATATACACGCATGTGTGTTTGTGCTCTGGGGTGCACACCTTAATGCAATAGTCTATTGCATTAGGGTGTGCACACCAAAGGATCTTGCTGCATGTTGATGAAGACAAGGCCTTCTCCCCACAAACCTGGTTCCGTATTTGCGGACGATTCTAAGCTAAGCAGGATGTGGAAACCTTGCAAGAAGATCTGAACAAATTAATGTGGTGGGTAACTACATGGCAAATGAGGTTTGATGTGAAAAAAATTAAAATAATGCATTTGGGTGGCAAAAATATGAATGCAATCTATACACTGGGGGGGGGTTAACCTCTGGGGGAATCTAGGATGGAAAATGACCTGGGGGTCCTAGTAGATGATGGGCTCAGCAATGGCATGCAATGCCAAGCTGTTGCTAACAAAGCAAACAGAATATAGAATATTGGCATGCATTAAAAAGGGGATCAACTCTGTCCAGTTCTGGGCACCAGTCCTCAGGAAGGATGTACTGGAAATGGAGCGAGTACAAAGAAGGGCAACAAAGACAATAAAGGGTCTGGAGGACAGTAGTTATAAAGAAAGGTTGCGAGCACTAAACTTATTCTCTCTGGAGAAGAGACGCTTGAGAGGGGATACGATTTCAATGTACAAATACCATACTGGTGACCCCACAATAGGGATAAAACTTTTTTGCGGAAGGGAGTTTAATAAGACTCGTGGCCACTCACTAAAATTAGAAGAAAAGAGGTTTAACCTTAAACTACATAGAGGGTTCTTTACTGTAAAAGGTGGTGGTCTCAGTGGGGAGCATCGATAGTTTCAAAAACTATTAGATAAGCACCTGAACAACTGCAAAATACAGGGATATACAATGTAATACTGACATATAATCACACACATAGGTTGGACTTGATGGACTTGTGTCTTTTTTCAACCTCACCTATGTGACTATGTCAACACATATTGCAATGCACTTTGTATTGAATGTCAATGCTTTAGCTTCAAGTCAAGTGGATCAAGTGGGGAAGGGTTGGAATTAAGTTTTTATTTCTGCCTGTGCCACCACTAGAGAAATTCTCTGGTTCTCCTTTCAGTCCATATATAAAACATTTTTTGTTACAGGTGTGCCTCCAAATGACTCCAGTTTCATGATTAATGCCCTCCTGATCCATCATTACAAAAGAGGCGCTTGGTACCCGCGGGGAGGGAGCAGCGAAATCGCCTTTCATATGATTCCCGTTATTGAGCGTGCCGGAGGAAGAGTGCTTGTACGGGCCTCAGTCTCACGGATCCTGCTGACCAATGGCAGAGCTACAGGTGAATGGAATGGGAAAGCCAAATAAAAAAGAATGGCAGGTGGTGGGAATCCATTTTTGTAACAGTTGCCAATGTCACATTATTAAAGTGGACCTTTCAGCACCTTAACAATTGTGCATTAAAACATTCCTAACATGTCACAATATACAGCTGCAGTATATATTTTTGTAGCACTACCCCTGTACGAGTAACTGAAGTCAGGGTTCCCCACTGATGCCAGTCACACAGCATTTTCTTCTTTCATCCAGACACATAAATCAGTCATTTGGCTTGTTTTTATTTTATTAGGGGATGATAACTTGGATGGGCTAAGAGGTTAGGGATGCCCAACTTAAAAATGTCCATATAACAGAACCAGGGACAACTTTCTCTCTGTTTACAGATTCCTCTTCTTACTTTCTCCTGCACAAACTTGGTTCCCTTTGTATGCACAAACTTGGATCCCTTTGTACAGAACTGCTGGCTCACTCAGCAACAGCCCATTACAGGCAGGAACTCTCAGTCCCTTTGTGATGTAGCACAAATGGAGTGAACAGCATCTTGCACCACCTTCTGCCTCTCTGTAGACACTGCCTGCAGAAAATATCAGCCCACCTGGCTCCTTCCTCTTCCCAGTCCTGACTGAAAGACACATGGAGGCTCCCCAGGGCAAGCTTAGATGAAGACTTGGAACACCGCTGTCTTCAAGAGAGCACTACTACAGCTGGCAGTCTCTCCCTTTGTCTGTCCCTGCACCGTGCTGATCTACTCACTGTCTCTCCTTGCTCTCTCTGCTGCCTCTCCAGTTAGGGTTCCTTCAACTGCCTCCTGTGATGGCATCATCCTGGCACTGTTTTTTAGAGCCGAGCCAGCAGTCAGCTCTTTTTTAAAAGCAATCCTACTGGCTAACTAGATGCTGGATTGCTTTTTACAAGCAGTGGGAGGGGACGTCCCCCTCCCACTGTCTTCCATGACTTTACTGGGATATTCCATCCCACAGGGAGTCCCGATCAACTAGCAGGCGCTTTTGCCAGCTGATCAGAGAACCAACCAAACACCAGGTCAGTTTTGTTTGACTCTTGGCTATGGTAACCCCAAATCAATGACCTGACATCATTTCAGTTTTACCCGCATGTCAACGGCGCCATTTTCAAAAATCGAAAGGATTCAAACACACAGATCTAATGCTTTTAGGGCAGAGGAGGGATTTGGGGTCTTATAGACCCCAGATCTCTCCATAAAGCGTACCTGTCACATGCCTATTGCTGTCACAAAGGATGTTTACATCCCTTGTGACAGCAATAAAAGTGATAAAAAAAATTTAAGTGACAGTGTAAAAATAAAAGTAAATAAATAAATCATTTTAAAAAAAATGGCCCCCTGTGCTCAAGCGCAAAGGCGGACACATGCATTGGTCCCGCACGCATGCAAACAGCGATCATTACACACATGTGAGGTATCGTCATGAACTTCAGATCATGGGCAGTAATTCTAACACCAGACCTGCTGTGTAAATCTAAAGTGGTAACTTGTAAAGGCTTATAAATCAATTGATGTTGTTTGTCGCTGTTTCACTGGCGTGCACAATTTTTAAAGTGTGACATGTTTGGTGTCTATTTACTCGGCAAAACGTCATCTTTTATATTTTACCAAAAAATTGGGTTATCTATTGTTTTTTGTGCATTAAAATGCAAAAAAGTACCGTATATGGTTTTCCAAAAAAAAGTTGAGTTTGAAAAACCGCTGCGCAAATACAGTGTCACATAAAGAATTGCAAATTTTATTCTCTAAGGCCTTTGCTTTAAAAAAATATATAACGTTTGGGGGTTCTAACTAATTTTGTAGTAAAAAATACTGTTTTGGAAACAAAGTGCCAGAAAAGGCCTGGTCTTCAAGTGGCTAGTCTAGTTACTTAGCCCAGGCTGAGATGATGCTATCAGTTTGCTGCATACCAGTGATCAATCAGACTGTGCATTGTAACCCTATTGCAAGTTGAAATGTAAGAGGGGGTGATCTGTGTCATACATTTGTAAGCACAGACAAGAACTACACAGGCATAAGGTTTTTACATGGCCTCATCATCCCTGAGTCACCATCTCAGTCCAGGAATTAGATGGTGACCCTTGATGGTGCCAAAGGTGGATCCATCCTTCTGAAAGAAAAGCAGATGAAGTTTTTGTACTGTGGTTTCTGTGAAGGGTAAATAATAATAGCTGGAAATTTTAGCTGTAGCAATTATCCAACTTTCTTGTTTCCTCATTAGGTGTGGCTATACAGAGAAAAGAGGGAGAGGTATGCATTAATGCACCAATCATCATATCAGATGCTGGCATCTTCAACACTTACAATCAACTCCTGCCACCAGAGATAAAAGCAGTACCGGGTAATGGAGGCCAAAAACATTTCTAAAACCATTCCATGTTCCTCTCTTCTTTCCATAACCGTGGTCTCCTCTGTCTTCCTGCACTAGAAGTGGCCTCACTCCTCTCCAGGCTCCAGCATGGAATGGGCTGCTTTTTAGCATTCGTTGGTCTTCGCGGGACAAGTGAAGAACTTGGGTTGAAATCCACCAATCTCTGGATCTACCCCGAGAACGATCTCAATGGCTTGTGAGTCTTACACAAAAGGTGTCCCCTTTTAGCTAAGCATGCAAATGTCATCCAGAGAATTCAGAAACAACTTCATTTCATGGATTTTTTTTAATGAATATCTAAACCAGTGATTCTCAACCAGTGTTCCGTGGAACCCTAGGGTTCCTTCAAAGGTTGCTAGGGGTTCCTTCAGCATTGGGCAATTTCTGCCTCTCAGATAAGTTCCCACTGACCCCATTGATCTTTTTAGCTATCTGTAAGGAGGTAATTCTTCCCAATGACCACAAGTGTAAGGCCCATTCTTCCCATTGACCATCACACTAATGTATCATGAGTTGTAGACTTCTAATTTTTAGCAGGGGTTCCCCGAGACCGGAGATCTATTTGAAGGGTTCCTCTGTGTTGAAAAGGTTGAGAAAGGCTGATCTAAACTCAAGAACGAAAATATAATATAATGCAGCTTATCAGTCCTTAGATGAGATGGCTGCACTCATTTCTTTTTTGAGACTTCCTGTCTCTTAGCAGGCACACTCACTTCTCCACTGTATCTGTTGAGAAAACCATGGATGCCAGTGCCACCCAGGTGGTCCCTCTGCTGCCTAACAAAACGCCCAGTCACTCTACTCCACACTGCTTACATACCCTGGATAAAAGGCAGGAGAAGGTTGCCAGTTAACCCATGCTGAGAACCCAACATAAAGGACATCCCGCTATATTATTAAAATATCAAACAAGGATGGTGTAAGCCCTTCATAGTGAGCACAGCAGGTGTGCACAGATCTCACAAGCATGGTCCTTAAGAGAAACAGATGGTTTAAGCCCTTGTACACACGGTCGGACATTCTGCCAACCAAATTCGTTGGATTTTGTCCGACGGATTTTGTCCGACGGATTGTGTCCGAAACTGTTGCATACACACGGTCGGACCAAGTTGTCGGAAAATCCGATCGTTCGGAACGTGATGAGGTTATTTCGTTACGACGGGACTACGTTCAGGCTAGTAGCCAATAGCTTTGGTGTAGGAATTTGATCTGAGCATGCGTGGCACTTTGTCCGATCAAAATTCTCTACACATGATCGGAGTATGTCCTATCGGACCAGTTTGTCGGAAAATATTTCTAACAAGTTGGAAAATTGGGTCCGACGGATATTCTGACGGAAACAGTCCGATGCATACCACACACAGTCAGATTATCCGACAACACGGTCCGATAGGACACATTCCGATGGATTCTCCGACCGTGTGTACAAGGGCTAAGACAAGGTAAGAGGTTCACACTTACAGATTTAAGGCTTCATGCAGACTAGCATTTTTTTAAGCTCCTAGAAGCTGCTTTTGAGCTTATAAAAAAATGCTAGTGTGCATGGAACCTTATAGTGAGTTTTTTAGTGTGATTTCAAGGATCACGTCCAGTGTGAGTTGATGCAGGTTCAGATGCAATTCCAATGCGTTTTGCATCGGATTTGGATGCAGCTCCAAATTGCATTAATTCTCTCTTTCTGTCTCTCTCCAGAAAACACCACAAACTTGTACAAATCACACTGGAATCACATTATCTTTGAATTGCTATGCATTTTTGCATGCAATTCAATTTCACTATATGGAGTACTAGATTGCATCACACCGCACCAAACCTGCACAGGACCCTGTTTCAAAATAGCATCACATTCAGACTGCATATATGTGCACAGCCTCCATCATGTTATTTCACTTGTCATGGGATTCCATGCATTCTGGAATGCATTCAAAATCACATCAGTGTGAACCAGGGCTAATTCTTCAATAGGGATGAGCTCAGGTGTGTTGGGATCCTAGTCTGAATCCACCAGGAAGCTGTCACCCGTACTGGGCCCATTATTTGCAGCCCGGGCATTCCCTGCCCTGCAGCCATGCGTATAAGAGGGGTCGCATACATGCGGCTGCAGGGAATACCCTGGCCACTTATGATTGGCCCAGTCCAACAACAGCTTCCTGGGGAGCTCGCTTAGGTGGTTTCAGATTAGGATTCAAGCACACCTCAGATCATCCCTAATCTTCAGCATCTACCAGATGTTAAACTATCAAAACTTTATAAAAAGAGGGAAAAAAGTCTTGTTTTGAAATGTGTCCTTTTTATTATTTTTGAATATGAGTTTTTTTTAGGATGGAGAAGTTCTTATCCTTGGAGTGGGAGGAGATCTGCGAGGATTTACCTCTGATGTTTATCACATTCCCATCTGGCAAAGATCCGACTTACCAGCAGAGACACCCAGGTAGGGAGCATGTTTTAAATGCCGAAACAAGTATGCTTTACCCTTTTAACTTTGTTACTGGGATATACTTGTAGATATTTGTAGATACACTGTCCCAGGCTATATATATATACACACATGTACATTTTCAGCTATAAGATTCAATGAAGATATCTTCTGCATTACAATGACTTGTAAACATGAAACTTCAGCCAACCTATTTTTTTTAAGTATTGGAGAATATGGGGAATGGTTATGTAGAACCCTCCCAGTTAGTGTAGGATGTTAGGCAAATTTAGTTTAACTCCTCTGTAATCAGTGGAGCTGGGGTGGATTGTTTCTGTCTGCTCAATGTTTCACAGGCTGCTGGTCTGATTACTTCCCCCTGGCTTCTAGAGGATTCTGGAATCACAGTGGGAAGAAGAATGGAAAAGTAGGCTGAATATTTATGGAGAAATAGCCAATCCCTGGATAGGTGTGTCCAGTAGGTGGCTGGAGAACCCAAAAATAATCTGAGGGCCTGGAACAGAGTGTGTGGATCTTGAGTCCAGTTCAGAGGAGTCCTCTGTCTACTCTGCCCCTTAGGGCAGTCTGCTGGAATGGCTGCATGAAGTTCATTGAGGTTCCAGCTATAGTCTAAACTGAGTCTGTGTCTCTCTCACTGAAGAGTGACCAGTATAAATTGTAAAAAAAAAAAGAAAAGCGCCCAATGGATATCAGAAGGAGGCAACTGATGATCCTTTAGCATTGGGAGTACTGACCTACATTCTGTTCCCTAGTGACTGTGTGTGGTTCTCAGTTCTACAAAAGCCTGGGTATTTTCCCAGCCAATAGTGAACTTTACAGAAGGTTTATGCCAGAACAGTGAGAAGAGAAGTATCCTTAGTAAATTCAGTTATTTTGGGGTATCCCATGTCTCCCCTACACACATCCAAATTTAATCCAGCAATAAAAGTACTAGACTGTTTATTCAAGCCTTCGAGCCAGTGAGAAGGATGGTGATGCTGTGTCCCTGGCTGTGTGCGCACCGCATGATGTGTCTGTGTGAGGAAAAGAGAGCCGTTAACCGACAAGACTGTCAGTACATTGTTTACACTGATTATCAGTGCAGGAACATCAGTGCCCATCAGTGTCGCCTATCAGTTGAAATCATATCCCCTCTCAAGTGTGTCTTCTCCAGAGAGAATAAGTTCAGTGCTCGCAACCTTTCTTCATAACTAATATCCTCCAAACTCTTTGTTGCCCTTCTTTGTACTCGCTCAATTTCCAGTACATCTTTCCTGAGGACCGGTGCCCAGAATTGGACAGCATACTCCAGGTGCGGCTGGACCAGAGTCTTGTAGAGCGGGAGAATTATCATTTTATCTCTGGAGTTGATCCCCTTTTTAATGCATGCCGATATTCTGTTTGCTTTGTTAGCAGCAGCTTGGCATTGCTGAGCCTATCATCTACTAGGATCCCCAGGTCCTATTCCATCCCAAATTCCCCCAGAGGTTCTCCCCCCAGTGTATAGATTGCATTCATATTTTTGTCACCCAAATGCATTATTTTACATTTTTCTACATTGAACCTCATTATCCATGTAGTTTCCCACCCCATTAATTTGTTCAGATCATTTTGCAAGGTTTCCACATCCTACGGAGAAGTTATTGCCCTGCATTGCTTAGTATTGTCTGCAAATACAGAGATTGAACCATTTTACCCCATTCTCCAGGTCAATTATGAACAAATTAAATAGAATTGGTCCCAGCACAGAACCCTGGGGGACCCCACTATCCACTCCTGACCATTCTGAGTATTCCCCATTTATCAACATCCTCTGAACTCGACCTTGTAGCCAATTTTTAATCCATGTACTCACCCTATGGTCCATGCCAATGGACCTTATTTTGTACAGTAAACATTTATGGCAGGCATGTCCAAAGTCCGGCCCGCGTTCCGGTTTCGGATGGCCGTCTGGTAATGTTGACATATATATCTTTTGTGGCCCCCAACGAATCCCCGATCGCTGGGGGCCACAAAAGATAGATATGCTGGCTGCCATGGAGGAGGCGGGATGAGTGCTGTGGATACAGGACGGAGTATTTCCTGTTTACACAGCGTCCTGTGTAAAAGGAAGTCCCGTCTCCTGCGCTGCCATTGGACAACTGTTTTGTCCATCACAGGAGGCGGGACTTTCAAGTAAAGAGGCCGTCGATAGAAACAGGAGTTTCTCCTGTATGTCTGTCAGCGCTCATCCCGCCCCCCTCCCTGTCTCCTCCAAGGCTGCAAAGGACATGAATCAGGCTGCACTGGTGGCAATGGTGAGTCTGCATTCATGGCAATGTGTTGTGGGCTGCATTCATGGCAATGTGTTGTGGGCTGCATTCATGGCAATGTGTTGTGGGCTGCATTCATGGCAATGTGGTGGGGGCTGCATTCATGGCAATATGGTGGAGGCTGCATTCATGGCAATACGGTGGAGGCTGCATTCATGGCAATACGGTGTGGGCTGCATTCATGGCAATACGGTGTGGGCTGCATTCATGGCAATACGGTGTGGGCTGCATTCATGGCAATACGGTGTGGGCTGCATTCATGGCAATACGGTGGGGGCTGCATTCATGGCAATACGCTGGGGGCTGCATTCATGGCAATACGCTGAAGGCTGCAGATGGGTACTGACCCTTATTTTGCCTCACAGGTCTTTATTTAAAATGTAAGATTTATTTTAATTTTTTTTCCCTGAGACTTCCTTTTTAAAGTTAAGGTGCGTGGTATAATCAGATTAAATACGGTATATCCAAATAACACACCCGAGCTCATCTATTCACCACACACAGCACAAAGGCAAGAGAATTCTTGTTGGGCCGTGTATTAGTGCTCGGATGAACACACTTAGACCGAATTTTAATGGTTTGAAGAATGTCAGACAAAATGGTCGGCCCTCAAGCATGTTCACTTCATCAAATCTGGCCCTCTTTGAAAAAAGTTTGGACACCCCTGATTTATGGGGAGCTCCACGCTGTCAAGCCATCAGATGGCTGGTGTCATAACTGATCATATATGCAGCACCATAACAACTGCAAATCATGCAGAGACTAAGATGGCAGATTCCTTGGCAGTAAAGGATAGGAAGGTTTAGTTTCACTTTAAGCACAAGCACAACCCTCTCCTGTTAATATACCCCACACATGTCATTCAGCTGCCCAGTGCCATAGCTCCTACTGCCTGCTTAGAGTCTGGCATTTGACAGTTGAAAGTCAGAAGGTTGGGCTTAGCACCATGAAGGGTGGGGTGTAATCTCGACTTTGAAAGAAGACAGGAACAATAATCCAGTAGAACTCATGAAACTCATGAAACTTATTTGGCTGTATGGACCCTTGAAAATGGCCTGTGCCAGATTAAAAAGTATCTGCTGCCAGTTTTGGTAACTTTACCAACACCTGCAGTGGATTTAGGTAGGTCTTAATTTACTCAAATTTACAAAGTGGCACAATGGCTGCTAAATTTAGTTCGTAGATAAGGAACCCAGAAGTAATTAGGGCCAACTCAAACTTGGCATACAGAGACCAGCAGAGTGCCTATCTCTGTACACTTAGCAGCAGAGTGGCACGTTTACTGCTGTTAACTTCCTCCTCTGCCTTCCCCACCTGTCACTGGTTGTCAAGAACAGCTTCACAACCGACAGGGCCCTAGCAACCAGTGACGCTGAGAGTAGGAGGAGCCTGATTGGGAAGTTGAAGGACTAATTCCCCATCAGATTTATTTTTATAGATAGCAGGCTGTCTATTGGCTAAGGAAACTGCCCACTGCCAGCTGTCAGTCGCAAGGGGAGCAGACCTGGTGGGGAACTCGTATCTCTGAATCCACATCAGGCCCTACCCACCCAAGTTCAAAACTTTTCAACCACTGTTATTTTCTAGGCTGGGATTGGTTCAATTTAACTCTGTTATGCAACATTGTTTGTATTGTAACAATGTACCTTTTTTTATCACAGGCCGCTCCTGTATGACTCTACTGACCATGGCTCCTTATAAGTGGTTTTCCGAGTGGAGTGGACAGACACCACGGCACCGCGGGGATGAGTATCACAGCAGGAAGATGAAGCTGGCACAACACATGGTTGAGAGAGCCATACAAGAATTCCCGCAGCTTGAGGGCAAGGTACAGAGCACAAGCAGGGGTTGGATATCTGTTTCAGCATGCTAAAAAATCTCACGATGATGGGAATTGTTTTCATACATTTGACTTGTGTTTGCCACCTGTTAATCGCAGGTCAACAAACTCCCATTGACTTTAACTGAGTTGTACACATGACAGTTCAGAAGTCCTGTTTGAACTGCATTGCGCTGTGTTCCTTTGGATATCTTTTTGATGTGCGTTTTTACTGCAAGCAATGCAAATTAAGCGCAGCCTTTCCTTGTCAAATGCTGCATTCGCCATTCAAACACATGCATTTGCATTTGAATAGCAAATGCAGCATTTGAAATGAAAGTCCGTCAACATGAGCCCTAAAGTTGAAATCCGCTCAAACAACTAAATACAACATAAACAGATGACATAAATAATAGCTCTTTACCTGGCAAAAGATTTGTAATTCAGTCCATCCAGTCTTAAAATTTGCACAGCTCTGCCACTCAGCACTGCTAGTCTGGTGACCTGACATTTCTCGACTCGTTTTCTCACATCCAACATGGGTTGAAGGCAAACTCCAGCCAAATATCTAGTTTGGAATGGAGTGGAAAAGGGTTAGAGCTTCTGTTAGATTTATTGTTTTCACCTGAGATCCAATGGACAGGAAGTGCAAGAGAAATTCCCTCAATAGGAAAACACAAAAACACATGTTTAGTAGCGTGAGAAACGGTTAGAACTTCTGAAAGCGTTTTTTAAGTTTAGGGACTGTCACCAGGGCTGGGACAAGGGTTGGGAAGGAGAGGTGGCTGCCCTGGGCACTGTGGTATCATATGAGATGAAGGTGGACCATGAGAAGTTTAGGGGGGGGGGGTGGGATATGTGTTGGGTGGAGTAATTTAGAGGGTAAGAATTGTTTTAGGAAGGGACATGGGGGGGGGGGGGGGGTTGGCTGTTAGGAAAGGTGATTTGGAGGGATTTGTGTTGGGAGGGGGGATGACGATTTGTGCTAGGAGTGGGTATGTGGGGTGTTTGTGCTAGAAGAGGGGATATGGTAGAGATGGGAGGGAAATAGTGCTAGGAGGGAAAGTTTTTTTTGGGGGGGAGAGGACTTATGCTAGTAGGGACTACGGATGATCAGAACGTATTTGTGTTTGGAGGGGAAACGTAGGGGGGGATGGAATTTGTGCTGAGAGGGGGGATTTGGAGTGGGAGGAGAGGATGGTTACTCAGAGGGGAAACTTGAGGGGTAGAGGAATTGTGCTGGCAGGAGTGATTTTTTTTTTGGGGGGGACTTATGCTAGTAGGGATGATCACGACGTATTAGTGTTGGGAGGGGAAAAAGGGGGGTGGGGGGATTTGTGTTTAGAGGGGGGATTTGGAGTGGGAGGAGAGGATGTGTACTCAGAGGGGAAACTTGAGGGGTAGAGGAATTGTGCTGGCAGGAGTGATTTTCTTTTGGGGGGGGGGGGGGTGGATTTGTGCTGGGAGAGATTTTAAGATAGAGAGGAGTTGAGCTGAGAGGAGGGGATAGGGCAGACAAATATTTGTGCTGGGAGGGGGGATTTCAGCAGGGGGGTGGATTTGTTCTGGGAGGAGGGGGCGATTTATGCTTAGGGGTAAGCATGCTGACACATAATGTTCATACATCTTGGGGGGGGGGGGGGCGTAGTTTGGCATCTTTTGCCCTGGGCTCCAGATGACCTTGTCCTGGTACTGACTGTCACCCTTATCTTCTCTAGTTAGTGGATCAAAAGCCGGGAACAATGTCTTTTTCAGGGGTTGAGGCAACCGATGCATTAGTTCCAGGCCAGTGACCCACTAAGTAGTAAAGCAAGAACAAAGATGACAGCCTCGGAGCCTGTACCTTTAAAAACAAGTCATCAATGGCCTATGATCCTGTGCTAATAGGTTCTTTCCTAAGTTGTGGTGTCACTCAAGCCTCAGGCATTCACAATAAGAATAGGCAGGTATTGTACCTTTTTATTGTGTTGACGTGAATACCAAATGTAAGTACTGTCATGGCAGAAATGGATTGTGACTGGTGACTGCAATTTTTCCATACACAGATTGAATACATGGAAGCTGCAACCCCAGTAAGTAATGAGTATTACCTACGGGCACCTCTAGGGTCAATGTATGGAGCTGAACAGAATTGTAGCCGGTACCAATGTGACATTATCAGCCGGACGAGGGCACAGACCTCAGTACCAGGACTGTACTTAACAGGTAAGCTAGACACACATGTGTTCATCACACTGTATCCATAATCAGGTCATTGTGCTGAGAGGGACTGCCTAACTAAGTAGACAGCACAGCAGAAGCTGCTTGCTTTTGCAGCTCCCTTTATCTGATTGAAACTTCAGTCTCAGCCATCCGATAATAAGGGGTAAGTCACTGCTGTAATGACTCACAGCTGAGAGTGATACAATGCTTTACACCTTAAAATAAGCCTAGTGCAGCACCTGCTGCATGGACAGAGAATTGCATCAAATTAGGAAAAAATCGTTTGTCTTTAACTTGAAGTACCCTCTAGTGCTAAAAGTAGAAATTGTTTTTTATTTGTTTGTTTTTTTAACACAGGTAAATTTATGCAGGCTTGGCTGGTAGCCAAGCCTGTTGGTTTTTGTTTCCTGGGTTGGTCAGAAATCCAGGGAGAGTTGGATGACTCACAGGCAGCATCACTGAGACCTCCCATCTCTTTCCAGAATGCACTAGAACTTTCTGGAAAGGGGGAGGAGGGGTAAGGTGGAGCTGCCTGGCATATGCTGAGGGCCCTGACCAATCCCCAACTTGGGTTGGCAAATACTCTGGATCAGCCCAGCTGGGGAGGAGTTGTTCAGGTGGAAGCTGGAGATGGAGTGTTGGGCTGTCGTGGCCTTTGATGGAGCTCCCCAGTCTGGGGGGAGGGGGGGATGTGACATTGGGTGTGGGCTCGGGTGTGGACGGGAATGGAGAGGGCTGGTGTGGACGGGACCTTCTTACAACCAACAAAGGTGTACTGGACAGAAAACACGGGAGCAAGGAGAGGACAGCAGGAGAACACTGCCAGGCAAGTCTCCAGGAGGAAGAACAAGTTGCAGCCAAGAGGGCTGGTGAGGACTGGGAGGCAAGCCTGAGAGGACTGGGTGCAAGCAGTCAGGGATTAGTGCAGAGTCAGTAAGGAGGACTGTGGTGGCACAGGCAGTGAAAAGAGGCAGCTGGAGCCAGGAGGGCTGGCAGGGCCTGAAGAGGTGGTACTGGGATCAGTAGCCACATGGGACAGCTAGTACTAGGACTACCACATTTTGCTACACCATAGGGGCCCGTGGTCCTTGCTTGCAAAGGGCATTTTTGCTTTGGGCCTGGCTGAACCAGTGTTAGGCCTGCAATTCAGTGCTAGCTGGTCCTGGGAGTTGTAATTCTACAAGCAAGTCTGTGCCGGAGAGAGAAGAGGAAAAGGTGTACATATGCAGGATGTATGTAGTTGTGTCCCTAATGAATTCCTATTGATACACTGGGCATCCCATATGTCCCCTACCCCATCCAAGTACAAGGACTATTTCTTGACTGCTGTATGACTGGAAATTAGAAATTCCAAAGCTCTCTGGAATGTTTTAACACGTCACTATTTTTTTTCAGGGCAAGACGTGTTTAGCAGTGGAGTGGCGGGTGCTGTACATGGAGGATTGATCTGCGCCTGTGCCGTTCTGAACCGTATCTTGTACATCGACTTAATGATGCTGAAAAAGCGCATTAAACGTCGCAAGCAACTGAGGTGCTGCTAATAGAGACAGAAACATTGCCAGAAAGATTACAACTTTTCTTAGTACGTGTTCACAGACAGCTCCACCCAGAACTCATATTTTACCAGTTTTGTATGGTTCTTGACAAGTGGCGTCACATTCTGGCTTTCGTTACGTTCAGGATCTTCACCAGAATTCCCAGTTTCCCTGCTTTGCTACTGACAAAGTCAATTTAGAATGTTCCCCAAAATGATTTTCTGTAATGAGCGATAAACAAATAGTAAGGTAAGCCAGCTGCAAGAGTGGCACATTTCTATAGCCCTGTGGAAGGAGGCGAGACACAAAGTATTAATGGAAATCCCACATTGTCAAGATATGTAAGAGGCCAGCCCGTGATTTTAGCTACTGATGTCCAGGTCAAATATGCAATATCAGTCCAGAATTAATAAACTTCTAAATCGTGTCCTGCATGGTGTTAAAAATTTGCAATAAAAATATTTGAATCCCGTGCGTCGTATTGGCCTATCTCCTTGATCAACGCAGACGCTAAACTGCTGGCCAAAATTCTGGCCCTTCGCTTGCGGGGGGTCATTGAGGATTTGATACATACGGACCAAATCGGGTTTATGCCGGGTAAGGGCACCGATGTTAACATCCGCCGGCTTTTTTTGAATCTGTCTGCCCGTCACATGAATGGGGGTAAGAGAGTCATAGCCTCTCTGGACGCAGAGAAGGCTTTCGACTCAGTAGAGTGGAGGTTCCTCTGGCAGGTATTGCATAAGTTTGGGCTAGGTCCTAGGTTCCTTCAGTGGCTACAGCTGTTGTACAGAGCCCCGAGGGCGAGAATTAGAGTGAATGACTCCCTCACGGGATCCTTTCTCCTTCAGAGGGGCACCCGACAGGGATGCCCACTGTCTCCTAGCCTTTTTGCCTTAGCTCTGGAGCCGCTGGCGGCTCTGGTCAGGCAGTCCGAACGGATAGTTGGACTTAAGGTGGGCCCTCTGGAGGAGAAAATCTCCCTATACGCGGACGATGCCCTACTATATTTGCAGGATGCGGAGGTTTTCGGGTATACGGATTAACTGGTCAAAGTCGGTGCTCTTCCCATTGGATGAACGGGCGGCGGGTCTGGCGCCTCGGCTGTCGTTGCGGTGGGTTGAGGAGTTTACTTACCTGGGCATTAAAGTAACAAGGGACCTCCAGTCATACCAACATCTGAATGTCCGCCCCCTTATACAGCAAATGAAGGATCATTGTGCCAAATGGACCTCTCTCTCTTTGAATTTATTGGGACGTATTAGCATTATTAAAATGGTCTATCTGCCTAAATTTCTTTATTTCTTTCGCAACTGCCCAGTGCGGTTACCCCAGACTCTTTTCAGAGAACTGGAGGGATACTTGGTGAAATGGATATTTATCTTTCCAAATAACCGTTCTCCTTTATTATGACGCATTTGAAGGCTTTTATACACATGATTACGTAGGTATCACATTAATATTACAATTGTACATTTATGGTAACAAGGGGCGTTACATAGGCAGGCTTATTCTAATCAGAACTCGAAAGAATGCAAAACATGTTATTAGTGCCGTGTGCACAGTGAGGGCATTGTGCAATACACATAAAATAGAATACAATTATATACAGAACCTACAAATTTCCATTACAGTCTCCTCTCTTTTGATCAATATTTTGATCACTAACCATACCTGCTATCACCTTTAACCTGGAACCTCCACACACTTAGGTGGAGGTAGTCCTGGCCAAAGAGGCAAAAACTCCATTGTGGAGAAAATAATAGCTGAGCAGCTTTTTTCATTACAAAACGACTTTTCACTGTGAAAAACAAATGATTGATAAGACATATTTACAGAGTACTGGCTGTACACTCCTGTGGCCAGAATGGCCTTCAAGCTTAATTGCTGGTATGCTGACTTATCAGCACATGTAAACACAGATGATTCTACATAAAATGGAGGTACAAAAGACAAATATGACTTCAACATGGCTAAACTACTTTTCAAATATATATATCCCTTACAATTAAAGTAATTGAATCAAAAATTGCCCTAGACTGTGATCGCAAGAAGGAAACAAATCAAACACAGAGATATCTTTCATTTAGTCATTTTTGCAGTGTCTGGTGTAGATCCAGGTCACTTTTCCTTCAAGTTTTGCAAAACTGTACATGAAATAGATGCTGTATTGAGTCTCCAAACATCTCCTTATATATAAATGTCTCTTAACAATCCACTAGTCAACTGGCTTTAGTTTTAGATCCTTCCAAACTTTTAGGATCTGGAATTGGGGAGAAAACACATAAATGAGTTTGTCAAAAAACTTAAAAGATCAGCAACATTCTCTGTGAGATCCGAATGGAGGACTTCAGCTGCTGAGACAAAATGTAAGAAAGTGAGTAACACACTCAGGGTCACCTGATAACCCCTGCTGGGCTGGCTTCGCCACCTGAAATGGATATTTATCTTTCCAAATAACCGTTCTCCTTTATTATGACGCATTTGAAGGCTTTTATACACATGATTACGTAGGTATCACATTAATATTACAATTGTACATTTATGGTAACAAGGGGCGTTACATAGGCAGGCTTATTCTAATCAGAACTCGAAAGAATGCAAAACATGTTATTAGTGCCGTGTGCACAGTGAGGGCATTGTGCAATACACATAAAATAGAATACAATTATATACAGAACCTACAAATTTCCATTACATTGGGAAGTTTTCTATGGCAGGGCTCCCCCCCTAGATTGGCTAGGGCTACTCTACAGCTGCCGGTCAGCGGGGGAGGGCTGGCAATGCCTAACCTGTTGCTGTATTACTGGGCGGCGGCAGGGGCGTAACTATAGGGGGTGCAGCAGTCGCGACCGCAACTGGGCCCTGTGATGCAGGGGGCCCATGCAGCCCCCTCTACATATGGCCGGCAGCAGCATAGTCAGCAAGCACACACTATTACATACCCCCTCCATATCCCCCTGGGGACAGGGACCCCTTCTCACATGGGGACAGGGACCCCCACCTCCCCTGGCGACAGGGACCCCTTCTCACCTGGGGGCAGTAACTTCATCTGCCCTGGAGAAAAGGACCTCATCTCTTCTGGGAACGGGGACCCCATCCTGCCTAGGGACAGTCCCCCAATGGGGCACCTAAAAATGTAAAAAATAAATAAATAAAAACTACTTATACCAGTGGTGGAACTACAGGGCTCACAAAGGTCATACCTGTGACCACGCCCTGGAGTTCCACCACCGGACTCGGAGGGAAGGGCCCTGGCTGGGGTTCAGGGGGGCCCTTCATGGTTTCTTGCATCGGGGCCCTGATGGTTCTAGTTACGCCACTGGGCGGCGGTGCTAGTCACGATACGGTGGTGGCTTGTTGGGCACAGGGGGAATGCTGCAGTTTGCCTGGAGGCAGCTATGGTTGGTCCCCTAGTGGAGCTGAACAGTGTGGTACAATCTGGATCCACACATCGCCCTACTCTGGCGGGCACCACCAGATCCGTGATACAGATCTGGGAGGCCGCTGTGAAGCGCTTCGCTGGCCCTAATAGGTGGTCCCCCCATTGCCCCTTGTGGGGAAACCCATTACTTCCCTACTTCAGAACCATCCCGGACCCGCAGCTGTGGATCACGTATGGTATTAGGACCCTGGGGGATGTCATTTCCAATGGGACTCTTGTCCCTTTCCAGGAGTTGGTTGGGAGGCATGCTGTGCCTGGTAGCATGCTCTTTCGGTATTGGCAGCTGCGGCATGCCTTTAGAGCACAGTTTCGGGAACCACCATTTCTCGAACTGGACGCACTCGAGGACCTATTAGCTCAGGATTCAATTAGGAAACCTCTCTCTGAACTATACTTTTTTTTTTTTTTACTTTATCTCTTTATTAATTTTTCTTTCCCAATATATAAACATGACATACCACATTATCATATAAAACCAAAACATCATATGAATTGCATATAACCCTTTTACACCCTACCATTCCCCACATTCATCTTATTCCCACACTCACTCAAACCCACTCCTTATACTATTTTTTTACTGACAGCCCCCCCCCCGCTCACTCAAACACACTTCTCCCGTTATTTCTCGACCAACAACTCTTCCCCTTTTAAATATAAACCCCTTTATTCATTTTCTCATACCACAACTTCCAAATCCTATCAAATTTTTTAATACCACCCTGTCTTATATAAGCGACCCTTTCCTTAAGGATAACCCTATTCATATTCTGCACCCACTCTCCACTGGTAGGGGGTATTGAAGACTGCCATTTCTGAGCTATCAATTTCCTAGCTTGGAAGAGGGACCTTATTTTCGCCAGTTTACTATCCTTGGGGTCGCCACCCCCCGCAGTCCACCCCAGTACACACCCCATTGGTTCTATTTCTACTACTATCTCAAACACTCGGTTAATTATCGTCACTACCTCTCTCCAATACCGGTGTAACTTGGGGCATCTCCAAAACATGTGTATCATATCTGCCTCTGTCCTTCCGCACCTAGGGCAAGCCGCATCACATCTTCTACCAAACAAAAAGAGCTTCTTGGGGGTGTAGTATGCTCTATACAACAGGAACAAATGAGAAAGCTTTTGAGGGGGGGAGATAGACACCCAGGGTACCAACTCGAGGATCCTCTCCCACTGATCTTCCGAGATGTTTCCCACATCAGCTTCCCATTTTTTCCTATTCGTTTGCTCCTGCCTTCCTACCTGGGTCTCCCTACACAAATTTACATAGACTTTAGATATTAGCCCTTATCCTGATTTTGCTCGTAATATGTCCTTAATTACTGGCATCTCACACCATTTTATTGCCTCTTCCCCAAACTGTTTTCCCAGCGCATGCCTGACCTGTAAATATCTAAAAAAAGACTTCCTCGGAATTGCAAACTGATCCCTTAACTCTTGAAATTGTTTCAAATTACCATTCTGGTAAATCTGATGAATGAATTTTATACCACACCTTTCCCATTCCCTTATTTGTCCTATTTTCTGTATCTCATCTAGATTGTTATTATCCCAAAGGGGGGAGTACTCCGTGAATCCCCTATATCCCAACGTTTTTTTGGTTGCCTCCCACACCTTTATCATCAAACCCAGAGTAGGGATATCTCGCAGGTGAATCCCTGACTCTAGTGTCGCTACCAATGGTCTGCCTAGACGTTGTTCAAGAGGGGTTTTCTTTTTCCATCCTCCATCCTCTAGGTCCTCTCCCACCAGATGCTGTATCTGGGCCGCTAGGAAATAGTTAAATGGATGTGGGAGTGCAACTCCCCCTCCATCACTGGGAAGTTGCAACGTTTTTTTTTTTTTTTTTTTCAATATTTTTATTCAAATTTTCAACAAGAGAAGTTACAATTTCAGTATCTGACCATGTCGATACATAAAAGCACAAGAAAACAATATGAAACAATTCAAGTAGAGAGAAGAAGGAGGAAAAAAATGGTTGTACATGTGTGAAGTTGCGAGGGTACTTCAAAGAGTTACAGGCCCACCCCCTCCAGGTAGTCGTCCGGTATCTTGCTTCTTTTAGGGGTCAAGAGACAAACATCTGAGCCCTTATTATCCAACCCTCCCTTTTTTACTTCAGTGCCATAGTAAAACCTAAATAAATGATAATTGAAACGGTGCTGGCACATGTGTTTTCAGGTGTACTCAATTAAAGAAGGAAAAGAAGCAAAGTAACTATAGTAAGAAAGGGTAAAGAAATAAGGAATAAAAGGTATAGAAAAAGAAGGAGAAGAAGAAGAAGAAGGGTGATGCACTCCAGTCCCCGGGGACCGCCCCCCAGCCCTACACCAGAAAAAAAAAAAACCTTTACCCAGTTACGAGATCTCTAATCCAAGGTTCCCACACTCTGTTGAACCAAGCCATTCTATCAGCAAGTATTGCCGATAAACGTTCATTCACCATTATCCAGGACAATTTTGTTTTAAGTAAGTAAAACGGGACAATTGGTGATCTCCACGATTTGGCTATGGAGATCCTCGCTGCCACAAAGATGAAAGCTATAAGCTTGCTCATTGGCTTTGAAGCCCCTTCTACGGGGCGTCCCAGCAGCGCATGCAGGGGCGATTTGCGGAGGTTCACTCGGGTCAAAGAATATATAAAATTGTACGTGCGTATCCAAAACCGTCGCACCTTCGGGCACGACCACCATATGTGATACATGGTACCATCCGCATTACAGCCCCTAAAACACCGCGGGGAACCTCTGGAGATCTCGCCTATCAATAGAGATCGGTAGGGTCCTAAATAGGTAGAGTACTTTAGGTAAAACTGTCATCTTGATTGAACACAACCTGCCAAACCATGACGGAGGGTTATTCGACCATCGTTTAAGATCTGCAGAGGTAATGGGGTAATTTTGGGCGGCCGGCCACTCCTGGGAAGGTTCACCACTGTTCCATGTCTTCGCCATTTGTGGATAATGGCTCTCACTGTGGTTCGCTGGATTCCCAAAGCTTTGGAAATGGCTTTATAACCCTTTCCAGACTGATAGATCTCAATTACTTTCTTTCTCAATTGTTCCTGAATTTCTTTGGGTCTCGGCATGATGTGTAGCTTTTAAGGATCTTCTGGTGGACCTTACTGTGTCAAGCAGCTCCTATTTAAGTGATGCCTTGATTGTGAACAGGTGTGGCAATAATCAGGCCTGGGTGTGGCTAGAGAAATTGAACTCAGGTGTGGACAACCACAGTTATAGTATGTTTTAACAAGGGGGGCAATCACTTTTTCACACAGGGCCATGATGGTTTGGATTTTTTTTCACCTTTAATAATAAACACCTTCATTTACAAATTGCATTTTGTGTTTACTTGTGTTGTCCTTGACTATTGTTTAAATTGGTTTGATGTTCCGAAACACTTAAGTGTGACAAACATGCAAAGGAACAGGAAATGAGGAAACACTTTTTCACACCACTGTAGTCCGAGCATTACGGAGCTCTTTTCCCTTCCAATGGCAAGACAAGGCCTTACCATACTTAGGTATCACACTGACCCCTACTCTTACGTCATTGTATAAACATAATTTTCCCCCACTGTTTAAAAAAATCTTTTTTCACACCACTGTATATGTGGTTGTAGGGATACATTAAGTGCCTGAGATTTGGAGTGGTTTACCTTTAACCCTGTGAATGTTGTAAAATGTTGCAATACCCCGTGCAAATTAGGTAAAGAGGTGACTGGGGAGGAGAGGAGCAGTAAGATATCGTCTGCGAACAAAGCGCATTTATGTTCCCGTCCGCCGCTTGTAACACCCAGTATGTCTGGATGTTCACGGATTTTAATAGCCAGTGGCTCCAAAGCTAATATAAACAATAGGGGGGACAGGGGGCACCCTTGGCGGGTCCCCCTGCGTATGTGAATGTTCGGTGACTGGTAACCTTTGATCATTAGATTCGCCGTGGGGGTGTCATAAATCATTTTAAGCGTGGTCAAGAAACTTGGTCCGAATCCATATTTACCCAAAATAAAGAATAAATAATTCCAGGACAAAGAATCGAATGCTTTATGCAGGTCAAGAGAGACCAGTAGTGCTCCTCTCTGTCCCACTCCATCCCAAACTGAGTTCAATGCAGAGATAAGATCAATGACGCGTCTGGTCTGATCTGGGGCTTGTCTAGTAGGGGCAAACCCAGACTGGTCCGGGTGAATATAGTGTGCTAGGAACCCATTCAAACGTGTAGCCATTATCTTGGTCATTAATTTAAGGTCCACGTTGATTAGAGAAATGGGCCGATAATTTGTGCAATCACCGTGGTCCTTGTTTGGCTTGGGAATTACATGTATGTAAGCCCTATTCTCGTGTGGAGGCAAAGGGCCGCCCCTGCGTAGCTCATTGTAGAAAGAGCAGAGGTGAGGAGTCAGAATCTCGATATATTTGCGGTAATAGTGGCCTGAGAGACCATCCGGGCCTGGCGATTTTGACGGGTGCAGGGATTTGATGGCCGCCGCTATTTCCCTCTCTGTAAACTCTGACTCCATTATCTCCACATGATCTCTAGATAATGTGGGGAGCGGTATATCCCGCAAGAATGCTTCCGCCTCTTGTACATTAAGATCATTGGGAGAATCGTACAACTTAGAGTACAATGCGTGGAATTCCTTCATGATGAGCTGAGGATTTTGGGAGGCGTGGCCATTTTGTAGTCTCAATTTGGGGGGTGCTGGATTAAAAGGTCTTGGATTGAGTTTCCTAGCTAGTAGGGTGTTAGGTTTGTCGCCGAGCGAATAGTATCGGTGCCTATTCCATCTGACGTATTTGTCCGCTCTTGTTGTGAGGCTCAGATTTAAAGCCAAACGCGCTGCGTCAATCTGGCTCCTAAGATCTGTTTGCGGGTTGGATTTTTGTGCCTGAGTTATGTCTAACAGCTCCTTCTCTTGCTGCTGAATCATCCGGTCCCTTTCCCGTTTGGTTCTGGCAGATAGTTGTATTAGTTTGCCCCGAACAGTGGCCTTATGGGCCGCCCACACTATGGAGGGAGAGGTATCCTCAGCGGGGTTGTCCTGGAAATAGTGACGTAAAGTTTTTTCTATTTCATCAGCAACGAATGGGTCATTCAATAAGAAGTTGCAACGTTTTTAAGCCAATGCGTGCTTGACCCCCTTTCCAGATCAATTCTCTAAATATGGAATCCACCTTATAAAACCATTTTTTGTAGATCCATACTGAAGAGTTGTGTAGAACGTATAAAAGTTGTGATAGAATTATCATTTTAATTAAGTTACATCGGCCTGCTGCTGATAGAGGTAGTCTCTTCCAGATATTAATTTTCTGTTTAATTTTAAGTAACAAAGGGGCCAGGTTGTCCACTATATACTGTTTGGGATTTTTAGAAATGTATATGCCTAGGTATATGCCTAATTAATAATGCATCTCCTAGATTGGAAACTTTATGGGAAAAATGGAGAGGAGACATTCCAAATTTAGATAGAGAAGATTGGGAGGACTGCTTAGAGGGGAGTATCAGGCTGCTAATATCTTCTAAAGATAGGTTGATACAAACAAAGATTTTACACAGGATACACTTCACGCCTCAGAGGCTGCACAGAGTCTTTCCGGACAGATCCCCACTCTGCCCCAGATGTCATTCCTCTGAGGGCTCTTTCCTACATATGTTCTGGACATGCCCACGCATATCGCAGTACTGGTCTGCGGTTATGGACTGCATTAATGAACGGCTTCAGTTGAGTGTCCCATTAACAGCTGAGCTGGCACTGTTGGCTATTCATGATGACGTACAGAGACCCAGGCACACCAAAACATTTATTTTGCTATTGCTCTTTTATGCCAAAAAGCAAATTCTTATTAAATGGATCTCGCCTCTCCCACCTACAAGGAGAGCCTGGGAAAAGGCTATTGATGACGTGTTGCCAATGTATAAATTGACTTATGCCAGCAGGGGATGCCCCCAGAAATTTACACGGGTGTGGCAACCATGGGTGGGCTCCAGGGATTAACAGACATTGACCCTAATTTTCCTACCTCCCGGATGGGAGAGGTACGATGGATACCTATCTCCCTATCTCACCTCTTCCCTCCCTCTTTTCTTCCCCCACCTTTTCTTCCCCCCTACTGCTACCCCCCTCTTCCTTCTCCTCCATCCCCTTTATCTCTTCCCCCCCTCCTTCTTTTCTCATGTCCTCCATCTGTGGTGGGTGAACCCGGTATTAGTAGGATGGTTAAATCTCTGGCTATTCATTCTGTTGTGTGATGTGCTCTGCATTTGCGATATGTACCGTTCCTGTGTACTACTTGTCAATTATTTGTTCTCTTTCTAATAAAGACCAACCCTTTTTTGTTAAAAAAAATAAAATATTTGAATCCCACATTCCAGTATATGAAGAAAGAAGTATTTTTGCTCCATGAGATGGGCTATGAGAAAATAGTTTCCAAGGAAATGAAGCGGCAGATCCAATCCACACAATAGATTTATTTTCTGCTGCATTCAAAGCATGTACTTTTTTTTTTGTTTATAAGAACAAAGAATAACGATCAATGAAACTATCTCAGTTAGGCTACTTTCCCACTGGGGCATTGCAGGCGCTGGCGGTAAAACAGCGCTATATTCGACCGCTAGTGGGGCAGTTTTAACCCCTGCTAGCAGCCGAAAAAGGGTTAAAACCGCCTGCAAAGGGTTTGCAGTGCTGCCCTATTGTTTTCTATGGGAAGGGGCGCTTTAGGAGCGGTAAATACACCACTCCTACAGTGCTCCAAAGATGCGACTTGCAGGACTTTTTTGACCGTCCTGCAAGCGCACCGCTCCAGTGTGAAAGTGCCAAGGAGAGACTGCAGCGGCTGTTTCACGGCGCTTTGCAGGCGCTATTTTTAGCACTGTAGCGCCTGCAAAGCGCCCCAGTGTGAAAGGGGCCTAACGGAGATACTTGAATGGTTTCCAAACTTGATCACCAGGTGGCAGCACAATAACTGAGTATCAGTAACGTTCACATGCAAAACAAATGGTACAGCACAGATTAGAACACATACAATTGCTTGCAGCCCCCTGGAAATGAGGTTATAGCACCTCTCCAAGTAGGCATCTGTAGCTGCTTAAGGAATGGGTTGTAGGGGTTCTCAGTTAGGCTCCACAAAGGTAAGGCTGAGTTATTCTTTGATCTCAGGGTCAGGTGGCTGAAGGTAATACCACCCCACTGGAAAGGCAATATTCCAGACGTAGTCAGTCGGCACAGTGTCCACTGTGGCTGGTGGTTACAAAGAGGCTGTGTGCTGAGGTTGTACGCTGGATACAACGTTGGTAGGCCCAGCTCCTGTTTATAGCTCACAAGCCTAGTCACCACTGTCCCATCAGGCAAGATCCCTCTGAGCACCAGGGTGGGAAGCAGTGTAATGTATATCCTTTGGGTATGTCTAGGAGTCCTGTGGATTGTGGCAAAAGGAATTTAGGGGCCTGCACCCACTGCTGAACAAGGTGGGCAAAGAGGAATACCATTATACACCATAGATATAGGACGTCATAAGCAACTAGAGTCATCCGAACCTAAATCTGGCCAAATATGGATTGAATTTCTTCAGTTTCCTGTTAACTCATCCAAACTTCAATCTGGCTCGACAAACTTGAATCTGAAGATCAAAGGAGCCAGGCAGAAAATTGCCAGTGACTCTTGACACATTCTTTGTACCGTGCACTTCTTCTTTGTTACATGTATGGTGGTGCAGGTTTCCCCTTTTGGTAGTTCGAATAAGCCCTTGTACACACGGTCGGAGAATCCGTCGGAATGTGTCCTATCGGACCGTGTCGTCGGATAATCCGACTGTGTGTGGTATGCATCGGACTGATTCCGTTGGAATATCCGTCGGACCCAATTTTCCAACTTGTTGGAAATATTTTCCGACCAACTGGTGCGATCGGACATACTCCGATCATGTGTAGAGAATTTTGATCGGACCAAGTGCCACGTATGCTCAGATCAAATTCCTACATCAAAGCTATTGGCTACTAACCTGAACGCAGTCCCATTGTAACGAAATTACGTCATCACGTTCTGAAAGATCGGATTTTTCGACAACTTTGTCCGACCGTGTGTATGCAACAGTTTCGGACACAATCCGATGGACAAAATCCGACGGATTTGGTTGTCGAAATCTCCGACCGTGTGTACAGGGGCTAACTGTCAGACAAATGTACAGCCACGGCCAAAAGTTTTGAGAATGACACAAATGTTAATTTTCACAGTCTGCTGCTTTTTATGATGGCAAAATATATATACTCCAGAATGTTATGACGAGTGATCAGATGAATTGCAATTCATTGCAAAGTCCCTCTTTGCCATGAAAATTAACTTAATCCCATAAAAAACATTTCCATTGCATTTTTGAAGGCGGCTTCAGGGCGCCCAAGAAAGTCGAGCGAGCGACAGAATCGTCTCCTATAGTTGATTCAGCTGCGGGATCGGGGCACCACCAGTGCAGAGCTTCCTCAGGAATGGCAACAGGCAGAGGTGAGTGTACTTTTGAAGGATGGCCTGGTGTCAAGAAGGGCGGCAGCAAAAAAGCCACTTCTCTCCAGGAAAAACATCAGGGACAGACTGATATTCTGTAAAAGGTACAGGGATTGAACTGCTGAGGACTGGGGTAAAGTAATTTTCTCTGATTTCCCTTTCTGATTGTGTGTGGCATCCAGAAAAAACCTTGTGTGGAGAAGAAAAGGTGAGCGCTACCATCAGTCCTGTGTCATGCCAACAGTAAAGCATCCTGAGACCATTCATGTGTGGGGTTGCTACTCAGCCAAGGGCTCACTCCCAATTGTGCCTAAGAACACAGCCATGAGTAAAGAATAGTACAAAAACATCCTCCAAGAACAACTTCTCCCAACCGTCCAAGAACAATTTGATGATGAACAATGCCTTTTCCAGCATGATGGAGCACCTTGCCATAAGGCAAAAGTTGCTCAAGGTGTTCTTCTGTCAGCGCTGTGAGGTTTATGTTCTGTAAGAATTGTTGTATCTTGGTTATTTCTGGTTGTGGTGTGGATTCATCCTTATTTAAATTTTAAAGCGAACTGTAAAAGACTGCAAACTGGTTCGCTATTTCCTGTGGATTAGTGATTTTGTGGTGTAAGGTGCTGTGATTTAAATATGCTATTGTGGTTTTTGTATGGGCTGTTTTGATTCTGCTAGCTAGATATGCCCCGTTTGCATTAGCATATGATGTTAATTGTAGTTTTCTAAGGCGTATATCATATTTTTGTGATAGATGTTCCCGCAGGGATTCCCTGAGTTTAGATTGGAGATCAGCCACTGTTGGTTAGATTTTGCTTTGGTTTTCTAATTTGAGTATTTCTGATAGGAGGGTGTTTCGTTTAGTGGAATAACGTTTTTTTTTCCTGCGCTCCTATTTGTATCAGTATGCCTCTCATGTAAGCCTTGTGAAAGTTCCATAATGTGAATGGGTCTATTGTAGGTGTGTAGTTGATACAGAAGAAATCTCGGAGATGTTGAGAGATCGTAGAGGATGTTTGAGGTTCTTGTAATAGTCTATGCGTTGCATCGCCAGATGGGAGGTGAGGAGGAGACACCCTGTTCTGTAATGGACAATGATATTGCGGCATGGTCGGACCAGGTTATATCATGTATCTGTGTGGAGCAAACGCGTTGTAGGAGCCATTGATCCACAAGAAACATATCAATGCGGGAGTATGAGCAATGTCTAGCAGAAAAAAGGTGTAGTCTCTTTGGTTGGCATGGAAGCATCTCCATACATCGAACAGTTCCTGGTTGTGTAGAAGGCGCTGAAGGGTTTTGGGTCCATTTGACTTCATTGTGGTGGTATCCATATCTGGATCTACACTCATAAGGCAAAAGTGATAACTAGGTGGCTTATGAAAGAAAACATGGGAATTTTGAGTCCATGGCCAGGAAACTCCCCAGATCTTAATCCCATTGAGAACTTGTGGTCAATCCTCAAGAGGCGGGTGAACGGGTCAGTCCTCTAAAATGTTAGGCCTGGTTCCTGATCTACAGAGTTAAGCTCTTACTACCCCCCAGAGGGTCCCCCTCCTCCTGATTAAACTTACACAATGATTAGTACAACTGGGTTCTATTATGTGTTAGTTGGGAGGTTCCTCTACTATTCCAACCAGGCTAGAGAATTTAACTGTTGTGGGGTCCTCAGACCAAAGCTCTCTGTTTTTCTATAATGAGGTAATGGAACCTGAAATGTTTTCTCATTAATGTACAAAGATTTTCTGGAAAAGTTATTTCCATAATTTGATACAGGAATTGTTTGTAGACATGTTTGAATGTTTTATTACTCTGTACAAGCCGCATCTCTTAAATAAAGAGTTAAAAAAAAAAAGAGGCGGGTGAACAAAATACACCCCCACAAATTCTAACAAACTCCAAGCATTGATTATGCAAGAATGGGGTGCCATCAGTCAGGACGTGGCCCAGAAGTTGATTGACAGCATGCCAGGGGGTATTGCAGAGGTCTTGAAAAAGAAGAGTCATCACTAAAAATGTTGACTCTTTGCATAAACTTAATGTAATTGTCAATAAAAGCCTTTGACATGTATGAAATGCTTGTAATTATACTTCAGTATACCATAGTAACATCTGACAAAAAGATCGGAAAACACTGAAGCAGCAGACTTTGAGAAATTTAATATTTATGTAATTCTCAAAACTTTTGGCCACGGCAATAATGTGTTTCTTGCACAGTACTCTCGCCTATCGGTTTGCTCATCCTTTCGCTAATGTTTTTATACTTGAATACGAGGACCCCTAATGCTCACTGAGAGTAATGCAGTTCACAGCTGATTCTTTCTGTTATAGAGGAAGGGTGGGGAAAAATGCTCTTGGGGTCAGTGAGCCATATTATAGGGAAATGGTCTAAGCCCTTGTACACACGGTCGGACATTCTGACAACCAAATCCGTTGGATTTTGTCCGAAACTGTTGCATACACACAGTCGGACAAAGTTGTCGGGAAATCCGATTGTACATAACATGATGACGTTATTTTGTTTACGATGGGACTACGTTCAGGCTAGTAGCCAATAGCTTTGGTCTAGGAATTTGATCTGAGCATGCGTGGCACTTTGTCCGTCGGAGTAGGCTACACATGATCGGAGTATGTCCAATCGGAGCATTTTGTCGGAAAATTTTACGGACAAGTTGGAAAACTTGGTCCATCGGATACTCCGACGGAAACAGTCCGATGGAGACCACACACAGTCGTATTATCCGATAAAACGGTCTGATAGGACACATGCCGTCGGAATCTCCAACCGTGTGTACAAGGGCTAAGGGTGGGCAACCACTGTGACACTTTGTAAAGGAATAGTTATATCTCCATATAACAAAAACTTGTTTGGACTGATAACAATTTCAGAACTGCCATGACTCCTCTCTGTCACATGGCAAGAAAAGTAGGGGACTGTCATATGAAGAAGCAAGTAAACTATTAAAGCTCAACACCAGATAGATATGAAAACATGGTTTAAAGGATTTATTTGCTCAAAATTACCATTAACAAAGATTGTGTCTTCTTTCTGGTCTTCCCAGCACAGCAGGTCTAAGCCCTTGTACACACGGTCGGAGAATCCGTCAGAATGTGTCCTATCGGACCGTGTTGTCGAATAATCCGACTGTGTGTGGTATGCATCGGACTGTTTCCGTCGGAAGATCCGTCGGACCAAATTTTCCAACTTGTTGGAAATATTTTCCGACAAACTGGTCCGATAGGACATACTCCGATCATCTGTAGAGAATTCCGATCGGACAAAGTGCCACGCATGCTCAGATCAAATTCCTACATCAAAGCTATTGGCTACTAGCCTGAATGTAGTCCCATCGTAACGAAATTACGTCATCACGTTCTGAAAGATCGGATTTTTCGTCAACTTTGTCCGACCGTGTGTATGCAACAGTTTCAGACACAATCCGACGGACAAAATCTGACGGATTTGGTTGGCAGAATGTCCGACCGTGTGTATGGGGGCTAAGACTTGGAAGACAGAGCAGCATGCTAAGCCAATTGCACAGTGCTTTGGTCTATTCATTTTAATATGCTAACAGAAGAGAAAAGTGAGTGTTGACTCCATCAGTGGACAAAAGCTCCTTCGTTGTCTATTTATAGGACAAGGCAGGCCCTGGACCAAGCTGTATTGCCTAAATAGCGTGTAGTCTGCAGTGAGGTCCAAGACTTGCTTGTGGTATGTGGTTGAGTTGTTTCAATAACAAGACTGGCTTATAAGAATTACCTGCTACCTGAATTACCCACTTATTTTTTGCTGGGTTGTCCTCAATTCAGATACTCACCCACCCAGCAGAAGAAGATCTTAGCTGTCGCTGTGTGGGTCCCATGCCACCATCTTCACCTGTAACGAGGCAGCTGGCTCTTGTGGGTTTAGGCGCAGCCTTCTGATGATGCGCCGCTAGGCCACCCCTTACTTTACTGAACGGATTGATGTGCAGTGCTCCTGTTGCCTCCTTGGATAATCAAATCACATATTCCAGGAGTAATGCCACGTACACACGACCGGACTTTTCGAGGGACTAGGTCCGACGGTCTTTCCGACGGACTTTCGGCGGAGTTCCGACGGGCTTTCCGAATGAACGGACTTGGCCACACACAATCACACCAAAGTCTGACGGATTCGAATGTGATGACGTACGACTGGACTAGAATAAGGAAGTTCATAGTCAGTAGCCAATAGCTGCCCTAGCATCGGTTTTTGTCCGTTGGACCAGCATACACACAAACGGATTTCTCGGTCCGGCGGAGTTCCGGTGGAAAAATTTAAAACATGTTCTATTTCTAAAGTCCGCCTGATTTTTGGCAAGCAAAGGTCCGATGGAGCCCACACACGATCGAATTGTCCGACGGACTCGCTCCGTCTGACCTTTGCTGTCAAAAAGTCCGGTCGTGTGTACGCGGCATAACAGGGCCACTTCTGTCATTTGGCCCTAACCCTAACCCTCTTTCCCCAACAAAAGTTTGTAAGAGAAATAAACATATCTTTTGCATTCAAGAAGTGTCTGGCGCCCAATAACTTCATCCACCTTGTACCCACTATGCCTCACAACCCACCATATACCGAAGGATGGCAGCTTTCTCTGCCCCTGGAGGTTCTCATTAGACTGAAGGAGGCCAGAGACCTTGCTACAGTTATGTGCCTGGCTTCCATGTGCCTATCAGGGAATGGAACCTGAGACTATTTTGGACTGTGCGATACGCATAAATATAGCCAGAAAAGAGGCTATCTTCTGCCATACAGTCAGTCACAATAAATATAGTTTTATTTCAGAAATGCTGCCTGTATGGGCATCCCTAGGTTATCAGATACTGTAACATTTCACACTCACCAAGCTCATCTGGCTGTACTTCTCTGGTGGATCACAGGAGTGCATTTCATTTTGCACTCCTGCGACCTGGTTTCAGCAGAAAGCAGGCTGAAGTACGCTGTCTGCTGATGTCACAGAGTCGGTCAGGCTTCATCACAACCATGGAGTCAGGATCCACCCACATGCCTGGACCAGCCCCTCCTGCCCACTCCATAGCCCAGTGCTCCATTGAGTGAGGAGAGGGCAGAGCAGAGAGCTGCTGATTGGCAGTCAGCAGCTCTCTGCTCATGGAGCTGTGAGAATCGAGTGATCAGCAATGTTCGATCACTCAGTTCTCAGTGTTAGAGGCCCCGGGAGACAGATGCAACATCGGACCAATGCTGCATCCACCTAGGTAAGTATGAATCTAAAAAAAAAAAACATACTTCGCTTTTAAATACTACAACAATTCCATATAAATATGTCAAGCTGAGTTTTTATTTGGTCCATCAACCGCAAAGCTGAACATTCCAATTTACACCAAAAACACATCCTTTATCCTAACTCAGTGCTGTATGGATTAAGATAGCGTGGGGCGCAGAATTCCAGAGGAAGATATTTCGGGATCCCCGAATATTAGAAAAGGCCTGCAGATTATTTACGTTTCCTGCATCCATCCAAAGTCGAGTTGCGTTATCCCTTCTTGGTGGATTTATACTTTTTTCACCTCTTATTATTCCACATGGCATCTTCTGCTTCTTGAAGGAATTCCCAGTACCTGTATTCTTGATGCTCCTTGGACTTCTATGCCATCTACAGAAAAACCCTGCCATTACCACTGCATCCCCTTCCACTAACTTCTTTTATTACTTTATATATCCACTTCCTATAACTCCTCCCACTACTTCCTACCTATATATCCTCTTCCTATCCCGTCATAGCTCTCAGTGGTCTCCTAGTATGGTGCTTCCATTCAGTGCTCTAATATATGCTTTAAGTCTCTTGATGCTGTTGTATGTCTTCTCCAGGTCTGATGATAATTGTATGCAGTCTATGTCAGCATTTCTCCACAGATTTTCTCATTTCTTCAAATAACAACCCTAGATCTCCTCCCAATACTTCATATCACACGTCTATAGCTTCTTGTATTAAATCCTATAGCCTCTCCGCGCAGTCCTCCAACTCATCTGTGAATACACATAAATGTCCGTCATGTGCCTTCTGTTTCAGCTTTGATGTTCCCGGGTAGGGGGTGAAGGGTTACTCTCAACCACACTGCTGTATGAGGGTGGGCTGACCATACTGGGAGGGTACAGGTAAGGCTTGGCAGTCACCTGTAGGATGGAACAATGTGGAATATAGTTATATAAGTTTCTCAGTGTCTACTACATGTTTGATCACTGTTTCTAAATATATCTGGAGAAACCAAAATGTAGCAAGTCAAAGGGGTCTACAACTCTCCAACACTTATGAGTTTCCCAGGATTGGGCTCTGCTCTCTCTGGGTTAACTGACAGTACTTCTACAGGTGAAAACAGGTATTGCAACATATACAGTGCATCTGGAAAGTGTTCAGAGCACTTCACTTTTTCCATATTTTGTTATGTTACAGCCTTTTTCCAAAATTGCTTAAATTCATTATTTTCCTCAAAATTATACAAACAATACCCCATAATGACAATGTATAAGAAGTTTCTTTACATTTTTTGCAAATGTATTAAAAAGAAAAAAGACAAAAATCCCATGTACTGTATTTAAGTATTCACAGCATTTGTTCAATACTTTGTTGAAGCACCTTTGGCACCATTTACAGCCTCAAGTATTTTTGAGTATGATGCTACAAGCTTGGCACACCTATTTTTGGGCAGTTTGTCCCATTCTTCTTTGCAGGACCTCTCAAGCTCCATCGGCTTGGATTGGGAGCGTCAGTGCACAGCCATTTTCAGAGCTCTCCAGAGATGTTCAAATCGGATTCAAGTCTGGGCTCTGGCTGGGCCACTCAAGGACATTCACAGAGTTGTCCCGTTGCCACTCCTTTGTTATCTTGGCTATGTGCTTAGGGTCATTGTCCTGTTGGAAGATGAACCTTCGACCCAGTCTGAGGTCCACAGCGCTCTGGAGCAGGTTTTCATCAAGGATGTCTCTGTACATTGCTGCAATCGTCTTTCCCTCCATCCTGACTAGTCTCTCAGTTCCTGCCGCTGAAAAACATCCCCACAGCCTGGTGCTGCCACCACCATGCTTCACTGTATGATTGTATTGACCAGGTGATGTGCGGTACTTGGTTTCCTCCAGACATGCTACTTGCTATTTGGGCCAAAGAGTTCAATCTCTGTTTCATCAGACCAGAGAATTTTGTTTCTCATGGTCTGAGAGTCCTTCAGGTGGCTTTTGGCAAACTCCAGATGGGTGCTGTCATGTGCCTTTTACCGAGGAGTGGCTTCCGTCTGGTCACTCTACGATACAGGCCTGATTGGTGGAGTGTTGCAGCTATGGTGGTTCTTCTGGAAGGTTCTCCTCTCTCCACAGAGAAACACTGAAGCTCTGTCAGAGTGACCATTGGGTTAATGGTCACCTCCGTGACTAAGGCCCTTCTTCCCCGATCGATCAGTGTAGCTGGGAGCGGTCCGCTCTAGGAAGAGTCCTGGTGGTTCCATTTACAGATGATGGAGGCCATGTGCTCATTGGGACCTGCAAATGTTTTTCTGTACCCTTCCCCAGATCTGTGCCTCAAAACAAGCCTGTCTCGGAGGTCTACAGACAATTCCTTGGACTTCATGGCTTGGTTTGTGCTCTGACGTGCACGGTTAACTGTGGGACCTTATGTGGGACAGGTGTGTGCCTTTCCAAATCATGTCCAATCAACTAAATGTACCCCAGGTGGACCCCACTCAAGTTGTAGAAACATCTCAAGGATGATCAGTGGAAACAGGATGCACCTGAACTCAATTTTGAGTGTCATGGCAAAGGCTGTGAATACGTATGTACATATGATTTTTTCCTTTTTTATTTTTAATAAATTTGCAAAGATTTCAAACAAACTTCTTTCATGTTATCATTATGGGGTATTGTTTGTAGAATTTTGAAGAAAATAATTAATTTAATCCATTTTGGAATAAGGCTGTAACATAACAAAATGTGGAAAAAGTGAAGCGCTGTGAATACTTTCCAGATACACTGTAATTTCATATACACGTCTCAACTTTCAGAGATGGTAAATAAGGATACTTTTCCGCACAAACCTGTTTTGTGAGTTATGTTCCTGTTTAGATTTCGAGCTGAGCCAAAAGCTCAGACCATTGTGCTATGAACTGATCATGCTTGCGATCCAACATTTTCACCAACATAGCAACCTATAACATCTAAGTTACAAACAGGAAACCATTGAAAAGGAATGTTTACTGACTATTATACAGTAGGTTACTGAATTTCTTTGTCTGCCCAACTAAGTGGATTTCCACCTCTTCGACTTACCTCACTGTATGGTGGTGGTGCACCCATGTCTATAAGAGGAGTCTCCCTTGGTGACAAGGATGGTTCAGATCGAGATCGGAAGCGGCAAACATTATTGCAGATCCCACAAAGGCACAGCACTGAGAACACAATCAACATACAGATAAACAGGGGCCTGCAAAACAAGAATGTATATATTTCTAAATGTAGTTATACAAAAAGTATTTGCCATAATTAATTCTTTAATTATAACTAACCTAAGGAAGGGAAAACATTTGTGGTATATATGGTTCTGAATATATCATTCAGTCTTTTTCCCCAAAGGGTCAATCTCATCATCATCGTTTATTAAAAGTTCTAAAGTCAAGCTGGTCACTGTCCTCCCTACCCAACAGCAGTCCAGCCTCTGAGCCCTTGTACACACGGTCGGACATTCCGACAACCAAATCCGTCGGATTTTGTCCGACGGATTTTGTATACACACGGTCGGACAAAGTTGTCGGAAAATCCGATCGTTCAGAACGTGATGACGTTATTTCGTTACGACGGGACTACGTTCAGGCTAGTAGCCAATAGCTTTGATGTAGGAACTTGATCTGAGCATGCGTGGCACTTTGTCCGATCCGAATTTTCTACACATGATCGGAGTATGTCCAATCGGAGCATTTTGTCGGAAAATTTTACGGGCAAGTTGGAAAACTTGGTCCGTTGGATACTCCGACGGAAACAGTCTGATGCAGACCACACACAGTCGGAATATCCGACAAAACGGTCTGATCGGACACATTCCGTCGGAATCTCCGACCGTGTGTACAAGGGCTTACATGATGTACAAGGAGGCTGGGTACCCTGCCATGTCCAAGACCAACATCTGGGTGTCAGGGGGTGGTGGTCCTCAAAGGTCCGAGGGGGTCAGGCTGAAAAAGCAGATTGGAGACCCATAAAGAGGCCCAAGATATCCACCAGAAAAAAAAGAGGGATGAGGCAGATATTCCTTATAGTGTAGTAGGGATCTAAAGCAAAGTTATTACCTCAACTAATTTTTATGATTAGAGACTAGAGAGAAAATAAAAAATGACTTACAACTGGTGAGTTTGCGGCTACCCAGGTTGGTAGAAACACGCAACCTTCAGTAAATACTGGTGGAGAAAAAGCCCCATCTCCATGCAGGGTGAGATCAGTTGCTCTCAATGCCATGGAGGTCCCAATACTAGATCCTTATATGGGTTCTCAGGTGGGTATTGTACTTGTAGGATGAGAGAACGTCAAAAACTGGTCGGTTGCACCAAATGGCAGAAATGCCCAGTGTGGCGTGTCTAAGGATGGGTTAAAGCCATCAAGTTTGACGAACATCAAATAGCTTTATTTCACAAAAAGTCAAGTTTCGTTGTTAAGATTTTTCACTTTCTCAGTTAACAGTTTGACATTTCTCAGTTTACTCTTCCACCCAAGTGTGTCTGTGTCACACCAGACACCTCTGCCATTCCATTCACTGATGGTTCTTTGACCTCCTCTCATCCTACCACAAATGGGTGTTCCTACTGCTACTATATACAGGAGCTGTTTTGTCAGATAGTGGTTCGGCTGGTGATTCCTAAAGGAAATTATCAGAGAAATCTTAGGGCCACCATTGTGGTCTTCATTTACTGTGATTGCTAGCTACCCTTATGCAGATCAGTGATCCCAGTACCGAGTCTCAGACCTGAAACATCTGTACAAATATGAGTCCAATGCCAGAGGCACAGTGAAGAAGGGTTAGACCGTATTAAATGTTATACTGTTATCTCTGGCCCTGTTGGAAAGATTGATCTTCACTCTCTGTCTCAAAGTTAACATTTAGGGTGTGAATGAAAATCTCAAATAGGAACACACCCAGCAACAAAAAATATTTTTTTAGGGCGTGCTAAAACACTCACAAGTTGACCATACACCAGTAGAATTTTGTATGAACATTTGTATGGAAATTGGTCATCATCATTCAATATTACCATTTCCTATGAAAACCTGAAAATTTTGTTAGATTTGTTTAAATTCTACACTTGATTTCGGGATGTACATTTGCATTACAATAAGTATGAATTTTCCCGAACAAAAACCACATTCACAGTTAAAGCGTTATAAAAACTGAATAGGTTTATAACACCATACACCCTTCTATCCACTTCACCTTGGTATCCGCTGTACTTACCTCCCTGGATGCAAAAATTTCGGTGCCCACGCAGCCCATGTAGTGATCCAGGAATTTATCTCTGCCCTTCACCCTCTTCTCCGTGTAGCATTGACAGCTCATCACCCACAGAGGTAAGTACAGCAGGGACTCGGTTATGGAGAAGGTCTACGATGTTAGTTCACTATTTCATTTTTTCTGAAAAGGTGAACTGAAACTTTAAATTTATATTTTTTGTTCAAGAAAATGTCTCCATCTTTTTCAAATGTTTTAAAAAAATCTCTACTGGTGTATGGGCGGCTTAAAGGGGTTGTAAAGTCTCATGGTTTTTCACCTTAATGCATTTTATGCATTAGGGTGAAAAACCTTCTTTGCTACAGCTGCCCCCAGGCCCCGGCGCACCCCCTTTTTCTTACCCGAACCCATCCCGTTCCAGCGACGTGCATGAGCCCAGCGGCTCCAGCCGCTGACTCTGTCCTCATTGGATAGAGTGATAGCAGCAGGAGCCATTGGAAATCAAGTCCAATGACACAAGAGTGGGGGGGGGGGGGGGGGCGGGGCTGAGTCCTGCTGTCTGTGTCAATGGACGCAGCAGTGGAACTTGGGAGCGCGTCCGCATGGGTGCCCCCCATGGAAAGCGGCTCTCCGTGGGGGCACCTGATGAGGATAAGAGCCAGAAGCGCCAATGGGGGCACCCCAGATGAGGAGGATTGGGCTGATCTGTGCAAAACCCTTGCACAGAGAAAGCAAGTATAACAAGTTTGTTATTTTTATTTTTTTAAATGTGAACGTTTACAACCACTTAAAGGTCACACTAAAACCCTCATCATCTTTTTTTATTGCTGATACCCTGATGGGTATTTGACTTTACATCCTGTCTGGGTGACAGCACCGCCACTGAGACAGTAAGTGATAGGAATGTCCTTCCGGGAGGTCTTGAACATCAATAAAATCTAACCAAGGTTCTAATTCTTACCCACCCTATGCAAAACTAAAACGTAAAAGTTTTTTTCCGAATTACCTTTTAACACTTTAAATTAATTTTAGATTTAGCTGTTCAATGTAATCCCAAGCTGCACAGCCATCCTTTAGAAAACAGGGCAATGACTTCCTTGTCTCATGTGATAATACTCAGATTAGTTGTATGAGAATGACATAATTGTGTCACTCTATTACCCCAGCACAATCCACTGCTGTCAGCACATATATCTTTAATAATTACAGACAAGACAGCACGTGGTCATGTAGAGGCTTTGATGAGTAAGAGAACACTCATGGTTCAAACTGCATTTGATAATGTCTCATTTAAGACAATTATTTTAACAATATAAAGTATAAATTACCTGATAATGAGCAATAGCATTATAGAATTATATAAGGAACAGGAAAAGACAATGGAGTCCGCTTGATCATTAGGCGCCCCCCCCCCCCCAATCTTAATCCACTGCACAAAAAAACATAGACGGGGGGGAAAAATGAACTTTCCCCTCTTCTGGCTTCTGTACTGCAGAGGGTGACACCTCCAACATTGAAATGAGAGCCCAGGGAATGCTGAGTACCCTACATCTTATGAGATTACAGTACAGTGGATCAGCATCTTCCCATGAGATTTGGGGTGCTCTGCATTTCCTGGGATCTCACCAGAAGAATGGTGACATTACCCGCGATTAGGTGTCATGAGCTGAAGGGAGGGGGTAAGTATATTAACTCATTTTATAGGTGCTCACATGGCAGTATACTAATGCCCTGTACACACGGTCGGACATTCCGACAACAAAATCCAATCGGATTTTTTCCGACTGATTTTCTGCCAAACTTGTCTTGCATACACACGGTCGGACAAAGTTGTCGGAAAATCCCATCGTTCTTAAAAAGGTGACGTACAACACGTACGTCGGGACTATAAACGGGAGTAAATTCAGATGGAAAAAGTCTGCTAGAGCCCACATACGATCGTATTTTCTGACAACGCGATCCGATCGCGCATTTTCCGTCGGAAATTCCAACCGTGTTTACAGGGCATAACAATAGAGTTCTGGCCTTATCCCTATCTACAGGACCAGTTAAAACCTTTAAGGCCAATTTCTCAGGCGGACTTAATCAGATAGTCCATGCGGCGTCCCTATGAGCTTGTGTCTGTTTACACCCGTCTACCTCTCGGTCCTATCCAGTCCACAAAAAAAAAAAAAGGAAACAAATACGTTTTCTTTCATTTAGGTGGATCAGATCAAAGGGTAGTCGGGTGTACCTAGACAGTGGAGTGCATTCTCCAACTGCCCATAGAGCAGAGTGGGCTTTGTCCATGTCTGCTCTGCAGAAACAGCAGAGACAGATGTGCCATCCACCTTCTCTGCTCCAATCAGCAGAAGATCAGTGAATGGATCTATTGTTGACTGAACCAAAATCTGCACTGAATTGCCCCATGTAATAGTGGTCTATAAGAGAGAGATAATGGCCCAGAGTATCCTCCTTAAAGCGGAGCTCCACCCTAAAGTGGAACTTCCGCTCATTGGAACCCTCCCCCCCTCCGGCGCCACAATTGGCACCTTTCAGGGGGGAGGGGGGTGCAGGTACCTGTACAGTACAGGTATCTGCACCCACTTCCGGCGTAGATTCTGCAGAAGCTACGCCCCTTTCCGCAGAATCTATGCCCCTTTCCGAAGGTCCCCCGCTGTCTCCTGGGAAACACACGGATCCCAGAGACAGTGGGGACCATCCTTATTGCGCAGCGCGACTCGCGCATGCGCAGTAGGGAACCAGGAAATGAAGCCGCAAGGCTCCACTTCCTGATTCCCATACCCAAGATGGCAGCGGCAGCACCCGGGAGACGATCGAGAGATCGGCTTCGGATGCCGACATCGCGGGCGCGCTGGGCAGGTAAGTGTCATTATTTTAAAAGTCAGCAGCTGCAGTATTTGTAGCTGCTGGCTTTTAAAAAAAAAAAAACGGCGGACTCCCGCTTTAAATGTTCAACACAGAGCGGTAAAGTGGTCATCGCAACACACCTTCCTCTGAAAGTAAATTGTAAATCCTGGTGATCAGACTTGAGAAGTCAGTCCCTGGCTTCTTTTATGTCTTGAATACTCCAACAATGGGATCTCCCAGCCATAATTCCTGAGCCTATCCATGTCCACCTGGGACCTAAGTGTTCCTGCCCATTTCATGTGTTCCAGCTCCACCCATGATATTCTACATTATATTAGATTAGTAAAAATCGAGTAGGAAAAGTGAAAACCCCCCATAACCCTATACACTCAGCAGGAACTCAAGAGCAGAGATCTCAACAATAGAGTCCCCAACTTGTGACAATGTAGTGATATTATAGTGTTTTTTCCCGCCACTTCCAGCACTAAATGCATGTAATGGCAAAGGGTGATGGGGTGTGCTGGAGGGTCTTTTGGTGCTGGCTGCTGTGGATCTATTTCACTGGGGGGGGGGGGGGTGATCTATTGTTGCTTGGGGGTCGATTTCTTCTGGGGGGATCTACTGTTGAGGGAGTGCTCTACTGATGCTGGTTTCTGAGAGTCTATTGTTGCTGGAGTAGAACTATTGTTGCTGGGGGATCTATTGTGGCTGGCTGCAGGGGGTCTGCAGCATTTTAATGCTTTTCTTGTCATCATTAACACATTGCATACAAATTACTTAGCACCACAACATGATACTTGGTTCTGTATTCTCTAAAAGAAGTGGTATGGGGCTGTGGAAACCATGGGATAGTGCTTGGAGGTGGGTAGGGGGTAGAGACAAGGGTTGACGTGGATAGAGGGAGTACCTGCACCTATTCTAGGAGAAAAAAAGCCCTGATCGCAGTGAAATAAAGCATGGAACAATAAGGATCCATTTCTATAACTGTGGAAAGACAGTAGACTGGAGGTGTTATAGGGGGTGCCACCTAACATTTTGGTGCATACCAACTCAGGAAATCAGATGTAATCAATAAAGCAGTGCAGAAATAATGAAAAAGTGATTCATACAATGTACAGAGCAACCAACTAGATTATAACTGTGTGAAGCGGGGCATCATCCATTAGACTTTATGTAACCTCTGACCCCATCCTAAAACCTGAGGATTAGATAAAATAAGCAGAGCTAAATAAAGGAATAGGTATAAATCTTTTATAGGTAAACCTGCACTGTTTTAATAATTTAAGGCTGTGTATTCAGACTCTTACATAAGCCCCATCATAACTGTCTCATTAAAGTAACCTTAGGAGCACACCTATAGAACTACCTACCTAATTCCACTGTCAGTGATGACATCACTTTGACATCAGCAAGCAAATGGCCTTTGCTAAGACTGAACTCAGTGATGCACACACATTGGGATTGCATTCACCCACCTGGGCTGAAGGAACAGTGATTGCACATTGATTGCACTATACCTGTATACACATTACACCAGGTGTTAGATGAATTTCCAGTTTTCTAGCCCACCAGGTGAACCTAGCATTTCTCCAGTGGTTGTTAGAGATTTCTTGAGCGGTGGCTCATTGACTTCCCATCTGCTGGTGTCTGCATAGTTCTAGATCCAACCCCAAACAAAAGAACTCGCTGCCCCAGGTGAGACAGGAAGCTTAATGATATCACAGGTGCCCGCCTCAGCTCGCCTCCGCATACGATGAACACTGAAGAAATGGCTGCACTCCAAGATCCATCAAAATTCTTATTTAATAACGAACATCCCAAGTGTTACAGACAGTTCAAATGGTAGACGCGTTTCACACACTAATGCCCCGTACACACGAGCGGACATTTCGACATCCAAACTCCGACGGACTGAGTCCGTCAGACTATCCGATCGTGTGTGGGCTGCAACGGACTTTAGCTTCGCTAAAGTCTGACGGACTTTAGAAATGAAGCATGCTTCAAATTTTCCCGACGGAACTCCGCCGGACCCGGTCCCCTTCGAAAAATTCGCTCGTGTGTGTGCTACTCCGACGGACTAAAACCGACGCTAGGGCAGCTATTGGCTACTGTCTATGAACTTCCTACGTCGAATCCAGTCGTACGTCATCACGTTCGACTCCGTCGGAGTTTGGTGTGATGGTGTGTGGTCAAGTCCGCTCGGTCGAAAAGTCCGCCAGAACTCCGTCGGAACACCGTCGGAACTCCGGCGGAACTCCTTTGGAGGTCTGTCAGACTTAATCCCTCTCGTGTGTACGGGGCATAACAGATGCGCTTATTCATTGCTAAGGTCCAACCCCACTTGGCAGAGCCAATAGAAAGAAATCAATAATCTTTTTTAACTATCCTTTAAGTGGTTGTAAAGGAAAACAATAAAAAAATAAAATAAAAAACATGACTTAACTGCTGCGTGCAATAGAATTGCACAGAGCAGCCCCGATCCTCTTCATCTCTTGTCCCCCGCAGGCGCTCCTGGCTTCTCCTATCTTGCAGGTACCCCCAATAGGAAGCCGGGCTTGATTCTGAGACGCACTGCTGCATCCATTGACACATTGTCCCTTATCACTGGAGTTGATTGACAGGTGCCAATGGCTCCCACTGCTATAAATATACCCAGGGAGGAGGGGCAAAGCCACAGCGCTGGATCGTGATGGGGCTAAGTTAAGTATAAAGGGGGGGGGAGGGGTGAGGGGGGGAGTCTGTGACACAGAAGGTTTTTTTAGGTAAAGGTAAAAAAACCTTGAGGCTTTAGAACCACTTTAAAGGTGGCATTCTTACAACCACTGTAAGGGAGCCACTCTTCCCACTGACAACCAATGTAAGGAGAATTCTTCCCAGTGATCACCAATGTAAGAGGGCCACTCTTCCCACTCACTACCAATTTAAGGAGCATTCTTCCCACTGATCACCAATGTAAGGAGCATTCTTCCCACTGATCACCAATGTAAGGGGCATTCTTCCCACTGATCACCAATGTAAGGGGGCCACTCTTCCCACTCACTACCAATGTAAGGAGCATTCTTCCCGCTGGCCACCAATGTAAGGGGGGCACTCTTCCCACTCACTATCAATGTAAGGAGCATTCTTCCCACTGGCCACCAATTTAAGGGACTTTCTTTGCACTGACCTCCAATATAAGGAACATTCTTAGCACTGACTACCAATGTAAAGGGTATTCTGCACACTGACCACCACTGTAAGGGGGCCTATTCTTTCCACTAACTACCAACATAAGGGACTTTCTTCGACTGACCACCAATGTAAGGAGCATTCTTCCCATTGGCCAGCAAAGTAAAGGGCATTTTTCAGGCTTGTTACCAATGTAAGGAACTTTCTTTCCACTAACCACCAATATAATGAGTATTCTTCCCGCTGACCACCAATATAATGGACTTTATTTCCACTGACCACCAATGTATGGAGCATTCTTCTCACTGACCACCAATGAAAGGAACTTTCTTTCCTCTAACCACAAATGGGAGGAGCATTCTTCCCCTATGTCCAACAATGTAAGGGACATTCTTAGCACTGACCAGCAATGTAAGGGGCATTCTTCACACTGACCACCAATACATTGGGGCCATTCTATCCATTAACTACCAACGTAAGGGACTTTCTTTCCACTGACCACCAATGTGAGGGGCATTCTTCCCACTGATCACCAACGTAAGGGACTTTCTTTCCACTGACCACCAATATAATGAATATTTTTTCCACTGACCAATGAAATTAATTTTCTTCCCACTGACCACCAATGTAAATGGCATTCTTTCCACTGACCACCAATGAATTGATTTTTTAGCAGGGCTTCCCCGAGATTTAAAACATGGTTTTAAGGGCTCCTCTGGAGAAAAACAGTTAAGAAAGACTTGCCAAGCATCACTTAGAAATAGTAATGACGACACGGATCACCATGCCATCCAAGAAATTGGAATTTCCCGAAGCAAGCGTTTCTCCCATGAGTGAAATGTGGGAAATGTCATTGCTAAGCTGTCTTTTTTAAAATGCTAGTTGCCTGGCTGGTATGTTAAATGCTGTGACATCAGTACTTTAGCCAGTGGCAAGGAACAAGTTTGCAACTTAGTAAACTCAGAGAAAGGTCAGAAGACCTTACTCAACTACATTTTGACAGCGTACATAAGTCTCTATGGACCGGATTCCTCTAAAATATTTGCATTTATCGAAGCAATCGCTGGACCCCGCCCAGACTCTACAACACGCATCTCACTAACAGACACTAAGATCTCCAAGAATAGAAGTGCTTGTAGCCTCTGCCAGATTTGACTCTATTGCTGGGAAGTCACCAATCTGGGTAAACATCTGACACTGCGTAAAAGTCTCCGGAGGATTAATTACCCACCAGCACAATGCTGTTTATGTAAAAGAAAGCCTGCAGACACAGGCCAGTGATCTCTGGTGACGTTGGTGAGCGAAGAGGGAAAATAACACTGAAATTACGATAAATGACACTGTTGTCGTTTTATTATTGTCAGAGATATTAATGCTGAATACCGTTCACTTATATATTCCTCAAAAATAATGGAATACATGCATCTTTCCAACAGTTACCACCACCAGCCTGAACCGTTGATACAAGACAGGATGGATCCTCAAAAATAATGGAATACATGCATCTTTCCAAGGAAAGTTAATATACAGGTGCATCTCATAAAACTTGAATATCATCAAAAAGTTTATTTATTTCAGTAATCTAATTCAAAAAGTGAAACTCATATTTTATATAGATGCGTTACACACAGAGAGATATATTTCTTTCTTTTAATTTTGATGGTTATGGCTTATGCCCTGTACACACGGTCGGATTTTCCAACGGAAAATGTGCGATCGGATCGTGTTGTCGGAAAATCCGATCGTGTGTGCGGCTCCATCGGACTTTTTCGACGCACAAAGTTTGAGAGCCGGATCTAACATTTTACAACAACAAAATCCGATCGTTTGTAGACAATTGCGGCGGACAAAGTGCCACGCATGCTCAGAAAAAACTAAGAGACGAAAGCTATTGGCTACTGGCCTCTTTATAGTCCCGACGTACGTGATTTACGTCACCATGTTCTGACCGATCGGATTTTCCGACAACTTTGTGCGACCGCGTGTATGCAAGACAAGTTTGGACCAACATCCGTCGGAACAAAATCTGACGGATTTTGTTGTCGGAATGTCCGACCCTCTGTATGGGGCTTTACAGAAAGTGAAAACCCAAAATTCTGTATCTCAGAAAATTTGAATATTACATAAGACAAATAAAAAAAAGGATTTTTAATGCAGAAATGTTGGCTTACCGAATAGTATGTCCATGTAAAGTATAGTAGGAACTCAATTCTTGGTCGGGGCTCCTTTTGCATGAATTAGTACCTCAATGCGGTGTGGCATAGAGAGGGTCAGAATGTGGCACTGCTGAGGTGTTATGGAAGTAGAGCTGGGCGATTTTCTAAAAAAAAAAAAAAAAAATCTGCGATTTAAAAAAAAAAAACCTTGATTCACAATTCGAATCGAGTTTTTTTTTTTTAAAGGACACTGCGCCGGTCCTGAGAAGCTGCAGGTAGGAGTTTTTAGGTGAGGCCGCGGCGTCCAGCCTCGTAGATTAGGCCGAAGCCGCGGCCTCGACTAAAAACTCCTGCCCACAGCTCCTCAGGACTGGCACAGTGTCAGCGCCGGTCCTGGTGAAAAAAAAATAAAAATCTAAAAAAAATCGATTTTCTGAAATTTTGAATCGATTTGACCTCTCAACTTGATTCAAGATTTAAATCGATTTTTTCCCCAGGCCTATATACCCAGGTTGCTTTGATAGCGGCTTTCAGCTTGTCTGCATTGTTGTGTCTGGTGTCTCTCATCTGCCTCTTTTGACAATACCCCACAGATCCTCTATGGGGTTTAGGTCAGGCGAGTTTGCTGGCCAATCAAGCACAGTGATACCATGATTATTAAACCAGGTATTAGTAGTTTTGGCAGTGTGGGCAGATGCCAAGTCCTGTGTTTTATCAAGTCCAAAGTCACCGCAGCCATCTACCAGGAAATTCTAGAGCACTTCATGCTTCCCCTTGCTGACTAGCTTTATGGAGATGCTGATTTAATTTTCCAGCAGGACTTGGCACCTGCCCACACTACCAAAGGTACCAATACCTGGCTTAATGATCATGGAATCAATGTGCTTGATTGGCCGCAAACTCGCCTGACCTAAACCCCATAGAGAATCTGTGAGGTATTGTCAAGAGGAAGATGAGAGACACCAGACTCAACAATGCAGATGAGCTGAAAGCCGCTATCATAGCAACCTGGGCTTCCATACCACCTCAGCAGTTCCACAGGCTGATCACCTCAATGCCACGCGGAATTGATGCAGTAATTCATAAGCAAAAGGAGCCCCGACCAAGTATTGAGTGAATACTATACTGTACATGGACATACTTTACATTAAGCCAACATTTCTGTATTAAAAATCCTTTTTTTATTGGTCGTCTCATGTAATATTTAAATTTTCGGAGATATAGAATTTTGGGTTTTCACGAGCTGTAAGCCATAATCATCAAAATTAAAAGAAAGAAATGCTTGAAATATATCACTCTGTGTGTAACTCATCTATATAATATATATGAGTTTCACTTTTTAAATTGAATTACTGAAATACATTAACTTTTATGAGATGCACCTGTAAGTACCTAAACCTGTCTTGATGTTACTGTGTCACTCAGACTGGAAGAGGGAGGGGGAGCACTAAGAGCCAATCAGACTCTGCTGCATGAACATTTGCTGACAGGGACACACAGAAAGAAGGAGGGAGCAGAAATTATGATTTATCTAGGAATTTCTGCTTTTTTAGTGTCCAATCAGCAGGCTCTAAGCAGGGAGATGCCATCACTGTACTCCTTAATTCTGAAAGTGGTGTCACCCTCCTGTCTGTGCTGTCTAAGAATGGCTGGGAATGATTAGCATTCATATTGGGGAGAAGGGAGAATTAAAGGGTCTGAGTAGCTTAGCAAAAGAAAATTGTGCAGGGCTGACACCACTCACAACAAATGCCGTTGGAACTTAGGGACCAAGTGCATTTTTATAAGATCAGTCGGTATTTTTCTTTACATGTCTTTAAAGTGAAAAATGTGGAGGAAATGGCCATGTATTACAGAGATCTACTGAATGTTTTTTTTTTTTTTTGTTGCGCCCCGATATTTTAAAGCGGGCCATTCGGAGACAGACATTTGTAAAATAAAAATGGACTTTTCACCCTTTCCTTCCTGGCAGCAGCTTTGCCTTCAAATAACAAATGTATGTACAGGTATACTCTCCTTGTCATAGCAGGAATGTGTCAGGACCAGAACCCACGACCTCTGTTGTGTTGAGCAGTAGTTCTTCTTGCTGAGCCACCTGAGATGCTGGACAGCATTCTGCCTGATCCTTTAGATAATCTTGCCTTTTGTATTATTTATGGAGAACCTTGAACTCCTTGCTTCTCCCATGAACTTCCTATTTAGGCTGTGCTTTTGTACTTGCTGTTTGCTAGATTATTATGCTCTCTCCTATTTTTCTCATTTGCATACCTGCAGCTGTCCTTATCTCCACTACCACTTGTTACTGATTGTTGACTTGTTCCTCGACTGTACTTCTGCTTCATCCCAACCTGTTATATCTCCTACTGGACCCTGGATTACTCACCTCCATTGGAGTGATCCTGAGGACTGCCATTTCTTACTAACACACAGAAAAATCTATTTCCACTATCCGGAGCTCTGGTTACCGGTTAGTACTTAGACTCCGCACCTTGGGTGAGCCTGTGCCATCCGCCAGCGTAATCTGCTTGTGTTCTTATCCAGCTGATCAGTGGGAGCCTCTCTACTGCTATAGTTACTGGTCACCTAGCCTGACCCCTGACCCCCTGTCAGCTTGGTGTCAGGCGTTAAGGCCCCCATAGAAGCTGTCCTGTCTCCTGCCTGAGCTCAAGGTTAATACCTTATATTTTTACAAGAGTTGCTGAAGGAGAAATTGACATAAAGCCTTCAGTTTTGTTTCATGTGATTCTGACAAAATGTATGAGAGTTTCATGAGTTTCCTATAAGCCAGGGGTTTCCAAACTTTCTAAAAAAAAAGGGCCAGTTTATCGTCCTTTAGACTTTAGGGGGCAGGACTGTGGCCAGCGGAAGTGGAAATGTGCCTGGCATCAGTGGGAGTAAACATCACCACATTTGGTTTTAGGGGAGGAATGGTGCCCCATTGGTGTTGGAATCAATGGGAAGAATAGTGCCCCATTGTTGATGTCAGTGGGAGAAATGGTACCCCATTGTTACTGTCAGTTGGCAGAATAGTGTCTTATATCAATGGTAGGAATATGCCCCAAGGGCTGGATAAAGGTAAGCAAAGGGCCACATCAGGCCACAGTTTGGAGACCACTGGTATAAGCAATGATCTGATCAAGAGATAATTTGGTCTTAGATCTTGACACTCAGCTTACTCCACTTAGGAGAGAGTGCAAGTAAAAAATGAAGGACAGGTTAGAACATTTTAAGGAAGGGCATTCAGAGGTCCATTGATGACTGGTTCTCTTTAATGCCTTCAACAGGAGCAGAAAAAAAACTGTAAAGCAGCTGGATAATTGTCCATGGTTTGTGGCGACCATCACACCGCTCAAATTATTTTTGATTACCTGAATCAAAATGACTCCTTGGCAAGTTTTGTATTATTTTATTTAATTAACAATCTACTTTTAATTTATACTTGCATTTTTGGAAGAATATGTTTTAGGATCTAGTGGGTGTGTTGCGTGGTGAGATACATCCATTGCTCTCGTAGTTAAAATTCAATTACTTGAATCATCAACACAAAGTTCACGTTGCCACCTTTGTTGTATCAACATAACTGATAAGCCACATTAGTAGAATGAAGTAAACCATAAACCAACACACCTAACAGTGTGTGGGTGAGTGCAGCACATGCTGGAAGATGCAGAAAAATGATTCCGAGGCTTTAATATGGTGAGTGATTCCTCTTTCCCTCTTTGGAGCGTTGTATAAAGTGTTGGGGCTTGTCAATTTTACATTCAGACACAACCATTGCATCATGTGAGGAGGTCACATACACCTCATACCTGGGAGCCCTAAGTATTAAGTGACAGCTGAGACTGCAAAAGAAGCTTTGGATGGCCTATCAGAGTTACTGTGTACCTTGTGATGGCTGCAAAATGGGACTATAAGTTGGTTGGGGAATGGGCTTTAAATAGATCCAAATTGACTCCCTTTATTGTGGCATGGTACACACCTTGGCACCATATGCTACTGGTGGGCTTGACTAGGCTAGTGTGGCCTAGATTTGACACCCCTGAGAGTATTAATATTTTGATTGGAATTTCAGCATTCATATCTCAGCTTAGCCAAGTCAAATTGCTGCAGTAGAATGAGCTTGAGCAAGTAAACTTACTACAGATTGCCTACAAGCTTCCCTCCTCACCTCCCTCTCCGGGGGTCCAAACTAGGGATGAGCCAAACACCCCCCGGTTTGGTTCGCACCAGAACCTTCGAACGGACCTAAAATCTGTATGAACTTTAGAACCCTATTAAAGTCTATGGGACTCGAACGTTCGAAATCAAAAGTGCTAATTTTAAAGGCTAATATGCAAGATATGCAACAGATAACACCAGCAATAAGGGGTATCTTCAGGTGTATACTGTGCTGGAGGCACACAACACCCACTTTAACTCCTGCAGATGCCTGTATTAGAGAACACCATCAATAAAGGGTAGATACAGGTGTATACTGCGCTGGAGGCACACAACACCCACTTTAACTCCTGCAGATGCCTGTATTAGAGAACACCATCAATAAAGGGTAGATACAGGTGTATACTGTGCTGGAGGCACACAACACCCACTAACTCCTGCAGATGCCTTAATTAGAGAAAAACAGCAATAAAAGGTAGATACAGGTGTATACTGTGCTGGAGGCACACAACACCACTTTAACTTTAAGATGCCTGAGAAAAGAACACACTGTTCCTGACTATCTAGCTCTTTCCCTGCACGCCAGGACACACTACACAAGGCCACCGCGCTGGCAGTCTTATATAGTGCGGGGCGTATACTAAACCCCCCCCCTGAGCTATAATTGGCCACAGGCATCCTGTCTGTGGCCAATTATGGCTCTCCTCGCTGCCGGTGCTGTGATTGGCCAAACATGTGGGGTCACAATGCATGCTTGGCCAATCATGAACCAGCAATGCACTGCGATGGCGTAGTTCATTGTGGACCGTTCGTGGCACACAAATTTGGTGCGAATGGTCCACAAAGTTCTGAATTTGCCAAACAGACGAACGGCCGATGTTCGAGTCAAACATGCATTTGAGTCGAACACCAAGCTCATCCCTAGTCCAAACAATCTCTTGTAAGTTCCTTAAGGGCAGGGTCCATGTCATGGGAGGTGGAGATGACACACCAATGTCTTTGGGAATGCTGGAATGAGCTGCTTTTAAAAAGAAATCTCTGGCTATAGGACATGTCTTTCTCTCTTCCATCGTCTTGATTGGTAAATATACATTTTTTTTGTGCGATCAAATACATGGCAAAATAAATCAAATGATTATCAAAATGTAAAATAATCTCTTTCTTTCTGTATGGAATAAAATGTGCCCTTGAAGAAGTCCACAATTAGAAGGGTCGAAACGCGTAGGGGTTCTATGTGGAAGATCATTCTTTAGCAATAAATTGCAATTTTATTAAAATTTCATATTAATGTATTTTCATCTTGATTGGTGGTTTTGTCATTTTCATATGAATGCCAGAGCACAGTTTTTTACAACTCTTATGTAACTGTCAAATTGCTTTTTGATACAATAAAATATTTTAATTAAAAATCTTTGAACAATTTCTTGGCTGCTTAAAAACCCCATGAGGGAATTTCTCCATTTTATAGATTGCCTACATGTGTTTAGTTCAAAGGGTAGGATGCAGTAACAGGATCTCTTCAAGAAGCACCTTGTTCAGCCTGAGATGAAATGTTCCAAGCTTTGCCCCGTGCCAGACTCAATATGTTTGCCCTGCCAGCGAAAGGAATGCAACACCAAACTACTATTAACATATCTTCCATATGTGTGTGTGATATCAGAACTGCTGTCATCTATAATTCAGTGTCCTGACTACCAACACAGAGGAGCTATGTGCATAGAGACCTACCCATACCAGCTGTAGTCCAGGTAGGTTTTGTTCTGTGATTCACAACAGGAAGTCCCATCGAAACACCTACACAGGAAACGTAAGATGTCATTACCACTTGTCATACAATTGGCACCAAAATAACACCATGATCTACAATTATAATATACCCAATCATCATTCACTATTTTGCAATGAATTACTCCTAACATTGTTATCGAGCCTTATTTGCTAGCAATGCAATTTTTAGGAGCATAGTTTGCGATAATCAGACAGAGCAAGGTGACCTTACACGCAACAATAAATTATATCAATACACTCACCGGCGACGTTATTAAGTACACCTTGCTAGTACCGGGTTGGCCCCCCTTTTGCCATCAGAACAGCCTTAATTCTTCATGGCATAGATTCAACAAGGTGTTGGAAACATTCCTCAGAGATTTTGGTCCATAGTGACATGATAGCATCACGCAGTTGCTGAAGATTTGTCGGCTGCACATCCATGATGTGAATCTCCCACGACATCCCAGTGGTGCTCTATTGGATGAGATCTGGTGAGTGTGGAGGCCATCGGAGTACAGTGACCTCATTGTCATGTTCAAGAAACCAGTGATGAAATGATTGGAGCTTTGTGACATGGTGCATTATCCTGCTGGAAGGAGCCATCAGAAGATAGGGACACTGTAGTCATAAAAGGATGGATGTGGTCAGCAACAATACTCAGGTAGGCCGTGGTATTTAACCACTTCTGGACCAGCCACCACAGTTTTACTGCAGCAGGTTGGCTCGGCTGGGCAAATTGACGTTACCTTGCGTCGCTTCGCCTTTTGGCCACTATGGGCGCGCGTGTGCCCGGAGCCGTGACAGAGCGAGAACCGGGACCTGTGTGTGTAAACACACAGATCTCGGTTCTCTCAGGGGAGAGGAGACAGATCGTGTGGTCATACTAAGTATGAACACTGATCTATCTCTTCCCCTAGTCAGTCCCATCACTCCTACAGTTAGAACACACCTAGGGAACACAGTTAACCCCTTGATCGCCCCCTAGTGTTAACCCCTTCCCTGCAAGTGACATTTATACAGTAATCAGTATTTTTATAGCACTGATCGCTGTATAATTGTCAATGGTCCCAAAAATGTGTCAAAAGTGCCCAATTTGTCCACTGCAATATCCCAGTCCAGATAAAAATCGCAGATCGCCACCATTAATAGTAAAAAAAATAATAATAATAATTATAAAAATGCCATAAATCTATTCCCTATTTTGTAGACGCTTTTGCGCAAACCAATCAATCAATGCTTATTGCGATTTTTTTTACCAAAAATATGTAGAAGAATACGTATCGGCCTAAACTTGGGAAAAAATTATTTTTTTTTGAAAAAAAATGTGGGATATTTATTATAGCGAAAAGTAAAAGATAGGTTGAAAAAAGACACATGTCCATCAAGTTCTTCTTTTGTTTATAGCACAAAAAATAAAAACTACAGAGGTGATCAAATACCACCAAAAGAAAGCTCTATTTGTGGGGAGAAAAAAGGATATCAATTTTGTTTGTGTACAACGTCGCACGACCGCGCAATTGTCAGTTAAAATGGCACAGTGCCGAATCCCAAAAAACGGCCTGATCATTGAGGAGCCAAATCTTCCAGGGCTGAAGTGGTTAAAAGATGCTCAACTGGTACCAAGAAAATATCCCCCACACAATTACACCACCACCACCAGCCTGAACCATTGATACAAGACAGGATGGATCCATGCTTTTATGTTTACGCCAGATTCTGACCCTGCCATCTGAATGTTGCAACTGAAATCGAGACTCATCAGACCAGGCAACATTTTTCCAATCTTCTATTGTCCAATTTTGGTGAGCCTGTGCAAATTGTAGCCTCAGTTTTCTGTTCTTAGCTGGAAGGAGTGGCGCCCGGTGTGGTCTTCTGCTGCTGTAGCCAATCTGCTTCAAGGTTTGATGTGCTGTGCAGTCAGAGATGGTATTCTTCATACCTTGGTTGTAACGAGTGAGTATTTGAGTTACTGTTGTCTTTTTATCATCTCGAACCAGTCTGCCCATTTTCCTCCACACAACTGCCGCTCAATGGATATTTTCTCTTTTTTGGACTGTTCTCTGTAAACCCTGGAGATGGTTATGTGTAGTAGTAGATCAGCAGTTTTTTAAATACTCAGACCAGCCCGTCTGGCACCAACAATCATGCCACGTTCAAAATCACTTAAATCTCCTTTCTTCCCCATTCTGATGCTCGGTTTGAAGTTGAGCAAGTTGTCTTCACCACATCTAGATACCTAAATGCATTGAGTTGCTGCCATGTGATTGGTGGATTAGCAATTTGTGTTACCAAGAAATTGAACAGGTGTACCTAATAAAGTGGCTGGTGAGTGTGTATATATATATATATATATATATATATATATACACATACACATATATATATATATACATATATATATATATATATATATATATATATATATATATATATACTGTATCTCACAAAAAGGGAGTCTAAACCCACAAGCTCTACAATATCGTCACAGAGGAGTGGAAGAGGACTCCGGTGGCAAACTGTGAAGCTCTGGTGAACTCCATGCCCAAGATGGTTAAGGTAGTGCTGGAAAATAATGGTGGCCACACAAAATATTGACACTTTGGGCCAAATTTGGACATTTTCACTTAGGGGTGTACTCACTTTTGTTGCCAGCAGTTTAGACATTAATGGCTGTGTGTTGAGTTATTTTGAGAGGACAGCAAATTTACACTGTTATACAAGCTGTACACTCACTACTTTACATTGTAGCAAAGTGTCATTTATTCAGTGTTGTCACATGAAAAGATATAATAAAATATTTACAAAAATGTGAGGGGTGTACTCAATTTTGTGAGATACTATATATATATATATATATATATATATATATATATATATATATATATAAAATGAGGGAATAAGTGAAATAGGGTGAAATAGAAATGTAAGCTTAGTGTTATAATAGAATGAACTTACTCTGTAACCCGGCATGGCACCTGAAAAGAGAAGACAGCATTATAGACACTTTGCCATAGAATGATCATGAAGACATGGGCAAATTTCTCTTTTGCTGCATATTTTAGGGATAGAAGGTGTGCCACTGGTGACACCATACCTTTCTCTTTTGTCTACACTGAACCCGGGTGGAAGGCACCCATTTAGCCCAACCTGGTCTGTTGCCACCTTTGCCATTACGTATATACATGCATACATATCTTACTGATAGTTATGTATTAGCCATTTAATTTTCCAACATATAATTACATCCTATATTAGGCATATATCCCAGTCCACTTTGTGTGCTGGTCTCTGTTGATGGCGGCAATGATTGAAAAAAGGTGACTTCCGAGCGCCACGCGTTGCACTCGCAGTTCACCCGGGTGTGTTAAAACTTCGCTTTCCTAACACTGAACCGCCTCTCCACCAATCAGGTGCTCGGGTCTGTTACCTGTCACCTGATTGGCTGAAACAACAGTCGCTGTGATTGGACGCCTATCAGGACGTGAGAACACCACTCGCTGCCATTATCCGCTGTCCCACTGAGACAGGCTAAGTACCGGGCAGTATGCCGAGTGGGCGGGGCTCACAGTGGTGGCATTCGATGGCACAGTGGCAGCATTCGATGGGCACAGTGGCAGCATTCAATGGGCACAGTGGCAGCATTTGATGGGCACAGTGGCAGCATTCGATGGGCACAGTGGCAGCATTCGATGGGCACAGTGGCAGCATTTGATGGCACAGTGGCTGCATTTGATGGCACAGTGGCAGCATTTAATGGGCACAGTGGCTGCATTTGATGGGTACAGTGGCAGCATTTGATGGGGCACAGTGGCTGCATTTGAAGGACACAGTGGCAGAATTTAATGGGCACAGTGGTTGCATTTAATGGGCACAGTGGCTGCATTTGATGGGCACAGTGGCTGCATTTGATGGGCACAGTGGCTGCGTTTGATGGGTGCAGTGAGGCTGCAATTGATTGGGTTTTTTTCAGAATTTTTCAGTTTGTTTGTGCCCCCACCAAGATTTTGAGCACCAGCCGCCACTGGTCCCAGGGCAAATTTATCTTTTGTTGTATAAAATATACAAAACATTACAAAGGGCTGAGAACAAATATCAGAAGTGAGCTAATTTTATAGAATAAATAACCTTTTTTTTGTTTTTTTATTACTTGTGGAAAGAGTTATGACACTACCTGCATGTGTCCATGGTCAATAGTCTACACTATTTGTTGGGAAACAAGTAAACGATCGGATTAAACACTATCTCTAAAATTCAGTTGCCAGCATAGAAATGTGCCTAATAAATGTAATAAAATTTGGCAACCATGGTTGGACACTGCGGGCCTCGCGCTGCAACAATTGATTAGGGAGAGACTTCTACAACTTTAAATAAGCATAGCCATCAATAGATTGAAAGAGTGTTGAGGTAATGAACCGTATGTGATGTTGTAAATAATCTTGTACTTAAGTCCATGAATCTTAGAAACTGTTTTTTAATAAATTAGTACATTAGAGATTTTCTTTGTGTTCTTTACACTACAGAATTGTTTGGGTTGCTCTGATATTGGGATTTTTTTGTATGTGTGTTTGACCGCTTAGCGACCGCCCACCGTAGATTTACTGCGGCAGGGCAGCCGCTCTGCGCCAGATCACGTACCTTGTAAGTGATCTGACAGTTCCGGGTCTGGAGCGAGTGTGCGCCGCCAGCGACCCACTCCCACTGTGATTAGACACAGTGGGAGCCAATCAGTGGGTCCTCCGCCAGGACCCGCTGATCGTTTTTAAATTGTAAGAGAGGCAGAATGGCAGTCTTCCTGTGTAAACAAGGCAGAGCGTTGTTCTGTGAGAGGGGAATGTGTTGATCTTGTGTTCCTATTAAGCAGGGACACAGATCTTTACATTCCTCCAGTCAAAGCCCCCCCTTCACACAGTTATCAATCACTCCTAGGGAACATATTTAAGCCTTTTATCACACCCTGATGTTAACCCCTTCCCTGTCATTAGTACAGTAACAGTGTATATTTTTTAGCACGGATCACTGTATTAGTGTCATTGGTCCCCAAAAAGTGTCAAAAGTGTCAGTTAGCTGCCCAAGTTGTCCTCCACAATATCACAGTCTAGCTATAAGTCGCTGATCACTGGCATTAGTAGTAAAAAATAAACAAAAATAAAAATATCCCACAGTTGTAGAGGCTGTAACTTTTGCTCAAACCAATCAATATACACGTATTGGGATTTTTTTTAACCAAAAATATGTAGCAGAATACCGTATTTATCAGCGTATAACACGCACTTTTTTCCCCTTAAAATCAGGGGATAATCGCGGGTGCGTGTTAGACACCGATACTCCGCGATTTCCGCACAATTTTTTGGGCTCTGGGCGGCTTTCAGCCGCCCAGAGCCCTTCTCGCGGCTTTCGCCCGCTCTCGGACCTTCTCGACGGCTTTCGGCCACTCTCGGACCTTCTCAGTGGCTTTCGGCCGCTCTCGGACCTTCCGAGAGCGGCTGAAAGCTGCCGAGGTCCCAGAGCGGGCCAGAAAGCCGCCGAGAGCGGCTGAAAGCCTCCAAGAGCGCCCGAAAGCCGCCGAGAAGGGCCAAGGCGGCCGAAAGCCGACGAGAAGGTCCGAGAGCGGCCAAAAGCCGCCAAGAACTTCTGGGTGCCGCCGAGATACACGGGACATCACGGCGGCGCCATTTTTAAAAACATAAGCGGACAATTCACTAAGACGGACAAGCTGCATGTCAAGGCTGCAATGACGAGGCTGCAATGACGACAGGCTGCAATGAGGACAGGCTTCATGATAAGGCTGCAATGAGGACAGGCTGCATGACAAGGCTGCAATGAGGACAGGCTGCATGACAAGGCTGCATGACGAACAGGCTGCATGACAAGGCTGCAATGATGGACAGGCTGCATGACAAGGCTGCAATGATGGACAGGCTGCATGACAAGGCTGCAAATGACACTGACGAGGCTTCAGTTGGACACTGATAAGGCTGCATTGATGGGCATTTAAATGTAAGTTTTTTTTCCTTAAATTTTCCTCCTAAAAGTTTTTTCCACAAAATTCCCTCCTAAACTTGGGGTGCGTGTTATACGCCGACACGTGTTATACGCCGATAAATACGGTACATATTGGACTAAATTGATGAAGAAATTTTTTTTTTTTTTTTTTTATTGAATATTATTATTATTATTATTATTATTATTATTATTATTATTATTATTATATGTTTTATAGCAGAAAGTAAAAAACCTTTTTTTTTTCAAAATTGTCGGTCAAATTTTTGTATATAGCACAAACAATAAAAACCACAGAGATGATCAAATACCACCAAAAGAAAGCTCTGTTTGTGTAAAAGTGTAAAAAAAAAAAGGACCTACATTTTTTTGGGATACAGCGTCGCACCACTACGCAGTTGTCAGTTAAAATAACGCAGTGCTGGATCATAAAAAAAATGGCCTGGTCATGAAGGGGGTAAACCTTCTGGAGCTGAAGTGGTTAATGAATCCTATATCTATTATTGTATGTTGTTTTTCTATGTACAGTATTGCATCAGGGGAAAATGTATATGATGACATATGTATAAGTGGATGTTTATTTCCTTCCTTTTGGTTTCAATAAAAAATTCTCTTGATTTAAAAAAAAAAAAAAAAAAAAAAAAAACACTAGCTCTACCTGCCTATGTGATGACAACTTTATGAAATCCTATGAAAAAGTCAATGAACTGGGAAAATATCAAGCACAGGAAGTCCGACATATTTGGGCAGCCATTAAAATATATTTGGTTTTAATAGAACAGGAAGGGTAGAACACCTGATCGTTTTTATACCTAGAATGAGCTTCCTTTGGGCTTAGAATGTTTTCTATAGGATTTTGAATGTGTTTTATATCATGGGTGGAAGTATCCAATGGTGCACAGGAACACTGAAAGCTCCAAGGAGGTGTCAGAGATCTCTAACCGCTTTGTAGGGGTATCTGAGATGAATATAAGACTCTTTGTTTAGTTAGCTTGCCAGCATCCAATAAAATTTCTAACCTTAAAGCAGAACTTCACCCAAAAGGGGAAGTTCCGCTTGTTTGCATCCCCTCCCCTCCCCCCGCCCCTCTCCACTGCCACATTTGGCACTTTTTGGGGGGAGCGCGTACCTGGTTTTGACAGGTACCCGCTCCCGCTTCCGGGTCAGATCGCCATGGCGATCTATGAGGATGTTGGGCCCCTCCAGGTTCCCTCTTCAACCTTCTGGGACACACAAAGGGCATGAAAGACTGCAGGACCAATCACAAAGCATGGCAAGGCTTGCGCATGTGCAGTAGGAAACCAGCTGTGAAGACGGAAGGCTTCACTGACGGTTTCCCTTACCTAAGATGCCAGTGCCTGCACCCAAAGGCGATTGGGTGCGGACATCACTGGATCCCTTGACAGGTATGTGTCCTTATATTAAAAGTCAGCAGCTACAGTCATTCTTTTGGGGGGAAACTGGGGCTCCTCTTTAATTTTGTTTGAGCCTTTGAACAATATAATGACACATACAAAAGAAAATCAGTAAAACAATTGCTCTCTTATGCTGCGTACACACAATCAGACTATCCGGCCGTGTGTGGGCTCCTGGCGGACTTTTTTTTCTCAAAAGTCCGGCGGACTTAGAAAGAAGTTTTGACTCAAAATTGTCCCCCGGACTCGGCAGTCAGGCGGACAATCCGGCCATGTGTGCGCTAGTCCGCCGGACTTTTGAAATGAACGGACTTGCCCACACACGGAGAAAAGTCAGTTCATTTTGAACGCGGCTGCAGGTAGATGGGACTAGCGCAGGAGGTCAATGTCGCCACCTTCAAAGGGGAAGCCCTACGCCGAAAAAACAGCGTGGGAGTCCCCCCCCAAAGTCCATATCAGACCCTTATCCAAGCACGCAGCACGGCTGGTCAGGAAAGGGGGTGGGGACGATGGAGCGCCCCTCCCCTCCTGAGCCGTACCAGGCCGCGTGCCCTCAATATGGGAGGGTACTTTGGGGAAGGGGGGGCCCTGTGGCCCCCCCACCCCAAAGAACCTTGTCCCCATGTTGATGAGGAAAAGGGCCTCTTCCCGACAACCCAGGCCGTTGGCTGTCGGGGTCTGTGGGCGGGGGGCTTATCAGAATCCGGGAGCTCCCTTTAATAAGGGGGCCCCCAGATCCCGGCCCCCCACCCTATGTGAATGAGTATGGGGTAGAGGATGCTGGGACTGTGACATCATAAGGGGGTGGGGTCACCGTGTGACATCATCCGGTGACCCCGCCCATTGTCCCTATATAAGTCGTCACACAACGCGTCCCTGTCATTGTGGCCAGAGGCAGCGTCAAGTCAACATCTCAAGGAAGAAGAAGAGAAGAAGAAGATAAGAAGAGAAGGCAGCAGCGGGGACAGAAGACCGGACCACCGCTAGTAAAAGAGCTATAGGAAGAAAGCGGAGGCCCGGCAAGAAGAACCGTAGAGAGGGACAAGACCCCCGAAGTCGGAAGAAGACCCCCGGGCGGCGACGAAGAAGAAGAAAGCCGGCTCCTACACTAGTAAAAGAGCTAGCAGAAGATAGCGGAGAAGTCCGGCGAGGAGAAGACCCCCCCAAGACGGAAGACCACCGGAGCTGTGCAATAAATTATTTTAAAAACACGTGTTGTGTTTTTTTATGTACACTTTTTTCCCCCAGGTGAATGGGTATTATTAAGGGGGGCTCCCGGATTCTGATAAGCCCCCCCGCCTGCAGACCCCGACAACCAACGGCCAGGGTTGTCGGAAAGAGGCCCTTGTCCTCAGCAACATGGGGGCAAGGTGCTTTGGGGTGGTGGGGCTGCTCCCCAAAGTACCCCCCATGTTGAGGGCACGCGGCCTGGTACGGCTCAGGAGGTGGGGGGGGGGGCGCTCGATCGTCCCCACCCCCTTTTCTGACCGGCCGGGCTGCATCCTCGGATAAGGGTCTGATATGGACTTGGGGGGGACCCCCACGCTGTTTTTTTGGCGTAGGGCTCCCCCTTTAAGTCCACACCAGGTGGCGGGGCCAGCAATGTGTCAATGTCGCCGATGGAGGCAGCGACATTGACCTCCTGTGCTAGTCCCATCTACCTGGAGCCATGTTCAAAATGAACAGACTTTTCTCTATGTGTGGGCAAGTTCGTTCATTTCAAAAGTCCGGTGTACTTCCGCCATAGTCCGGCAGTTTGTCCGCCGGACCTAGTCGTGTGTACGTGGCATTAAGGAACAGGGAGGACATGTTCCTGAAGTTGGCGACAAATCGTACAATCTGATTTTACAATTTCCTCATTCACACCAGTGCGTTGTTGTCAGACGTTTTTTCAAGCTTTTTTCATCTAGGCGTTTTGTTTTAGCCAATGGAAATCACTAGGGAAAGGAGAGCTGCTAAAAAAAGCCTGAAAAAATGCATGAAAAATGCTCAGCTATTACCGTGTACACATGACCGGACTTTTCAACAGCAAATTTCTGACGGAACAAATCTGTCGGACAATTCGATCGTGTGTGGGCTTCATCGGACCTTTTCTGTCAAAAATCTGACAGACTTTACAAATAGAAAATGTTTCAAATCTTTCTGCCGGAACTCAGCCAGAACCAGTTCCTATATAGAAAACCGCTCGTCTGTATGCAGGTCCGATGGACCAACAACGACGCAAGAGCAGCTATTGGCTACTGGCTATTGAACTTCCTTTTTCTAGTCCCGTCGTACGTCATCGCGTTACACGATCAGACTTTGGTGCGATCGTGTGTAGGCAAGTCCTTTTCAGCAGAACTCCATCGAAAAGTCCGTCCGAGTTCATTCCGACAGAAAGTCCGGTCGTGTGTACACGGCATTTGGGGACAAAAACACACAATCCTGCTTGAAAAGAAGCTCATTATTATTATTATTTTAGATTTATATAGCGACAACAGTTTACGTATCACTTTACAATATAAAAAGGAGACAATACAGTTATAATACAATAAAATACAATAGGATTAAGAGGGCCCTGCTTAGAAGAGTTTACAATCGAATAGGGTGGAGCAGTTGGTACAAAAGGTTGTAACTGTGGGGAATAAGCTGATGGAAGTGGTAAAAGAGATTAATTGGAGACGTTATAGGCTTTCCTGAAGAGATAGGTTTTCAGGGATCGCCTGAAGGTAGCAAGAGTAGGGGATAGCCAGACAGGTGGAAGTAGCGAGTTCCAGAGGATGGGAGAGGCTCTGAAGGAATCCTGGAGACAAGCATGGGAGGAGGACACGAGAGAACTTGAGAGTAGGAGGTCTTGAGAAGAGCAGAGAGGACGATTTGGGTGATATTTGGAGACAAGATTGGTGATGTAGCTCGGGGCAGAGTTGTGAATGGCTTTGTATGTTGTGGTTAGTATTTTGAATTTAATTCGCTGGGTGATTGGGAGCCAGTGTAGGGATTGGAGGAGAGGGTTGGCAGACACCGAACGGTTGGTGGATCATCAGCAGCATTCATGATAGACTGAAGAAGGGATAGCCTATGGCAGCGATATGCAATTAGCGGACCTCCAGCTGTTGCAAAAATACAAGTCCCATTATGCCTCTGCCTCTGGATGTCATGTTTGTGGCTGTCGGAATCTTGCTGTGCCTCATGGGACTTGTAGTTCTGCAACAGCTGGAGGTCCACTAATTGCATATCCCTGGCCTATGGAGAGGCAGGCCAATGAGAAGGGAGTTGCAATAGTCAACTTTTTGAGCAACAGGTGTTTTGCTACAAGCGGCAGAACTCTCAGATGTAAACAGGGGCCATTGAAGCGAATGGGATTTTGCTTGTTGAACGTTTTTGAGACTCGAAAAACAAGCTACAAAACGCTCAAGTGTGAGGAGGAATGATTTACCAACAACTATATATTGTAAAGGCCATCCTGGTTGGATACAACTTGAAGTGACTATTTTGGTAGGTCATTGTACAGCACAGCTGTTGGTAAATATAAAGCAGATTGTACAATCAGATTGCGTTGCACGTGACCAGCTTAAATGAAAAACAAGTGTGACTTTTGCTTTAGAAGGGTAAAGTTATGTTTGCGAGCCTTATATTAGCTCACATCATTGACGCAGGAGATATGGTTCACAGTGCATCACTTCCAGCTGGCTTTGTCCCATTTGATGTCATCCAGAGCAGAATTTTCCATGCTCATTAATTGCAGCTTATTGGCTGAGTATTGTATCAGGACACGGGCTGGAAAATACAAGCCTGTTCATAATAAAGGAACACTACCTTCCATTGTCAATATTATTGGCGTAAAGCACTAGTGGAGCATACATGATGAACACATGGCTAAGAAAATGTAAAAGAGTGATATGCAGTAACTGCAGCAGCCAGTCAAGCTTCATCAGCCAGAGAAATAATAGAGATTTTCTGATTGGTTGCTCTTGGTTGCTGTACTTTGAAGGTTGTCCTTTTTTTTTTTGCTAAAGAGAACCTGTACTAAACTGAACCATACAAATCTGTCCTTATGCAGACCCTGTTGCTAGATCAATTATTTCAACATTCTTTCCATAAGATTACATGCATACCTCCCAACTGTCCCGGATTTTGAGGGACTGTCCCTGATTTCTTGGGACTGTCTCTGATTTCGAGCAATGTTCCTCTGTCCCTCTTTACTCCTCATTTTGATCTGATCTATATAGTTGTATATAAAATGCACTTTTTATCTTTCAAAAAGTGTTTCCCAGCGCTAAACCTTTCCTCCAAATTCTAAATTGCTGCATTTGTACATTTTAACCACTTCAGCCCCGGACCAATAAACACCTTAAGGACCAGAGGTCTTTTTCCAATTTCGCACTGCGCTGCTTTAACTGGTAATTGCGCGGTCATGCAATATTGCACCCAAACGAAATTTGCGTCCTTTTCTTCCCACAAATAGAGCTTTCTTTTGATGGTATTTGATTGCCTCTGCGATTTTTTTTTTTTGCGATATAAATGGAAAAAGAGCGAAAATTTTGAAAAAAAAAGATATTTTCTTCTTTTTGTTATAAGAAAAATCGAATAAACTAAATTTTAGTCATACATTGAGGGCAAAATTTATTCAGCCACATGTCTTTAGTAAAAAAAATGTCAATAAGCGTATATTTTTTGGTTTGCGCAAAAGTTATAGCGTCTACAAACTAGAGTACATTTTCTGGAATTTACACAGCTTTTAATTTATGACTGCCTATCTCATTTCTTGAGGTGCTAAAATGGCAGGGCAGTACAACCCCCCCCCAAATGACCCCATTTTGGAAAGTAGACACCCCAAGGAAATTGCTGATGGGTATGTTGAGCCCATTGAATATTTATTTTTTTTGTCCTAAGGGACACCCCAAAATAATGACACCCCAAAATAAATTCTGCTGCTTCTCCTGAGTACGGGGATACCACATGTGTGGGACTTTTTGGGAGTCTAGTCGCGCACGGCACCCCGAAAACCAATCACCACCTTCAGGATTTCTAAGGGTGCAAATTTTTGATTTAACTCCTCACTACCTATCACAGTTTCGAAGGCCATAAAATGCCAAAATAGCACAAAACCCCCCAAATGACCCCATTTTGGAAAGTAGACACCCCAAGCTATTTACTGAGAGGCATGTTGAGTCCATGGAATATTTTATATTTTGCCAAAAGTTGCGGGAAGATTACAAACTTTTTTTTTTTTGCACAAAGTTGTCACTAAATGATATATTGCTCACACATGCTATGGGCAGAAGTCAAATTACACCCCAAAATAAATTCTGCTGCTTCTCCCGAGTACGGGGATACCACATGTGGGGGACTTTTTGGGAGCCTAGCCACGTACGGGACCCCGAAAACCAAGCACTGCCTTCCGGATTTAAATATAAAATGCTACCAAAAAACCTGTTAGCGATGGCAGGGATCAGGCCTGACTCTGCGATCGCTGCAGTTATGTGTTTAGTGTTTTGTAAGTGACAGTGATCGATCAATACTGCACTTGGGTGGGCTGGGCAGAGGGGCAAAACGCAGGTGCTAGCAGGTATCTGGGCTGATCCCGCTAACAATGCGTTTTTTTGGAACCCTAAACTGCTGGGGACGCTAGTATAGATCTGATCTGATCAGATATTGATCTGTTCAGATTCTATAGCACTACGGGAGGTGTATGCTTTGCGTGTGGGTGTTAGCGGTACTGGCACTAACCTAGCGCTGCCTGGGGCGACGCAGACCCTGACCCTAAAACCTAATTGATATCACCCGCCGGGTGATCAGGGGGTTAAACCTTTATTGGGTAATAAATGGTGGGTGCCCTGATGCTATAAAAAACAAACTAACCAGAGTCACCCGTAACACTTATACGGTGATCAGTGGTGAAAGGGTTAACTAGGGGCAATCAGGGGGTTCAAATTTTTATTAGGTAGTATATGGGGGTCCCTGGCGCTATATAAAAAACCTAAATAACTAACTGGCTAACCAGCGTCACCAGTGACACTTATACTGTGATCGCTGGTGAAAGGGGGTGAAAGGGTTAACTAGCAGCAATCAGGGGGTTAAAACCATTATTGGGTAGTATATCGGGGTACCTAGCGCTATAAAAACCTGGCGGTGAACCTAAAAAAATAACTAGCTACCTAGCGACACTAGCGACACTGATGCAGCGATCAGAAAAATGATCGCTTAGTGACACTGGCAAAAGGGGGTGAAAGGGTTAACTAGCGGCAATCAGGGGGTTAAAACCATTATTGGGTAGTATATCGGGGTACCTAGCGCTATAAAAACCTGGCGGTGAACCTAAAAAAATAACTAGCTACCTAGCGACACATGCAGCGATCAGAAAAATGATCGCTTAGTGACACTGGCAAAAGGGGGTGAAAGGGTTAACTCTAGGGGCAATCAGGGGGTTAAATCTTTATTGGGGGGTGATAGGGGGCTACCCTGGACCTAACACTAACTGTCCTGACAGTTTTTACTGTCACAACTGACACTGAATGCATTGATCAGTAAAGAAATGATCAATGCAATCAGTGACACTGTGACTGGGGGGGGGAAGGGGGGGCGGGGGGGGGGATCGGGGGGCGATCGGGGGGGGGGATCGGGGGGGGGGGTTTGTGTGCCTGTGTGTACCTACATGTCAGTGTAGTGTTGGTGCACACTTACTATTAGTCTTCTCCTCGTAGTCCGGTCAAAAAGACCGCCCCGAGGAGAATGACATCACTTCCTCCTTCCTGTGTAAACAATACACAGTGGGAGGAAGCTTCTCATTGGCCAGGAGCGATCCAGAGGGGGTGGCCGAAAACCAACGGCCATCCCCTCATCACGGAGCGCTCCTGGAGCGAACCGGACCGTCGTATCCAACGGGAGGGGGTCCGATCGGACCCCCCACCCGCTGGAAGGCAATCACGTACATCTACGTGATTGTGCCTGCCTGTGCCATTGTGCTGACGTACATTGGCAATACGGCGGTCCTGAAGTGGTTAAAAGCCAATATAAAGGAAAAGTAATGGTAAAAAAAAAGCCCTTGTGGATTTAATTAACCTTTTTTGGGGGTTAAAGCGGGAGTCCGCCGAGACTCCGCGTTTTTTTTTTTTTAAAAAGCCAGCAGCTACAAATACTGCAGCTGCTGACTTTTAAAATAGTGACACTTACCTGTCCAGCGCGCCCGCGATGTCGGCACCCGAAGCCGATCTGTAGATCGTTTCTCGGGTGCTGCCGCCGCCATCTTGGGTATGGGAATCAGGAAATGGAGCCTTCTGGCTTCATTTCCCGGGTCCCTACTGCGCATGCGCGAGCCGCGCTGCGCAATAAGGACGGTCCCCGCTGCCTCTGGGATCTGTGTGTTTTCCCAGCAGGCAGCGGGGCACTTGCGGAAAGGGGCGGGCACTTGCGGAAAGGGGCGTAATCTACGCCCCTTTCCGCAGAGAGCTATCCCGGAAGTGGGTGCAGTTACCTGGATTATCCAGGTAACTGCACCCCCCTCCCCCCTGAAAGGTGCCAATTGTGGCGCCGGAGGGGGGGAGGATTCCGATGAGAGGAAGGTCCATTTTAGGGTGGACCTCCGCTTTAATTCTCCTTTAAGGGGGTGTGGTAGGGGGTGTGCCCTATGTCTACTTACATTTTCTAGTAGGTGTCCCTCATTCCCATCTCAAAATGTTGGGAGGTATTTGATATGTGCATTTATAATTTTTTTAGGCATGTGATTTACTCATAAAAGTCTGCTTTGTATAGACATCCAAAAGCCCCTATGCCGCGTAACAGACGGAAAATGTTCGAGCCGTTGTCGGAAATTTCGACCGTGTGTAGGCTCCATCGGACATTTTCCATCTGAATTTCCGGCACACAAAATTCGAGATCTGGATCTCAAATTTTCCGACAACAAAATCCGTTGTCGGAAATTCCGATCGCGCGTACACAATTCCGACGCACAAAGTTCCACACATGCTCGTAATCGAGCAGCAATCAAGAGCCACATTGGCTATTGAACTTCAATTTTCTCGGCTCGTTGTACGCCACCTCGTTCTTGACGTTCTGAATTTCCGACAACATTGTGTGGGCGTGTGTATGAAAGACAAGTTTGAGCCAACATCTATCAGAAAAAATCCCATGGATTTTGTTGTCGGAATGTGCGATCGTGTGTATGCGGCGTTAGATTGCAGCTGAGTGCCGCCGTCTTGGATGTGATGTCAGCTACCCCAGCAGACTCAGAGCAGTCACTCAAAGGACACTTTATATTATTAACCTTGCCTCCTCTCCCTATCACTACATAAAAGGTTATGTAGGGAGGTGAGGAGTGGAGGAGCTGGGCCAGCACAGACAGTAATTGGGCAATCCAGGAAGAGGTGACAGTTATGACCTGCAAGGAGGGAGGGGGCTGTACTAACTCTTCCTGGAGTTGTCAAATTTTCTAGCAAATTTAGAAACACATTGCCAGTCAATTAAAATAAAAATATGGAAAAGAAAAATACTGCAAGTAAGCATTTAAAATAGGTCATTTTCCTGTTCTTTTACCTGCAATTTTTTTTAAGTTGGTGGCAAAACAAACAAAAAAAAAAAACAGGCTGCAGTTAAACTATATTACCAAAAGTTTAGTGATGCCTGCTGTTGCACGCACATGAACTTTAACCACTTCAGCCCCAGAAGATTTGGCTGCTGAAAGAAAAGGCAATTTTTTGCGATTCGGCACTGCGTCTCCTTAACTGACATTTGCACGGTCGTGCGACACTGCACCCAAACAAAATTAACGTCCTTTTTTTCCCACAAAAAGAGCTTTCTTTTGGTGGCATTTGATCGCCTCTGCGTTTTTTGTTTTTTTTTGCGCTATAAACAAAAATAGAGTGACAATTTTGAAAAAAAAACACAATATTGTACTTTTTGCTATAATAAATACCCTCATTTGTTTTTAAAAAATCCTCCTTTTTTTCTCAGTTTAGGCCGACATGTATTTTTCTACATATTTTTGGTATAAAAAAAAAATCGCAATAAGCGTATATTGAGTGGTTTGCGCAAAAGTTACTGTCTACAAAATAGGGGATAGATTTATGGCATTTTTATTATTATTATTATTTTTTTTCCTAGTAATGGCGGCGATCTGCGATTTTTATCAGGACAGCGACATTATGTGGACAGCCTTCCCAGAAGAGTTGAAGCTGTTATAGATGCAAAGGGTGGGCCAACTCAATAATCCTATGGACTAAGGCTGTATTCACACCTATGCATTTTTAGTGCTTTTTACATTTTGCAGATTTGTACTACAGAACATGTTCCATAGGAAACCATGTTAAATGGACTGTAGTGCAAATCTGCAAAGTTCAAAAAGCACTAAAAATGCATAGATGTGAATCCAGCCCAAGACTGGGATGCCATTAAAGTTCATGTGCCTGTAAAGGCAGGTCCCAATAATTTTGGTAATATAGTGTATGTCTATACAAGTTCTAGAACAGAGCTTGTCAACTTACAAGGCATAGGGGACCTCAACTGCCGCTAATGGCATCAAGGGACCTATAATATAAAATATATAATACTACAGATGTAATACTACAGAAGAAAGGGTTGGAGTTTGTGGACATGCTATAGGTGTTGTTGGAGACCACAAGCATAAGACTGGGTTCATGTTCTGTAAGGCTGTTCACACCTGAGTGTAGCGTATGTAGCCATTTTCAAAGCGTTTTTGGGGACCTATACAGTACAGAAGCAGGACTCTGCCACAGCAGCTATTGCACTTTGGAACCTACCCCCACCAGTTGTTAAAATATCCAAACAGCAGCTGCATCTTATTGGATACAGCCTCTGTTCAGATGACATTTTTCCACTTGGGTCCTTCGACAAAAATCGATCGATCAACTTTTGCAAATGGAGCATGGTCGCTCACTGAGCAGATGTCAGCCAGTTCCTCAGGAGCAGTGTATGGCCAGCTTTAAACTGGTTAAAGAAAGTGAATGTTTCTCGATATCAGTGCCCTGGGATGCCATGTACAGTAGCCCTCACACTGGGAGAAAGAGGGCCAGTACTAGCAGCCAATCAGGGCTTTAGATCTTTATACAGTGCTATTGCTTAGCAAGAGTACAGTGTAGTGTTGCTCCTCTATTGACCAATCTCAGGCTGGTGTCAGGGCCTGGACTTGAACCTGGGACCTCGGCTGTGTCTGGTAATGACTCTTCTCATTGAGCTACCCGAGGTCCTTACTGATCCATTGGGCAACCCCGCTTTGTGACTTGACTTCTGCTAAGCCCTGAACTCTTTGCTCCTCCCATGAACTTTCTGCTTTAAGCCATGTTTCTGCATTTCCTGTTTGCCAGATTATTGTGCTCGCTTCAGCCAGTATCTCACTTCCTTTCATCTCATCTTCCTTGCGGTCATCCATATTGTGCTTCCTCTCCTTATCAACCCTTGTTCCTTGACTACACTTCTGTCTGATGTACCCGCTTATCCACTTCTGGACCCCAGCTTGCTCACCTCTTGGTGGGGTGATCCTGAGGACCGCAATCTGGTACTAACACGCAGCAAAATCCACCTACACCATCAGGAGCTCTGGTGAACACTGATTAGCACTTCGATTCTGAACCTCAGGCGAGCCCGCGACATCCACCAGGGTGACAGCCTGTGTACCTATCCTGCTGGTCAGTGGTAGTCCTGCTACAGCTATAGCAACAACTGGTCTTCAAGCCTGACCCCTGATCGTGACAGCTGGAGGTGGACCAGTCACAGGCTGGAGGTGGGGCCAGGATCGGTTGCTTTGCATGCCCTGTCTGTACTGGTAGACAAGGCAGTCTGGATCTAAAGACTGGCTGAACAGAATATAGCACCAGGCTGTCCCATAGACTTGCTCCTGCTGTACACCCTATTCAAGTTCATGGTATGGTAATAGCCCAGCACTAGATTTATATTGGCCAGGGGGGTTATTAAGGCAAATCCACTTTGCACTACAAGTGTACTTGGAAGTGCAGTCGCTGTAGATCTGAGGGGGACATGCAAGGAAAATAAAAAACTGCATTTTATCTTGTACATGATTGGATGATAAAATCAGCAGAGCTTCCCCTCATTTCAGATCTTCCCCTCGGATCTAAAGCGACTGCACTTCCAAGTGCACTTACAGAGTGGATTTGCCTTTAGTAAATCAACCCCCATGGTGTGGCAAGTGAGTGGAAGGCAAGCAAAGGATCTTATGTCCCATACAGTCCATTTAACCTATTGATTTCCCCAGTGTAGACAAAGCACAAGTCCTCTTTAACCACTTCTGGACCGCCGCACGCCAATATACGTCCAAACTTTGAGGAGGAATATCATTGTTATGGCAGCAGCTAGCTGCCATGACCCTGGTATCCTCTTTTTTTTTTTTTGGCCGGTGATCTGGTTTCCAATAATAGTGGTCTCTGCGGCGGATTCACCGCAAGATCACTTTTATTGGTGGTGGGAGATGGATCCCGCCACGCTCCGGTGCTCTCCGCCGCCTACCGGCAGAGATGATCGGATCCTCTCACATCAGTGCCAAGGAGACGAGTGAGGGGAAGATGACCCCCTACCGTCTCCATACTATTGCAGGGTGGAAGCGACATCAAAAGGGGCCTTTTTTTTTCTTTCTTTTTTTTTTTTTAAATGACAATTTATTTATTTTTATTGCATTTTAGTGGAAATATGAGATCTGAGGTCTTTTTGACCCCAATCTCATTTTTAAGAGGTCCTGTCATCTTGTCAAGGGATGGTTACATTCCTTGTAATAGGAATAAAAGTGACACATTTTTTTTTAAAAACAGTATAAAAATAAAAAATAAAAGGTAAAAAAAAATGTTTCACCATGCCCCATCCCGCCGAGCTTGCCTGCAGAAGCGAACGCATACGTGAGAAGCGCCCGCATATGAAAACGGTATCACCGCAATCGTTAGAGCGAGAGCAATAATTCTAGCCCTAGATCACCTCTGTAATTTAAAACATGCACCCTGTAGAATTTTTTAAACGTCGCCTATAGAGATTTTTAAGGGTAAATGTTTGTCGCCATTCCACGAATGGGCGCAATTTTTAAGCGTGACATGTTGGGTATCAATTTACTTGGCGTAACGTTATCTTTCACAATATAAAAAAAAATGATCTAGCTTTACTGTTGTCTTTTTTTTTATTTAAAAAAGTTTATTTTTTACCCCAAAAAAGTGCATTTGTAAGACAGCTGCGCAAATACGGTGTGACAGAAAGTATTGCAACAACCGCTATTTTATTCTCTAGGGTGTTAGAAAAAAAATTATAATGTTTGGGGGTTCTAAGTCATTTTCTAGCAAAAAATATGTTTTTAACTTGTAAACAACAAACCTCAAAAAGAGGCTCGGTTCTTAAGTGGTTAAACTTATAAGTACCATTGTGTCACTGGTGGTGCTTGTAGCTAAGTTAATTACACAATGAAAACAGAGTAGTAATGGTTAATCCTCTAGTTTGTATGTAGCAATCCCTCCACCCATTAACAGATAACGAGCACCATTGACTTCCCAGAATGTATTGTAATCCGCAGACTGTATGATCTCAGAGCTGATGTCACACATATTTGTAAAGCCGTTTTCATGATAAATGACTTACAGTGAAGATAAGTGTGTGTACCGTGCTTGTATAGTTTATTTACCCTGTACGTCTTGTAAAGAAGCCGATAAAATAAATCTACAAGATATAATGTAGTATATACTGGAAATAAGTGTGTGCGTGCGCGTTTTACTTTGAGCAGCAAATCAGGATCTCAGCTGGAATTAAGACATTACTCACAGAATAATGTCCTGCATATGCATTCAATTGTCGTTGTAAAACCAGTTGGGAGTGACACATCATGCTTTCTAAAGGTGACCATAAACTATACAATCTGATAGTACAATCTCATTATATCTGCCATCGACTATGTAATGCAATGGCCTGCCTGATTTGATGCAAATGGAATTGTTTAGGTCTGTCCCCATATTACATACAGTAATTTGGTAAATCAAAAGAGGATTGTACAGAGGTTTCGCAATCAGATTGTATAGTGTATTAAGGACCTGTTTTGACTGTCTTTGGGCTTGTGTTGATGACATCAGTTTGAGAAAATTCTGAGATCCTACAGAGTACACTGACAAGTGCATTTGACTTGCACTTAACTGCATTCTGGTGCAAACCCATCTGACATGAAGAAATCCTGTTGACACAGGGCCTAAAACTGGTCATAGACATTACTATTTGATTGTACAATCTCTGTTCAATCGTTTTTAGATTTTTTTTTACAAAGCTTTAAATATTAGACCAGCCATTCTAATCCAATGTTCTGTGAAACTCTTGGGTTCCTCCAGATGTTGCTAAGAGTTCTTTGAGTTGGTTGACCTGCATAGTTCCAGGACCATTGGCAGAGACAGAAACTATAAATAAATAGTATATTTTTACAGAACTATATAAATTAGATCAGAGGACTCCAAACTTTCCAAACAGAGGGCCAATTTGTTATCCTATAAACTTTAGGAGGGCTGGATTGTGGCCAGTGGGAGTATGGAATACTCTGGCATCAATGGCAGTAAACATTGCTCCATTATTGGCATCAGTGGGAGAAATAGTGCCCCATTATTAGTTTTAGTGGAAGGAATAATACCCGATCATTGGTTTTAGAAGAAGGAAAAATGCCCCATCATACAACAAAGGAAAGACACATTCCCAAAGGGATTTGAGAGCGCTGCTCACCCCGAACAAATATTAAATGGAAGAAACTCCCCAAAAATTGGGTTTTTTGGCAGCAAGTTCCCCATCATTGGTTTTAGTGCAAGGAATAGTTCCCCACCATTGGTTTTAGTAGAAGGAATAGTGCCCCATCATTGGGTTTAGTGGAAGGAATAATGCCCCATCATTGGTTTTAGTGGAGGGAAGAGTTCCTATCATTGGTTTTAGTGGAAGGAATGGCACCCCATCTTTGGTTTTAGTGGAAGGAACAGAGTCCCGTTATTAGTCCTAGTGGAAGGAATAATGCCCTATCATTGGTTTTAGTGGAAGAAATAGTGCCCCATCATTCGTTTTAATGGAAGGAATAGTGCCCCATTATTAGTTTTAGTGGAAGGAATAGAGTCCCATCATTGGTTTTAGTGGAATGAATAGAGTCCCATCATTGGTTTTAGTGGAATGAATAGAGTCACATCATTGGTTTTAGTGGAAGGAATAGTGTCCTATCGGAATAATGCCCATCATTGGATTTGGTGGAAGGAACATTGGTAAGCTGAGTTGAAGGAATAGTACCCCATTGTTATCGGTTAATTAAGCCCTGAGAGATCCATGGCCCACAATGAACAATCCCATCTCTACTTTTCCTTAGACCAACCTTCGTGAATCTGGATTCCATGGATCCCTATGGTTCTTCCTGAGGTTGCTGAGGGTTCCATGAGCAGTGAGCATTGCTAAATTAATCCCCTACTTGCACTGGCCACCAATGTAAGGGGTCACTTCTATGCTGTCCACTAATATTAGAGGACACCACAATGCATTTAGGCCCCTTTCACACTGGGGCGGTTTTCAGGCGTTACAGCGCTAAAAATAGCGCCTGTGTATCGCCTGAAAAAAACCGACCCCTTTCACTCCAGTGTGAAAGCCGGAGGGCTTTCACACTGGAGCGGTGCGCTGGCAGGACAGTGAAAAAAGTCCTGCTAGCCGCATCTTTGGAGCGGTGAAGGAGCGGTGTATTCACCGCTCCTACCCATTGAAATCAATGAGACAGCGCGGCAATACCGCCGCTGCAGCGGGGCTTTGCAGGCGGTTTTAACCCTTTTTCGGCCGCTAGCGGGGGTTAAAACCACCCCGCTAGCGCCCGCAGACCGCCGCTAAAACGATGGTAAAGCGCCGCTAAAAATTAGCGGCGCTTTACCGCCGACGCCCGCACCGCCCCAGTGTGAAAGGGGCCTAAAAGATTATTCTTGAAAGTAATGTTATTGTATAGAACAGGAGGGTGGTAAGCAAACTATCTGCCTTTGTGTAATATATGCTAGCTAGGTCGTATTATTTATTATTTTATTTAAAACTTTTACGACTCACCGATTATGCTAATATACTATGTGCTGGAGGTTTAAACATTTATTGCAGGGGTTCTCCAAGACTTGAAACTTATTTCAATTGTTCCTCTGAAGTAAAAGAGTTGAAGGCCAATTTAGAGATTGGATGAATGGTTTACAATAGTATATCACTTTAGGTAGATAAATAGTACATTTTTACAAAGCTCTATATATTAGACCAGCTATTCTCATCCGATGTTCTGTGAAACTCTAGGGCAGTGATGGCGAACCTTGGCACCCCAGATGTTTTGGAACTACATTTCCCATGATGCTCCATTACACTGCAGAGTGCCAGAGCATCATGGGAAATGTAGTTCCAAAACATCTGGGGTGCCAAGGTTCGCCATCACTGCTCTAGGGTTCCTCCAGACATTGTTAAAGATTCTTTAAGTTGTGGCTGGTTGACCTGCATAGTTTCCAGGACCATTGAGACAAAAACCATAAATAAATAGTACATTTTTACAGAACTCTATACATTAGATCAGAGGACTCCAAACTTTCCAAACAAAGAGCCAGTTTGTTGTCCTACAAACTTTACGAGGGCCGGACTGTGGCCAGTGGGAGTATGAAATACTCTTGCATCAGTGGCAGTAAACGATGCCCCATCATTGGCATCAGTGGGAGGAATAGTGCCTCATTATTAGTTTTAGTGTAAGGAATGATGCCCCATCATTGGTTTTAGTGAAAGGAATAGTGTCCCATCATTGGTCTTAGTAGAATGAATAATGCCCCATCATTGGTTTTAATAGAAGGAATAATGCCCCATCATTGGTTTTAGTGAAAGGAATCGTGCTCCATCATTGGTTTTAATAGAAGGAATAATGCTCTATCATTGGTGTCAGCGAGAGGAAGGCCGCGTACACACGAGAGGATTGTCTGGCCAACTAAGTCCGTCAGACAATCCGATGGACAGTCCGTCCTACTTTTGAATGAACGGACTTGACCACACACGATGAACAGACAGTCCGCTGAAAGCTTGCGCGATGACGTGTACAGCACGTACGACGGGACTAGAAATACGACGTCCAATACACTGCAATGCAACCTTCGGCCGTGTAAATCCTTTCTGAGCATGCGCCATACTTAGTCCGTCCAACTAGCCTACTCACGAGCGGACTGTCCGCTGAAACCAAAGTTGGACGGACTGTATTACGGAAATTCCGAAAGACTTAGTCCGCCAGACTGTCCGCTGAAAAAGTCCGCTGAAGCCCACACACGAGCGGACTAAGTTGGACGGACAATCCTCTCGTGTGTATGCGGCCGAACAGTTCTCCATCATTGGTTTCAGTACAAGAAATAGTTCCCCACCATTGATTTTAGTAGAAGGAATAGTGCCCCATAATTGGTTTAGTGAAAGAAATAATGCTCCATCATTGGTTTTAATAGAAAGAATAATGCTCCGTCATTGGTTTTAGTGGAAGGAAGAGTTCCTATCATTGGTTTTAGTGGAAGGAATAATGCACCATCATTAATTTTAGTGGCATGAATAGTGCCCCGTCATTGGTTTTAGTGGACCGAATAGAGTCATATCATTGGTTTAAGTGAAAAAGGAATAGTGACATCTTATTTGTTTTAGTGGAAGGAATAGTCACATCATTGGCTTTAGTTGAAGGAATAGTGCCCTATCATTGAGTTTAGTGGAAGGAATAATGCCCCATCATTAGGTTTGGTGGAAGGAACATTGGTTTTCGCTGAGTTGAAGGAATAGTACCCCATTGTTGGTATCAGTTGGAGCAATAGTAGGGTGGAATAGTGCCCCAAGGGCCAGATAAAGGCAAGCAAAGGGCCACACGCACCCCCCCCCCCCCCCCCAGCCACAGTTTGGAGATCACTGCATTAGACCAACCATTCTCAACCACGGTTCGATGGAAACCTAGGATTCCTCCAGATTGTTAGGGGTTCCTTGAATTGTGACTGGTTGACCTCTCATTTGATGGTACTTGCATAATTCAAGGCCTATTGCCACTTGGCAGAGCCAGCTGCTTGATACCAATGATATTTTTAGTTTTCTGTGATGTGGGGCATTCTAACCACCACTTTATGTGGCATTCTTCCCACTGACCACCAAGTAGTACATTTTATCAGTTCCCAGAGACCTGAAAACAGAGATTTGGTCCCAATAATAGGAGACTCCTTCTGAACGAGGGACACATGGAAGCTAAGGCAGAGATGTCTTTGTGTGGTATGGAAGTGCAGCAACAATGTGTCGCTTTGGCTCTCAGGGTAATTTGAGCTAATGTTTACTATACTTTTGTAATGTTTACTATATCTTTTTAATATTTACCGTTGCCTCCCTAATATTGACTATAGCTTCTGAGAGTTCTATTGTTTGTTTTTATATCCTTTATTTCTAAGCTGGTTGTATGTGATGTTCACACCTAGACAACGACCCAGAAAACTGGGACCCCCCACAAGGCAGTTGTGGTTGCAGACTGAGGCACTTTGGCATTATAGTGTATCAAAGCAAAAAAAATATATATTTTTTTGGTGCAGGATTAGAACCTCTGTCTGATGTCTACTGCTGTCTGTGAGCTACTTTCTCTATTTCTCCTTGTCCTGTTGTCACCAAGACATAAGTGTTTGACAATCCACGCAAGAAGGAAAAGACTACCACCTGGCTTTGGCCACAAATGTCTAATGCCCTGTACACACGGTCGGATTTTCCGACGGAAAATGTGCGATCGGATCTTGTTGTCGGAAAAAATGATCCTGTGTGGGCTCCATCAGACTTTTTCCGTTGGATTTTCCGACGCACTAGGTTTGAGATCTGGATCTAAAATTTTCCGAAAACAAAATCCAATCGCATAAATTCCGATCGTGTTTAGACAATTCTTACGGACAAAGTGCCACGCTTGCTCAGAATAAACTAAGAGACGAAAGCTTTTGGCTACTGGCCCATTTAAAGTCCCGACGTACGTGTTTGACATCACCTCGTTCAGAACGATCGGAAATTGCGACAACTTTGTGTGACCGTGTGTATGCAAGACAAGTTTGGGCCAAAATCCGTTGGAAAAAATCAGACGGATTTTGTGGTCGGAATGTCCGACTGTGTGTATGGGGCATAAGGAGGAATTTCCTTCATTATGGAGAGATATTCTATCACTTCCTGTTGTATCTCAGGAACAAAAAGTAACAGAAAATCTTCCCAATGGGGACACAGATGAGAAAACAAAGCCTGACAGTAGATTTGTAAAAAATAAAAAAATAAAAAGTTTTGGCTTTTTAAACTGTATGAAAACCCTGACAGCAAATTTCTCGTTTGCGACTTTTTTGGTCTGTTAAATATATTATTTTGTTATATTTGTTTGAGAAGTACAAACAATACCTGTTGATCCTGCCAGAAATCCAGTGCTTTCCAGTGAACTGTACACTTTGGCGCTCAAGCAGGTTATCAACCCTGGCTGTTTAACCTTTGTGGACTACAGAACACCCACCTCTATGTTATGGATAAGAGTAGAGGGGGAGATGTTCTGTAGTCATTTCCTAGGATGACAACGCTGCTCCTCCACAGAGGCTGTACAATGAGTGAGTGTTGTCATCCAAGGACAGGAAGTGTGTTACTGGCAGGATCACCAGGTTAAAAAATAATGCAGAAAGAAAGCCTGAAAAAGTTTCATCCTCTAAAAGTAACAGTTGCTTACTATCAGGAATGACTGCAGTTTTTCTTTAGTGTTTTCTGCTCTAATTTCCACTGGTTGTTACCAGTGTGTATTGCTAAATGATACAATCTGATTGTACAAATCCTTTAGCTTTACCAATAACTGTGCAATGTGAGTGCCTACTGAGCCAATCCATTCAGTCTGGATCCAGTCTGGTAGGCCCCTCTTGCTACATAGTTGTCAATAGATCTACAAGAGATTGTACAATCAGATTGTAATGTGTGTGTGTGGTCAGCTTAGCATGGAAGTCATATGGTAGGGTTGTCTGTTCTTACCGAAGCTGTGACAGGGAGCAGGCAGCCGGCCAGGAGCTTGGCATAGATTTTCTGGTGAAATGTACACAGTGCCATGACTGTTCGTGTCCTCCAGTCAGTGCTTGTACACAATTCAACAGCTTATTCCACTGTTACCCACTCCGAAGTTTTATTCTGCTCTCAGTGCTGGTACACGCAATACAGCTGTGTATTCCGCTGTCAGTGATGGCACACCCGCTTTACCAGTGTATCCACTGTCAGTTCTGGCACACACAATTTTGTAGTATATTCTGCTGTCAGTGCTGGTACACACACTATGGCAGTGTATTCCGCTGTTGGTGCTGGTACACACGCTTTGGAAGTTTACTCTACTGTCAGTGCTGGTACACACACTATGGTGTTATATTCCGCTGTCAGTGCTGGTACACACACTATGGTGTTATATTCCGCTGTCAGTGCTGGTACACACAATGTGTCAGGGTATTCTGTTGTCAGTGCTGGCACAAACACAATGGTAGTATATTCGCTGTCAGTACTGGCACACACACTATGGTGTTATATTCTGTTGTCAGTGCTGGTACACGTTATCTCAGGGTATTCCGCTGTCAGTGCTGGTACACATCTCAGGGTATTCAGCTGTCAGTGCTGGTACACGTTATCTTAGGGTATTCAGCTGTCAGTGCTGGTACACGTTATCTCAGGGTATTCAGCTGTCAGTGCTGGTACACGTTATCTCAGGGTATTCCGCTGTCAGTGCTGGTACACATCTCAGGGTATTCCGCTGTCAGTGCTGGTACACATCTCAGGGTATTCCGCTGTCAGTGCTGGTACACGTTATCTCAGTGTATTCCGCTGTCAGTGCTGGTACACACAATGCGTCAGGGTATTCCGCTGTTAGTGCTGGCACAAACACGATGGTAGCATATTCGCTGTCAGTGCTGGTACACACAATGCACAGGGTATTCCGATGTTAGTGCTGGCACAAGCACGATGGTAGCATATTCGCTGTCAGTGCTGGTACACACGCTGCTATCACTTCTTTTCTTCTCAGTGTCACTTTTTCCTGTCTTGCTCACATCCTCTGTTGTCTGTGTGCTATGTCTATGCCTCTTCCTCTCTCCTCCTCCCTCCTCCCTCCACCCTCCTCCTTCTCCTCCTCCTCTTCTCAACTTCTTCCAGACCCCCTCATCAGTCACCAGTTCACCCTCATTGCCCTTCTGTTTCTTTCTTTTCCTGGTTCACACCTCCATCCCCAGCCTCACCTCCCATCCTCTGTCACACCACCTCCTCCTCCTCCTCCTCCTCCTCCTCCTCCTCCCTCTCTTTGTCATCAGACTTCTTGGCTACCTATACAGCCTTTATCCCGGGTTACTCCACCTCCTGCTCTTCCCTCTTTGTCCTCCACACAGAGTTACCCAGGAGACTTTGTTCAGCTCTTGGAGCATCCCATTTGAACACATGGCGTAATCTTCTACCGTCCGAAGGATCTGTATTCTAAGGGGTCTGCTAAACACGGGGTTTGACTTAAAGCACATGTCCACCTTTCTGAAAAATGTGTAAGGCAGAGTAACGATGATAAAGGTGACAAACGAATTACAGTACTCCAAATGAGCGAACAGTCTGGCCTGGCAGTGGGGATATCATCGAGAATTCTGGGGTGTGTCACTAGAGGGATCACCAACAGGAAAAAGGAGGTCCTGATTCCCAATACAGAACATTAGCTATCACTAGAGGGATCACCAGCAAGAGGAAGGAGGGATGTCCTGATTCCCTAAATAGATTGTTAGTTATCAATCAAAAGCAGAAGGAAGAAAGGAGGTCCTGATTCCCGATATAGATCTTTTGTTGTCACTTGAGGAATCACCATCAGTAGGAAGAAGGTCCCGATATAGATCTTTTGTTGTCACTTGAGGAATCACCATCCTTAGGAAGGAGGTCCTGATTCCCGATATAGATCTTTTGTTGTCACTTGAGGAATCACCATCCTTAGGAAGGAGGTCCGATTCCCGATATAGATCTTTTGTTGTCACTTGAGGAATCACCATCCTTAGGAAGGAGGTCCGATTCCCGATATAGATCTTTTGCTGTCACTTGAGGAATTACCATCAGTAGGAAGGAGGTCCCGATTCCCGATATAGATCTTTTGTTGTCACTTGAGGAATCACCATCAGTAGGAAGGAGGTCCTGATTCCCGATATAGATCTTTTGTTGTCACTTGAGGAATCACCATCCTTAGGAAGGAGGTCCTGATTCCCGATATAGATCTTTTGTTGTCACTTGAGGAATCACCATCAGTAGGAAGGAGGTCCCGATTCCCGATATAGATCTTTTGTTGTCACTTGAGGAATCACCATCAGTAGGAAGGAGGTCCCGATTCCCGATATAGATCTTTTGTTGTCACTTGAGGAATCACCATCAGTAGGAAGGAGGTCCTGATTCCCGATATAGATCTTTTGTTGTCACTTGAGGAATCACCATCAGTAGGAAGGAGGTCCTGATTCCCGATATAGATCTTTTGTTGTCACTTGAGGAATCACCATCCTTAGGAAGGAGGTCCTGATTCCCGATATAGATCTTTTGTTGTCACTTGAGGAATCACCATCCTTAGGAAGAAGGTCCTGATTCCCGATATAGATCTTTTGTTGTCACTTGAGGAATCACCATCAGTAGGAAGAAGGTCCCGATTCCCGATATAGATCTTTTGTTGTCACTTGAGGAATCACCATCCTTAGGAAGGAGGTCTGATTCCCGATATAAATCTTTTGTTGTCACTTGAGGAATCACCATCCTTAGGAAGGAGGTCCTGATTCCCGATATAGATCTTTTGCTGTCACTTGAGGAATCACCATCAGTAGGAAGGAGGTCCTGATTCCCAATATAGATCTTTTGTTGTCACTTGAGGAATCACCATCAGTAGGAAGGAGGTCCTGATTCCCGATATAGATCTTTTGTTGTCACTTGAGGAATCACCATCAGTAGGAAGAAGGTCCCGATTCCCGATATAGATCTTTTGTTGTCACTTGAGGAATCACCATCCTTAGGAAGGAGGTCTGATTCCCGATATAAATCTTTTGTTGTCACTTGAGGAATCACCATCCTTAGGAAGGAGGTCCTGATTCCCGATATAGATCTTTTGCTGTCACTTGAGGAATCACCATCAGTAGGAAGGAGGTCCTGATTCCCAATATAGATCTTTTGTTGTCACTTGAGGAATCACCATCAGTAGGAAGGAGGTCCTGATTCCCGATATAGATCTTTTGTTGTCACTTGAGGAATCACCATCAGTAGGAAGGAGGTCCTGATTCCCGATATAGATCTTTTGTTGTCACTTGAGGAATCACCATCCTTAGGAAGGAGGTCCGATTCCCGATATAGATCTTTTGTTGTCACTTGAGGAATCACCATCCTTAGGAAGGAGGTCCTGATTCCCGATATAGATCTTTTGTTGTCACTTGAGGAATCACCATCAGTAGGAAGAAGGTCCCGATTCCCGATATAGATCTTTTGTTGTCACTTGAGGAATCACCATCCTTAGGAAGGAGGTCTGATTCCCGATATAAATCTTTTGTTGTCACTTGAGGAATCACCATCCTTAGGAAGGAGGTCCTGATTCCCGATATAGATCTTTTGCTGTCACTTGAGGAATCACCATCAGTAGGAAGGAGGTCCTGATTCCCGATATAGATCTTTTGTTGTCACTTGAGGAATCACCATCAGTAGGAAGGAGGTCCTGATTCCCGATATAGATCTTTTGTTGTCACTTGAGGAATCACCAGCAGAAGGAAGGAGGTCCTAATTTCTCTATATAGATCTTTAGTTATCACTATAGGGATCTTTTTGTATTATAGTGCAGCGCTCAGTACAATAATAATACATATACATGTCTCAAAAGTGATAATCACCCGAGTGTACGCAAATTCAATTTTTTTTGTACAAAAAAAGCAGCATCTGCCAATCATATTCACTGCGATTATGTGTTTAAAAAAATGTTAATGAATCCGCAGCCCAAACACAGTCAAGCCCCATACACACTATCATATTTTCTGATGATTTTTGTCTTCAGATTTACCAAAACCATGTAGTAGAAGGGCCGGCCTGATTGCATACAAATTGAAATTCCTAAGGTTTGACCTCATATTATATGGTTTTGGTAAAGCTGAAGGAAAAAATCAGCAGAAAATCTGATAGTGTGTATGGGGCTTCACAGTGCCTTAATTTCAAACTATAAAAAAAAGTATGCAATCTTCCCAATCCTTCATTGTCTCTCACTGTGTCAATAACCTTTCACCCAGGTGAGGTGCACAGGTCCCAGTCTCCTGGGACCTGTGACGTGTCCCGGGACATGGCAACTGGGGGGGGGGGGGGGTGGGAGTCGAACATCTGCTCATTATTAGTCCAGAGCACCTGCTGCCATTTTTCTACACCCCAATTCCTATGTTTTCATGGATAGTTGGGTCTCTTAGCCTTGTTTCTACATCAGAGGTATGGCTTTTTGGCTGCGATTCCTGGGTCCCACTGGTTTCCATCAGTTCAGTGCTGATGGCACTGCTGCACGTGTGGAAGGGAAGTAAGCATGATGTGTCTTTCATCTGCTGCATTAAAATCTTTGTAACTGCTGAAGGTTTTTTACCTTCACGCATTCTATGCAAGAAGGTAATAAACCTTCAGTGTGCAGGATCCCCCTAATGCTGTGTACACACGGATTTTCTGACGGGAAATGTTCAATGTGAGCTTATTGTCGGAATTTTGTGACCGTGTGTATGCAAGACAAGTTTGCGCCACGGTTTTGTTGTTGGAAAATCCGATCGTGTGTACGCGGCATAATACCCACCTGAGCCAGATCTTCCTCCAGCAAAGGGACTCTCCCTCCTCATTGGCTAAGAGCGAGGGGCCAGGGCAAGGGGGGGGGGGGGGCGAGCTGGGGCTCTGTATGTGACTGGACACACAGAGCCGTGGCTGGGAAGCTAGCCTGCTTGGGTGCTCCCATTGAAAGCTGCTTGCTCTGGGGGCACTTAGCAGGAGGGAGGGGCCAGGAGCAACAGCGCGGGGGGGGGGGCTCAAGAAGAAGCGGATTGGGGCTACTCCTTGCAAAACCACTGCACAGAGCTGGTAAGTATAACAAATTTGTTAATTCCCCCCACCTCCCAAATTTTTTTTACTTTAATATCACTCCGTTTCCTTGGCCAACCACTGCATCTACGGTGCTCAAAGTTGCCTGTTCCTTTGTGCTTCTTCAAAAGAGCTTGAACAGCACATCTGGAAACCCCAGTCTGCTTTGAAATCTTTTCCTGGGAAAGACCTTGCTGATGCAGTATATCTACCTTGTGTCTTGTTACTATGCTCAGTCTTGCCATGGTGTATGACCTGTAACATGAAACTGTCCTCCACAACCTCACCTTAGTAGCAGAGTTTGGCGGTTCCTCACCCAGTTTAAGCCTCTTATAAAGCTATTCCTGCTTCAGTTAAAGGGGTTGTAAAGGTAAATGTTTTTTCACCTTAATGCATTCTATGTATTAAGGTGAAAAAACATCTCACAGTGCCGGTGCCCCCAGCCCCCCCCCCCCCCCGTTTTACTTACCTGACCCCTCAAAAGTCCCGTGCTCGCCCCCGATGTCCTCTTCGCCGCTCAGCCTGGCGAGCCATTGGCTCGCGCTGCTGTCAATCACATCCAATGACGTGGCGCACCAGGGGGCAGGGCCGTGTGATACAGCGAGGGGCTATAGCCGCCGGCTGTATCACGGGAGCGCGCCCACAGATGCTTCTCACCATGCGAGGGAGCTCGCATGAACGTGAGAAGTACCTGTGGGAGGAAGCCGAGACAGCCAACGAGGGACCCCAGAAGAGCAGGTTCGGGGCCACTCTGTTCAAAACGAGCTGCACAGTGGAGGTAAGTATAACATGTTTGTTATTTTTAAAAAATTTACTTTACAACCCCTTTAATGACTATGTTTCAACCAACATATGAAATTGATGATCATTTGCACCTACTTGGTATAATTGGTTAATCATACACCCTACTCTAATCCTAAAAAAACTAAATAAAACAACAGACTTTGTGCAAGTCTAATGCCGACTTTCCGACAACAAAATCCATGGATTTTTTCAGACAGATGTTGGCTCAAACTTGTCTTGCATACACACGGTCACAAAAAGTTGGTCGGAAATTCCGAACATCAAGAACGCGGTGACGTACAACACGTACAACGAGCTGAGAAAAATGAAGTTCAATAGCCAGTGAGGCTCTTCTGCTTGATTCCGAGCATGCGTGGAACTTTGTGCGTCGGAATTGTGTACACACGATCGGAATTTCTGACAATGGATTTTGTGGTCGGAAAATTTGAGAACCAGAGCTCAAAATTTGTGCAACGGAAATTCCGATGGAGCCTACACATGGTCCGAATTTGAGACAAAAAGCTCCCATCGAACATTTTTCGTCTGAAAATCCGACCGTGTGTACGGGGCATAAGGATTGTTGCTGGTTTAAAGGCAAAGGGTAGTCACACCAAATATTAATTTGATTTAGATTTTTCTTCTATTTGCTCACTTTGCATTTTGTAATTAATTGATTAAAAATAAACAATTAAAATATATATTCTTTAAAGCATTCTTACGTTACAGCATTTGTTCAGATGTGCCTAAAACTTTTGCATAGTACATATGAAATGAAGAAATGATAGCTGATTATATACAGAGTAGTAAATGGCTGTGTGCTCAGATCTGGTGCTCAGCGTCTGACCGTGAATGGCAGTTACTGTACAAGCTTAGACAATTGGAAGTTGTAAACGGGAACTGGATTAAATGCAGAGGCTGCCTTACATTACATCACAAAATGCTAAAGTTTTAGACAGAAATTACATTGAAACTAAAGAAGTGAGTTACTGTATAGGAGATTTCAGCTAAACATTAACTTGAAACTAGAATAATGAAAGTCAAGTGGAGAACAACCCATCTGTAGCATATGTATTGTCAAAATGAAACCACTGTTAAATCACGTGTGTAATCATATACTGCATATTATATATATGGATTGTTACATTTTCTTTCTCCTCCTGATTCCCCGATATAGATCTGTAGCGGCCATAACCCTTTGTAGGGCGGCCTTGACTTATTGGGCTTACTGGTTACCTCCGCTTGGCTTGTTCTTCCACGTCTAGGGGTTCCCAGGGTTGATAACCAACAACTTGGACGCTGACACCAATAAAGTCCTTTTGAAAGGTTTTATTTTGCAGGGGTAACATCCAACAACACAGTCTTGTATGGGAACAGAGGGCAAGGGTGAAGAACTCAGGCACCTTGAACTGCAGACATAACAAAGTCTCTAATATCACCCAGAGAGTAGCCACTCGCAGCTGGGCACTTCAAGGCTGAACAGATCTCTAGCCAGAGATCATGGCAATCAGCACGTTGATTCAGAACTAATAAAATCTCTGAATGTGGACAGTTGTAACTGAAAGTGAACAGCAACCTTTTTCCCCAGTACCTGGAACGTTCTCTGTCTCCTTGGTAGTACTGGAAAAAGCGTGGATTCGTCAATGTCCTTCCCAACTCAGTAACCAGGCACTTCTCAGGATGCCACTTGTAGGGCCTCCTCCGAAGAGTCCTCCCCCGGTCACTTCCATGAGCTGTGGTGCCTCTCCAAGCCGAGAGCACACCCAGACACCTTGAATCCTCCCTCAGTTACTGCGCCTCGGACCAGCTGGTTCCGAGACTCGGGAACGGACGGATCCCTACCCCAGACCAGGCGGGTCTATTAGGGGTAACCGACAGAAGCATGTTGTGGGATGTTGAACACCCCGTGACCGGGACCCCTCGCAGGGCTACCCCAGTCCTGGAAACAAGAACAGACCACACGGGCCTCACAAACTCCTACTGAACACCTGACCTCAACATCTTAAGTGCCCCTTCCCAGACTCCTCAGCGGGGCCCGGCACACCCACTAATTGATTCCGAGAAGGCTGATATCCAAAATGTCCAACCAGGCCTGGTTCTGGCCTGTCATGTGCACCTCGCCATCCACATGACCAGGCAGAACTTCTAACACAGCCCAGCCAAACTGATGTCAAATTTAACTTACATAATTGACCCTCAGAACCCCACTACTGTTCTGAGGCAAAAACGAAATTTACACATAAATGACACTTTGTCCAAAATCTCATCCACTACAGATCTTTATCACTAGAGGAATCACCGGTATTCTGAAGGACGTCCTGATCCCAATTTATAAATCTTTAGTTATAACTTTGAGGGGTTACCAGTAGGAGGAAGAAGGTCCTGATTCCCCTATATAGATTATAATTCTCTTTAGAAGGTTCACCAGCAAGAGGAAGGAGGTCCTGTTTCCCCTATATTAATCCTAGAGGGATCATCAGTAGGAAGAAGGAGATCCAAATCCTCCTATAGAGATCTTTAGTTATCACTAAAGTGACCACCAGTATTAGAAATGAGGTGCTAATTCCTCTGTAGGAGATCTGCTGCCCTCTACTGTTAGCTGCTAATATCACAGTGTCATGTATAGTTATGTAGGGGTTGTAAACCCGCGTGTTTCTTCACCTTAATCCATCCTTTGCATTCAGGTGAAAAAACTTCTGACACTGACCAGTCCCCCAGCACCCCGTTTTACTCGCCTGAGCCCTTTGTTCCCTGGGCGCAGACGTGCTGTACCTCTCTGCCCGAGGTTCTCGGCTCTTTATTGGATAGATTGATAGCAGCACAGCCATTGGCTGCCGCTGCTGTCAATCAAACCCAATGATGCTGGCGCCGGGGGCGGGGCCGAGTTCGGCATTCTGTGTCTATAGACGCAAATGCTGGACTTGGGAGCGTGCCTGCAAGGTAACCCCCGGGAGAGAGCGATTCTCTTAGGGGGTTTACTGATGCGAGGAGGAGCCGTGAGAGCCGCCGGGGGACCCCAGAAGACAATGATCAGGGCCACACTGTGCAAAACGAACTGCACAGTGGAGGTAAATATGACATGTTTGTTATTTAAAAAAAAAAAAGAGGGTTTGCAAATCCTTTAACACTTCCTGTCTTGGGGGGGGGATTTGGAAACCCCAGAAGGAGGAAGTGAATAGAGAGTCCGAGAACTGAGGCACATGGCCTTATGGACCATACCTCCCAACTTTTGCACTTAGGGAAGGAGGGGCGCATTAGGGAGACGGCAACCCATGGAATGCACGTAACCTGCTGTGGCAGAAGTGGGTTCGATTTAATTATGCTAAATATTGGGCATGGCCTAATAACTGCTCCTATTCCCTTTTCACACTACTCTTCCTCTCTGTACACATTGCCCACCCTCCTTCTGCTCACTGTTATAACCTTATCTCTCTCCTCCCAGCTAACCCATCCCCCTCTGCTATCCTCTGTTCCCAAAGCCCCCCTAATGACCTCTGTATCCTAAATGCCCTCTCTGTTTACCTCTGCACCTCTGTCTGCTTGCCTTTACACCCAAACCCCCGTCTCTGCTAACCTCTGGACCCCAAACCCCACCCCCTCTGCTAACCTCTGTTCACCAAACCCCCCCTCTCTAAGCTAGCTGCCACGAGACTAAGCCAGCCACTCCCATCCTCTCCACAGCCCGGCGCTCCAGTGAGCACTGGAGGGGCAGAGAGCCAGTGACTGACAGTCAGTCACCATCTCTCTTCTCAGTCAAGACCAAGAACTGAGCGATCAGCAGTCTTTAATCCCTCAGTTCTTGTTCTTAGAAGTGGTGAAGAACAGATGCAGCCATAGATTGATGGTGGATACACCTAGGTGAGTAGAAAAAACCCATACTCCTTTTTTAATAAAAGGAAACTTGCGTGTCTGGAGGATACAGTGCCGTCCTCACCTGGGCTGGCTTTTCACTGGTCTTTGGGTCTCTGGCACTGACATGCCCACTAAGGGAAGCTGAATGTGATTCCTTGTGGCTTCGCAGTGGCTTTCCCACTGTGCATGCGTGAGCTGCGCTGCACTTTGTGAATGGTCCCACAGCCTTAACGTACCTGTAACATGTTCTAGTATGTGTCCTAGTAGGCTGCGAGCAATAGAGGGTGGCCTAGGCAATTTAAGCGGAAGTGAGAGCAGGTATCTATCAAAACCAGGTACTTGCTCCACCCAAAAAAATAAATGTAGCCAAAAGTGATAGAAGAGGGGGGAGGAGGCAGAAAAGCAGAACTTCACCTTTTTGGGTGAAGTACCGTTTAAAGCCCAACCCCTTTGCCGTTGTTACAGCGATGGCAAGAGGTTAAACATACCTGCCAACTTTTGAACTTGAGAATAAGGGACACTTAAAATGCAAAAAATGGGTGTGGTTAAATTACGCTACGTATTGGCCGTGGCTTAAAGTGGTTGTAAACCCTCTTGAAAAAAAAAACACACTGCAAGATAAAGGCATAATGAGCTAGTATGCACAGCATACTAGCTCATTATGAATTACTTACCCGAGAACAAAGCCCCCGCAGCCATCCTCATCTCCCCCTCCGGGTGGCGACATCTAACCCGGAGGTTACTTCTGGGTATCGTGGCTCCAGTGCTGTGATTGGCCGGAGCCGCGATGACGTCACTCCCTTGGAAGCTGCCGGGAACGGCACAGTACAACTGAAGCAGCGGCACTTACTGGCGCCCTTTAATCCGACACACTGCCCCTCTCTCCCTTTTTACACTACCCCCCTGTGAGAAAAGTGCAGCGTGGCAGGCAGTAAACATACAAAGACCAAGTCAGGCAATTAAGTTATTGTGTTGAAAGGCTCAACACAGCCTTTTCAGGCCCTGAGGGTAAGCACACCAGGTGGGGATCATAGGCATGCGTGGGGGTGTGCGGGGTGTGCCTGGGCACACCCTAATCATCGCTTGAGGTGCAGATTCCACCTGCTGATATTGCACCCATGCCCCTGAATGGAGCTTCTAAAAAAATAGTAAAAAATAAAAAGATTAAAATAATAAGCTGCTGACACTGTCCACGGCCCTACTGACACTAACCTCTGCTCTACTGACAAGTCCACATCTCTACTGACACCATCCATGTTTTAATACATTTGGGGTGAACACCCTAATGCAATAGGCACACACCTATGGTGGGGATCCTGTTCCTACACTAGCCGTTCACATAAAGCAGGTCAAACCTGGGAGCTGGAGTCATAAATAGACTCTGCCTGACCTAAGATGGCCTCTGGAGTCACATGGGGTGCCAGTGTCCATTTGGACAGCTGTCTGCCAGTGACCACGGAACTCATAGAGGAACCAAGTTCCCCACAACTTCCTTCCTTCGGCATTGCCGGTTCGTCGAGTGCCATCTGCAGTGGGGAGTACTACCCCCCCCCCCCCCCCGTACACTAAGGAACTATTAGGGATGTGACTAGGAGTAAACTACAGGGAGCTGAAGGGGTGGGCTACAGAGATAATGATGTACGGAGAGTGAATTGCAGTGTGTGGGTGGATGGTACTCTGTGCCAGGGTGTGAAGTGGATGAAGAGCTGTGGGGGGAGTGAGACCTAGTGAAATAATAGTAAATTGATCAGGGCGATCAGTGACAATGGCGAGAGGGAGTGGCTTAGGATGTTATGTATGGGGGAGCGGATCATCTTGTGATATATAACGATGATTGGAGATCGGTGTTGATGGAGGAGGGGCTTGTAGGCCAGAGGTCTGATATAAGCATAGGGAGATGGGGGGGCACCAGGATTTAGTTTACATCCCGGGACAGTCCTGTGGAAATCCGGATGATTGGGAGGTATGGGTTAAACATGCTTGGAACAAGCAACAGGGTTAGAAATCATGAGGCCCCTTACAACCTCCCTAACGGGGGCCCCAAAAAGCCTGCCCCTGACCACCTGCCTTTAAAAAATGCAATGGTACCCCCCCTATCGATGGCCCTTGGCAGACCCAATCAGACCCTCCATTCACCTCTATAGAGCGGAGGGGGTGGATCGGTGGGAGCCTTCCCCACCAGGAGAACACCATGATTACTGCTACTGGATATAATAGCATGTAAAATCCGACAGGTTGGTTGTACCTAAGTGGATCAACTTGGGTACAATCAGCCTGCTCATACAGTAGATGGTTCAAATCTTGGCCAGTACCTGCTGAACCGGCCGGGATTCAAACCATCTAAGGTCAGCTTGCATTTGACTGTCCTTCCTTCAATGATCATTATCATCATGATAATCACACAGTACAGGTGCCCACCGGTACTGTGTGGGTATGACTGTCATGATGATGATAGTGATGATCACTGCTATATAAATGAAATTAGATAACGATCAGGGCATGGGGAAAGGTGTGTGCTGTCATGAGACTGTACCTTTCCTGGGTGACTTCTGCCGGGGGTGTCTGAAAATAGAAAAAAAAAAATCCCCTCCGGCTGCCATGATCTACAGTCTGAAGAGAACAGGTGGGGCCCCCTCAGCCCAGCAGGGATTATGAATACCCGGGACTCTGGCCGAGAACAGTATGTTATGTACACTGATGCCCTGTACACACGGTCGGAAATTCCGACGGAAAATGTCCGACCGGATTATATTGTCCAAAAATCCGATCGTGTGTGGGCTCTATCGGACTTTTTCCGTTGGAAATTCCGCCGGAAAAAATTTGAGAGCAGGATCTAAAATTTATCCAATCGTTTGTAGAGAATTCTGATCGGACAAAATGCCACGCATGCTTAGATCAAATTCGAGACCAAAGCTATTGGCTACTGGCTTTTACGTAGTCCCGTTGTACGCAACGAACCTCACCGCGTTCTGAACGATCGGATTTTCCAACAACTTTGTCCGACCATGTGTATGCAACACCAGTTTCGGACAAAATCCGTTGGAAAAAATCAGACGGATTTTGTGGTCGGAATTTCCGACCGTGTGTACAGGGCATTACTGTACACAGTGACATCCTACATTAAGTCTGAAGCTGCTGGCCCGGGCCCCCGTGATAAGTGATTGGGCACCAGGCCCCCTACAGGTGGCCCTGTGGTACTCGCTTATTGGGGGCCCTGGAAACAAAGATATCAGAGTGTGAGATATCATTTATCACCTGTACAAATCATTAGCAAGACCTCACCTAGAATAAGCAGTTCAGCTTTGGACACCAGTTTTCAAAAAGGATATCAGGGAACTGGAGAGAGTGCAGAGAAGAGCAACCAAACTGATAAGAGGCATGGAGGAACTCAACTATGAGGAAAGATTAGAGGAACTGAATTTATTCTCTATTGAGAAGAGGAGATTAAGGGGGGATATGATCAACATGTACAAATACATAAGAGGTCCATATAGTGAACTTGGTGTTGAGTCATTCACTTTAAGGTCATCACAGAGGACAAGGGGCCACTCTTTCTATCTAGAGGAAAAGAGATTTCATCTCCAAATACGGAAAGGCTTCTTCACAGTAAGAGCTGTGATAATGTGGAATAGACTCCCTGCAGAGCTGGTTCTGGCCAGCTCAGTAGATTGCTTTAAAAAAGGCCTGGATTATTTCCTAAACATACATAATATAATTGTTTACTGACATTTATAGGTAAAGCTAATCCAGGGAATATCCGATTGCCTCTCGGGGGATCAGGAAGGAATTATTTCCTTTGCTGGAGCAAATTGGATCATGCTCTGCTGGGCTTTCCCCTTCCTCTGGATCAATTGTATAGGATCGTGTATATGGGATTGTATGGTATGATTTTTTTCCCCCTCTTTTATTGGTTGAACTAGAAGGACTTGTGCCTTTTTTCAACCTGACTAACTATGCAACAAACATATTTCTATAGCCAGACAAAAAGGTTAAAAAAATAAAAATAAGGAAAAAAAATTGAAAAAAGGCAAAACAAACAAATAAAAAGGATCCGACTCGATGGACCATTTTTTCTGCTATCATTTCATGATTGTATTTGTAAAGACGTGTTGAAATATTATATGAAATAATAAACAAAAAATTGCAACACCAACCATCATTTATCAACATACAAATTTCTCCAAAATATATAATTCCCCTAAAGCCTTAAAATTATTCAAAAAAGGTTCACATAAATACCTCTTGTGAATTCCAGCCCCACATAGAAAACACCAGCCTCTTACCGGAACACAAGACCCCAAATTATAGGAGGTCTGTGTGGTGTTAGAGATCAGCCAAATGCACTGTCATGTATGGACCAAATGATTCCCATTTGTCCCATTCCCCACAGGCCTCTCCAGCAAGGATGTATCACAATACCAGCAAAAGATAGAAATCATAGAAACTCCATAGCATAAAGCCGCATATACCATTTATTTATTATAGAAAAAAGGTACTCCCATTATGCAAAGTATTACAGAGCAGTATACAAACGGACCACCAGGGGGTCCGACAGCGTGATGAAGTCAGCACTAGCCCCGCCCTGACGTGTTTCGTCATAGGAGACGTTCTCAAGGGGATCAGCTGCAACCCGTCAGACAGAGCGCACCCCATTGTCTTTCTGGAGAATATCCATCATCATATAGCACTTTCCTCCCCAGCCCACTCTTTTCACTCATTGGATTTTAGTTCTTCCAATCATGGAGGCTCAGCATCACATGTGGGTGTTACCTATGGTGGTCTGCAGGAAAATGCAGGCTCCCTAGGTAATCCCCCTCCTCCAGACTGGCACTCACCCCCCATGTGGCATTATAATATTTGCATAACTTGTCCCAGAAGCCAGACCACTGCTTACATCAGGGCTGAGGGCTCTTTAGAGGAGTACTGAGGCAGGGTGCTGGGATGTCTTCAGGAAGCTATGTATAGTACCCAGCTGGCCTCTCCCACCAGCCATCATCTGCCTGCATTCAATAGAGAAGCACAGAGACCCAGTGATGATATGACTTGGTTTGAAATAAGGGATGTTCTTAAAACAGAAAGGTTTGATTTATAAAACACATTAGTATGTTGAAAAGGAGGATAAAAAAAAAAAAATAGGTTTACTGCCATATAGTTTGGAACTATATATCACTTTCATGGGCACCGGAACAAAGATTGGGGAAATCTCCCCAATCAGAATACAGACAACAAAAATCTGAGAATCAAACCCCTCCCTCTATCAAGAACTGAAAAAAAATAAGATTTACCCAGGGCAGTGTTTTTGAACCTTTTTCAGTCATGGGGCCCTTTAAAAGTTTGCAAAACCTTGAGGCACCCCAGACTGAAATGTAAAATACATAAATGTTACTTATCTATGGGAAACCTGAGCCTGGGATAATGTACACAACCTCCTTTGTCAAATTAACATAATATTAGAGGCCCCCCCTTCACATCAGAGGTCCCCCCTTCACATCAGAGGTCCCTTCCTTCACGTCAGAGGTCCCCCCGCTTCACGTCAGAGGTCCCCCCCGCTTCACGTCAGAGGTCCCCCCCGCTTCACGTCAGAGGTCCCCCCGCTTCACGTCAGAGGTCCCTTCACATCAGAGGTCCCCCTGCTTCACATCAGAGGTCCCCCCGCTTCACATCAGAGGTCCCTACCTTAACACTCAGAGGTCCCTCCTTTTAAAATCAGTGGTCCTCCCTTCAAATCAGAGGTTCCCTTAATACATTAGAGGTTCCCTTATTACATGACAGGTTCCCCCACCACATCAGTGGTCCTCCTATTACATAAGACACTCCACTTCACATTAGAGCTCCTCCCACCACATCAGAGGCCCTTCCACCACATCATAGGTCCTCATACCACATCAGATTTCCCCCATCACTACAGAGGTCTCACCATCACATCAAAGATTCACCCATCACATCAGAAGCCCCCATAACATCACAGTCACCCTTATACATGGCTCAACATGAGTCCTCCAATCACATCAGAGGTTCACCAATCATATCAGAAGCTCCCATTCACATCAGAGTTTCCTCCATCCCATCAATCAGTGGTCCTCCCATCACATCAGAGGTTACCTATTACATCACAGTCACCCTTTACATCGGCTGGCAATATATGATTCCTCCAATCATATAAGAGTCCTCCCATCACAGAGCTCCCCAATCAAAGAGCCCACAGCCTCCCCCCATCATAGAGCACCCCATTCACACAGTCCCCTCTTCACATCAGAGCCCTACCTTTTGCCTCCAGTAGTGTTTCGGGGGGTGAGAGGAGGAGGTTTGAACGAGGCAGACTTCCATCATCCCCTGAATGCTAGGGGCAGCTGTGTATGTGACCTGCCCTAAATCACAATCATGCATTGTCATGGTGCAGGTGAACCGGTCTCCACCACCAGGGCCGTTGATAGGCCAGTACGACTGGCCCTGTTGTACTGGGCCCAGCCAGCAGGGGGGCCCGGGCAAGCTGAGCAGATAAATAATATAAAAAAAATAAAAAATCCTCCAGCCATGGCCGATCCGGCTCAACTACCAACCAAATAGCCCCCACCACCCCCTGGTTATTTTTACGTTTTTTTTTTTGTGCAGACTAGGTGGCGGCAGGGGAGGGACTATTTCCTCTATTTCGGGTGCGGAAGAATACCTCTTCTGCACCCGCTCTTCATGCTGGCTGTGGATCAAGTCCCAGCCAGTGCGTCTTCTATCGTGCCGTCCCCCTTGGCGCCGTGGAGTGATTCCTCCCCCTCCTCTTGCGAGAAGTGCCAGTGAGGTGAGCGCCGGTGGCAGAACACAAAAAATAAGTAGCTGGCATCATTGACATGATCGCATCTGAATGGAATCATTTGTGGACAGTTGGACACTCCAGTCCAGGCAGCAGCAGGATCAGGGAAGAAGTGCCTCATGGAGCCCAGCTAAAAATGACACAGGTGTGTGCTTGCTTGGGGGGGAATACAAGATCTACTACTGATGCAGCAGCGTATATACATTATGGTATTAGCAGCATGGGTGGCAATGTCTGCAGCAGAATATGGCATTGGTGGCATGGGTGGCACTGTCTGCAGGTAGCACATGCGTTATGGCCCATAAGACATGTGCTGCCTGCAGACAGTGCCACCCATGCTGCCAATGCCATATTGTGCTGCAGACTGTGCCACCCATGACGCTAATGTCATAACGCATGTGATGCCTGCAGAGACAGTGCCATCCATGCTGCCAATGGCATTATGCCATTGGCGGCATGGGTGGCACTGTCTGCAGCACAATATGTCATTGGCGGCATGGGTGCACTGTCAGCAAGTAGCACATGCGTTATGCCATTAGTGTCACGGCTGGCACTGTTTGCAGCGCGTTACAGCATTGGCGGCACTGTCTGCCGGTAGCACATGCTTTATGGCCCATAACGCATGTGCTGCCTGCAGAGACAGTGCCACCTGTGCCGCCAATGCCGTAATGTGCTACAGACAGTGTCACCCATGCCGCCAATGCCGTAATGTGCTACAGACAGTGCCGCCAATGCCGTAATGTGCTACAGACAGTGCCAGCCATGCCTATCACTTGTAGACAAACCTGCACTTTGTTTCAAGGCAGGGTCTGGGGAGGGGCTGGGACAGGGCGGGGCTGAAGGAGGGACCATGGGCGGGGCCAGGGTGGAGCTGAAGGGGGCCCCGTCAGGTATGCTGTACGGGGCCCCATGATTTCTATCAGCGGCCCTGTCCACCACCATAGACACAAATGATGCCATGTGTCCTAGAATTAGACCGTTACCAGTTGTTATGGTGCTGGAAGCCGGCCCGCCTGCACTGCGCCAACTCATGATGCAGATTCAAGGCAAACTGAGTCCCATTGTAGTGGCACCCCAGGGGAACCCGGATGACACCCCGGTTAAGAAACATTGAGCTAGAGTTCTGCTTTGATTCCACTATTGATAGATGGGGCATCTATAATGCAGTCTGTATGAGGGCCGGCACTATAAGAAGCGGATCTGTTGTAATAATACTCCTCTAGGAATAGAATATTAATAGATTTTGTATTCTCTTCTTGTTTCCTAACACTCCTATTAGAGTAATTATGTGTATGACCATGGCATGTTACAAAAGTGCATCTTGAATAATATAACTGAATGTTTAGTACTTCAGGATTTTCATTAGCATTATATGACTGTTGGCTTCCACACAACTAAAGGAACCTCTAGTGAACCCCAAGTCTGCAAATTTGTACAGGCTCCTCTCCTGTCCTGAAATTGCTTACTCTGATTTCACTGCATACTGTGAGCTTCTCACAGTGTGCATTAGAAGCTGCAGCAAGTCAGATAGAGCGTGCCTCGTTTCCTGGCTGGAGGACATCCAACATCCTCTAGCTCTTCCCTGAGATTTACTATCCCTGGCCTGCCCCATCAAGCAATTACATTTTAGTTCTTTCAGTTATGTCAGTATGGTGTGCGCTTTACTTTACTGTACACCATTAGAGATTAATACAGGCTGCCATTGCTGACCTCTCCTTCTGCGAATCTCACTTCTCTGACTGTCAAGTTGATGCTAAAGTTTCAGAGCTGTGATAACGAATTATGAAAACGTTTTGATGCACATTCATAGCATGAGTGTTCTGAAATCCAAAAGTGTTATAGCCAGACACAGCCAGGCAACTAGTATTTTTCATAAGGACACCAGTACTCTTGGTTCCCATACTTTTCATAAAACAGACTTCTAATGCCCTGTACACATGGTCCGACTTTCCGACGTAAAATGTGCGATCGGAGCTTGTTGTCGGAAAGTCCGCCCGTGTGTAGGCTCCTTGGGACAGTTTCCATCAGAATTTCCGTCACACAAAATTTAAGATCTGGTTCTCAAATTTTTCGACAACAAAATACGTTTGCGTAAATTCCGATCGCGTGTACACAATTCTGTCGCACAAAGTGCCACGCATGCTCGGCATCAAGCAAAAGAGAAGCACTGGCTATTGAACTTCATTTTTCTCGGCACGTCGTACGTGTTGTACGGCACCGCGTTCCTGACGTTCGGAATTTCTGACCAACTTTGTGTGACCGTGTGTATGCAAGACAAGTTTGAGCCAACATCCGTCAGAAAAAATCCCATGCATTTTGTTGTCGGAAAATCCTATCATGTGTACAGGGCATTCGAGGTTTCATATTTATACAAGATTGCCATCTAGTGGAATATATTGTGTAACACAGCCATTGAAAAAAATCCAAAAAATCTCTTCTTACGAACACAATAGCACTGGAAAAATATGTACTATATTTGAAGCAACATTAAAACAGGAGTATTGTCAATGATTTTTTTCAAATCCAGCACTTTATCTCTCTCTCATTCAGGTTGTTCTGGCTACCCACCGAAAGAGCCAGCAGAAAGTGGCCATCAAGTCAGTCATTAAGACTAGAAATACCTACGACTTCCATATAGAGCGCTAGCGCCTGGGCAAAACTTTTCTTGCCCCCCCCCCCACATGCAGTCTCGCTCTACACCTGCTCTGAGACATATAAATAACAGCTAGACTCAAAATCAGTTTACTGAATCAGATCAGGCAGCTATTGCGATTGGTTGCCAGAGGTTACAGTATATCATTACCGCTCACTGTCTGGTTGCTAAAGGTTACAGCACACATTATGGCTCACTCATTAGTTGCTAGAGGTTACAGCACATGATTTCTGCTTGTTGATTGGTTGCTAGAGATTACTGTAGATAGGACCTCATGGGGACATGATATACATAGTAATTCCACTGGCTTCTGCTATTTACATATCAATGCCAGTTATTTACATGTAAACACAGGGTCTGCAGGTGAGTCATCCGTACACAACAATAGGGCAGAGCAGGGCAGCATTAGTAGCAGCACTTCACACTGAGATATCGGGACACAGCACAGGACTAAAACCTCAAGGGATAAGGGAATTTAATCTAGGATAGTTGGCACGTATGAGGCAGCTGCTTTGGGCCCCACAACAATGACATGGCCCAGGGCAGCAGCCCCTTTTGCCTTGCCTTAAAAACAGCCCTGGCTACACCATTGAGAAGTCGGAAGGATGCCCCTTTCTAATTCAGCTATATGCCATCTTCCAAACCCCCTTCACCACCTGTTTTGTGATGGAATATGTCTGCGGAGGGAGTTTAAGTGCCTTCATCTGGAATTATTCCCCAGTTGACAGTGACACCATCAAGTACGTTTCATTACTAAGTTTAAAATAGAAAAGCAAGCCTTATAAGATATTTAAGTCCAACTAAATCCTTTGTATTTATAACTGTAATGCAGTCAGGTTGTATATAGAGTTTTATTTATATATATATATATATATATATATATATATATATATATATATATATGCTCTTCTTTCTGTTTTATTTTTACATACTCAGTGCTGTAGCAATGGTTTAAATACCTGACCACTGCCCTCACACACACAGCTTTTCCCATAGCGGGCAATGATTGCACATGTGAAAGGAGATGGAGACAGTACATAGTTACCTAGTAATGAGTCGTAGTGTACATGTGCATTGAGACACAGGCATAGGGGCAGTGTTGGAGGTGCCTATTCTTTAAAATGGGGCAGATTGGATCCTATAGGTGGGATCACCAGGAATTGCACCTGTCTCAGGTGGCACTGTTAATCACACTGGACCAGCCCCTTCCTGCCTCCCTCTGCCCATGGGTTCTGCTTCTATCAGAATTTAATTTCTTTTAAATGTAATTTTGTTTTAATCTAATTTCTTTTCTCTTTTACAGATTCATTGTGGTGGAAATATCGTGTGGACTGGAATTCCTTCACAGTAATGGCATCCTCCATAGGTAACAACCAAAAGGTCCCTGCCCCCACCTATAACTGGCCTTCACAGCAAGGAGCACATGGAAGGGCAGACACATGAAAAACAATGACAGAACATACTATAGCTCAAATTACCAACCAGTCTGCTAACTGACCAAATTAACCTGTGTCTGCCCTTCCATGTGCTCCTTGCTGTGAAGGCCAGTTATAGGTGGGGGCAGGGACCTTTTGGTTGTTACTGGTGTATAATATGGTCTGGGAATGCACTGTACACCTTTGCTGCCACTGTGCTCTTGCTGGGTGTGCAGTGTGCTCCTGGTCCTTTAAGGGGGATTGGGCTTCCTCCATGGTCCAACTGCCCCTCATCTATCCATTAATGCATGTGCTTCCATTGTGGAGACGCTTATAAACATAAATTCATTAGCGTTAGGACTGCAAGCATACACAGGGTGCTATGAAGAGGCCTTGCAGTTTATGCATGTGTTTGCAAATGTGTGCTAACTAAACCCCTGTTTTTAACACAGATTGTTGGACAGGTTAATTTGGTCAGTTTTCAGACTGGTTGGTAAGTTGAGCTATGGTATGTTCTGTCTTTGTTTTTCATCCTCCATAGGTAACTAATTCTATTTTATTCTATTGTATACCATATACCTATAATGTAATATAATGTGTGCAGAGGTGAGATTGAGGAGAGGCACACATATATACATGGGTACCTAATGTCTTCCCACTTTCCCAACCAACTGATATAAGAAGCTAATGGAAAACTTCTGTCACTAGCTGCCACCTATAATTAAAAGTTGGCGGTAAAGTGATTCTCCAAATCTGTTTTAGATGACCCGTGCCAGAAAATGACACTTACAGTCTTTCTCTTTGCAGGGACCTCAAGCCTGATAATATCCTAATGGATGGAGAAGGACATATCCGCGTTGCCGATTATGGACTGGCAGTAGGAGGTCTATGGGACGATGAAAGGACCACCGGTGTGGCTGGAACCAGAGGATTCATGGCTCCAGAGGTTTGTATATTTCTCCATACTCATAACTTACCTATTCAGTATATCCCAATTCATTAAATACCACTCGGATTTTTCTTTACACCCATTACTTTTATTAATGTTCAAAGTCCTGAGAAGTCAGCGGAGTGCCATATACCTTTGTAACACACTCCACTCTGCTTTATAAAGATTTATTTCTGTAAACACCTTCCTGCCCAGACCAATTTTGAGCTTTCAGCGCTGTCGCACTTTGAATGACAATTGCGCGGTCATGCTACGCTGTACCCAAATAAAATTTTTATAATTTTTTTCCCACAAATAGAGCTTTCTTTTGGTGGTATTTGATCACCTCTACGGTTTTTATTTTTTGCTAAACAAATAAAAAAATACCAAAAATTTTGAAAGAAAATATGTTTTTTTTTTGTTTCAGTTTCAAAACTTTGTAGATAAGTTTTTCTCCTTCACTGATGGGCACTGATAAGGCGGCACCGATGGGCACCAATGAGGTGGCACCAATGAAGTGGCACTGATGGACACTGATATGTGGCACTGATGGGCGACACGGATGGGCAATGATAGGTGGCACAAATTGGCACTGATAGCTGGCATGGATTGGCGGCATGGATGGGTATGGATAGGCGGCACAGATGGGCATGGATGGGCACTGATAGGTGGTACGGATGGGCACTGATAGACGGCACAGATGGGCACTGATAGGCAGCATTGTATTGTATTATACTGTACTGATGGATGCCAATCAGTGCCAAACAATAATGCATGCCAATCAGTGATGCCCATTGTGGGCACTGATTGGCATCCATTATGGGCACTGATTGGCATCCATTGTGGGCACTGACTGGCATCCCTGGTGGTCAAGGGAGGATTACCTTGTGCTGGGCATCCCTGATGGTCTGGTGGCATCCCTGGTGGTACAGTGTGGGCATCCTCGGGGGGGGGGCTGCGCTGATAATCGATCAGCACAGACCCCCCCCCCGTCAGAGGAGCAGCCGATCGGCTCTCCTCTACTCGCGTCTGACAGACGCGAGTGAGGAAAAGCCGATCACCGGCTTTTCCTATTTACACTGTGATCTGCCGTGATTGGACGCGGCTGATCACGTGGTAAAGAGTCTCCGTCGGAGACTCTTTACCGAGATCGTAGTTGTAGGGGGTGTCAGATTGACACCCCGCAACAATGATCGCTGCGATGCGCGCCCCCGGGGGCGCGTAGCGGCTCAAAATCCTGATCACGTCCGGTCAGGATTTTGAAACCACTTTGCCACCGTCATTTGCCTATAGGGCGGGCGGCAAGTGGTTAAAGGACACACAACAGCTTTATAAATATTTCTCTTAGAATATGGGTTTGATGAATATACATTATAAAATGAATTATATATAAAAGACTAAGTTGGGGGGGGGGGCTTGTCCTTCCTATAAGATAATGGGGTCAGCCTATGCGGCCCATTTAAAAATGAACTCAGCTTTTTGGGCTTCTTTGATGTATTCTGGTTTTCTGTTCTGACCAATGTACTTATTGATGTCTTTTCTTTGGATTGGCAGGTTGTCAACAATGACTTTTACCAGTTTGAACCTGACTGGTTTTCACTAGGAGTCATTACCTACATCATGGCAACAAAGCGTATGCCATTTAGGAGCATGAACTTTGATGACTACAGAAAAGAGGTGAACTTCAGCCATCCCTATTATCCCCCTGACATGGACCCGGACCCGGACCTGGCAGACTTCATAAAAGGAGTAAGTAGGAGAAGAACTTTTTTAACTCTAAATAGCAACAGGAAAGATTTCTGGGCCTACTATTGCTGCTGCTCTAGGGGTTTATTGAAAGTTTGCTGACAAGTCTGGTCATTGGCTTGACTGTTGGGTAGTTTGGCTTCTTTGTCCCCCCGGTAAAGGTTCAGTTAAGCAACCATGGTAACACTTTATCATGGGACTGAGGGGGCAGAAGATGCCACATGGGGTAAATCACATATATGCACATTTTATAATTTTATCAAAGCAGAACTCAAACAACTCATTTATTTTTGCATCCAGCACCTGTACTAGCCTATATGTGTGTCTTCACACGCTAAGATGCTCTATTGGGTTGAAAAGAACCGCCCAGGAGTAGTGATGGACGAACGTTTCGCCCGGCGGTCGTTTCGCGGCGAATTTCCGACTTTCGCCGTCCGCGGGTTCGAACGCCTTTTTCCGTCGTTCGCCCCGGCGGACTTACGTGTTTAATGTATACAAGAACTTTAACCTTTCGTGACACGTTTATCATGTGTTACAGGACAACCAATTGAGACATGACAGCTCATGGACACTTGGACATTCCCCCTAACCTATAAATACACCCGATCCGGTGGCCATTTTACATTCTTTCTTCTGTCACTGTAGGGAAAGGATCCTGTGTGGAGTAGGGACAGAGAAAACGCTAGCTATTTGGTACACAAAAGTTCTTTTCAGGACTGGTATAGGTGTTAGGTCAGCAGCCTGAGTTTCTTTTGTCAGTTTAGATAAAGGGACAGAGCGCTGTATGCTGCTATTTTAGGGACAGCTCAGCCAGATTAGTCTTTCTTCATCATCATCATCATCATCATCATTAGCTGTTACTATCAGGTCCACAAAAGAGCTGTTCCAGCTAATCGTTCCAGCCTACTCTTTTTTGCCAATTTGTATAGGGACAGGCAGGAAGCAGTGTGTCAGGCAGTGAGGATAATTTTAAAGACTTGCTGTTACTATTAGTTCCACAAAGGTTCTTTTCAGGACTGGTATCAGTGGTACGGTAATAGGCTTGTACACGTATAATATTCTTTCTTCCAAATATAGAAAGAATATTATACTTGACTGCTGCCCTTCTGCTGCAGTCTGCTAATCATTCACAACTCACTTGTTCCACAAAGCTCTTTATCAGGACTGGTAACTTGGTCTGTCTAGGGTGCTACGGTACATAGGCTTGGGTGCGGTACAGTCTGCTGTTCTGTAAGGACCGCTATCGGTCCACAATACATAGGGTTGCCGTGCACTACTGCTGACCGCTGCCCTATACTGCAGCAGTCCTTCAGCGGTATAGGGACTGACGCACAGTCTGCTAAACACTAATACACAACCTGCTTGGTCCACAAAAGTTCTTATAAGGACTGGTAACTTGGTATAGGGTGCTACGGTACATAGGCCTGAGTGCGTTACAGTCTGCTGTTCTGTAAGGACCGCTATCGGTCCACAATACATAGGGTTGACGTGCACTACTGCTGACCGCTGCCCTATACTGCAGCAGTCCTTCAGCGGTATAGGGACTGACGCACAGTCTGCTAAACACTAACACACAACCTGCTTGGTCCACAAAAGTTCTTATAAGGACTGGTAACTTGGTATAGGGTGCTACGGTACATAGGCCTGAGTGCAGTACAGTCTGCTGTTCTGTAAGGACTGCTATCGGTCCACAATACATAGGGTTGCCGTGCACTACTGCTGACCGCTGCCCTATACTGCAGCAGTCCTTCAGCGGTATAGGGACTGACGCACAGTCTGCTAAACACTAATACACAACCTGCTTGGTCCACAAAAGTTCTTATAAGGACTGGTAACTTGGTATAGGGTGCTACGGTACATAGGCCTGAGTGCAGTACAGTCTGCTGTTCTGTAAGGACCGCTATCGGTCCACAATACATAGGGTTGCCGTGCACTACTGCTGACCGCTGCCCTATACTGCAGCAGTCCTTCATTGGTATAGGGACTGACGTACAGTCTGCTAATCACTAACACACAACCTGCTTGGTCCACAAAAGTTCTTATAAGGACTGGTAACTTGGTATAGGGTGCTACGGTACATAGGCCTGAGTGCAGTACAGTCTGCTGTTCTGTAAGGACCGCTATCGGTCCACAATACATAGGGTTGCCGTGCACTACTGCTGACCGCTGCCCTATACTGCAGCAGTCCTTCATTGGTATAGGGACTGACGTACAGTCTGCTAATCACTAACACACAACCTGCTTGGTCCACAAAAGTTCTTATAAGGACTGGTAACTTGGTATAGGGTGCTACGGTACATAGGCCTGAGTGCGTTACAGTCTGCTGTTCTGTAAGGACCGCTATCGGTCCACAATACATAGGGTTGCCGTGCACTACTGCTGACCGCTGCCCTATACTGCAGCAGTCCTTCAGCGGTATAGGGACAGACGCACAGTCTGCTAAACACTAATACACAACCTGCTTGGTCCACAAAAGTTCTTATAAGGACTGGTAACTTGGTATAGGGTGCTACGGTACATAGGCCTGAGTGCAGTACAGTCTGCTGTTCTGTAAGGACCGCTATCGGTCCACAATACATAGGGTTGCCGTGCACTACTGCTGACCGCTGCCCTATACTGCAGCAGTCCTTCATTGGTATAGGGACTGACGTACAGTCTGCTAATCACTAACACACAACCTGCTTGGTCCACAAAAGTTCTTATAAGGACTGGTAACTTGGTATAGGGTGCTACGGTACATAGGCCTGAGTGCAGTACAGTCTGCTGTTCTGTAAGGACCGCTATCGGTCCACAATACATAGGGTTGCCGTGCACTACTGCTGACCGCTGCCCTATACTGCAGCAGTCCTTCATTGGTATAGGGACTGACGTACAGTCTGCTAATCACTAACACACAACCTGCTTGGTCCACAAAAGTTCTTATAAGGACTGGTAACTTGGTATAGGGTGCTACGGTACATAGGCCTGAGTGCGTTACAGTCTGCTGTTCTGTAAGGACCGCTATCGGTCCACAATACATAGGGTTGCCGTGCACTACTGCTGACCGCTGCCCTATACTGCAGCAGTCCTTCAGCGGTATAGGGACTGACGCACAGTCTGCTAAACACTAACACACAACCTGCTTGGTCCACAAAAGTTTTTATAAGGACTGGTAACTTGGTATAGGGTGCTACGGTACATAGGCCTGAGTGCAGTACAGTCTGCTGTTCTGTAAGGACCGCTATCGGTCCACAATACATAGGGTTGCCGTGCACTACTGCTGACCGCTGCCCTATACTGCAGCAGTCCTTCATTGGTATAGGGACTGACGTACAGTCTGCTAATCACTAACACACAACCTGCTTGGTCCACAAAAGTTCTTATAAGGACTGGTAACTTGGTATAGGGTGCTACGGTACATAGGCCTGAGTGCGTTACAGTCTGCTGTTCTGTAAGGACCGCTATCGGTCCACAATACATAGGGTTGCCGTGCACTACTGCTGACCGCTGCCCTATACTGCAGCAGTCCTTCAGCGGTATAGGGACTGACGCACAGTCTGCTAAACACTAACACACAACCTGCTTGGTCCACAAAAGTTTTTATAAGGACTGGTAACTTGGTATAGGGTGCTACGGTACATAGGCCTGAGTGCAGTACAGTCTGCTGTTCTGTAAGGACCGCTATCGGTCCACAATACATAGGGTTGACGTGCACTACTGCTGACCGCTGCCCTATACTGCAGCAGTCCTTCATTGGTATAGGGACTGACGTACAGTCTGCTAATCACTAACACACAACCTGCTTGGTCCACAAAAGTTCTTATAAGGACTGGTAACTTGGTATAGGGTGCTACGGTACATAGGCCTGAGTGCGTTACAGTCTGCTGTTCTGTAAGGACCGCTATCGGTCCACAATACATAGGGTTGCCGTGCACTACTGCTGACCGCTGCCCTATACTGCAGCAGTCCTTCATTGGTATAGGGACTGACGTACAGTCTGCTAATCACTAACACACAACCTGCTTGGTCCACAAAAGTTCTTATAAGGACTGGTAACTTGGTATAGGGTGCTACGGTACATAGGCCTGAGTGCAGTACAGTCTGCTGTTCTGTAAGGACCGCTATCGGTCCACAATACATAGGGTTGCCGTGCACTACTGCTGACCGCTGCCCTATACTGCAGCAGTCCTTCATTGGTATAGGGACTGACGTACAGTCTGCTAATCACTAACACACAACCTGCTTGGTCCACAAAAGTTCTTATAAGGACTGGTAACTTGGTATAGGGTGCTACGGTACATAGGCCTGAGTGCGTTACAGTCTGCTGTTCTGTAAGGACCGCTATCGGTCCACAATACATAGGGTTGCCGTGCACTACTGCTGACCGCTGCCCTATACTGCAGCAGTCCTTCAGCGGTATAGGGACTGACGCACAGTCTGCTAAACACTAACACACAACCTGCTTGGTCCACAAAAGTTTTTATAAGGACTGGTAACTTGGTATAGGGTGCTACGGTACATAGGCCTGAGTGCAGTACAGTCTGCTGTTCTGTAAGGACCGCTATCGGTCCACAATACATAGGGTTGCCGTGCACTACTGCTGACCGCTGCCCTATACTGCAGCAGTCCTTCATTGGTATAGGGACTGACGTACAGTCTGCTAATCACTAACACACAACCTGCTTGGTCCACAAAAGTTCTTATAAGGACTGGTAACTTGGTATAGGGTGCTACGGTACATAGGCCTGAGTGCGTTACAGTCTGCTGTTCTGTAAGGACCGCTATCGGTCCACAATACATAGGGTTGCCGTGCACTACTGCTGACCGCTGCCCTATACTGCAGCAGTCCTTCAGCGGTATAGGGACTGACGCACAGTCTGCTAAACACTAACACACAACCTGCTTGGTCCACAAAAGTTTTTATAAGGACTGGTAACTTGGTATAGGGTGCTACGGTACATAGGCCTGAGTGCAGTACAGTCTGCTGTTCTGTAAGGACCGCTATCGGTCCACAATACATAGGGTTGACGTGCACTACTGCTGACCGCTGCCCTATACTGCAGCAGTCCTTCAGCGGTATAGGGACTAAGAGTTTTGTCACAGGGTGATTTAAAAAATGACAGGCAGAGGAAGAGGCAGGCCCTTCCGCACGGGTGGTAGGGGTAGGGCAGGAGCAACAGCCTTGAGCCAAAGTGGGAAGTTGCAGAAGGTGCGTTCAATTACTTTAAAGGACGCACCAGACTTGGTTGAGTGGCTCACTCAGCCTTATTCTTCTGCACCCTCCTCATCCTCTCGATCTGCACCCTCTTCTTCACTCTCTGCTATGTGCACCCCCAAAGACACTACCACCAACAACACCACCACCACCACATACCTTCCGCTTGAGTGCAAATGGGGGCCTTCATGCTCCAGTGTTTTAATAGGGACCCCCGTATAAAAAGCATGAGGGTCAAGGACCAGTACTGGGTGGCAACGTACTTAGATCCCCGGTACAAACACAAAATGGCGGAAATGTTACCGCCGTCGCAGAGGGCTGTCAGAATGCAGCACTTCCAGGCCTTGCTTCGAGAAATGCTGCATTCTGCTTTTGCGTGCGCTGGCAGAGGAGCAATTCCCACTCCCAGAGAAGGATTTGCGGGTACCAATCCAACAGCGCCTGCAAGAAGAGGCCGGTTTGAAGATGTGTTGGTGACTTCGGATATGAGGTCATTCTTTCAGCCGACCCATCGACAGGTGTCATCCGGATCCAGCATCAGGGAACGCCTAGACCGTCAGGTGTCCGACTACATTGGGTTAACGGCCGATGTGGACGCTCTGAGGAGTGATGAACCCCTAGACTACTGGGTGGGCAGGCTTGACCTCTGGCCAGAGCTTGCCCAATTTGCAATCGAACTGTTGGCTTGCCCCTCATCCAGTGTCCTGTCCGAAAGGACGTTCAGCGCAGCAGGGGGGATTGTGACCGATAAGCGTACTCGCCTAGCTCACGACAGTGTTAACTACCTAACATTTCTAAAAATGAATGAGGCATGGATCTCGGAGGAATTCAACACATGTGATCAGTAGACCATGTATATGTCTATAAACAATTTTTGGAATCAAGCACACAGACCTTCTTAATTCATTTGGCTCACTTCCCTGACCCAAAAAAGCACACCGTACTATATGCCCCTACCCTCCTCTTTGAAGAGGTTGAGCGGTGTCATATTTCTACTGGGGCTGCTTATTATGAGGGGTTCCCACCATCCCTGTGCTGTGCTGACTTCCTCCTGGGTGTTCTTATTATGAGGGGCTCCCACCATCCCTGTGCTGTGCTGACTTCCTCCTGGGGGTTCTTATTATGAGGGGATCACACCATCCCTGTGCTGTGCTGACTTCCTCCTGGGGCTGCTTACGGTGCTGCTGTCAGCGCTGTATGTCACGGAGCTGCTGTCAGCGCTGTATGTCACGGAGCTGCTGTCAGCGCTGTATGTCACGGAGCTGCTGTCAGCGCTGTATGTCACGGAGCTGCTGTCAGCGCTGTATGTCACGGAGCTGCTGTCAGCGCTGTATGTCACGGAGCTGCTGTCAGCGCTGTATGTCACGGAGCTGCTGTCAGCGCTGTATGTCACGGAGCTGCTGTCAGCGCTGTATGTCACGGTGCTGCTGTCAGCGCTGTATGTCACGGAGCTGCTGTCAGCGCTGTATGTCACGGAGCTGCTGTCAGTGCTGTATGTCACGGAGCTGCTGTCAGCGCTGTATGTCACGGAGCTGCTGTCAGCGCTGTATGTCACGGAGCTGCTGTCAGCGCTGTATGTCACGGTGCTGCTGTCAGCGCTGTATGTCACGGAGCTGCTGTCAGCGCTGTATGTCACGGAGCTGCTGTCAGTGCTGTATGTCACGGAGCTGCTGTCAGCGCTGTATGTCACGGAGCTGCTGTCAGCGCTGTATGTCACGGAGCTGCTGTCAGCGCTGTATGTCACGGTGCTGCTGTCAGCGCTGTATGTCACGGAGCTGCTGTCAGCGCTGTATGTCACGGAGCTGCTGTCAGCGCTGTATGTCACGGAGCTGCTGTCAGCGCTGTATGTCACGGAGCTGCTGTCAGCGCTGTATGTCACGGAGCTGCTGTCAGCGCTGTATGTCACGGTGCTGATGTCAGTGCTCTGTATTACGGTGCTGCTGTCAGTGCTCTGTATCTCCTGCACCCTCTTGTTTGCCTACCCTGGTCCCTGACCTTCCCTCTCCTCCATTGCCTTCATTAGCTCCATAGTCCTGAATTGTCAGAACAATTTCCCAAATAAAAAAAAAATGCTTGTAGTTATCGATCCCAAATTCACCTCATACATGTATTATGCTATTGTCCAGGTGGTGGGACTACGTGCTACCCCCTAATAATTACCCCGTGGCCGCAAATTCGACCTAAAGGTTTGCGAAATTCGCCTCCCATTGAAGTCAATGGAGCCCGCGGCGAACGGTCGTTTTCGCGAACGTTTGTGTCCGTTCGCGTTTCGCGTTCGCGAAACGTCCCGTCGGAAGTTCGTCCATCACTACCCAGGAGGAGACGCACAGTAGTCAGAGTTCTTTCCTAATCTATACAGAGCCAAGTGATGTAACTTTTATTACTCATGTATACAAGTCCTCATTGATAACTGTTCATTATTTTATAGCTGCTTTGCAATATCCGGAGGAGAGACTGGGGATCAGTGAAGACATCCGATCCCACATCTTCATGCAATCCATCAACTGGGAAGAACTAGAGGAAGGGAAAGCATTGCCCCCGTTCCAAGTGGACAAGGTAAGTACCCAAATCCTAATGGGATGATATTACTATATATCTGATAGATTGCAGCAATGCTGTGTGCTTACAGATAATGTAGGGAACACAAACGTAATCCAGCCTACAGGAAACCCTTACAGACTAACCAGTCAATAGTTCCATTTTCCATGAGAGGAGAAGATAAAAACATAACTTTCTAGGCACCAGACACAATGGTGCACAGTTGTGAGTGGAAGAGAGATGGTACAATGGTGCATGATACAATCTCTATGAGATCTATGATATGTGACGTCACCTATCATGTGGTGGAAGTGATGGCCATAGACACATAGGGGGTTATTTATAAAAGTCAAATCCACTTTGCACTACAAGTGCAAAGTGCACTTGAAATTGCATGTGAAAGTGCAGTCACTGTAAATCTGAGGAGTAGGTCTGAAATGAGGGGAAGCTCTGCTGATTTTATCATCCAATCATGTGCAAGCTAAAATGCTGTTTTTTTTATTTTCCTTGTATGTCCCCCTTGGATCTACAGCGACTGCAATTTCAAGTGCACTTTGCACTTATAGATTGAACTTGTAGTGGAAAGTGGATTTGCCTTTTGTAAATAATCCCCATAGTCTGCTTCTAGATTTATGTCCTATCTGTTCTCTCACTACAGGGAAATGAGGAAGAAGAGATCGGCTCTAGTCTGTATTGGGAGAGCTGATAATTATTAAACATTAAGTCCAGAGATCTATAAACATTGAATATGACGCATTGCGTTTTCTTTTTACAGCCTATGGACATGGAAACGGACGGCCGACTTTCTCCATCGGCTATAATGCCAAAAACATCAAAGAATCCAGGAGAGGAGATATACTTACCCCGGTTCACATACATCAACAGCATGTGGGCACGCATGTGAATCTGCATTAGACAATGACATCGTCCTGTGAAGATTCAGAAAGAACAATTCTACAAATTTTTGACAATTTCTTAACATCACAGAATTTTTACCACCATTCTTTTCACCACAGATGGCTGATCCAGGGAGTAATCCGATCGCCTTCGGGGGTCAGGAAGGAATCTTTTCCCTATTGGAGCAAATTATACCATAAGGGCTTCATAAGGGTTTTTCGCCTTCCTCTGGATCAACAGGTGAGTTCCATACTGTACCATCAGCTGTACTTACCTCCCAGGGTGATGAACTGTTAGTGCCCACGGAGCCTGTGTAGTGGTCCGGGGATTTGAAATCCTTGCTCTTCTCCATCTTCTATCTGCAGCACTCGATGTTCTGTGCTGGCGATGACCAGTCAGAATATCACTGATCTATCCTGTAAGTGCCCTAGAGAGTAGAAGAGTGGGGATTTCAAAGCTACTACACAGGCCATGTGCCCACTGACAGCTCACCACAGATAGTTGATCCACAGAATAATCCGATCACCTTCGTGGATCAGGAAGGAATTTTGTGCCCCATTGGAACAAATTACACCATGCTGCACAAGAGTTTTTTTTTTTCCTTCCTCTGGATCAACTGGGAGTTATGGAATTCACCTGCAAAACATGCCATCATCAATTCCTATACATACAGAAGAGACCACCAAGGACTTGTGTCCTGCACCTACAGCGTCTCTCTTGATAAAAACCATCAAGCTTTGTGCCCTGTGTCAAAAGACAAGATGACACCACCAAGAATTTCTTCCCTGTAGCTGCAGTGTTGTTATACTGGAACCGCTACGCTTTGCTCTGTATGTATAGGAAAAAAAAAAAAACTGGCCAGAGAGGGATTACTTTGACGCAGTTGGCTAGCTTAAACATGTATTGCGATACATGCGAACCAAAAATCCCTTTTTATGCAAAGTTTGTTTGAAATGGAAAGGGTGTATAGCAATGTGCAGAGCATTGATTTATAGGTTCTTTTCTCCCAACACAGCGCACCACAACGCAAAGTCGCTTGTTGCGGTGCACTGCACATTCTGTTGTGTAGATTTTGGAAAAATTCTGGAACAAGATGGATCAAGCTGGTGGCAGAAGATGTGAGAAGGTGATGTTTATTTATATTGGCCACATTGTTTACTAGGAGCAATGCCATTTTATTCAGAATTAATGTAAGGCTCTCATTAAGTATATATCCTTTAGTACAGTTTCAAACAATTAAAAATTCTTAAGGCTCCGTTCACACAGGGGGCGACACGACTTGCCGTGCCGCGACCTGACAAGTCGCCCCCGTTCTGTACTACGGAACCGTTCTAAGAGGAGCGACTCGAGCCGCTCCGACTTAGAAAAAAGGTTCCTGTACTACTTTTGGGCGACCTCGGGGCGACTTGCATTGACTTCTATACAGAAGTCATTTGCAAGTCGCCGCTGAGGTCGCGGAAGGTCGCGGCGCGGCAAGTCGCGTCGCCTCGCATCGCCCCCTGTGTGAACCGAGCCTAAGAGGGATACCTCAAAGAGTTTGAGAGAAAAATGAGGTGTGCGAAGTGTGCTGCCACGAGGGAATGGGGCTACATCATTGGTGCCAGTGAGAATAAAATAAATCCCATCATTTGTGTCACTAGAAGAAAATAAGTCCCATCACTGGTGGTGACAATGAGCACAAAACAAAGCCCATCATTGGTGTCAAAGAGAATAAAATAAGTGCCATCATTGGTGTCACTGATATTAAATTTAGTTCAATAATTGATGTCAGTGGGATAAAGTAAACTCCATTATTGGTGTCAAAGGCAAAATAATAGATCCCACCATTAGTGTCAGTTGAAATAAAATGAGTCCCACCATTGGTGTCAGTGGGATAAGTCCCATTGTTGTGTCACTGGGGATAAAACAAGTCCCATCATTGGAGAGAGAGCAGAGGGGGTAATAAGAGTGGAAAGTGATAAACCAGGGGTAGGCATTCTGGGGCCCTCCAGCTTTTGCAGAACTACAAGTCCCATCATGCCTCTGGTAGTAATTTTAACTGCCAGTCTTGCAATGCCTCATGGGAAATGTAGTTCTACAACCGCTGGAGGGCCCCAGGTTGCCTACCCCTGTGATAAACCGAGGGGGGAGAGAACTGAAGAGATTGGGGGGAGGGGAGAGGAGGCCCCCAGAAGAAGACAAACTATGACTGGGGTAGGAATGGAAAGTTGAGCCCACACATAACCTCTAATGCCATGACTTCTGGGGTGGGGACCGCTGATCCAACTGGGCATCCAACTGGTCAAAGACAAACTCCCTGTGCGCTAGTCATAGACGCATTCCTTTGCTGGTGTCAGGCTCTCCTCCTCCTACATGATATGGAGATGTGGCAGACAACTGGGTCCCCTGGCTCTTCTCCTAGGCTAACTTGTTATCCAATGTGACAGTTTGGGAAGAGGGGGCTTTTTCAGGGTGATTCACAGCACGGTATTGGCTGAGGAAGGAGGCGGAGCAGCTGCAGTAGCACCTCCTCTGTGCTTGAACACCGGTATAGCCTGCACTGCACTGCGAATGTACTGCTGAATTGAAACCCAGGCAGATGCCCAATGGATGGGGGTGCTTAAAGAAATTTTGAAGGTGGTAAAGCACCCCCATCCCGGTGCCTCCACTGAACGGAACATCACCTCACCCGTAGTCTATTGATCACTTCCTCCAGCCCTGTAACTGAATGTCCGTACCGCTGTATAGACTTGCAGCTGGAGGAATAGTCTGCAGGAGCCTGAGCATTGCACCCGCCATCCACTGATCCTGGTTGTAATGCTTTTCAGGCTCAAATGCAAAAATAAATAAATGCAATTTTTTTTCATCGGTGTGGGTGTGTTCAATATTCTTTTCAAAAGGTAGAATTAACATAAACTGTCGGTGTAAGTAGACTAATAAAGTTATGAACAAATACTTTGTGGGGCGGCACAGAAATATAGTATAATCAGAGTATACATAGATTCTCTTAGAGTGACCCCGTCACCACTACAATGGTATTGTAGGTAATCATAACATTCATTATGTTATAATGATCTTCCCCATACACATCTATTACCGCCATTTGTACAGATTCTGTGATATCCGTATTCGGCAATAAGGGAAGACTGTACAGAAAAAAATATGGAGGCTGCCATTGCTGGGATCTCCTTCTGGAAATACTAGTGTCCTGGCTATCATGATGACCCAAAGCTTACAGGACTTTCTGAGTCATTGACCCGGAACAAGTGTGACTATTAGGAGATCTGACTTTTCTCTGACTTCACTAGCTACATGTTTGTTCCAGGTCTGTGACTAAGAAAGCATTGAAGCCAGAGACAGCCAAGCACCTGGCATTTTCAGGAGGAGGAGGTTAGCAATGGCAGTCCTGTGTTTTTATCAGACCACACCTCCTTTAAAAACCAACTCTTTGAAATGTGAAAATGGTCCCTTGCAGATAGGCTATGTCCGCACTACAAGGGTTAATTGCTTGTTCATTCTAAAGCCTCATACACACGATCGGTCTTTGTACAAACTTTCCCCTGGACATTTGTACAAAGGGCGTTGGCCGTGAGTTTGTATTGCATACACACGATCGGACTTTGTACAAAATTTCCCGTGGACTTTTGTACAAAGGGCGTTGGCCGCGAGTTTATATTGCATACACACAATCAGACTTTTTAGGAAACAAACACGGACGTAGTGACATTTCAATGTACTGACGACACTTCAAAAGAGGATGTTCAATTACTCCAGCACCACCTTTGGTCAACTTCTGTATTGTTGTCTGATCTTTTGCATTGGTTCTGAGCATGCGTGTTTGTACTTTGTACAAAAGTCAGATGGTTTTGTGTACACACGTTCGGAATTTTCTCCATCGGACTGTTATCAAAAAGTTTGTCCGTTCGCACAGCCAACAAAAGTCAGATGAAAACCGAAAAAGTTTGTCCGATGGAGTGTACACGCAGTCGGATGTTGCTCCAAAACAGCTAATTTGCATGTTTGTTGTCAAAAAGTCTGATCGTGTTTACGGGCCTTAAGGGAGAGAGAAGCACTTTTACTTATCCGATCCTCTGCTTCTCCACCAGATGGCGCTCCCCCACGATCCGGCAGTGCAGTCCTCATATCCAATGCAGGGCTATAAACCCTGCATTAGTCTTGATTATATCAGGACCATAGACCGCTGGAGCATAGGGGAGAAGATGATGCGGGAGTTTAGCAGCATAGCGGAGTGGCGAATCTGGTAAGTAAATCTTCATTAATCAGTTGCTGCACGCCTAACACATATGTGCGGCAGCAAACGGGTGAGCTTTAAGACCCACATGCCACACATATACTTGACGGGGGGAGGGGGCAATGCTTCTGTGCTGAGAGCACACTCACTGCATGCTCCCAGCACACAGACCAAGCTGTCAAAGACGGCTCTCGGACCCCACTTACGATCGGGACTGGCTCCTGATCGTGTGAAAGCCAATCACAGTGGCCAGATGATCTTCCATCCTCTCAGCTCCTTGGGTGTTCAGAACCTTTTAAATGGAAGCTGGGGCAGGCAGGAAGGGGTTAATAAGCCCCCTAGACCTAAATGAGCAATTAAACCTTGCAGTGACTGTACTGCGGTCAGGAAATTGGACAATCTTTTTGGCAGCCATGAGCACCGCATCCTCTGGACTAAAGAGGAGAGGGACCTTCCAGCTTTTTATCTGTTCAAAGTTCAAAATCCTGCATCTCTGATGGTATGGGGGTGCATTAGTGTGTATGGAATGGGCACCATCAATGCTGAAAAATATATCCAGGTTTTAGAGCAGCCTATGCTCCCATCCAGAAGACATCTATTTCGGGAAAATCCTTACATATTTCAGCAGGACAATGCTAAACCGCACACCACATCTATGACAGCAGCATGGCTTCATAGTTGAAGAGTCCAGGTGCTTTACTGGCCTGCCTGCAGTCCAGACCTTTCAGCAACTGAAAACATTTGGCACATCTTGAAGTGCAAAATATGACAAAGAAGACCCAGGACTGTTGAGCATTTTGAATCCTAAATCAGGCAAGAACGGGACATCAATCCTCTCCCAAAACTCTAGTAACTGGTCTCAGTTCCCAGTTACAGAGTGTTAACCACTTGCTGACCCCGAGCAGTACCTTTACTGCAGCCAGGTGGCTCCCTCAGGCACAAGGCATAGGTTTGCAGTGGCGTGATCTGCAACCGCTGTGTCCACCGACCCAGTGGGCAGCCTAGGTAGCACGTGATCGCTATGCGATCATATGTCATGTAGTAAACAATTGTCATGAATGGAATCCATTCATTACAGCATTAATTACTACCAGGGTAGACAAATATCGATACATTTTTTTTTTATCTGATTTTTTACAATTTTAATCAGATTATTTTTTTTTTTTATTAGTTAAATCTGATTAGATTTTTATTAAATTTAAATAAAATAATTTTGGAGTAAAACAAAAAAAAAAAAATCTATCTAAATATAGTTTTCTATTTAAGATACAATAGTAATTTCATTTATTCAGCATCAAATGGAGCATAGTTATGTAGCACGAGGCTGTAAATTCTGCAATATTTACATTTTTGGTAAACTCATCCACTGAATCTAAGCTCTGCAAGCTGGGAAAACATGAACTGCATTGATGCATTTACACAATCTCACAGTAACCATGAGATAAAGGAAATATCCTGAACTTTTTTTTTATCACATTGATTTGCAAATCTATGTACACTACAAACTGGATGATAGTTTAAAGAGAAATGCTCCTGTACCAGGCTCCAAGTGTGAGGAGGAAGGGCAAGCAGTAAAAATGAAAGTGAAACCTTCAAAGCGGCTTATAAACCTTGTGATCTTTCTGCACATAGCTTGAAGTGCTTTTATTCCTCCTTTGAGGAGCAAAATTGCAGCAGGCTGTAAAAGAGACCCATTTTAGAAATATTTTGATGAAGTTCCTCTACCTATGGGTAAAGCAGGTCTGTGCGGAAAATGCAACAAAGAAGCAAGGCCTGGTGGCCCGAATGAAACGACATGAGAAGATGTGCCGTGATGAAACGACCATGTTTGAAGTGTATTTTTTTTTTGTTTGTTTTTATTTATTTATTTTTACGTGGACCCAGCTGATATATTCAGTTTAAAGAGGAACTGCATTCGGCTCACATAATTTGTTATAAAAACATCTTTGCCATTCTGAAGCTTCCCTCCAACCACTTTGCATATTATTTTATATAAACTGTGATTCTGTACTTGCCAAAATATGCTGCAGAAATCTCCCTCCACCAAGTCTGGCTGCAGTCATTTTATCTGAGGGCAGCTGAAGCTGCTGCCTGTTCACTGCTTAAGTTTACACAAACACACAGAGGCACACCTCCAGCTCTGCAGCTTTCATTGGCCCTCTTATGACTCATTCTCTCCCCCCCCCCCCCCTTCCTGGTAAACTCTGAGGAGAGTGAGAGCTGTGCGTGATGTCATGAGCCCTAGGCTAATGAGCAGACAAGAGAAAGCGGGCTGTAGAAGTTATTTATTGGCGAAAAAAATAGATTTTTGTACTCACCGTAAAATCCTTTTCTCTGAAATTCATTGGTGGACACAGCTCCTTTAATTCTTGACCTTAGGGTCAGCACGTCACCTTCAGGAGAGGACTAGGCAGAACATGTAAAAACTGCAAGAACAGACGGCCAAGTCACTGCTTAAAACACACCTGGGAGAAAGACGCTTGAAGTTGGGAAAGCCAGGAGGTTCCAACTGCCCTGGTGGAATGAGCTGTGACAGGAAAAGGGGGTCACCCGTCCCTTTAAGGCATAGGCCAGAACCGCAATCTGTCTGATCCACCGAGAAACGGTGGTCGATGAGACCGCCAGACCTTTTTTCAGACTAGTCACCAAGACAAAGATTGTCTGACTGCTGGAAGGGAGCGGCAGCAGATACACCTGTAGAGCCCGGACCACATCCAGGAAAAGTAAGACAACTTCTTTCGGTGTGTTGGCTTAGGACATAGGGATGGTAACACTGTGTCCTCATTTAGATGAAATGCCGAAACCCCTTTTGGAAGGAAAGAGGGCTGCGGACGTAGCACCGCCTTATCCTTGTGAAAGGCCAGGCAAGGCGACTTGCATGACAAGGTCGCCAACTCAAACACTCCTGGCAGATGTAATAGCCACAAAAAAAAAAAAGACTACTTTCTGAGGAAGCGTTAACAAGGGAATTGCCGTTTTCAACCGGCGGTTTCTGAAGCGCCGATAGCACCAGATTCAGATCTCACGGGAGGTAGTGGTGGTCGAAGCGGAGGGACTACGTATCAAACCCCTTGCACAAAAATACTCACCAATGAGTGAGTCGCTAAGGGACATTGGAAAAAGACAGCCAAGGCTGATATCTGCCCCTTGATAGTGCTCAAGGCAAGTTTCTGATCCACTCCTCGCTGCAAAAACAGCAGGATCCTGGAAACTGAATATGTGCGCGGACGCCACCCCATCACCTCACACATGGAGATGTAAGCTTTCTACATACGATGGTAAATTTTCTGAGAAGACGATTTCTGTCCCCTCAGCATAGTGGAAATTACCGAGTCTGACAGATCTCAGTCCCTTAGTACCAGCGACGGTAAAGCAGGATGAAGTATCGGACCTTATGATAGAAGGTCCTCTCGCATCGGCAGCCGCCAAGGAACATCTGCCACCAGCCGTACTAGGCCAGCGTACCAAAGGACGTCAAGGCCAATCTGGGGCAAGCAGAATCACCTCGGCCTCCACTCTGCGCAGCAGACGTGGTAAAAATTTGGGGGGGGGGCATAAATCAGCCGATAATGCCCCCAAGGAGCCACTGACGCGTCAGCACAGGGGTCTCTTGTCCTGGACACAAACCTCTGCACCTTCCGTCCACATCTGGTGTTCCCCACTTTAGGCAAAGGAGCCGGAATACATCCAGATGCAACGACCATTCCCCTGGGTCCAACATCTGATGATTTAGGTAGTCCCCCTGCCAGTTTTCTACGCCCGGAATGTATATGGCCGACAGGGCCGGCATGTGCCGCTCTGCCCACCGCAGGATGTGAGCAACCTCCCGTGCTGCAGCCAAGCTCCTTGTTTCTCCTTGATCCGTGGCATTGTCCAACTTGATCCAGTTGGATCCTGACTGGATGCCCCTGTAGCCTCCTTGACCATGTGGAGATGCACAGCCTGATTGCCCAAAGCTCAAGCACATTGATCGGCAGTTGGGATCCTTCCCACGACCAGAAGCCCTGGGCAGACTGTACGCCTAAAACTCCCCCCCCCCACACACAACCAGTCAGGCTGGCGTCCGTTGTGATCACTGTTCAATGGAGAGGAAGGAACGATCTCCCGGACTGAAGGCCTGGAGACCTCAGCCACCAGGGAAGGGAATCCCTGACTAGCTGGCTCACCCGAATGACAATCCAGGGATAACTGAGATTTGTTCCATTTTGACAAAATCTTCTTTTGACTCAAGTGTGAAATTGAGCGTACGGTGCCGCTTCAAAAGCGGCTACCATGAGGCCCAGAACTCATATGCAGAAGCACAGTGACAAACACTTGCAGTTCACCAACAACTTCACCGCAGCTTGAAAAGTCTGAAGGGAGAAAAACCTTACTTCTGAGGAGTCCAACAGTAAGCCCAGGTACTCCAGGCATTGAGTTGGCACCAACACCGACTTCTTTAGGTTCAGCACCCAACCCAACTCCCGGAGAGTCTGTATGGCGATTGCTACATCCTCCCTTAATTCTGATGCAGAAGCTGCCCTCAAAAGGAGATTGTCTAGATAAACGATTGCGATCCCTCGTTGCCTTAACAGCTCCAGAATTGGAGCCAACACTGGTAAAGACTCAGGGTGCGGACGCCAGACAAAAAAGGGAGAGCCAAAAACTGGTAGTGCTCTTCCCTGACTGCAAATCGCAGAAATCTGATGCTTGACGCATATGGGGACATGCAAGTATGCGTCCTTGATGTCCAGGGAAGCCAGGAAATGCCCTTGATGGAGTGCAGGGACCACGGAGCGAACAGATTCCATCCTGAACCTTTGTACTTTCACAAAGCTGTTGAGGGCCTTGAGACTGGACAGACTCCTTCCCTCTTTGGGACTACAAACAGATTGAAACCTTTACGGCATTGGCACAGGCACTATCACCCCATGCAGCAGCAGGTCCTGTACTGCCCTGAACAGGGCTTCACAACGAGCTGGAAGAGGATGAAGGTGGGAGAGAAAAAATCTGTTTGGCGGAGAAGAAACTATCTTGTATCCTGATGAAACCAGTTTGCAGACCCACTGGTCGGAAAGTAGGAAGGTCCGAGCTGCAAACTCCCGAAGGCGACCCCCCACCCGAGAAACATTCATGCGGCAACAGATTTGTTTGCAGGCTTGTTTGGCTTGCGAAACCAGGGGCGCTTTTGTCCCTCGGCGGGCACCTTGGACTGGGAGCGCTTACCTGCCGATCCGGATGGATGAAAAATCCGCTTCTGAGCGGAAAAAGGGAGGGCCCTTGCTTACGGTGTGGCTCCTTACCTTTCCTGGACTGTGGGAGCAACGTACTCTTACCCCCAGTAATATTCTTAATAATGTCCTCCAGCAAGGCTCCAAACAGCCTCTCTCCCTGGAAGGGCAAATCCGCCAGTGCTTTATTAGATCCCTGGTCCGCAGACCAGCATTTTAGCCAAATCAGGTGACGTAGCACCACAGCTGATACTGAGGCTCTAGAGAGTAAGGGGGTCGTATACTTAAGGCCCTGAACCAACTGGTCCGCCAGCTCCATGCTGACTGGGGAAGCCTGTTGCTTCTCCAACTCATGCTGCAACAATTTAGCCCATTCAGTAAGCGTCTGATACCAGGGCTGTGGCTAACACTGGCGGCAATGCTGACCCCACCACCGTAAACATGGACCGGGCAACCGCCTCGGCCCTCCTGTCGGCAGGGTCCTTGAAAGCAGAAGTCCCTTCCACTGGAATCGTGGTTACCTCATTTAACCTTGATACCAGGGGGTCAACGACAGGAGGAGATGTCCATTTTTTTCAGGAAACTCTCCTCAAAAGGGGTAACGCATCGCCATCCGTCTCAGGACTGAAAAGGCATGCTGTGGGCTTCCCCACTCTTTGTAAATAAACGTATCAAAATAAGTTAGGTAGGGAAACACCTTAGCCGTGCGGGCTGGCTTGTGGGACCCAAAAGGGACCGACACCTCTGTAGATGCCCCCACCGTATCCTCCATCTTTAGGGTATCCCGCACCGCTGTGATAAGTGCTCTTACATGTGTTTTTTCGTGCGCTGACCTGGAATCATCCTGTCCGAATGGTCCCGATCAACATCCTCTGACGCGTCATAACAGGGGCCGCCTGTCACAGCGGGACCAGAGTCTGAATCAGAGATTTCCCCAGAAGATGGTGGGGGGAGGGGGCATTTTTACCCTGCACCCATACGCTGCTTCCACCCTAGGAACAAAGGACTCCGGGACCGCCGACAGAACGTCCATAGGCACTGCAGGTGCAGGGGAACTGGTTGCAATAACAGGGACGCTAGCTTCTGACGCCATGCTGACCCACTCTCGCCCGTCACTAGGAACCTAAGGCAAGCCACAAAAAAAATGCCCACCCTCCTAGCCCCCACAGGACTCACCACACTGACCCAGATACTGCGCTGTGCTGCCACCATCCACTCTCCCCTGTGCCAGCCACAAGGTGTTCTGTGTCAGTTTTGTGCTGTTCCAGACTGAACCAGCCACCCAGCACTAGAGTAAAGCAAAACTGAGGCTACTAGAAAATGGCCACTAAACTAACAAGAGTGCCGGCAAAATGGCCACGGTTAATAAACTGGCGGTGGCTACAAGAAAATGGCTGCAGGTCCCGTCCCCACATGGCAACACACACAGATACTCAAAAAACAGCCTAAAAACAGGGAGGAAACGAGTGGACCACCAGACGCCCAGCCCCCTGCCAAGTATGTGCACCGCACCCCCTTAGCATGGGGAGGGGGGAAAGGGACAGGGAGAGAAGAAAGTGAGAGGGAGATTCCAAGGACCAATGGTCCCCACAGGGAGCCAGGTCCTACTGCTATACTAGGCAGAAAAAAAATAAAACTGAGCTGCTGGAAGCAGAGTGATGGGTTATAGCCAGTGGGACCACCCCCTGTGCAGTTTTGCTGTTTTTACATGTTCTGCCTAGTCCTCTCCTGAAGGCGGCGCTATAACCCTAAGGTCAAGATTGAAAGGTGCTGTGTCAGTCAATGAATGAAAGAGAAATTGAACATAATTAACCACAATACAGGGCACTTTGCCCCCTTCCTGCCCAGGCCTATTTTCAGCTTTCAGCGCTGTCCCAGTTTAAATTACAATTGCGCAGCCATGCAACGCTGTACCCAAACAAAATTTTTTATCTCCCCCCCCCCCCCCCACAAATAGAGCTTTCTTTGGGTGGTGTTTGATCACCACTAGGTTCTTTATTTATTTTTTAAAAAGACCGAAAATTTTGAAAAATGTTGAAAAAAACAAAATGTTTTCTTTGTTTCTGTTATAAAATTTAGTTAATATGGTATTACCGTATGTGTAGACATTTAAATCTTTAAGAAAATAAAAACCTCACAAAAAGTCACTTATAGTAAAAAAAAAGTTATAAAAAAAGTTAATGAGAAACTCTCAGAACGTTTGTGTAACGTTGGCGATGGCAAGGCTGCTTCAGGTGCAGGTTGGGGACCCGGTAACTGAAAAGAGGGCTGGAAATGAATGGGAGAGAAGCACCAAGCCGATATTAATGCACCATCATTTTAATAATAGGTTAAAAAAAATAACTGAATAAATGATAAATTGCACTCACATAGTGCTCTGTAGGTGAAGGCTTGCCAGGTGCAGCAGTGAGAGAAGCCACCGGTGGATCCTGAGTTTAGCCACGAGCGCCAGGTGTCAGCTGTGTCTGCAGCCTCGAGACCTAGAGGCGGCATGGCCTTGCCTCCGAAACACGCTCCGATTAACCAAAGACTGGTGGGCGGTGTCAAGGTTGACAGCTCTGGAAAACCTCCACATGAGAGTTAGAGCCGCCGTCTTCCCGAGTGCGCTTGAGGCTGCAGACACAGCCAACACCCGGCGCTTGTTACTAAAACACAGGCTCCACCAGCGGCTTCTCCCACCGCTGCACCTGGCAAGCCTTCACCTACAGAGCACTATGTGAGTGCAATTTGTACCTCAATTCACACTATTTTATTTTAACAATTTATTAAAATGATGCTACACTAAGATCAGCTTGGCACTTCTCTCCCATTCCTTTCCAGCCCCCTGCTCTGTGCAAATCCGCTGCAACAGGATAGCAGATATATGCAGATAGCAAGCATAACATTTATTTTTATTTTTTCTTGTAAAAAAACAAAAAAAAAAAACACAAGACTTTACAATCACTTTAACCACTCGTTGACCAGCCGCTGCAGTTATACTGCAGCAGGGTGGCTCTATTTCACAAATCGCCATACCGGTACGGCGCCTCGTGTGATACAGCGGGCACATCGGCTCCGAGCCGATGCGCATGATCGCGCCACAGAGGCAGAAGGAGGATCTGTCAATGTAAACAAGGCAGATCCCTGTTCTGTCAGGGGAGTACAGTCTGTTTCTAATGATTAGGAACAGCGATCCCTCTATACTCCCAGTCAGTCCACACCCCCCACAATTACAAAGCACCTCCCTAGAACATACTTAACCCTGTGATCGCCCCTGTTAACTTCTTCCCTGCCAGTGTCATTTATAGAGGTCGACCGATATGGGTTTTTCTCTGGCTGATGCCGATATCTATAAATTGGGGCGGCCGATATATGATGCCAATTTCTGCGGCCGATATTTTAGGCCAATTTTTTTGGCAGGTGGCACTGGCAGGCTTCCCATCCTCACATAGTAACAGCGCTGAAGAAAGGAAATGCAGATAGCCGGCACTGGTTTACATGGGATTAGCAATGATTGAACACAGCTGATCGCATGGTCAATGGGCCACTGTGATTGGGATCTGGGAAGACATGACTAGATGCCTGCGCTGTAGCTATCTTTCGGCTATAGCGTGGTCAGAAAGTGGTCAACACGAAACCTGGTGCAAAGCTGACCCCATTCCAAAACAGCGTGTAGAGGTTACCTTCCTCTGCATCAGTCAGGATTTGATATTGGCAAGGCTGCAAGTAGATCTGCTCCCACAGCCGTATCAATCATGCACAGAGGATCTGCAAACTACAAGTCCCGTCATCCACCTAGGCAGAGACTTGGTTCTCAAATGGAACAAAAATATGGCGATTACCCCACTTTGAGGCAGGGTTCACATAATCTTTGGATGCAGTTCACAGGAGGGGTCTGGTGCTTCCCTGTTCTTCATTTCAGGGGTGAATCAGGTCGGAATTTTTGCTCGAATTCGAACCTGAAACTGGAACCAAAGATGCACAGGACCCCTGTGCAATCCCCTCAGCGGCGGCCCCAGAGCTGTGTGAAACTGCTCAGTTGAGAGACTGACACACTCTCCTGTCATGCAAATTGGATGCGGAGAAACCCTGCAGCCGATTCGCAATAGTGTGAACCCAGCCTTAGTCCACTTATACATCCACCAGCTCTCCAAAGTCCATACCTCTTTTAGACAGCTGGAGGGAAACAAATAATTTGAAAGAGCCTTGTATGACACTTTCACTGTACTGATCGTGGTTATAATGCTTTGTAGGCTCGTCTGCAAAATAAATTAAAAAGGCTTTTTTTTTACCCACATTACTGCTTTTAGTCCCACGGGAGAAAAATAATAAAATATGAACACCATCACATTGCTTTTAAGATAATTGCATTCACATAACAACAGGGAAGTCCACAAACAATTCCATTGAAAGAAGAGTACATGCTTTATTGAGTAGGCAAGATACTGTTCTGATATTAACATAAAGTGAGTCACATAACAGCCTACAGCAGAAAACATAAATAAAATATGTTTATCCAGTGCAAATAATCTGCAAAGCTGCACATGTAAGATCTTTGCTCTAACAGGACTGTTCCCGCTTGTAGCAGATAAGGGATGAAGGGTGCAGTCTCCTGGCCACGTTGTAAACCACAGGGCCACTTTGAGAAGTCCTTGTCTGGGGAGAGTCATTTACTTTTGAAGTGTGAACAGTTTGCTGCGGCACAATCCTAATACCGGCATCACATAAATATATTGAATTGAACTAAAGGGTTTGTGTTTACTGGCTGGAATGCAAGGCAAAGTACAGCATGGGTAACAGCAGTAATTTACCACACCAACACAATATGGACGAAAAGAGCAACATAAAAATACATTGATATTGTAAAGGCATCCTGTCAAGTTAAGAAAATAAGGGCCACCAACATTAAAAATACAAGTTGACTCCTTTAAACTGTCAAAAATTCATAGAAATAAATTCATGTAATGTACTTTCACTATGTCCTTACTATACACGAGTCAACTGCCTGTCCCCACAAATTAAAACCTTATATACAGCAAAGTTTCTGTAATTCACACAAGAAACTTTTTTTTTTTTGTATAAATTACCTGTCTTTTCAGGATCCTTTAATAAAAAAGGATATTAACATTGATAGTGTTCCTCTGTACATTATAAATATTGAGGTTTACGGAGATCAGCAGCGATTCCAGAAGAGAAACCTTTATCCGAGACCAAGTGCTGCGATACACACGCAATACCTCACAATTTTTACTAGATGGAGCTGCTGTTCTTTAAAAATTCATAAAGTAGATCATTCTTAAAAACGTATTCGGCGACATTAGTCACAAATGTATTTGATATATTATACACCCCCCTAGTGTAAACGGATGGTACTGGCGCTCAACTAAGCTGTATACATAGATGAGCAAGAGCTTTCCAACCATTGCATACTTCTGAAGTATCTCAAGGGATTGGAGATCTGCAACAGAACACATTGCTGATATACAGCTGCTATTTTTGATTCTAGTTACATGGCACAAGTGGTAAAAAAAAAAAAAGAAAAAAAAAAAAAAAAAAAAAAAAAAAAAAAAGAAGAAGAACATACCGCTATTTTTAATATTTACAATTAAAAAAAAATGATTTTCACTTGTACATTGAGCAATTCATGCGAGACTACAAAAAGTCACTATGTAAAAACTATAGTATGAGAATTTCATATGAGACTACAAAGTCACTGTGCAAAAACAATATAATGAGAAATTCATCTGAGAGACTACAAAAAGTCACTGTGCAAAAAACTTAAAGATACCGACATGTATGAAGGAACGGTGTTAGCAAAATCAGGGACTCTTGTACTGTACCAGGAGCCACCAAAGGGAGAATTAGATTGGAGGCTATGGGCAATGCAAACCGTTCTTCTCTGATCACAAAGCTCACTGCTGCCTGTCCAGTACAAAAAGAAAATGCGTACAGTACTTGTCATAATCCATCTTGCGTTTACAGCATTTGTGCGCTGAACTTTTACAATACGTCACGTTATAAAGCATGCTGAAGCATGTAAAAAAATAAATAAAGTTGAACTCCGGGGGAAAACAAGACTTCTCACTGGCACAGCACGTTTACTTATGCCCAGGGTGCCTGAAAAAGCATTTTTTTTTTTTTACCCAGTCCCTGGCAGGCTTCCACAAAGCTACTAAATCAACGCCTGCAGCCTCTGACTTCAGGAGCATAGGACAAAATACCCTTTACAAACCTGGGCCTATAGTCCTGTACTATACAAGAGGGCCAGTCCATAAGAGGAGAGCGCCACCTACTGGTGGAGCAGTGATTGGGAAGGTAAGCATGCTTTTTCTGGTATCCCAAACATCAACTTGCATTTAACCCTTGCAAGGGAGAATTTTTATTTTTCCCCGATAGGCTTTACGTGACGGTATCATCCCATGTAAAATAAAATGTGCGATGGTCAGCAAACTATAACTACCAATCATTTTGCTTTTACAAAAGGACAGACTAGCAAGTTTCCGATTACTTCACAGCACACAGTCAGCCATCGGTAAGGAAGATAGAATTCCTCTGTAAACTCTATTTAGAGCGTTACACAGGGCCGAGAAATCTTTACTATGTGCCAATCACCAGTGCTGTACACAATAGAATGAGGAGTGAGCTGCATACTCCTCTATACCAGCAAGGTTCCTCTATACCAGTATGGTTCTGATCATGGTCCGCCATCAATGAAGATGGAATTCCTCTGTAAGCTCTGTTTAGAGATTACACAGGGCCAAGAAATCTCTACTATGGTCCAATCACCAGTGCTGTACACAAGAGAATGAGGAGTGAGCTACATACTACCGTAGTAAGGTTCCTCTATACTAGAAGGCTAGTAAGGTTCTGATTACAAATTACGACAGCACACGGTCAGCCATCAGCAATGAGGATGGAATTCCTCTATAAGCTCTATTTAGATCTTACACAAGTACAAGAAATCTCTATGTTCCAATCACCAGTGCTGTACATGAGAGAATGAGGAGTGTGCTACATACTAGTAAGGTTCTGATTACAAATTACTACACAGCACACGGTCAGCCATCAGCGAGGATGGAATTCCTCTATAAGCTCTATTATTTAGAGCTTACACAGGTACAAGAAATCTCTATGTTCCAATCATCAGTGCTGTACATGAGAATGAGTAAGCTACATACTCCTCTATACCAACAAGGGTATCTATACTAGTAAACTTCTGATTACTACACAACCAGCCATTGTAAGGAGGATGGAATTCATCTGTAAACTCAATTTAGAGCTTACACAGGGCCGAGGAATCTCTACTAGGTCCAAACACCAGTGATGTACATAGAGCAAGGAGTGAGCTATATACTATGTGTGAAGTATTTTCTTGGCTGAATGGAGCAGTGGGGTAGTATATTAAAAAGCGTGTTCTACTGCAGAGAGGGACATTAAAGCAAACTGGTTACTTTCCCTTGCAAAGACAAAGCACAGGATTGCTTTAATGAACAAGACTGCTCATGTTCATCAGAAGACGCTTTATAAAACAATAAACCAAGTGCAGCAACACAAACAGGAAGTTGTGTAGATTAAAAAAAGGATAAAAAACGTAAAATAAAAACCAGATTAAAATGGGATGGATCAGTAACAGTTGACTAAAAAGGAAACTAATTAAAAACCATAATCTTAACAAAACATTGTGCTGGTACACTGGGGAGGCAAGAGATTAAATTGCCTCGACATTTACTCGGCTTGAAGCTCATGTATTTTTAATACACTGGTTGCCATCAATGCTAACAACTTTATTGTTTTTCCACTGCAATGCATGGATTACTGTAAATAACAGGGACCCGGGGAGGTCTACGGTCACACACAGCTAACCATATGGAAATCAGACCGTGTTATCTACAAGATATAGAGCCTGTCCTGTATGCAGATTAAGGTGCGATTTACATCTGGGCACTGGAGCTCACACAGAGAGAGATCTATGTATAGGACAATAGAACTGCAAGCCATACACAACGCTTTACTGGATCTTATTAAGCAAGACTAACCTAGACTCGACACGAGCAATGGTAAAATATGCTAAGAGCTGGTTTGGAACACTATCTACAAAATCTACAGTTTCCATAGGATTGCACTATGTCCTTGAAAGGTTGCATACTGATGAGTCTATTCAATGTGTGGAAGCGGGAGCTGCTGTCATGAAGCTTTCAATGCCCTTCTCAAGGCTATAATAGAAAAAGGAGTAGCCTGTTTAATGGGCTTTTAGTGGGCCTAGAGAATTGAAATCAACAGGAATCTGAAATCTTTCACTCTACTAGCAGTGCATCTGAAAAGGTAAAGTAAAATGTAAAAAAAAAAAAAAAAACGAAGAAGGAAGAAGAAGAGGTAACCGTATCAGTTTAAATAAAAGACGGCCTGTGTTCTTCAAATAGTGGCACAAAACCCTTCACCACCCGACAACACTAATTCTTGTTCCGATTGCCGCACACTACAGAGGGGTAAGGTAGACAGGGATTGCACAGGCATGTACACTAAAGATGCCCCATTTCTAGGTTAGGGCACAGATGTGTATCACTAAGACCCCTTTCACACTGGGGTGCTTTTCAGGCATTTTAGTGCTAAATAGCGCCTCTCAAGCCACTCCAATGTGAAAGCCCGAGTGCTTTCACACTGGGGAGGTGCGCTTGCAGGGGGTGTGGGGGGTCCTGCAAGCAGCATCTTTGGGGCGGTGTGGGAGTGCTGTATACACAGCTTCCAAAACACCCTGCCCATTAAAATGAATGGGCAGTGATGCCGAAGCGCCTGCTAATCTCGGTTTGGCAGCACTGCAACACGGGTGTTTTTAACACTTTCCTCGGTTGCTAGCAGGGGGTTAAAAGCCCGCCTCTAGCGGACAAAAAAGGGGCACTATAACAGCGGTAAAGCACCTTTAAAACTAGCGGCACCTTACCGCTAATGCCCGCACTGCCTCAGTGTGAAAGGGGCTTAAAAGGAAACCTGTAGCAAGAGAAAAATCTCACAGCTGACCTACTCAGAAAATTCTAGCTGCCTTCAGATTCAATACTTTGAGGCACTGAACTGGAGACGGCATGTAGTAAAGTCATGAAAAACTTCTACTCTGCATACCTGTTTGGTTTACGGAATTAAAAGTGCTGAATCAGCACAACAAAGTTTTTTCTTTTTCTTTCAGAAGAGGTCAGAAATGACAGCCCCCATGCTTTAAAGCAAAGCTGCAATAAAGCAGCCTCCAAAACAATTCAAGATGAAAGCTTCCTATACTCTCTAGTAGCCCACGTTTCCTATTTTCACACTGTTCCACCGCTGCAGCTGGTGGGGATTGGGGGGCCAGAAGATCCTAAATTCCTAAAAGTGTTAAATGCTAGAGACTCTGGTAGAGGCTGCAGCACTGGAACAAGTGGAAGATAAGGGACTTGGGAATCCAGCAGGGCCGGGGGAGCTTCTTCTACTGCAGAGAATGTTAGTTGCAAAAAATAAAAATACAGAGGAACAAAGTCCATGCATGCAGCAGACAGGCCCAGAAAACACATTATACAATCATGACTGGCCAGGAAACCCCAAAACCCATATCGCAGGATGGCAGGGGATGCAATGTTTTAAAAACATGCATATGGCTAGTCAATGCCTACAATGGGTCAGGTGTAAAACCAAGTGTTTGCTTCAGGGGACTTCAGACAGGTAGTTTGGATTCTGTTATGAGGATTGTTAAAATTGATTGATGCTGAAAACTCCCCATTACACTTATACGGTCCAAAAAACAATTGGCAAGGATCACGCACTGCATGTCTTCCTGTTCTCCAGTATGTTTTGTAATCAGTGGGGTATATAGAGATCTCTTATAAAGTGTTACTAAACCCAGGAGCCTCCATTCACTACATCTAGTTTCCCACAGTACACAACATGGAAATGTAAGTTTTAGTAAATATAAACTGCTATATACCCTCTTCTCATCAGCAGTATATAGTAGTCTTGTGACTTGTCCTATCAGGATGCAGGACTCTTAACCCTCTTGTCGGGACAGTGCTGATTGGCCCTGTACTCATCACATGCATCCTCCCAATAAAAATAAAAATACTACTCTCTAGCAACACACACCCGACTGAGCATGTGCAGCCCAACTCCATTTACTCTGTCTTATCAGGACAGGTTTTGGAGACAATGCAAGGGGAGGATATGTGCATACAGGATCAAACAGCCTTTTTTACACAATGCAAAGGAGTAACCCCTTAGCTTCCACAGTGAGTATAACAAGTATGCTTTACTGCATATACAGGCTGATTTTACGGCTGTGGGTTTAGTAACACTTTAAGTCCACCTGATACATGGAGAGCAGAATTTACAAAAAAAAAAAAATGCTTGTACTGGCAGGTAGAAGACTTCTAATGTAGAAAAATCTGCTTCCTATCGCAAGAGACAATGGACCTAACTAGCGCCACAATAGCAGCAGTGATAACTCTTTATGCCATTTACACCATCTCTAAGAAAATAGATCAGCTTTGGAATACATTGTTCAGTTTGAAGCTAATTATGGCCATTTTTTGTACTTTTTTGGCTTTTCTTTAAGCTACTCCTTTATGAAGATACAAATTATACAAGCCCTCCTCTGAGGGTTGTGGTCTCAGCATTAAACAGTACTGTTCTTTGATATCGCCTAACATTGAAGCAACTCCCAGCCATCCTCGTCATACCTCCCGACCGAAAAAAACTGAGCCTGGACTGAAGGTTTACCTGTACTCATTGGGAATACATCTACAAGAGTACCTTAGCATAAAATGACCACTTTCCAAGGATTAGCTCTAAAACTGGACAAGACATTTAAATCCGAGCAGATTTAAAAGTTCTCAGATAACAGTGACCCCTCACGCCCTTCCCAGTGGCTGGGGATCACATGGGAGTTGCTTGTGCTGTTTAAAAGCTCCAGCAATACTAACAAAGTGAATGTGAGCGATCGATACTTTGAACCCCTTCCCCTCCAGAAGTCCCAACCAGAAAGTGAAAATGGCAGCACTTATCCCATGTTTACAGGCAGCCAAGTCATTACTTACAATGCTAATTAGGACACCATTGGAAAAAAAGGTAAAGTAATACAGATATTCTGATACCAGGTTATTAAAAATGTAGCAGGGAGGTGGTGGCAGCTTTGCTAGAAAGGATGAGGTAAATGAAAAGGAAGACTACATATATAAGAAGGTATGTCCTAAAATGGACACCGTAGAACATGACAGTAGTTTCTAAAGCAAATGGAAGGTCTGTAGACAGATTCCATACTAAATTTCATGTCTTGCGTCAAACCAACTGATGGCCAAAACATTTTAGAAAACGGACATGTCCTCCTAAACTCTGGAACACAAACGCACCATGTATAACTAAGGTAAAAGATCATTACACCCAAGATATTGAAATCTGGATCAATTCATGAAAATAAAAAAGCACTTTAAATAGGAAAAATAAAACTAAAAAAGCTGAACTCCAAATGTCTGAGCTACAAACCCAGCACGCCTCGCTGTGGTTGGCAGAGAATGGGGCTTGTAGTTGTATGAAAGCTTATGTCACATTGGAGGAAGTAACTTCTATGAAGATGTGGCTTTAGCTGAAGTGATGGTAGATTCACGGGACATCCAAAGGAAATAAAGCTTCTGTAGTTAGATGTATTGGTCCATGCTGGAAATCCACAGACGTGACAGGAGACTGCAGAGGTTTTGGGTGGGACAGATCATGCTGTTCATGTTCCTTTAGGCGGTGTCCATTTTAGGCAGCTAGGATCCATTATCTTATTGCTGTTGCTTCTCTTTGCTTCTTTTGCTGCCCATTCATCAATTAGATCCTGCAGGGACATAAATCAAAATGACGGAACACCTTGGAGTTTCTTATATGATAAATATTATACAATAGATCTGTTTGATAAACAATCCAAATAAACCACAATGACTAAATGCTAAGCATAATTCTAATCCATGCATAGTCACAAAGGACACTCAGGAGGTGGACAATACTTTATTGACTGGAAAAAAAAAAACTTCATTGTATGAAGAGGCGTACAAATAATGTATTAGCAGTGACTGACGTTCTTTAACCACTTCCAGCCGAGGCCAATTCTGGCATGTCTCTCCTACATGTAAAAAAAAAAAATCAACTCTCGGATTCAATAAAAAAAAAAAAAAAAAAAAAAAAAAAAAAAGGAAGCCATTCTAGAAAGTCACTCAGAACCAAACATTAACTTTGTTTTGTTTTTTTTTGTTTTTTTTTAAGTGGCAGTCATTGCAATTATTTTTTATGTCACACGGTATTTCTGCAGCAAATTTGCAAAACACAAATTTGTTTGGGGGGGGGGGGGGGCAAACAATACACTAATGAATTTGAATGCAAAAAAATAAAAATGTTCTGTTAAAATATAAAATGTTACGACAAGTAAATAGATACCCAACATGTCACTCTACAGTACTCGGAAATCTCCAAAGGTGACACTTCATATGGGTCTAGCACTAGAATTATTGCTCTCACTATAACATTTGTGGCAATACCTCACGTGTGGTGCGAACACCGTTTACATATGCAGTCGCGACCTATGTATGTGTTTGATTCTGCATGCAAGCACTGCCCCCTTAAATTTGTTGATCATTTTTATTCCGATCACAAGAAGTGTAAACATCCCTTGTGATAGAAATGAGTCATGACAGGTCCTCTTAAAGTGGTTGTAAACCCTTACAACCAACTTTGACCTACAGATAAGCCTAGATTAAGGCTTATTTGTAGGTCCAAGAAATATCTACTAAACCTACACGGTTTAGGAGATATTTACCCGTAGACAGCGGCACGCAGGCGCACTGGGCATGCCGCAGATCACGGCGATATGCCACGAGTGTCGGCTCCCGTGCACATGCGCGGGAGTGACGGCATCGCGGCTCCGGCAAATCACAGTGCCGGAGCCACAAGACCCGGAAGTCGCTCCGGGATACATGGCAGCGACGAAGAGGAAGAGGGAGGACCGCTTCGGGGGCTTCGTGCTCAGGCAAGTTATTCATAATGAGCTAGTATGCTATGCATACTAGCTCATTATGCCTTTGCCTTACAGGGTGCCTTTTTAAAAAAAAAAAAAATTTCTTCCTTTACTTTCTCTTTAATGGAGGCATCTGGCGTCTATAGGACCCTAAATCTCTCGTTTACCCTGGAAAGCATAAGATCCAAAAAAATAAAAATAAAATAATAATAATAATAATAATAATAATAATAATAATAATAATAATAATAAATAGATCTCTGCTTTCCAGGAAATAAAAATAAAAAAAGTTTCCATCTGCCAGAACCAGAAGTAATGTCTAGACGCTGCCTCCCAAGCTCATAGAGATGGCTGGAAACCATCCAGTCCACAGCTAGCTCTGTGGTAACCTGCCACCACTGGATCAGATCCTGGTCTCTCTTAATCACACGGAAGTGCCCAGCGGGTGGGGGGACATCCCCTCTCGCTGCCTGTAAAAGCCATACAGCGGCTAATCAGCTGCTAGGATGGCATTTACATGAGAGGGAATCATCAGCTGAAAAGATAGATATCGAGATGATCCCGATATAACCTCTTCCAAGGTCACGACACCTATGGCAGGAAGTGGTTGAATGCAAAGCTACACAGAAATTCGGGTGCCATTTGGGGTTCCATAGGGGTTTAGTGTGAGATCTATTTGGGTGGTATGATGTCCCACCATATGGTTTCTGCATAGTTCAGATCAGCGTCTGTCGAAAATCAGAGTGGGTGCCCTCTCTCTCCTGCCAGTTCTAAATTCGAGTAAGTGCCCCGACAGTTCTTACAGTTTTCAGGTATTCCTTTTTCTAGCCACTACTAATTGTTTAATTTCATGTGCATTACTGGCAATAATTGTGCCACAGAGAGGGGTGCTAAAAAATGATCTGCACTGGGTATTAAATAAGCTAGGTTGTTGAAAAGGATCTGCAAGGGGTTACAAACAAGCAAAGTATGCCACTGAGTTCCTTGAGATCTGAAAATTACTTAAAGGGTCCCCTCCAGCATAAAGGGTTGAGTAAGGCTGTGCTAGAAGGAAGGTGAAGATTGAACATCTGCACATAGTACTCACCTGCCTCTTTAGTACAAGGTGTTTTCCCTTCCAATATTTGAGCATCTGTAAGGCCTGCAAAGTGCTTACAATGTCCACAGGATTCACTGCTGTTTCCTGGCTAATTTCTGCAACATACAATGGGGATTTTAGCATCATTTGTTTTATTCCAAGATGAAATTACACCACAAACTGGATACAACTTATGTAAAACATAAGGATAACCAAGACAAAGAGCAAATTTTCTAACACATTAAAGGCCAGGTTCACACTAAGCTGTGGGAATGAAGCCGTCCAAGTTCAGCTGAACTTGCACGATTTCACTCCCGAATGTCAGTCCCGATTTCACAGACATCTATGCAGGTTTTTGCACAGATGTCAATGGAAATCGCAAACAGTAGTACAGAAATTATATTGGCAGCCTCACCAATCAGGACTTTAGCAATTACTCAGTGATTGCAATCTGCTGAACGAATTAGAGTTGATTTCCTAGTACTGAAGAATTTCCTTTGCCATCTAAATTTTTGCCAAACCCAAAAATGTAATATAAATGATTAGAGGTGGTGGCTGCAATAATTTTTTTCTCTGTTTTCACCTGGCATCTGTCAATTGACAACTCCTGTATTCTCCTGTAGTATGGCCCCACTCTGGGTGAACGAGCACAGGGGCCACCTTTGGACAGCAGTGTCAAATGTATAAGCATATTTAAATACACTAACAAATTAAAGCCGCACTCCAGCTAATACTTTATAAGCAGTTACAGCAAATTATTTTTTTTCCTTTTGGGAAACAGGTTTTGTGAAAATAAAAGCTGATCATTGCAAGAACCTGTCTCAGTGAAATGGTTGGTCTCACCCCTGTAACAGATACATTCAGCTGGAGGAGAAGCACTTTAAAGCAGACAGCCCAGATCCTTCTCTCGGGTCCCTTTTTGGGGCTCCTGGCCCCTCCCTCCTGCTGAGTGCACCCACAGCAAGCAGCTTGCTATGGGAGCACCCAAGCTGAGCGTGCATTCAGACATGGAGCTGCTGCTGGGCCCCACCTCTCTCCGCATCGGCTCACTTTAACAGCAGCGGGAGCCAATTGTGCCGCCCTGCTGTCTCAGCCATTAAGGAGGGGGAGTCTCCTGCAACATCGATGGATAGAGATGGGCTCTTATAAGTATTAGGGGGGCTGCTGCTGCACACGTTATTCATCTTAATGCATAGGATGCATTAAGGTAAAAAAAAAAATTAAAAAAAAAAAAAACTACCTCTCCAAGCACTTTAACTTCCCAAAACCCCGTTTAAAAAAAAAAAAAAAAATTTTTTTTTTTTTTTTAAATAAAATGCTTGCTTTGACCTTTTTCATCCTTTGCTGCATCTGCACAGTGGCTGCAATTGATGGGCACAGTAAGGCTGCAATCAATTTTTTTGTTCAGTTTGTTTGCACTCAACCCCACCCCCCAAAAAATTTTGAACACCACTGCTGGATCAGATCCTGGTCTCTCCAATCACTGGGGACAGCCCAGAGAGGCGCTGGTGGGACGTCCCCTCCCACTGCCTGTAAAAGCAATCCAGCAGTTAATCACTAGGATGGCTTTTGCACGAGAAGGAATAATCGGCTGAAAAGATACCAGAATGATCCCAGTATAACCTCTTCAAGGTTCAATCATTAAAACAGAAGAAAATAAATATAACTTTAATAGTACCCCCACCCCCATCAAATCATTTTATGCAGCTATTACCTTTTGTACCACCACCCCCTCCCTTTAGAATGTAAGCTCTATGTGCAGGGCCCTCCTGTACCTTTTGTATTGTACTGTAATTGTGTTGTCCCCCCTATACATTGTAAAGCGCTGCGTAAGCTGTTGGCGCTATATAAATTGTGAATAATAATAATAATAATAATAATAATAGTAACAGTCCACGTCAGGCAGTGCAAGCAATAGTTACCTTTAATGGAAATTTCTTTGCCCTGGAAGGTGTGCAGATAGCGTAGCAGAACCTCCTTCCAATAACTGCGGTAGCTTATAAGGCCCAGGTCAGAGAGGGGACGCTCAGGGGAGCCCACCTTCTCCTCCACCTTCGAAAGAAGATAACCTGAGGAGATCCAAACAAAAAGGAGGTGTTGTAGCTCTGATTAAAAGAGCAAGCAGCAGATATATTTGTGCATAAAAGGCAATTAACGTGCTTATGGCAGATTATCAAAGGAGCAAATTCCTCCACCCCTTCAAGCAGCCAAACCTATATACAGTATGACATTTTCTATAGTTATCAAATTACATAATGGAATACAAAAATACATCCTGTACTATATACAGTATGACCTTAAGGCATACTGTAGCCTATGAGAGAATAAAGCTCTAAATTCCTTGCAATGTTTTGGTTTAGATTTTAGGGCACTTTCAATAACCAATTAAAAAAATAAATGAAAAAAGAAAAATAAAAAAGCTTCAATTCAAATGAATGTTGAGTTGATGAAATAATTGCACCACCTACTTTGCAGTATGGATGCAAATAATATGAAGCTCACCGCTACCAATGCTTGTGTTGGTGCCTGCAAACGGTAGCAAAAAGACTTACTGAAATCTATTAGCATCTTCCCATAACCCTGTCTCATGTACTGTGGCATTGTCAGGATACAGGACACATTGTAATTCAGAAAGGAGTTTTTTTCCTGTAAGCAAAAAAAAAAAAAAAAAAAACATCTGGTCACATTTCATTCTACTGCCAAGTAAAACAAGGATTGTAATCATCAGAAGAGAAAGAATGCAAAAAGGTATGCACTGCACATCACTGTAGCTCATTTAACAAATACTGGACTGTCAGTCAACCCCAAATTCACTGGAGTTTTGTGGCAAACCATAAAAGGATATGCACTGTTTATTTTAGAACCTGGAGGAGTGTAGAGCATGCCTAGCCATCAATCTGCAACCAAAACCATTTCATTGCAGACTGATGACTGTTGCTTTTTAGCAAGACCGTTTCAGAAGTAAACCAGACACGATGTCTTACATCCATGCCGCTTGAATTTGTTTCCTGGATTCTTAGAAGGTTAGCAATTCCTTCCATCTAAGACTTCAGCAAATATTAGGTACACGCTGCCATGGGAGCTTTAGGAAGTTGAAGGATAAAAAAGAAAAAAGGAAAAACAAAAAAAAACCCCCACACACTTTTTTCAGGTAAAAGGGTGTATTTTTTTTTTTAAGGAGCCTGAAAAGCATTGCACCAGTGATCAGCAGATATCGCTGGTGGCATGCAGGTTGGTAACCATACATAAGGCCAAGCAGTTTTCCACTGACAGGACAGAAAGAATTAATGGACTATCAGAGAACTCAACAGCGCCGTGGTAACTCATTGAGAACTATAAGCAGACAGCCACAAAGTACGTCAGGACTTGTAGTGTTCCCATTCACAGAACTCAGAATGAATGACATGGCTGTGTAGGCAGAGCCCAGCTCCATTCAAACAAAGTGACCACTAGTATGGGGAACTCCTCGCCTTAGTGCTGTCATAGGGAGAGACGAGGATCAGAAAGCTGCTGAAGTGGGAACATGTTACATGTTCCACCCTTAAAAAAAAAAGAGCCGCTGTTATAAGACACATTGAGCCGGACCCTTGGCCCAGCCTCCTCCTGATTGGCTCACTGGCTGTGACTGACAGCAGTGGGAGCCAATGGCCCAGAAGAGCTTAGGCTATTTTGAACATTGCTGGATCAGAGGAAGCTCAGGTAAAGATTGAGAGGGCTGCTGCACACAGGTATTTTTACCTTCATGCAAAGAAAGCAAAGTATGTAAAGAAAACTTCAGCCTTTTGAACCACTTTAAGGTTCTGGACTAGCAGGCCCCTATCAAATTTGTGTATTTTTGACAGTTAAATGCATGTGGATAAAAAACGAAAACTAAAATCACGAGTAGACCAGTGCCATTATAGTCAGAGTTTGAATCAGCTAAAAGTGAATGCTCATTTCCTTAGCAAAGAAGGGAGAGGGTATAATCAATGGTACAAAGAATATCTTTGTGCTTACTGCCCATCTTCCTAGGCTCAAGGCAACCAGTGATCTGCTGCGCTGCCCAAGAAGAAAAAATTGGGACAGCCAAACTACTGTTGGTGTGATAAGTGAAACGATTTGCAATCTGATAGGAGATCCTCCGTAGCCCAGGAACACTATACATGCTGAAAAAGGATCATGAGTGCTAGCTCCTCTATTCTCTAGTGCATGGGTCTTCAAACTATGGCCCTCCAGTTGTTCACGAACTACAATTCCCATCATGCCTAGTCATGTCTGTGAATGTCAGAGTTTTACAATGCATCATGGGATGTTTAGTTTCACAACAGCTGGAGGGCCGTAGTTTGAGGATCCCTGCTCTAGTGCCTATTGTAGGTGTTGCAGCACAACCCAATTAAAATACATTTTTCACTGGCTCCCCTACTTCCAACATGACTGCACTGGTGCTTATCAACTGTTTGCTCAATCAGCACTGTCACATATGGGCAGAGTCTTTTGCGCTCTGACTGGTTTTCACAATTAACCCACCAGTAGTTTGCTACAACACTGAGCAATTCATCTACATATGATGGAAAGATGATCATACCTTTGAGAAGTAGCCTATAAGATGGCAGCCGGTATTGTCTGCTTCAGTCATGACATAGAAAAGGAATGGTTCCACATCGTAGTACAGTGTTTTGTGGTCCAGGAAAAGCTTTGCAAGAAGGCACAGGTTTTGGCAATAAATCTGAAAGCAGAAATGTCACAGCAATGCATTTAATCATTCAGCGCTAATGAGCTTTTCTGTACAACACTTTGTTAATGACAGGGAATGCTTAGTGGGAGTTCTACAAAACAGAAAGCCTATCAGCTGTAATGCTAACCTTGTTCTTCTTTCCATCTACTTCAAAAACAGAGATGGATCCCTTCCGATAGATCTCGTCCCCAGGAGGGTGTTTCCACACACATTTCGCCTGAGGAGAAAAAGCAAGCATTAGAAATTAGCTTTTATCTGACAGAAGACCAGCAGGTTTCAGCTCCAACTAGCGACATTGGGGGATTAAGACACTATACAGAACAATAAACCCGGATGTGACAAAGAGGAAAATATACATAATCTGCCATCCATGTACAAAGAACACCCACAACACTTAAGCAGATTCTTCCACCCCAAAGGAAAGTCAAATAAGCTGACCTTTCACAATAGTCTAAAAAAAAAAAAAAAATAAGTACTAAGATTGCTTAACATTGTTCTTCATAGTCGCCGGTGTTAAAGAAAACCTGTACTGAAAAATGATGTATGCTGTCAGTATGTAAAGAGACCCTGTCACCAGCCTAATCAAATAACCAGATAAAACATACTAAAAAAAGTTATTTACATACCCATAAGTCAGGCTTGCTTCATTTTTCAATTTTGCTCCTCCTAGATGATTAAAAACTTAAAGTCCATTTTCAGCAATGTGGGGAGCCAAACTGAAAAATAAAGCCAGAATGGCAATTCATGGACAATCTTTGCAGATCATGCAAGGCTTCCCTGGCCGCTGCCAGGACCTTGGCTGACATCAGAACCAGGATGGGGGTGCAGGAGAGTCTCTGGAGTGCAGCGTCTCCAAAACGTTTTGAGGTGTCAGACAAAAGGGCTACATCCAGCACAGCTAGGAGTTACACTGATAAATACCGAATCAGCCTTAATACTTTTATATGGTTAGGCAGGGGTGGTGACAAAGGATGAGCTCAGGGTTTGGTCCAAATTTTATTATGAACCAACCCTGAAGGAAGCCATCACCCCCAAGGAAGAGCGCAGTGGCGACTTCCTGGCGGGCTCTGCACGTGGGGTGTGCGAACATGGTGGAGCTCATCCCTACTTCCAACCACACTGCGGCCAGGGCGTTTTCCTCCCCACATCTACACAAAGCAGTGGGGATACACATGACATACCTAGCCAATACATGTAACTGGAGTGCGGAATGCCCTGGCCAGTTTACTGGATAGCAGTGGGCTGGAGTGACTGCTTTCCTACCGGGTTTGGTCCAAACCCAAGCTCATCTTTAGTGGTGACAGGGTCTCCAACTGTCTTTTCTCTGATGTCATTAGATGCGTGATTCTTTTAGATCTGTCCCTCAGAATATATCAAGGCTAGACACAGGTACATAATTGGAGCTGGCGGTCTGCATCCAGAAAACCAAAATGGTGGTGTGGAACCTTGTGTATGGCATCTAAGCAGCAAATCGCAGCAGGACAAGGCAGGATTGGCTGTGCAGGCAAGTATGTGGGAATGCAGCACTACAGGTAAGAGGGCACACAAAACACAGGTGAGGGTGGAAACCATCGCATTCCACCAAGTAATCTACCAGCCTGAAACTCCTGATGCATTAGACCAGAATTAGAGCTGCATGATTAATCAAGAACCGTTATTGCAATTTTTTTCCCCCCTTTGTAATCTTAACTAAAGTGTTTCACATTCTTGCTATGCAAAGAATTCTCTCTGCTCTTCTGAAGCCACAGCCATCAAAAGAAAGGAAGGAAAAAAACAAGCAGCCTGCCAAGAATCAGAACATTCTTTATCAGTTGAACTAAGTCTAAACACTAACAATTTGTCAATAGAATAGACTGTGTGTGAGGAAAGATTGTGTGACAAGAAAATAAAAAAAAATAACCAGTAAAGTTAACCAATTTTTTTTGGATACTGTGAAAGATTAATTTGTGAGAATCGTGATCTTTTTATTCTAAGCAAAAATAAAAAAAATTGCGATTCTCATTTTGGCCAGAATTGTGCAGCTCTAACCAGAATTATACAACTCCAGTCCTAAAGGCCCCCAGATGGTGATTCAAAGACCGACACCATTACTTTGTCTCAATCACAGAAACTCCTAAAACTGGAAAAAGTTAGAAAAGAACGCCCGACAAATGTGTTGGATCCAGATGGAAAAATGTAATCAACCACACTCGCCCACACGCTAAAACCCATTTTATTCACATTTATATGCACTGCAGTGAAGCTGCAATGTAGAGAAACAGATGGAGGGCAACTTCAGGTGCACTCCCGTGCCGATGTCATGCAATTAAAGTCTTATTAAAAAAATAAAAGTAAAGGTTGTTTTAAGCTACTCTATATTGACCCTGCATTTTCCATTCACGCCTGTACACAGCAATGTTTATTACAGAAAATGCACACGCAAGCAAATACCAGCAGATTGCAGGGAAGAGAATTGAGAATTAGAAGATGGCGCAATCATAAACTACCTTCCAGCTCACTGAAACCCTGAGTAGCAAAGGCATACAAAGGATAATGGCTCACCATGTGTCTTCGGAGGATAGTCTGACTCTTCATGTATTTTAGACAGAATTCACACATGTAGAGCCGGCCCAGGCGTGCATACTCCTCTGGATACGGAGAGTGGTACCAGGTGTCAAGCTCATAACGACCAAAGATTATAGTCTTAATCATGTTGCTTCCTTCAGTGATCTGGCCTTGCAAGCGCAGCTTCTCCTGAAAAGACAATGTAGGGTACTTACCAGAGAGTGTTCTAAAGGGAGGTATGTCAATCAAGTGGACAACTGGTCTTGCAGCACTGGGTTTTAAGGTTTGTGGGACTCACCCACACTTTAAAAGCTTACTGTTAAGGAAATGGCAACTTTTTGCTTACTTGACCACCCTTCCTCTACAACCTTTATACATACCTTTTTACCATAACCCTATGGTAAAGTCATGGGACATGTCTTTTTCACTTCTGGTGCTGGGTGGGTTCTGAATACTGCAGAGAACATGCCCGTATAGTGCAGTTAGTGACGTTTTCTGCAGCATTCTCCAAAGCTACTTGAAGAGGACCGCCAGAGAGCATGTTCTTAAAGCCAGGGGCTAAAACACAGGTTTGATGTAGCTGGGCTTAAGAGGAGTAGCAGTGGATCGCATAGCAAAAAGTCACCAGGAACAGCACTAAAGACATGAGTATTGCAGCAACAACTGCAATATTTCAATGCAGAATAGATCATTTTATACAGTCGATGGTTCCAATAATTTTAAAAACCAATTGAGCTTCTTATTTTTCACCTGGTAGGTAGGTGTGTTTCAGGATTTTAATACAGTTATCAAGCAAGTCCCACTACTCCTGGCAAACATACATTCATTACAACAGGAAAGTGGTTGTGGACTGCTTACCAAGTCTTCCGAGGCTCTTGCCTGGGCCCTTCGGAAAAGTTCCAGATCGTACTCACTGGTCAGGTTTTCCAAGAGTGGCTCTCTTGTATTACCATAGTTCTGTCTATGCTCCTGTCAACAGAGAAGCCATATTGATAACAGATGGATATGGCCTGAAGCCAAATCTTGTTCACATTTGAAGTGAATTGCATCTTCCCAACCTCAATGTAGGTCACAATAGATCACACTGTTAAAAGGTAAAAATACAGTCCAAGCCACTATTGCAGAGGCTCAGCAATGTAAATATAGAGCACAAGCAACATTGTTTATGTAGCGTAAGCAAAACAGTTTTCAGAATTCAGCATCTGTAATCCTACCATATACTTCTCTTTCTGTTCTTTGGTTAGGCCTGAGTTCCTCTTCTTTCTCAATTCTGTGACTTTCTCTTTGTACCGAAGTTGACGTTCCGTGGGAGCCTTAAAATGACAAGTATTAGCGTCACTTCTGTCACCCTGGTTTCTTCAGTCACCCAGAAAAACACTGGGGCTTGGCACATTTAAAGTGGTGCTAAAGTCTGAAGGTTTTTTTTATGGTCATGCATACTATGCATGAAGATAAAAAAAATCCTGTGTGCAGCAGCAGCCTCCCCTCCCCCCACATACTTACTTGAACACCATCTCGATCCAGCAATGTTGCAGGATAGTCTTGGCTGCCCAGGACTCTCTCTCCTTATTGGCTAAAAACAGCATTGTGGTGCCATTGGCTGCTGTCAGTCAGTGAGCCAATGGCTCCATGTCTGAATGGACACAGCGCAGCAGCCCGGGTGCCCCGTTTAAAAGCTGCTTTCTGTGGGGGCACTCAGCAGGAGAAAGGGGCCAGAAGTGCTGGCGGGGGACCTGAGGGGAGGATCTGGACCGCTCGGTGCAAAACCTCTGCACAGAGCAGGCAAGTATAACATGTTTGTTCTTTTTAAATTAAAAGAAAAAAATGAGACTTTAGTATCACTTTAAACACACGGCCATGCTTTTATGACCAATAGTGTAAACCTGGATACCTTGCATTCAAATCAGCCTAAATGATTTCAGAAGTTAAAAAATTATTTTTCTCTCTAGCCTCTTGAGGGACACAAGTTTTAAAACTTCAGGTTATACTGCCACCTACAGGAGTACTGAAGGCTGGCAAAAAAGACACTGTAGGCCAGCCCAGGATAACCTGTTCCACCATCACCATGCTACAGGTTTTTCTGGTGTCCAAGGAGGATTGACATTTATTGCAGCTCTGCTATGCTTAAGTCTAACTTCGTTTTTTTTTTCCTAGCACCTCTCCAATTAATTTTTTCAAATCAAGACCATCTCTGCTGAAGCTCATCTCTTCAACTGCAGCTTTCCAGTGCGGTCATGCTCAACCTTGCTTTTGGAGTACCGCATCTCCACCCCAATGGACGGTGGAGGGACAGTCTTAAAGGACCTGTGGCACCATTCTAGACATTCCTTTCTTTACTCTCACCCACAAAGTAGTTTTCCTTCTAGTCATCACCTATACGAGGCAAGTTTCTTCTTAATGTGGATCTCCAGGCTTCCCCCAAATTTTTTTTTGAAAAAGTCAGCAGCTACAAATACTGTAGCTGCTGACCTTTGTTATAAGGACACTTACCTGCCCAGGGATGTCCTCACACAAGCCGATCCAAGAATCAACTTAAGTTTGCTGTGACGATCTGAGCAGACACCTGTCATGGCCAGGTACCCAAAAAGTGCCAAATGTGGCAGTGGAACAAGCAGAGCCTCCTATTGTGGATGGAGCTCAGCTTCCCCTGCAAGGAACCCTTTTTACGTTTTTAAGAGAGCCAAGGCGAGGTTGCAGGATCAGAACATTTTTCCTAAGGTAGTTTCTTCCTTTAACTTTAAAAAGAGGTTGAGCCTTGTTTTTTTTTTTAAAAACATATCATACTTGCTTCCACTGTGCAGTACGTTTTGCAGTGTTGCCCCCAAACCTCATTTTCTGGGGTCCCCTGGCCACGCTCACGGTGCCTCCTCGCATCGGTAAAGCCCCTGGGAGAAGCGCTCTCCCTGGGGGTTACCTTGCGGTGTGGGCAGGCTCCCGAGTCCAGAATTTGCATGCATAAACACAGAATGATGGGCTCGGCTCCGACCCCCACATCATTGGATTTGATTGACAGCAGCAGGAGCCAATGGCTGCACTACTATCAATCTGTCCAATCAAGAGCTGAGAACCCCAGGCAGAGGTAGAGCACGTCTCTGCTGAGGGAACGAACATGTTCAGGTGAGTAAAATGGGGGGGCAGTGTCAGAAGTTTTTTCACCTTAATGCACAGGATGCATTAAGGTGAAAAAACACGAGGGTTTACAACCCCTTTAACGAACACGTTGGTGAACTGGAGCTTAACTAAAGAATAAAAATGTCACTCTGTTGTCTGGGTGTGGCTCATGCTGTGGGAGTCCCTCTCAACCACCGCTTTTTTAAAGATAACCAATTCCCTTTATGTTAAGACTCTAAGGGTGCACCGACTTCTCGTTCCACCATCTCCAGTAGGTTAATGCAGACCATTATTCAAGCTCATCTCAAGAATGGTTCCAACCTTTCCCGTTGAGGAAAACTCTGGATCGGAGTTCTACCTGATGGATGTTTTGACCTCATTTGGCGCCAGCTACAAGCGCAATGCATTTCAGACAGCTCTCTGAGCTGCAGGCAGTTTCCAGGTCCCTATTATTTCTTGGGCCCATAAGCCTGTGTTTGCAGTGTTGCCCACCTCTCATTTTGACTTGTTTTTGGATGTCACAAAGGTTTGAAGAACACCTGTATCTTTAAATGGACAAGAAAGAAAATAGGATTTCTGCATTTCCTGTAAAACCCTTTACTTGAAGTTCATTGAGGGACACCAGTCTGAACCCTCTTAATGATCCTGCCCTCAGTACTGCTTATCCTGACCTGGCCTAGAGTATTTTTTTGTTTGCCAGTGTCCAATCCTCCTGAAGGTAGCATTACCCAATAGTATCTTAATTTGTGTCCCTCAATGGACTCCACAAAGGATTTTACAGTGCATACAAAAAAAATCTCTAAGTTATTGCCAGTGTAGCCCTAGCCATACTCCAATGAGCAGACTTCCCCAACTGTAGAATTTCTCCTTCCTGTAATGGTGTCCCTCACAGATTTCAAATGGTCCCCCCCCCCCCCATGTAGGGTGAATGCATCTGGTAAATGGAACACCTTTGTTGAAATTAGTAATCGTGGCAATTGTTAAAGTGTTACTAAACCCAGGAGCCTACATTCCCTATATTGGTCTCCCACAGTACACAACATGTAAATGAAATTATTTTAGTAAAAATATACTGCTGCTGAGAAAAAAAACAAAAAAAAAAAAAACACGGTATTTAGCAGTTTATAACAGTCTTATTACTTATCAGTGTCTGGTTAAAGCTTGGAGGAATTTTCATTCTTCTGTCTGGACAGTGCTGATTGACCCTGTGCTGAGCACATGCACCCTCCCAAGAAAAAATAAATAAAAAAATAAAAATAAAACACCCTCTTGCAATACACAGCAAACTGAGCATGTGCAGCGTGCCCCCAAGGCTCTGTACTGTCACCAGATGGATTGGGGACAGTAATAGAAGGGAGGATCAGAGAAAATAGGATAGGATCAAACAGCCTTTTTACACAAAGTGCAGGATTAAACCCTTAAGTTCTATTGTGAGTATAACAAACATGCTTTACTGCATATACCGACTGATTGTACTGTTGTGGGTTTAGTAACACTTTAGGTCAAAATAGAAGTTTGTTGTAAATGCCACAAGAAAACAAACAATGTGGTATAGAAGAGCTGCTGATCGCATTTACAGCAATGTGTAGGAAGTCCATTCCAAAGCAGTAAAATGGAGGGGTGGACAACAACCACTAAAAATACTATCCAAGATAATTGGGGCCTGCCTGCAGCCCAAGAGCCACCTGAAGGACCAACACCTGAATCTGAAACTTGATGAAGCCGAGACCCATGGGAACCTGCCAACAAGACTGGCAACTGAGAAGAGAATCAATGCAATGCTCGAGACCTAGACAGAAAGGCCATCACACAGAAAGGAGCACCAAACAAAATGCAGAGAAAGGTGGGCAATTCAAACCCACCAAAAGTCTGCTGAAACCATAACAAATTTTCTGTTTAGTGAAGGAAAGACCTACAGCCTAGTGTGGTCAACAAGAAATGGTGTCTATTTACTAGAACAAACAGGTCCCTTGAATGAAACTTGTGAGAAAGTCTAGCTGGTTTAAAAGGTGAAGGCCCTAGACCATAGAACCCGGACCGCCAGGATTAAGGGGCAAAAGTGTCTAAAGAGATTGTATGGCCAGACAACTAATCTTGCCAAGCAACACTAACCAGGAAAAAACTAAAATTCAGTTAAAACACAACCAGCCTATAAGGAGTATGAAGTGGCTCCCAAGTCTGCCATAGAAATAAAAAGGCTCAGAAGATGCAAAGAGTCAAAAGAAATCGGATTTAACCCCAGATGAGCAGACCAACACAAAGTCACTCCCTGCTTCTGACAGATGGCACATGCAGTAGGAGACTAGCGAGTTCTGCTTGCCAACAATTTAGGGAGGCATGGGTCTCACCAGTGATGACCTCCACCTGCAAAAGCAGGAACTGAGGCACATATAGGTACATGAATCTCCTCCACATCCAGAGGCCACCAGTTAAGAGGGATCGGATCCCAAGTGACTGTCCTTAAGGGAACCAGCGCAGGCATAGCTGCGACTGAAATTACCATCCAATAGAAGGACCACACAACACAGGGAGGAGTCCCACACCGAGGGGTATGATGTACTGTCAAGAGAAAGAATGGTGGCCCAGATGGGGCAGGGCACTAGAAGCCAAGTGGACACTGTGGGGTTGATTTACTAAAACTGGAGTGCACAAACTCTGGCGCAGATCTGCATTGAAACCAATCAGCTTCCAGTTTTTTTGTCAAAGCTTAATTGAACAAGCTGAATTTAGAAGCCGATTGGCTACCAAGCACAGCTGCACCAGATTTTGCACTCCAGCTTTAGTAAAATCAACCCCACCGAGCAGAGCAAGCAAACCTAGGGTGAGAAAACCAAGGTAACAGGGAAGGTGCATTAGTCTGTGCAGTAGCACAAGGAAGACTAAAATAGCTGAAGGGAGTGCCAATGATTAGTATGGTCCACCATGTAGCAAATTCCTCTCAAATCAGAAGAGTTCTGTCACAATACCAGGTGGGGCCCAGAACCCTTCAAGTGTTCTTCCAGTTCACTGCATAAAAGGGAAAACGAGAGTCTCTTCAGAGGTAGATTGGTGAGACTAAGTCAGATGGTCAGGGTGACAGACGCAGCCTGTTCTAAGGCCAAGAGGTGGTCCAAACTAAACTCTGCACCTTTTGGTGGTGACGCAACTAGGCCAAAATGCGATGAAAGGCCTAAAAAGGTACAAGACAGATGGTGAGGGTAGGATGTGACCGAGTCATTGTAAGAGGGAAGTTGGAACAGACCAGAGTATGGAGTTCAATGTGGAGCTTTTGCGAAGCAGCAGATGGCCCATGCTGAATTACGAGTGATTGGAACCTTCAGTGGCCTACTCAGTGAGTCTTCAGAAACAGCACAAGCGCTAATGCAATGCCACAGCTCTGGATCTGAAAATGCACCACAAGCAGAATCCCATGCCCGATTGTCACTTTCCAGGCTAGCTCCAGTCTGGTCAGATCTGGGTACAGCACATCCAAGTTAACATTAAAAAAGGTCAATCTAAATAGTTGCCATATAGGAGACCAGCTCAAGCAGTGATGTAGTGAGGAATCTTTGCTTAAATCAACGCAAGAAATCCAAAAAGATAAAAAAATACAAAAAAAAATAAAAATAGTAAAACTGGATAAGCTTTTTCCAGTGCAGCCGACAAAGATGTCCATCCTCCTAAAACACAGTTAAAAAAATAAAAACACAGAGGCATGCAACGTAGTGGAGGGGGGGGGGGGGGGGGGGGGGGGTCATCCTAAGCTGGCCTACAATTCGTTTGCCAGTATAAAATCCATCTGCAGGCGACAGTTTGTCACAGTATCTGAATTCCTGTGTCCCTCAATGGAGGAGAAAAAGTCTGACACCAATTTAATTATTGTCATTATCACATTAGCAGAACATTGATTTGTGAAATCCAAACCTCCCTCTCCCCTCTAGATCCTGCCCCAGCATTGCTTTTTTTTTTTAGGTTTCACCTTGTTCTTATAGTAATAAACCATTTTTACTTACTGTAACATCACCAGGCTTGTAAAAAATTCTTGCAGGGGCCACAGTTCCGCTCTTAGACGTAGGGGGTACACACCCCAGAACTACATTTCCCAAGAGCCTTTTCCCTACACAGTGTGGGCAGGCTATTGTGATTCAAGCCAGTGGCACGGTTTTGCAATTCAGGACTTGGATTTCGGTGCAACAAAGGCACTGTGTTGTCAAACAGTTAGGACACTGGACTTCTGCAATATCAACTGGTATTTTCTGCAACTGCAGTATTTTTAAAAGGATACACAGGAAAATGTGCATGTATTGCAACAATGTGCTAGAGTTTTTTTTTTTTTTTTTTACACTTTGATCTGACTTTTAAACGTGTTGCAAATGAGGATACTGCCAACAAGCAGTTATATCTCTCAGTATCAGAGATGTAATCACTCAGGTAGCACATGCTCATCTGCAACACAATAAATCAGAAGGTGTTGAAACCTGCTAAAAGGAATTAAACAGTAAATTTTGGGCCAAGCTAGTCTTTACAAGCCTTAAAGATTTGTCAGAGACACAGCACAACTAAGCGTTAATGGCCGAGCGATTCCTGAAAGATTTGCGAGAGCTGCCCTCTGACATGTAATTAGGACTGCACTCACTTGGTGGCGTGTGGCATGCCTGTTATTGTCATCCTGCCTGTGGGACAGCATCCGCTCTTCCACCTGTTTGTCACGACTCTGTGCTCTCACCTGAAATTCATCACAATTCTGTAAATGTAAGCAATCACGGAAGGGTCAGGTCAGCCTTCTTGAGAAACGTGCACAAGTATAAGCAGACGAACCCCTTCACCTCGCACACTGTGCTGTGACTAATGGGGTGCTGAACAAGACAAGCACGTTACCTTGCATTCGTCCGCAGACAGGTTGTGGTATAACGGGCAGCCGGAGATAGAGAAATGCCTCTCGTGTTTCCCAGTGAGGTGCCCTAAGGAAAATGGAAAGTATTAAGAAGAAGCAGAAGAACTCTGGGATAAAATAGAGGTTAAAAGGGAATCTGTTATGACAGAACACAAAAGCCACCATTGCCGCCCACTCCTAAAAACAATTCTTTTCATTCTTTCATGGAAACAGACTGCAAAGGGTTTTTAGAACTAATGTGCATATTTACCGCCGGTTTATTTTGGTCAGAAAGTAAAAGGTTATTGGATCCATGTAGTGACCGCTATTAAATTAAGCTCACATCAATCACCACCTTTATGCACTTTTATCTAGTAACAAAAAATTAACCAACAGGCTACAATATCTACCTAAAGTCACATGAGGTGCTGGGGATTTGATCCTCCGCTCTTCCTACAACGAATGGCAAGATCCCTTATGGGTTTCCATTTTGCTGTCTGGGTGACAGACCCTTCCCATTGGCTGCCCAGCAGCTGTGTCCTGACAAGCTTCAGGACTACAGCGGCGTGATGACAACACAACAGGACCTCTTGGCGCAGACCGACTACTGCGCTGGATCCAGCAAGGAGACATATAACAGACTCAGATATGCAAAAAACAGGGGTTAGAGGTAGGTTTCTCCCCTCTTGGCCTGCCAGCTGCAGTGGGTGGGGCCGAGGATCTCCCAATTGTTCTTTCTAAGACCACATACACACTATTAGATTTTCTGCAGATTTTTATCATCAGATACAAATCCAAAACCATACAATAAGATGGTCAAACCTTAAGCGTTAAAATTTGTATGCAATCAGGCAGGCCTTGCATTACATGGTTTTGGCAAGTCTGAAGACAAAAATGATTGCATAGACAGTGATCCTTGTTCCCAATTAGCAGGAATACTAGACCAGTGTCCATGCCTGACAGCATGTTTTTTTTTTTTTTTTTTAACTAGAAATTCCACCTTTTTATCCATTGGATCCCTAAGCATTTGAGCATTGTCAGCCGGACAAGTCAGAGGATATAGCAGCGGTAATTGCTGGTATACCCTACTTCGTGAATTTCCTCCACCATAGGATAAAGTCTCAAAACTTTTTAGGAGGGAAAAAAAAAATGCTTATCTGGGTGATCCTCTCAGATACAAAAAAGCTTTTCCAGCAATGAATGGACAGGAAAAAACATGCACAGCTTGAGGAGGCTTTAGTGAGCCCAAACACTCAGTTAAGGGTACATAAATGTGGAGCGTTCAGCAAGAAATTGCACCATCAATCTTAAGATTAAAACAGCCGATTCTCCCGCATTTGACACCTCAGAAGAGGAGTCGGTCATCAGCCACACCACGGCCCAGAGGGAATTAATCTTTTCCTGCCCCTAGTTCCTCAGTTTGAGGGTACTGGGTAATGGAAGAAAACCTGTCGCATTTTGACCCAGACTGGGATGCGATTAAAGTCGCTATTTTTTGATTTAAAAAAAAAAGTAACTGAGGCTGCAGTGTTAAAAACAGTTGCAGACACTTCATGGCCCTGATGCTCACTCTGACTAGCCCCTCCTCTCAGAGGAAGATGCCATTTGTAGAGATGAGTAGGCTTCCCAGAGCTTGAGGGAGACCATTTTAGCTCTTTTTTGGGGGTGTTTCAACCCCTCCTTCTGAATATAGCCCGATGCACAAAGCAGAGGTACTACCAGAAGAAATCGCATCCACTGCTTGAGCAATAGCCCAGCCTGATGAAAATAGTAAACGTGTTAAATAGGAAATGCCTGTATCACCAAAACCTCTTTCATGCTCTTTGCTCTTATGTCTCTGACAATTTTGCAGCCAGCACAAATGGGATTTTTTACAATTTTTTTTTTTTAAACACACACCTGTGTTTGAGGGGCTGTGCCAAGCCCCGCCCCCACAGTCACATCATGCCCCACATTGTGCCCCCTCCTTACTTTAAAAAAAAAAAAAGTTTTCCCACGCAAGAACAGGCCTCCAAGCCGACGGGATCGGCTGAGTGAGGGATGGCTTGAAGGAGACCTCCAAGCCGGCACCGTGTAGGGTTGGTGAAAGGAAAAAAAAAAAAACGGCATTGCCGATCGTTTTTAGTTCTCCTTTATACTCCAGTTGGAAGAGGGGGAAGAGTTCAGCTCAGGTGGGGAGTGTCTGGAGGAAGCAAAACCCCCCAAACTTACTGGAGGTCTGCCTTCTAACCAGAGGAAAAAAGTCTGCTGCTTCTGTGACACAGCTCGACTCTGAGCAAAGCATGAGAAGGTACGTGCTCCATACAGCCCCCAGTGGTGACACTCTTAGGCATGACAACATTTACTTCAAAGGAGACATTTCATAAGAAAATTAAAAAATTCCTTATAAAAACTCCACTTACCTTTCCCGCCGCAGGGTTTTCTGTGATAAAACCAACCAATCTTCACCCTTCACGGTGGGTTCCATTAACAAACCTTCAGGAACCGGGGACCCTCTGGGAACCCAGTCCTGGACCCTTAAAAAGCACTCCTCCAGTAAAACATTTTTTGGCCTCAATACCAAAAATACTGGATCACAGCTCTCTAAAAAAACGACAAGCGTTACCGGCAAAACCTTGTTTCTTCAGATACGAGGCCCGAGTACCATTCAATCCAGCCTAAAAGACACTTTGAATGGATGCGGCTGCATAGGCCCAGCAAGGATTGCTCCAGAGGAGCACAGCACATCTTTACTCATGACCAACAACTTAGACACTGGCGAAAAAACTGAGATACTCCTCAGTAGTAGGAGGGGTTATATAGGGAGGATACTTCCTGTTTAGGGTGTACCAGTGTCCATCACCTGAAGGTGGACTGTAACCCATATAGTAATTACTATGGCCCTGTGTCCTGTGATGTACGATTAAAGAAAGTCTATGTTGTATGAGACCAAATCGCACCAAAGTAGTACAGGAAACTTTTCCAAAATTGCTCCATGCTGGGTAGCACTGATGTCAACAGACACCACTGAAAATGTGATTTCCTATGTCATGCGATACTTTGTGACTCAAGCGATATCTTAAATCGCACTAGAATGAACCGGGCCTTAAAAGTTTCAAATGCGAGACAAATTTTTAAATTATACAATAATAAATAAATGCAAAAATAATATTTATCAGCTGTAAACAATCCCACATAGTGCCTATGGATGTATATCATCCCATGACCGTGCCCAATGTTCAAAAAGTCAAACAGATTGCATCTATGAATAGTATCAACTATAAGTAATTACCTAAAGAGTTGCAGCCGGGGGTGGGACACTTCATATTAAAGTTGTAGCTCTCGTGAAATCGCCTCCTCTTGGGTCTATGAGACAGGTCACTCCCAGAGTCCTTCATGGACAAGTCCTTGGCAATGCTCTCATCATGAGAAGCGTTGGGGCTTGAAATGTCTATATCAGACTCCGATGATGGTGCATTTCCAGTAGGCGTGCGAGGTGGGGATTCGTCATGATCCCCGGCGTTTTTAGCATCTGTGACAGAGAACATGGTCAGCATTCGTCAGGATTCACACCATAAGGATTAGCACACAAAGAAAGCTACTCTACTGGGCCACAGCTATAAAAATAAAAAAAATAAAAAAACAGACAGCCAGCGTGCATCTACTTTGACAAGAGCGAGAGAGAGCGCTTCCGGCAGTGCTTTCGGCCCGGCTGCACCCCCGTACCTCTGTCACAAAAGTCCGCTTGCTCGGTTTCCGATCCCGATGAGCGGGTCTGTCGGAGTGGGTATTTTTTCGGAGTCATGGGGGTGGGCTGCTGCTGGCTGCGGGTCACCCTCCGGGTGGAGTAGGCCGGCTCCTCTGCACCAAACGATTGCAGATTGCTAACCGGACTGGAATCTGGTTTAATACAAACCACAATTTCACTTGCCAACACGGCCAACCTTATTGTGACCTGCCCTGTAATCCACTGCTGCTTCCTGACCATAACTAGCTGCAAAGGGAAACTTCTGATTCTAGCATGCTAATATAACAAGTGAAGAGCAGGTTTAGCCCAGGGACAGGCAAGCTGTTTAGAGGAGATGGAACCCCTTGAAAGATTACAGTTACAGGTGGAATGTTGCCAATGCCTGGGCTAAACACCGCCAAAAAAAAAAAAAACTGAGCTCGTCAATTCCTACTGCCACACACAGACTTTCTGGATCATGAAAGGATTACTCCACCCAAAAGCAACTGAGGACGCCTAGAATGTTTAATGTAAACTTGCCATGAGAAACATTTATAGGCCTTCTAAAAAAAAGTTACTGGCTCTCATGCTGACTTACTTTTAATACTTTGAGTCACTAACCTAGAACAAGCGAGCAGATCAGATGAGTCTGGACTATTTACCTGCTTAATTGTTCTTGGTTGGGGACACCTACTGAAGTAGGGGGGTTGGCATGATTGAACTCTAATAGAATCCATGTTCCACTTGACAGCTTTCTTAGAAAGATGACCTATAATTAGTAAACATAATGAGGGGAATTAAAGAGTGGTGCAGTCTATATGCCTTCACCAATCTTCTAAGCTGAGGAAATGGAGTAGTATCTGCTCCTAACAAAAAGGTAAGCAAAGTGTGAAACAGAAACTGGCATAGGTGGCACAGATAGACCTGAAACAGGTTTGTATATTAGCTTGCAATAGTTTCCTGCGCTGAAATGTTGTAAATGCTGAGAAGAAAGATTAGCTTTGCATTGGTTTCTTTCAGCAACAAAGGTTTTAGCCTGTCAACATAGATCTGCCACCACTGAACTTTTCCAAGAGCTGTGCAGATAAGGGCTTCATTACTTAAGAGACCTGGAGTAAGGCTTACCATAGACAGAGCGATTCTCTTTCCTGCAACCGTGGGTTGCAGAAAAAAAAATAAAAAAAAGTCGCTCAATTTCCCCATCAGTTAGGTCCCGTTCACACCCGTGTAGCATTTTTTCAGGCAGAAAGTCACGCGATTTTGTACAGGTCAAAAAAGGGTCAACAATGTAAAAAGCAGAAAAATGGCTGTAATCTGCCTACAAAAAAAAATAAAATAAATAAAAATTCCAGAACTTTAAGCTTCAGGCGTTTTGGAGCAGAGATGTGAACCATCTCCATAGAGAATAAATTTTTCCGCCCCCCTCCAGTTTTGTAGCTTTAGGCTTCAAGCTACAAAACGCTGAGGTGTGAATGGGGCCTAAGTTGTTGATGGGGGAATCCCTCCCGCAGAGCCATTGTTTTCGCAACACAGCTATTGCTAGCAACAGCTAGCATAGGCTGCTTGTACCAAAGTTGATCAATGTGGGTACATTCAGCCCGCCCATATACATGGTTTGAATCTCGCCTGGTTCCTGATAAAACAGCCTAGATTTGAACTGTCTATGGCCAGCTGAAAGGGTTTATTAAGGTAAAAAAGAAAAAAGAAAATCTATAGCTCCCTCTGATATACAACAGTAAGCTCTTCAGTGCATGTCATTTATAAAATACATGAGGTATAATAGCTTACTTCAGAGCGCCGTTTGGCGCTCAGTTGACTGCCCGATAGTCTCCTCTCCTGATGCGATATCTGCGAGGGGGGGTTGCCAGGAAAACACAGCTACGTCAGCCGAGAAGAGGATTGGAGGGCAGTCACATGAGCGCTGAATGGCATTCTGAAGTAAGCTATTATACTGCATATTTTTATAAATGACATGCACTGAAGAAATGATGCTTCTTACTGTTGTATATCAGAGATAGAATAGAAAATAAACTTTTTTTTTTTTAGCGCGGGAGGGTAGGATTGGGGAGCTGACACTCAGAGATGAGAGGGGGGGGAAGAGGACACAGGAGACAGATAGCAGGCTGTGGACGACGGAGTCACGTACGCTGACAGATCAGAGTAAGCAGCCCTAAGAGATCGGAGTCAGCGCAGAGAGGCGAGGGTAGAAACTGGCAGGATCGGCCAGGTATTACAAGGGGCCAAGTGACAGCACAAGCACTGGGCTGAACAACAAGCGTAAAGGGAACAGGATTTTTTTTTTTTTTTGGGTTAACGCTTTAAGCATGCAGCCAACAAAAAGTTAGGACACCATGTGCACATTTTGGTCCAGGTCTGTAACTTAATACAGCAAGCCCTTGGAGTGTGCACTATTAGAAGCACATCAGTTACTGCAGGTCCTAATTAAGGTCCGGAATGGTTACCTTTACAGTGGGTGTAAACACCCATGGACGATTTTTACCTATAAATAAGCCTATAATAAGGCTTACCTATAGGTACAGTAAATATCTCCTGAACGTGCATTGTTTAGAAGATATTTACTTGAAGCCCCCGGTGATGTCAGGAACGGCTATGGAGGAACGGCATTCTGTGCTTTTCCTTCAGAGCCCTTAGCCATTAACAGCGGCTCCCGCTCGCATGCGGGGAAGAAGTCATGGTGGCCTGTCCAAAGTACCAGAGCCCACCAAGCCATGAGGAAGACTGGATGAAGATAGAAGCCCTGGCAGCAGTGACAGTGCACCACCGGAGGGATTCGTTTTAAGGCAGATTTCATATAATGTGTTAATATGCGATGATTACTAGCACATTATAATTTTTTTTTAAATAATATTGGTTTCCCACCGCTTTAAGGGGTATTCTAGTTCTGCGTGTCTTGGTACGTTTACCACTGGCAAGTGCACCAAGACAGAACTAAACTTTAAACCATAATTTAAAAAAATAAACAGAATACCCAATCAGTGTGAAAGCTTTCCCGGCCTAACTTTACAGCTGCTATGGCATCACACTTCCAAAAGATCACAAAAAACAGCCATAAAACTATAAAATATGTTATTTTAAAAAGAAAAAGTGAATGGATAAATAATTGGCCACAGGTTGCTTTTTTTTTTGAAGTGGCACATAAAATCCTCTCTACGCTGCTCCTTTCTTTTCAGATCTCTTCATGGAAAAGGCAGACAAAGTTGCATTTACTGGCTCTGCTCTACAGAGTGATCAGCGGCAAATTCATCCATCAAGTTCAAGCAGAGAGGTGATCAGCACTCCGGCATCTGTTGAGCGGTGGGTGAGAAATTTTGGCAGCCAAGGTTTGACTTTCAAAAAGGTCGTCTAATGTTTGGTTTTACTTTTAGGTGGTGCAACCATCTAAGCGGATGCGAAGGTCAGTGACTGACTGAGCCGACAGGATTGAAGCAGAAAGACTAAAAACCTCAACTGTGTGTGGGCATCCAGGCAAAAACGGAGCTGGTGGACTGCATACAACCTAGTTTTACTAAACATCCTTACTGTACTAGGGCAGCAGAGGAAAGTAGAACAACCCAAGCAAAGCTAAAAAGGCATGCCATGCAGAGTATGAGGAATGAGTGTTAATCTACAAGCTAAACAAACCATATTATCCCGTATGCCAAGTTTCTATTAAAATAAGGAGTATCCTGTTGCTACATATTTCCAGACAATTAGGAAATATGGCACACAATCTAGTATCTTAACAATGGTTAGCACGAAGATTAGCTGGCGGGTTAATTACATTGGGAGTACACAGTAAAATCTGGAGTAAAGAAGTGGGCCCTCATCGCCCACGGCAGCCAAACTTCAGTTGGCAGCTGCTGTCTAAACAAAAAAAAAAAAAAAACACATAAAACCCAACACCGGTGATTATAGACCCCACGTTAGATGATCAATCCATACAGAGGAAATCTGAATTAGTTCACACCCCCCAATACCTGAATTGTGGGGTTTTCAGATTGTCTGAATAGCTAATCTGTAGGTCAATGCAGTGACCATGTGTCCCTGCATTAGTATCTCTGGAAATCCCAATTTAGTAAAACAGTATTTAAATTGACTGCAAATCTAACTGGCCTATTCTGAAGCCTCCATTAGGCCTTTAAATTGATTGCTGCTTCCCTACAAGCTCCCTTTGGATCCTAGACCATGGCAGTGCCTTGACTTCTGCTTAGGGCCGAGCCTCGCCCCCATTATTCAACTGTCAGAATCGAGAAATCAGTGGGCTGTTGACAGGTAAATGGTGGGGAAGCACAAGTCTACTTAGTGACTCTGCAATTGATTTAATGATGAATTCCAGGTATGGATATATTTTATACATAGATACATCCAGGGCTTGACAAATTTGCTTGGGATGAAGGAGCCAGCTAAAAAAAAAAAAAAAAAAAAAAAAAAGAAGGTTAGGAGCCATCTCTCCACTATGCAGGCGGATGACAGGTCTGCGTCCGCTCTGCTATGCATCGTGAACACGGACACAGTCCTGCTCTCCTCTGTCTGTTTCCATCCAATCAAAAACAGGACCATCATCCATCTGTTTCTGCTTCCACTGACATTCCACCGTTCCATAGGACTGGAGGGTATGTTCAGGACTGCCACAAAAAACAAAAAAAAACACCTGATCGGACAACCCGCGTAAAAGGGGCCTTTGGCTATGTGGTTGTGGCATGACAGGGAGAAGGTGCATAACTGAAGAAAATGAGAAAAAAAAAACAAACTGTTTCCATCTTTGTGGGGATGTAAATGGAACGGAGGACGTTCCAACCAGCTACCCCACCACTCCCTGTCCAGTGTCCACTCGCCATTAGACAACAGGTGCCAGATCAAGCTCGCAACCCGTTTAAGCTCTTCACTCTTGGGAAGGAGATGTCAGAGGTGGGTGGGCAGTAAGAGCAGGCAGAGAAAGCCCTCAGCGCTGTCAGTGACTGCTTGTCACAGCCCCGGCCACCAGTTCCCCTTGCTAATGTGAGCATCTCACTCCAGCAGGCAACAAGGGAAGCTTTGGTGGTTGGGGGTCTGGCACAGGGACAAGACACCTGCCGCTCTTTAGCCCAGGTTCCATGCCACTAATTCTAGTTGCCAATGTGACCTGGCACCTGGGGTTTGTCAAGCCATGGTTACATTGGTCCAATGTAACTATGCATACAACATATCTGCCCGATCCCACTGGAAGCTGGAAACCACTGAAACTAGGGATGCACCAAAATTTCGGCCCGCCGAAACATATCGGCCGAAAATGGCTCTTTCGGTAAAAAGCCAAAAAGAATTTTCACCGATACTGGCGCTGAAAATGGGGCGGGCCTGCTGGGATTGGCCCCACCCATGACGGGGGTGTCATTCCGTCTTTAGTCTCTCCTCCTCATCCATGCTGCAGGCACCCGTGGGGTCTCGCTGTAAATTCCCCCTCTCCACAGCGGTGGCTGCATATCGGCTGTGCAGGAGCTCAGGCACGCTGTTTAATATGAAAGTGAAAGCAAGGGAGAGGCGTCTAGCAGTGTGTGCTGTGCTCTCTGCCTCCCCCTAGAGTGCAGTATCCAGCATGGAGAATAAGGTGGAGCTGCAGCTGCCAATTTTTAAAAAGACTGTCTATATATAGGTTTGTATGCCTGTGTGTGCATGCGTGTTATATGTGTGCGTATGGTTATATGTGTGTACGTTTATATGCACTGGTGAGGCACAGGCAGGCTACATGACGGGCACTGGTAAGCTGCTGGGCACAGTGAGGCTGCATATGATGGGCACTGGTGAGGCTGCATTGATCTCCTGTACCTTGTCCCCAGTCTCTGACCATCTCCTGTACCTTGTCCCCAGTCTCTGACAATCTCCTGTACCTTGTCCCCAGTCTCTGACAATCTCCTGTACCTTGTCCCCAGTCTAGCAGCTGACCACCTGTGTTCTGAACGCAGCAGGCTAGCCTCTCAGTACTGGACCTCTCTGGAACAGCAGTGTCTACTTCAGTGATTTCCAGCATCCAGGGGGATTGGCCAGGTATGGTATTAGCATAGTTACATTGGGCCAAGCTGAATTATATGATAAGTGTATAAAATATCTACACCTGCAATTATTTTGAAAGATTATCCTATTTGCAGACCAAACACAATGCTGCAGTGTGGCATTTCCAATACTTCAGACTCATTTTAAGACATGCCAGGTCTCTACACAGCAGGTATACTGGTACACTCAACGGATTTCATGTTCGGGCACGCTGGAAAGTGGCAGCAAATATTTGCCAAGGTAAACTGACCACAGATCTTCAAAACTGAACCACCATGAGGTCAGCTCTACTCTGCAACAGTCAGATAGTCATACTCATCACATGACTACATGAGAATCCTTTGGGTGCTGGCAATATACATATACACAACAGATACCAGAGATATCATGTAGGTATTGGCATTATTATACCAGGTCAGGAGTATAGGTCAAAAGAAAACCTCAAACAAAAAAAAAAAAAATATTCCTTTCAGATATCCTGGCATTGGAGAATTGTACCAAAAACCAGAAAGTCATTACAGAGCAAAAAGTCCCTGCATTTCCTCACTCCAAAGCAAAAGAAGGATTGCGATGATCCAGCGAAAGGAAAGAGAAGAACAGCTAGAATTTCAGAAGTAAAAAGAGACACGGTTGCTTTTTTTAATTAGGGTTAAAGAGCTGCTCCTCTAAGACAACAGTATGAAGCATAGGCGCTAATTAAAATGAATTGCTTTGTCCACGTGCAGTTTGGATTGCAAAGAAAGCCGCTTTGCTAATTTTCTAATGAACGGCGGCTCAACACTAAACTCCCCAGACGAGGGTAATACATATTCAGCCAAAACTAAAATATGAGCAAACATGAACTCGCTAAACTAAACGAAAGCAATTCATTTTAAGCAGACTATATTAAATGAAAATTTAAAAGCGTTCCTATCGGCTGCAATATCACTTGCTCACTAAGAACCCTCCGTGTGTAAACTAAGCAATAATAACGTGCCTGCAGAACTACATAGGCAGCCATCCTGAAAACATATTCCCCACCTTGCTAGGCACAGTTACACAACCAATAGAGGCGGACTCACAGACACACATGTCACAAAGGCAACATCACCAAGCGGAGATTGGAGGATCTGGGTGAGGCGAGTACTTTGTAAAGGTGACCCCACAAACTGCAGACTTTTATAGTGAACAGGCAAACATGGCAAACTATATGATCAGGTTGAGGTTTGAATAGCACCTGATCAATGACTTCCTAAGATGAGTGTGTTTGTAGTGGTCTCCGATTGGTTGGAAGATTTAGCCCACTGAGTCAAGTCAGGTGGCTTCAAGCATTACCAAGTTTTGTTTGTTTTTGTTTTTTTTTTTTTAACAAAAATGTCTTACCTGCTCCGTTTAATTGTTTTGCACAGAGCAGCCCCAAACCTCCTCTTCTTGGGTCCACCACTGGCACTCCTGCCTCCTCTACCCTGCTGAGTGCCCCCATAGCAAGCCGATTGCTTTGGTGGCACTTGTGCGTGCTCGCTCCCAAACCCCACTCTGTGTGCCCAGAAGACAAACAAGAGCATGGCTCAGGATCATTCCCTGCTCACAGCCTGTGATTAATCACTTGCCGACCAGCCCACACCTATGTAGGTCGGCAGAATGGCACGGACTTAAATGGGCGTATAGGTACATCCCTTTAAATTTGCTGCCATGCCATCGCGTGCGCCGGTCGGGCCTCCACGAGTCTGGGTTGCGGGTCCCGCAGACTCGATCGCCGCGGGGATACCCGCAATCGTCTCACGGGGAGATACTAGTGTAAACAAGCATCTCCCCAGAGCTCATGTAACCCCTACACTGCCACCTAGTGATTAACCCCTTCGCGGCCAGTGTCATTTACATAGGAATCACTGCATTTGTATAGCACCGATTGCTGTATAAATGACAATGGTCCCAAAAATGTGTCAAAAATGCCTGATGTGTCCGCCATAAAAATAAAAAAAATTTATAAAAATGCCATAAAACTATTCCCTATTTTGTATACCAAAAATATGTAGAATACGTATTGGCTTAAACCAGTGTTTCTCAAATCCAGTCCTCAGGCCCCCCCCAACAGGTCATGTTTTCAGGTTTTCCATTATTTTTCACAGGTGATTTGATCAGTTTCACTGCCTTAGCAATTACCACAGCCGTTTCATCTGAGGGAAATCCTGAAAACATGACCTGTTGGGGGGGCCTGAGGACTGGATTTGAGAAACACTGGCTTAAACTAAGGAAAAATATTTTTTTTTTTATATATTTTTGTGGGATATTATAGCAAAATGTAAAAAATAATGCGTTTTCCCCAAAATTGTCGCCCTTTTTTTGTTTATAGCGCAAAAAATAAAAACCGCAGGGGTGATCAAATACCACCAAAAGAAATCTCTATTTGTAGGGAAAAAAAAGGACATCAACTTTGTTTGGAAGCCATGTCGCACGATCGCGCAATTGTCAGTTAAAGCGACAAGCTGGTCCAAAAACACCATTTCCTTCACCAAGTGCTGCACTGGCTCTAACCACTTATAGACTTCAGCTACAGTTGTGCTCATAAGTTTACATACCCTGGCAGAAGTTATGATTTGTCATCATTCATATTCTCTGAAAAATGGCCAACTACTTTCACTCATGATTATTAGCGTTTGGCTGAAACCATTCATCATCAACTGTTTACTCTTTAAATCATAATGGCAACAAAAACTACTCAAATGACCCGGATCAAAGTTTACATACCCCCGTTCTTAATACCGTGTATTGCCCCCTTTAACATCAATGATGGCTTGAAGTCTTTTGTGGTATTTGTGGATGAGGCTCTTTATCTTCTCAGATGGTAAAGCTGCCCATTCCTCCAGTTCCTGTAAATTCTTGGGCTGTCTTGCTTGAACTGGACGTTTGAGATCTCCCCAGAGTGGCTCAATGATATTGAGGTGAGGAGACTGAGATGGCCACTCCAGAACCTTCACTTTATTCTGCTGTAGCCAACGACAGGTCGACTTGGCCTTGTGTTTTGGATCATTGTCATGTTGGAATGTCCAAATACGTCCCATGTGCAGCTTCCTGGCTGATGAATACAAATGTTCCTCCAGTATTTTGTGATAACATACTGCATTCATCTTGCCATCAATTTTGACCAAATTTCCTGTGCCTTTATAGCTCACACATCCCCAAAACATCAACGACCCACCTCCGTGTTTCACAGTAGGAATGGTGTACCTTTCATCATAGGCCTCGTTGAGTCCTCTCCAAATGTAGTGTTTATGGTTGTTACCAAAAAACTAAAATTTTGGTCTCATCACTCCAAATGACTGTGCCAGAAGCTTTGAAGCTTGTCTCTGTGCCATTTGGCATATTGTAAGCAGATACTTTGTGGCATTTGCGTAGTAATGGCTTTCTTCTGGCGACTCGACCATGCAGGCGATCTTTCTTCAAGTGTCTCCTTATTGAGGATCTTGAAACAGCCACACCACATGTTTTAGCGAGTCCTGTATGTCACCTGAAGTTCTAATCCACTTTATTTTCATTTGTTTTCCAATGACCAAACATTACTTTTACAAAAAACGCAATAAAATACTTTCCACAAATATAAATCCACCCCATTAACAACCCACTCCTCACATTTTACTCTACTTGCCAGTTGGGAGTCTATTTCCAACACCCTCAAACATATTTGATTATAGCTTGGAGATTCACCCCTTAGGGAAGAAGCGTTCACTAAGGTTACTAATAAAGGCATATTGCTCCATTCCAATCTCTCCTCCCTAAACTGGGTGGTCAATCCGTGGCTCAGCTACAACTATTTGCAAAAGCAAATTTCTCCTTTAATCCTTGGAAAGTCTGCAATACCCCTGCTGTATATAACCGACAGTCTGACCACCACCCTCGGCTTCCAATTTGAAAAAATTATCCGAACCCACAAGCGCTGACAATGTCTCACTATACTCCCGAGTACCGGAAAATTGATCTGGTTATACTCCACACCTTCAGCAACAGTTTTGCTAAAGGACATTGATCCTATCCTTTCAGTAATCCTGCCTCTATGCAGGATGAGTGTGGGGTACAGGCTAACAATATTTGTGAGTTATAGCATTACACACTTATAGCCTGAACGTAGTCCCATCATAACGAAACAACATAATCACGTTACAAACGTTTGGATTTTCCGACAACTTTGTCCGACCATGTGTATGCAACACCAGTTTTCAGACAAAATCTGTCGGACAAAATCCGACGGATTTTGTTGTCGGAATGTCAGACTGTGTGTACAAGGGCTAAGAGTTGAGGCAGTCTTAAATAAGGCCATTTTTTTTTTTTAAACGGATCACCCAGTCCTCTCACACTCCATGAGCAAATTGTCACCTCTCTACCCATTTTAAACGCAAAAAAAATATAACATGCCCGTAAATTATAAGCCCACCCCTGTGTGCATACATTTGCCCACCCACAGGGGTGGATACATTTAAATTCCAATTTATTTTGCCCCAAAACCTGTTTCCTTTTGTGCCAAATTAAATCTGTAATTTACATAAATTCCTATGAGACCAGAAAACCCCCCTTCTCTCCTTGACATTTTATACACGCACTAATTACAAGCAAACGGATCACAGGTGAGGATGGTTACCTTTAATAGGCATTGAAACCCCTTCGTGTCAACTTATGTGCATGTTATCAGACCAAAATCACCAGGGTAAACTTTTGATCAGGGTCATTTGGGTAGTTTCTGTTGTGAATATGAGTAAAAAAAAAAAAAAAAGAGTAAACAGTTGATTGATAATAAAATGGCTTCAGCCAAACGCTAACCATGAGTGAAAGATACCTTGTGTTATTCATATTCTGTTTAAAGTAGCCAAGAAATCAAATTCTGCCAGAGTATGTAAACTTATGAGCACAACTATATACACAGTACAGTGCTGGGTTCCGGGTGTAAGACAGACACTCGTCTCACATCCGGAACAAAAATCGGTGTTCAGCCATTCATAGGCAGCTTTGTATTCTGTGATTGAGTTGGAGAGTGACATCAGCCCATCTCCCCACCTTAATCGTAGGAAGCTTTGTATTCATTCCTAGGCTGAGTGCAATGCCTTGATCCTGTGCAGGCTCTCAGTACACCGTCTGCCTTACCTCGGATATGAGCAGGGAGTAAACATAAATTGACTACGAGTGCTCTCCCCAGAGCCTTTGGAGGTTAGTGAGAACTACAAACCACCTGTCACTGAGGCCGACAATAGATGTAGTTCATTAAGTCACAGAATGAAAGAAGCAGCCATGTGGGCAGAGCACCGCACAACCGCGCTGTTTTTAAATTCTAACTGTGGGTGTGGGGGATCCCCCACCGTCACAGGTTGGGGAGCAGGAGGAGAGGAGACAGAAGCTAGAACATGTTACATGTTCCTCCTGTATTTAGAGTGGAATATGTAACATGTTCTAAAGCTAAATGTATTCTTTAAAAAAGGGTCTGACAGTATTGACACAGGTCATCCATGCAAAAACTCTTATCAGCAGGATGTGTTATTTACACAACTCACCTCACCCACTCCACCGAATGAAAGTGTTTTTATTGCCCCAGCCCTTAGGCTTAAAAATGGCTGCCTATGCAGTAAGACTAATAACGTCATACACTAGATACCCATCTGCTTCTCTTAACTTGGCTCTACATATCCACATAGCACATCAAACACAGAAATGACATGTAAATAACACGACTAAAATTATATTTGCACTACACACACCTAGCAGAACAAACCATAGCTACTTCCCTGCACAATGAATGTCATGTAAAGAGGATGTTACCTTGTGAGCTCTGGCTGAGTCTTGCAGTGGATCGTGTAATGCGCGCAGGTCCCCGGGAATTTCCATCGCTTTCAGAACTGTCTGTGTGCTCCATGTCTGTAGAGAAATCGGAATCTTCTGTCCCGTCCGAACTGCTTCCAGCATTCCTCTATGGAACACGCTGAGATTAGGAATGCCACTGCTAGTCACATTACTTATAATGAACTGAATGTGACCCCGTCCAGTTAATGAGTAGAAAATAAAGCAATACAAACCCACCCCCTCATCAAGAGGACCACAATACAAGACACAGTTCTTGTACAGCGACTCCAAAGAAAATGGTTTGTGCATCTTTTAAACAAGGAATTCTATATGTACTCACTCTTTTCTATGGTGTATGCTGTGTCTCAGCAATGCTACAGAACATCTTGTAAACACTGGCCTGAAAAGCAGTGTGCACAGCAAACATTTGCAAAAGTTTCAAGCAGCTCTCCTAAAGCTGAACTCCAGGAATTGCTCAACTACCCAGTTCCCACCACCCCCATACTGCATGGGAGAAATGCTTAAAGCTGAACGCCAGGTATAGGTTTTACTGCATAGTTACAGTGTTACAGCTTGGACCAATGTAAAGCATGAATATACCATGCCCAAAGGAACAAGGTGGAAACAGTAGCAGAGACTGCTACAGTGATTGTCACAAGTTCCGTGCTGGGTGGTTGCCCCCTACATAGCTAATGCAGGGGGTCCCTAGCTCAACAAGGTCATCATTCACAGAAAGCCTCACATTTTTCTGGATGCAGGGTATTTTCTGGATGCAGGGTATTTTCTGGATGGACTAGGTGGAGATTTGTGACAACACTGCCTTGCCTCTCCACCTCACTCAATCAGGGAACATCTTGTACTCATCAGAAATTCAATTCTTACCAAACCTGGGAAGGTGACCTCCTGTGGTCCGTGTGCAGCAGGGCAGCCGGCATACCTGGAATTCAGCTTTAAGATTAGGGGTAGCGGTATAAGGTGTAGTACTCACATTATTCCTCGCTCCGATGCTCAGCTCTTCTCCCTCTGCTTCACGTTGTGAAAGATACATTGTTGTTCTCCAATACAATGCAGGGCCATATGTTCTGCATTGTACTTGACTTCAATGTGCAACTGCCAGCCAGAGCATCCTAAAGAAAAGACTTTGAGGGATGAGTAGCAAAAACAGTTCACACTACTTCACTACTAGATGCTCCCAGTCATCATTCAACTCATTTCCCAGAACCCCAAGAACCCGCCTCCCCATCATGGCGGCTGGCGCTTGGAAAAGAATGCAGCAAAACGCAGCATTCAGGCCCTTTTCACAAGAGGGAAAAGGTGCGACTTTTTAACCACTACAATACAGGGCACTTTCACCCCCTTCCTTCCCAGCCCAATTTTCAGCTTTCAGCGCTCTCGCTCTTTCAGTGACAATTGCGTGGTCATGCTACACTGTACCCAAATGAAATTGTTATCATTTTTTTCGCACAAATAGAGCTTTATTTTGGTGTTATTTATTCACGACTCCGTTTTTTTTTTTTTTGCGATATAAGCGCAAAAATAGCGGAAATTTGGAAAAAAAACTATATTTTCTTTTTTCTATTTGAAAAGAAATCCAATAAAATCAAATTTTGTCATAAATTTAAGCCAAAATGTATTCTGCTACATGTTTTTGGTAAAAAAAATTCCGTTAAGTATATAATAATTGGTTTGTGTGATCACGGACATATGTACGCAAATGATCATGTACATATGTGTGCAGGTGATCACGTACATATGTGTGCAGATAATCATTGGGACATGTGATTTTAGTGGGACATATGTGGGAGACATGTTTTTATTATTAGGGACATGTGTTTTTATTATTTGGGGACATGTATGTTTTGGGGACATGTGTGTTTTGGGGACATATGTGGGGACTGTGTTTGTACTGTGTGGTGTGTTGTGTGTGTACACTACACTGATGATCAGTGAGTAAAAAGCTGTAAAAAGCAGCCCATACTCACTGATCATCAGCCGGCTGCAGCGATCTGCTCTCTTCTCCTCAGCGGTGACTTCCGTGTGAGGAGAGGAGAGCCGATTGCCTAGCAACCGGCTGTTTGTTTACATCACATGACGGCCGTGATTGGACACGGCCATCATGTGATCAGGAGGGCCAATCACAGAGCCCTCCTGCCGATCTGAGATGTGCCGTGTCCGGGTGACACGAGCACATCGGGATCGCGCCGCTGCGCGGGCGCGCGCGCGCGCGATCCCGCTGCTCCTGAATGACGTTCCCAAACGTCCTATCAGGAGCAGGCGGCTCCCACCCGGCCGTATATATGCATTGGCCGGGTGGGAAGTGGTTAAATACCATTTTTGTGACCAAAGAAACCTAGACCAAATATAGCCATGTCTGTATGCCTAAACTCATAACTTTATTTTTGCAAGCCTTTATTAAATGTATTCATTCTCTTCTGGCTGTGTTTTACTTTAACAGGCACAGCCAGCAATCAATGTACCTCCCTCTGTCTAAGGCCCCTTACACACTGGGGCAGTATGTCCCTTGGCGGTAAAGCGCCGCTATTTTTAGCAGTGCTTTACCGTAGAGCAGCACAATTCTGGCTAAAATGAGAATCACAATTTTTTTGCTTAGAAGATAGATCACGATTCTTGTGGCGTAACATCTTTCACATTAAAACAAAAACAAATAAAAAAATTGTGCTAACTTTACTGTTTCTTTGTTTTATTCATTGAAGTGTATTTTTTCCAAAAAAATTGCATTTGAAAGTCCACTGGGCAAATACAGTGCGACATAAAATATTGCAGCAATTGCCATTTTATTCCCTAGGGTCTCTGCTAAAATACATGTTTGGGGGTTCCAAGTAATTTTCTAGCAAAAAATATTGATTTTAACTTAGAGGAGTTTCCCCTAAGAAAAAAAATAAAAAATAAAATAAAAGTCAGCAGCTACAAATACTGCAGCTGCTGACTTAAATAATCGGACCCTTAGTGCTGGTTCACACAGGAGCGACTTGTCAGACGACTTAGCCGCCTGACAAGCTGCGCTCCGTTCTGTACTATGGAACCGTTCTAATAGGAGCAACTCAAGTCGCTCCGACTTAGAAAAAGGTTCCTGTGCTATTTTTGTGGCGACTTGCATTGACTTCTATACATAAGTTGTTTTGCAAGTCGCGTGCAGGTCACGTCTGAGTCGCGCTGCAAGTCGTGTCGCCCCTGTGTGAACCACACTTACCTGCCCCAGGGTCCAGCGATGCGAGGGAACGAAGCCCCACTCGCCTCCCCCTCCTTCTCGGCAGCGCCGGTATTGCAACTGTGGGCACCCGGCTGTGGCTTCACAGCCAGGCACCCACTGCGCATGCGCGAGTGGCGTCGCGCACCGTGCGCCGTGATTGGCCGCGCAGTCATCTGGGACCTGTCAAGTGTCCCAGGTGACCGACAGGAGGGAGGGGGCGGAGCTGAGCCCTTCCTGCGCTGAGGGGAAGTGACGTCAGGAGCCCAGGCACTGAAGGAGGCAGACTACGAGGGACCCCCCTAGCAACAGGCAGTTGCTAGGGGGTTAAAAAAAATCCAAATGTTTTTTTATTTCGTTTTTTTAAGAATTTTAAGAATTTTTTTTTGTGGGTGGAACACCACTTTAAGAAGTGTTAGAAAAAGATTTAGACTTTAAGTGGTTAAACTTTCTGCATTTACACTTGTTGAAAACTTGGCGGTCTGCCCAGATTATTTACACAGTAGTTCTATCCCTTTGATCTAAGAAGGAAGCTTAGTTACAATGTTGCAAGTTGAAAAAAAACTTGGCAGACAGCCCAGATGTTTTCTTTTGACAGCTGAGTGAACAGATAGTTTCTCCACTTGTTTATATGAAAGAATCTGTGGCAGGAGAGATCCTCAGAGGGGATCACGTTTTTTATTTTTTTTTTATTTATTTTTTTAAACGCTGAATTGTGCAGCTCTACTTTACGTTATATTTGGCCGTTTGCTGGGGCGCTTTTAACCCTAGCTAGCAGCTGAAAAAGGGTTAAAACCACCCGCAAAGCTCTTCTGCAGCAGCGCTTTGCCGGCGGTATAGCTGTACCACCCCATTGATTTCAATGGACAGGAGCGGTATACACACCGCTCCTTCACTGCTCCAAATATGCTGCTAGCGGGACTTTCACCATCCCGCCAGCGCAAAGCTCCAGTGTGAACGGAGCGGCTCTTTTTGCAGGCACTATTTTTAGCGCTGTAGCACCTGCAATGCGCCCCAGTGTGAAAGGGGTCTAAATCACAATTACAGCTGAGCCAACGGGTTTGTTTGTAAACAAACCCACCTGAGCATCAGCCATCATAGGGATCACTAGAGCTGCGCGATTAATCGCCAATAATCGTTATCGCAATCGTGACTAAAGCGTTTCACAATTCTTTCTATGCAAACAATTCTCTCTATGGAAGCCACAGCCATCAAAAGAAAGGAAGAGAAAAACTGGGCAGTCTGCTAGGAATCAAGACATTCTTTATCAGTTGAACTTAAGTATAAACATTGTAACAATTTGTCAATGGAATAGATGCTTTAACCATTTAAAGACTAAACCTTTTTCTGACATTTGTTTTCAAGTTAAAATAATTTTTATACTTAGAACCTTCAAAACATATATATATACACATATATATATATAATATATAAAATTTTTATATATATATATATATATATATATATATATATATATATATATATATATATATATATATATATATATATATTTTTTTTTTTTTTTTTTAAGTAGACACCCTAGAGCAGTGATGGTGAACCTTGGCACCCCAGATGTTTTAGAACTACATTTCCCATGATGCTCTTGCACTCTGCAGTGTAGTTGAGCATCATGGGAAATGTAGTTCCAAAACATCTGGGGTGCCAAGGTTCGCCATCACTGCCCTAGAGAATAAAATGGTGGTTGTTGCAATATTTTATTACACTGTATTTGCGCAGCGGTCTTTCAAATGCAATTTAAAAAAATATATAAAAAATACTTTAGTGAATAAATAAACTAAACCAGTAAAGTTAGCCCATTTTTTTTTGTATAATGTGAAAGATTTTACATTGCGAGAATCGTGATCTTTTTATTCTAAGCAAATAAATCGCGATTCTCATTTTGGCCAGAATCGTGCAGCTCTAGGGATCACATGATTGGGAAACAATCACAGTGGTCCAAGTCAGCAACGGTGATGTCTCAGAACTAGGAGCCCACACTACTCCACCCACACGGCCGCATCATTAATTCACAGATTCCTGTGAATCAATGAACTACAAGTACCGACATGGGATGACCACTAACCACTGCTCAATTAGGAAGGAGGACGATAGTATATGCAATATATTGATCAACAATACTTCAATCAACTCCCATCCTTTGAGCATGCATGTGCAGCTGCGATCCCTCATTTTAAATTATGTGTTTAATATTTTGGAAGGTTATACTCAGACCGTTATTTTTGGTATTTTGTCATATTTGACATTATGGTGTGTTTTTTCTAAATAAAATTCAATTCAATCATCAACCAGACAGCTTACACTGACATTCTGCAGGAGTCCTGCATGGCACCGCGATCTGCTAATCGTGGGTGCAATGCTTTCCAAGCTCCTACAAAGAAAAAAAATAGCAAATGCATTTTTTTTTTTAAGTGCAAAAAAAGTGCACTTATTTTTCAAGCAAACTTTTCTTAAGGAAAAGCTAGCACTCCTACTGAGATCCATGTTTAAAGCGGGAGTTCCGCCGTTTTTTTAATTTTTTTTTTAAAGCCAGCAGCTACAAATACTGCAGCTGCTGACTTTTAAAATAAGGACACTTACCTGCCCAGCGCGCCCGCGATGTCGGCACCCGAAGCCGATCTCTCGATTGTCTCTCGGGTGCTGCCGCCGCCATCTTGGGTATGGGAATCAGGAAGTGGAACCTTGCGGCTTCATTTTCCGGTTCCCTACTGCGCATGCGCGAGTCACGCTGCACAATAAGGATGGTCCCCGCTGTCTCTGGTATCCGTGCATTTCCCAGCAGACAGCGGGGGACCTGCGGAAAGGGGCGTAGATTCTGCGGAAAGGGGCGTATATTCTGCAGATATCTATGCCGGAAGTGGGTGCAGATACCTGTACTGTAGAGGTACCTGCACCCCCCTCCCCCCTGAAAAGGTGCCAATTGTGGCGCCGGGGGGGGGTTCCAATGAGAGGAAGCTCCACTTTAGGGTGGAGCTCCACTTTAATACTGCCAGGATGTAGCTGAAGACTGCTAAAAGGCTTCAAGAAAGCAGTTTAACGCTCGCAGAAAGTTTTGAAAGACTTGCTGTACACACCACTCTTAAGACAAGCAGTTACAAGATGAAGCCTTTGTAAACTTGGCTAAAGAAAAACACACCACAGGTCCTATAAACATCTCAACTTTCTATGTCTTAAAAGTAGACCTTTCATAAGAAAAAATGTACCTCTCCTGTTAACTTTGACCTCATTGTAGAGCCACAAGAGTGAGTTCCTATCACTACAGTGGGCTGCATTAGTTACTTGTGTAGTCAGTCAATTAAACAGAGGTCAGGCAGCAATGAACAATACTGGGAGGATTTCAGAGTACAAGCAAGCATCTTTTAAAAGCAGAACTCCATGCAAACCGCTAAATACGCAATTTAGATTCTGCAACTCTGTACAGCACAGCTAGTGATTAAGGCCCCTTTCACTTGGGGCAGATTCTGTTCTGATCAGCAGGGAAACAGCTCACAGATCCCCTGCTGATCAGAGCAGAGTGGGCGGGTGACGCATCCAAGACGCCTCGGTTTCTGCAGAGCAGACATGAACAGAGACCACTTTGCTCTATGGGCGGCTTTGTGTAAACAGACTCCGTTGTCTTACACCCAACTACCCTTTGATCCAATCTGCCTAAAAGGAAGAGAATGGACTCGTTTTCTTTTTTAATTGGACAAGACTGGCCCCGGGGTAGGCAGATGTAAATGTACACAAGTCTGTTTACAACCACCTGTTCATAGGGATGCATAGACCTTCTGATCCGGCCCGCATGAAAAGCTGACCAGTGGATATGATCAGATCACCTGTGTGATCACCTGCCTAAGGCTTAATTCGCTGCCAGCAGTCTGTCAGACTCTATAAGACCCCTTTAATGCCACACTGCCCATAGCGTGGGCGGTAAAATGCCGATATTTTTAACAGCTTTTTACCACTGGATTTGCGCCGCATTTCGGCCGCTAGCGGGCGCTTTTGCCCCCGCTAGTGGCCGAGAAAGGGTTAAAACCGCCGGCAACAGCGGTGTTTTGCCAACGGTATTACAGCGCTGCCCCATTGATTTCAATGGAAGCAGCGGTGGAGGAGCGGTAAACACACCGCTCCTTCACCGCTCCAAAGAAGCTGCTGGCAGGACTTTTCCCTGACGTCCTGCCAGCGCACCGTTGTAGTGTGAAAGCCCTCGGGCTTTCAAATTACAAACAATGGTGCAGCTTTTTTAGGGCGGATTGCAGGCGCCATTTCTAACGCTATAGCACCTGCAAAACGCCCTGGTGTGAAAGGGGTCCAATAGTGACAGCTGAGCAGTGCACCTAGCATTATTTACATTTAGGGCAGAATGAATCCAGAGGCAAGTGCCCAAAACATAGGCAATCTGCGTTCTGGTAATCAATTCCTGGTTGCAAACTGCCCTAAACAAAAGTACCACTGAATGCACCATCCAATCATCAGTCTCTTAGGTTACATTCACACTGGTGATTAGGGGCAGTGCATGTAGGTGCAGGAGGAATCCTGCTGCGGCTCTGTGCGGTCGCCAGCCCTGTTCACTATAAAGTCAGGTCACAGTCAGCCGAAGCTAGTTGTGGTTCTCTGCACAGCCAGTGATTACTGCTGGGTGAATTCCAGCCAATTCAGAGGGAATCAGCTTAAGCTTGAACAGTCTATGGCCAGTATAAAGAAATAGCTCATCTGCCTGGATATAAAGAAGTGTGGCTGATTTGTGTAAACCACAAGACTAGCTATGCAGAGTTGTAACTAGCAAAAGGTAAACCCAGAAAGTGCATCCTCTACAGGTCCGCCTAACACAGGCTTTTTTTCCATTGTGTTATTTAGCCATTTACCCCAGTTCTGCTGCTCATATTACAAGTCTGCTACCAATTTCTCAACAGTAGACTCCTGTGACATGTCATATTTCATTTCTTCTGACATCAAGCTGACCTTGTAACCTTACTATAGTATGCCAACAAAATGCCTGAAACTGTACATTATGTACTTCCACTTACATGAATCAGACCTGCAACATCTCTATCTCCTTGCAACACCTTCTGGCTCCTAAATATTTATGAGGAACAATAAAATAATTAGTAACCAGGTATGTACGGGGAGGGAAAAATAATTACACACTGACTATAACTAAGCTAAATTTCATACATCTGGCCAATTACACAATCTGAAATGTAAAACTTGGGCAAGATCCACACATGTGCGGCTGCAAATTGATGCCTGGGGTCCGATGCGTGTCTGTTCACCTGTTCAGGTGCAATTTAGGTCCGAATTTTTGCCTGAATTTCGCACCTGAACCGGACCAAAACCACACAATCTGCTCCGTGGCCACCCCAGAGCCGTGTAACCAGCTCCGTTGAGAACCGGTCACTTGTATCCTAATTCGCACATATTTGAACCCAGCCTTAATGAACCCAAAACATAAGTGTTAATTGGTAGGCTACATTGCCCAATATGTTCTAATATTCTGCATTAATGGGATCCAGGGACAGGACAGACCTTCTGATGCAGTGTTCAATTTTGCAGGGACTCTTCAACCAAAACCTTTTATTCCTTGTTAGCATTTGGAATATCACCACAAGACTGCTGTCTGCATCGATATTAACGAGATCCAATATTACTGTTTGTCACGATGACAACATTAATCATGACGGAGTTCAGGGAAAAAGCGCAATTTCACAGATGTCACCACAACAGACATAAAAAGGGAACATCTTCCAAAAGGGTCACCTGTTCTGATGAAAATTGGTGGGATTTCCTTTTACTGCTGATCCTTTGGCTGTTAAGAGGCGAGAGCAAACCTCCCTTATGATGGTACAGACAGTAATGAATACCCGACCGTGGTTGTAAACTTTGCTCACTCCATCAAAAACAAACTTTAAAGCGGAGTTCCACCGAAAAGTGGAACTTCCGCTCATTTTATTCCCCGCCCCCCCCCCCCGTGCCACAATTGGAACCTTTCAAGGGGGTGCAGATATCTGTATAATACAGGTATCTGCACCCACTTCCGGGAATAGACTCCCGCGGGAGTCGCGGCCCTTCCTGCACCCCCCGCTATATCCTGGGACCTATGTGTTTCCCACACTTACGAAACGCAGCACGACTCACTCATGCGCACAAGGGAACCGGGAAGTAAAGCTGCAACGCTTCACTTCCGATTCCCTCAATGAGAATGGCGGCGGCAGCCGAGCGAATGCCGACATCACTGGACCCTGGGACAGGTACCGTATATACTCGAGTATAGGCCGACCCGAGTATAAGCCGAGGCCCCCAATTTACCCCCAAAAAACTGGGAAACTTATTGACTCATGTATAAGCCGAGGGTGAGACATCCCTGTGTCCCGTCCGTCGCTGTGTCCCGTCCGTCGCTGTGTCCCGTCCGTCGCTGTGTCCCGTCCGTCGCTGTGTCCCGTCCGTCGCTGTGTCCCGTCCGTCCATCCCTGCCTACCTGTCCCAATCTGCAGCCTCTCTGTGTGCCACGCTCTCCTCCTGGCAGACGGCGGCCATTCCTCTGTTCAAAAGCCGCGCCTCCCTCTCTGTGATAGGCGGAACACTCAAATTCCCAGCAGTCAGTGTTCCGCCTATCACGGACATCCTCTCATCCTCGTCCATAGTATGAGAATGAGCGGATGTCCGTGATAGGCGGAACACTGACTGCTGGGAAATTGAGTGTTCCGCCTATCACAGAGAGGGAGGCGCGGCTTTTGAATAGTAGAATGGCCGCCGTCTGTCTGCTCGATACGCTGATGACTCGAGTATAAGCCGAGGGGGGCACTTTCAGCCTCAAAAAAGAGGCTGAAAATCTCGGCCTATACTCGAGTATATACGGTAAGTGTCCATTTATTAAAAGTCAGCAGCTGCATTATTTTTTAGCTGCTGGCTTTTAATACATTTTTTATTTTGGTGGACTCCCTCTTTAATTTGTTTGCACATGCATTTGATGCATGATGAGATGCAAACTACACGTACTAACTTTTTGGACATTGACTTGAAGCTCATCGAGATGCAAACAGGTCAGCTTTAAAGAGGAAGTAAACCCTGATGAGTTTACTTCCTCATTCCCTGCAAAGGTAAATCATAATGGACTACTATGCATTGCATAGTAGTCCATTATGTGTCACTTACCTGACACAGGAGCCAGCGATGTCACCGCTGTCCCCTGTAGTCCGGCGCATCCATCTTCTCAGTGGGTCTCACTGGTCAGCCGCTGTGACGTCACTCCCGCGGCATATTCGCCGTTGACGGTGCCGCGCTCAGTGCACGGCTGTCTATGGCGCATGCGACGTAGACAGCGGTGCCTGTCTTTTGGCAAATATCTCCTAAACCGTGTAGGTTTAGGAGATATTTCTTGGACCTACAGGTAAGCCTTAATCTAGGCTTACCTGTAGGTCAAAGTGTGTTGTAAGGGTTTACAACCACTTTAAAGCAAACCTGTGCTGCAGCCTCCCTGGCGGTATGATCGTGTCAGATTTTTGAATCTCAAAGCAGTAGACTGGGTTGCATGGAAATTTGAGGTTTTATATTGTAGGCCTGTTATTCTTAGTAATAACATAGTAAAATGTCTAAACAAGAGTCTAGTAGACATCCCAGGTATGATAAAAGTTTGAAACACAAAATCATAAATTAGAATATAACTATAAAATTAATAAAAATAAATACACTATTGCTCAATTCCTGCAAGTGTTCGAACTTACCATCCCTGTTTTCTAGCTGGTCTAAAACCACTGATGTAAAGGGACGCTTTTTGAATGCCAAGGACAATCTCAAGTTTCCAGGCAGAAAGAACAGTATATATAATATAAAAGTGCATGCAGGGCACTGGACAAAGCATTAGGGACAAAAGGGAGGTGAAACGATTTGATACAGTCGTGTAATCTGTACTGTATGAATTATGTACTTTGTACTTTTTGAATTTGCCGCCAGGCTCAGCCCCCATGCGCTGCGACGCTGGCAGGGAGCGGAGCACAGAGCATTGGGCGGATGATCCGGTGGACAGCCGGGGACATGTCAGGATCCTGGTAACAAGGTAAGCACGCTGTGCCAGGATCCTCCAATGCAATCCCAAGTGTGGCTCGGGGTTACCGCTAATGGTACTGAAATTTAACCCCAAGTCACATTTAGGAATACCGCCAGGAGGCTTAAACATTTGGGGCAAAGAAACAGGTTCGCTTTATCCCCTACAGCAAATACTCCCCCCAGACACTCTGGTCAGCGTGCTATGACCCAAAGTATATTCTCATGTATCACACCCATGTAATGAATGAAGTTCCTTTTTAACCATAAATACCTACCTAAACCTGTTTAAAGTCGAATTCCGCTTTTTGTTGAATCACTACCCAGCAGGTTTTAGAACTCAAGCCGTATTGGCTGCAATACTCACCTGCTCTATGGTCCAGCCTGGTCCTCTTCTGACCCAGTGTTGATCAAACCACTACCTGCGAGTGCATGGCTTCAAAACAGCACACAGCACTCCCCATACAAATGATACAAAGAAAAGCACCCACGTCATTGATGACAAGGAATACCCTGTGCTTCACAAGACCAGCCTGAACATTTCAGAAAACCTCCTGAAAAACTGCAGTGCATTTCCTGACACACTACTGGGCTTACAGCCTTATGCTTCTATATATAAAGTGTGAGATCTATGGAGATTTGGTGAGGTCACTACTGTGCTACTCACTGTTCTCCTTACTCAAGCGAAAGCTGTACCTGAGGACCTTCAGTGCAAGGATCTCCCTGCTTCATTCATTCTGTAGATCAGTGCCTCTCACGCTTCCTTTTGATCATTACCCCACCAGTCATCAATGGGCAACTCTGACAAGAGGAAGCAAAGCCATGATTCTCTAACAAGATGATCAACACCACGCCATGCAGACGGGGGCCTGGTACATCAGTAAAGAGAAAAGTTTAGCCGCAGGGAGCTTACAAGACAGCACTGGTGCTTGTGGGTTAAGATTACATAAGGACAGGCCCGCTTTAAAGCAGACCTTCACCCTCTTTCCGGTTATCTATTCCTAACCATTATTATAGACACGGATACACATGCTCCCACACAGGTAGAACTGGATGGACTATTGTCTTTTATCAGACTACTACATAACCCATCACCTCTTACAGCTGCAATTTATTTTTAATATAGTTTTTTGGGCATCACATCCCTGTACTTCCCGGATTCCTACCTTTGCTGTCAGAAGCCTCCTTGGACAAGGGAAACTGTCTCTTCCTGGTTCTTGCAGTCGGCGCCCAGATGACAAGCAATGGTGCAGCATCAGGGGGAGGGGGGCTTACTGTCCCTTCCTGGTTGCAGCTGACTGCACCATTATGGGCCACTTGCGCATCAGGGGGCTGGCTGCAAGAACAAAAAAAAAAAAAAACACAAGAAGAAACAGCTTGCTCCTGATGAAAGAAGAAAAATGGTGGCACGCAACCAGGTGTGCAGGAGCTCACTATAGAACACTGCTGGATGGTCTCTAACGGGTTCGTAACCTGGGGAACCCCTGTATAAGCCTTCCTTAGACCCCTTTCACATGGACGATCCATGCAGGCCCGCCTGTCAGTTTTTCAGGCGGACCTGAACGGATGCTCCATAGGGCTCTATGGAGCGTCAGATGTCAGCGGTGACAAGTCCGATGACATACGACCCGCTCCGATCCGTGTGACGGAGGAAAAAGCTATTTTTCCATCCGTCATCGGATCGGATGACGACGGACACTGCGGTCCGTCATCACCCGATCTCCCATAGGGGAGAGCGGCGCTGTAACAGGTCCGTCCCTGCGCAGTGTGCAGAGACAGACCTGTCCTCTCTGGATCCGGCGATCCCCGCTGTGCAAGCAGATATCCATGGGGCGGATCAATACTGATGCGTCCCATGTGAAAGGACCCTTACTCTCTGCAAAATGAAAAAATAAAAAAAAGTTTTGCCTATAAGCGACACATTAAAAGGAGAAACAGGGCCAAATCTTTCAGCCCTACTACTCCAGTAGATAATAGGAGTGCACACCAAAGTGTGCACTTCTGTGACCGGTATTCAGCTGACAGTGAGCTAAAAGTCCGCTGTCGGGTGATGTCACAAACATGTTATACTTACTTGCACTGTGTAATGGTTTTACACCGAGCAGCTCTGATCCCCCTCTGGCGTTCCTGGCTCCTGTGTGTTGCATTTTACACTCCCTCCTGTCAGGTGTCCCCACAGCAAGAAGCTTGCTGTGAGGGCACCCAAGCAGACGAGCCCCAAAGCCGCGGCTTTCTATCCATTTCACACATGGAGCTGCAGCTCAGACCGGCTCACTAGCTGTGATTGAAAGCATTAGGGGGCTGCTGCACACAGGTTTTCCTTGTGCCTTTACAACTAGTTAAATGTCAGTACCCACCCAGGTGCCTGGACCAGTGTTCTATCGGATTATCGCTACCCGAGACAAAAAAAAAAAAAAACACTTACTGTGCATACACTATACGAACACTTCATGATCTGGCGGCTAGCGCTATTCTGATAGAACACCCATGCAGACATCTTACTACGTCATGAATTTCAGAGTAATTTTAGCAATAAAGTGAACATATACATATAATTTATGTTGACATCTGTGATGCAGTTTGGATGTTTAATTTCGAAAGTCTGGGTGTACCAACATGGCCTCCGGCACCTTCCTACTGCTGGCGTCCAGCTTCTTTCAAAATGTAACATCAAAACAAAATCACACATGCCAATACACTATATTTACATACGCTCACTTTACTGCTAAAATATCTCTCAAATTCAAGACGTAGTTGGGTGTAGTAAGATGTCCGCATGGGTGTTCTATCAGAATATCGCTACCCGTCAGATCATGAAGTGTTTGGCACACGTTGGAAAACATAGCACATGCGGAGTAAGTATTTTTTGATCGGAACGTCACTTATCAGACAGAACAATGGCAGCTAGATCGCCCTCTCAGCACGACGCCGAGAGCCTGAGCCACCCGCTCCCGCCCTCTCCAGGTGGGGCGCAGACAGCCAGTAACTGTCACCGGCTCTCTGAAGACAGAGCTGAGTGATCAATGGTCTTTGATTGCTCAGTTCTCAGTGTAGAGGTGGTGGGGACGAGATGCAGCATCAGACCAAAGCTGCATCCACCCGAGTATGCAGGTTTTTTTAACCCTGCAATTCTTTTAACTCTTTACTGCCACTGAGGTGTTATAACAATGGAAAACTATTGCTCAATACAATACAACCCAGCTGTACCAATCCACCTACTGATACTTTATTTAAAAGCTGAACAGTGATCGCTCAAGAAGTGATCAATAGCCAAATGATGAGCCGAACATTGCAGCCATGTCTCAATCCCAGAGAGCACCAATGAACACTGATCAGAAGATAGAAGAAACTGCTTCATTGAATGACATGTGCATGGCATGCACCACACAGGAGCAGATCTCAGGCCTCATACACAAGGACTGGTACATGGAGCTGCCACACACTGAGGACCCCTGTAGCCCCGTACACAGTGCAGCACTCTTTGTGCACCAGCCCCATGTGATATCTGATACTGTTACAATCCGTTTGTTATTGCCACACCTTTCTGAGTTCCCATTGGCGTAACCATTACCAGGGGCAGCGCGCTACCAATCAAATCGAGTCATTCAGCTAACGTACAGGGACGCCGCCCAATAACATCCACTGAACTATCCAATCCGCCAATCCCTTGAAGCGAGGCGTGGCCAAGCCCCTTGTTGCCTATCAATGAGAGCGCGACCATACGCAAGGCGCCAGCTGTGAATGACAACACGTGCAGCCTATCAGAGAGAGCACCGCCAGACACGGCACCAATGGCCGCGCTACCCTACCAACCAGCGGACCAATAGACATGTATCACGAGATAACCGACACACAGGCCTGCTTTACATTGCGTCCCTCGCGTCCAAAGCTGCTGCAGGATAAGGTTGGAATAGGACGCGCTCAGCTGCGGGCGCACGCGAGACCCGGCCTGTGGTGGACGGCCATCGCTCCCTGACGGAAAGGGCCAAGCATACACGCCTCCTGGCACCGTCATTAGCAAACCCTCGTCCGTCTCAGCTCCCCTCACTTACCTTCCTCCGGGGCATCGCTCTGCCCTCCTGCTATCCGCTGGGCTCTGCTCCCCGGCGACAGAGTTGACTCAGCACGGGAATCCGTCCAGCGCTGTCCCCGGGTAACGGGAGACTAGCGCGCATGCGCGACCCCGCCCACTCAGTCGTTCTTCACACCGCCCCTTCCTCCTCTTCGGCTTTGGCGGGAGGAGAACCTATGACTGAAACAGGGGGGGAGGGGATGGACACTGACACAGAGAGTCTGAGGAGGCGAGCAATGACCCTCCACACCAATGTCACCCAGTATAAGCCCTATGTAATGGTCTCCCACTCCAATGTCACCCAGTATAAGCACTGTGTAATGGTCTCCCACTCCAATGTCACCCAGTATAAGCACTGTGTAATGGTCTCCCTCTCCAATGTCACCCAGTATAAGCACTGTGTAATGGTCTCCCACTCCAATGTCACCCAGTATAAGCACTGTGTAATGGTCTCCCTCTCCAATGTCACCCAGTATAAGCACTGTGTAATGGTCTCCCACTCCAATGTCACCCAGTATAAGCACTGTGTGATGGTCTCCCTCTCCAATGTCACCCAGTATAAGCACAGTGTAAAGGTCTCCCTCTCCAATGTCACCCAGTATAAGCACTGTGTAATGCTCTCCCTCTCCAATGTCACCCAGTATAAGCACTGTGCAATGGTCTCCCACTGTAATGTCACCCAGTATAAACACTGTGCAATGGTCTCCCACTCCAATGTCACCCAGTATGAGCACTGTGTAATGGTCTCCCACTCCAATGTCACCCAGTATAAGCACTGTGTAATGGTCTCCCACTCCAGTGTCACCCAGTATAAGCACTGTGTAATGGTCTCCCACTCCAATGTCACCCAGTATGAGCACTGTGTAATGGTCTCCCTCTCCAATGTCACCCAGTATAAGCACTGTGTAATGGTCTCCCACTCCAGTGTCACCCAGTATAAGCACTGTGTAATGGTCTCCCTCTCCAATGTCACCCAGTATAAGCACTGTGTGATGGTCTCCCTCTCCAATGTCACCCAGTATAAGCACTGTGTAATGGTCTCCCTCTCCAATGTCACCCAGTATAAGCACTGTGTGATGGTCTCCCTCTCCAATGTCACCCAGTATAAGCACAGTGTAAAGGTCTCCCTCTCCAATGTCACCCAGTATAAGCACTGTGTAATGCTCTCCCTCTCCAATGTCACCCAGTATAAGCACTGTGCAATGGTCTCCCACTCCAATGTCACCCAGTATGAGCACTGTGTAATGGTCTCCCACTCCAATGTCACCCAGTATGAGCACTGTGTAATGGTCTCCCTCTCCAATGTCACCCAGTATAAGCCCTGTGTAATGGTCTCCCACTCCAATGTCACCCAGTATGAGCACTGTGTAATGGTCTCCCACTCCAATGTCACCCAGTATAAGCACTGTGTAATGGTCTCCCTCTCCAATGTCACCCAGTATAAGCACTGTGTGATGGTCTCCCTCTCCAATGTCACCCAGTATAAGCACAGTGTAAAGGTCTCCCTCTCCAATGTCACCCAGTATAAGCACTGTGTAATGCTCTCCCTCTCCAATGTCACCCAGTATAAGCACTGTGCAATGGCCTCCCACTGTAATGTCACCCAGTATAAACACTGTGCAATGGTCTCCCACTCCAATGTCACCCAGTATGAGCACTGTGTAATGGTCTCCCACTCCAATGTCACCCAGTATGAGCACTGTGTAATGGTCTCCCACTCCAATGTCACCCAGTATAAGCACTGTGTAATGGTCTCCCACTCCAGTGTCACCCAGTATAAGCACTGTGTAATGGTCTTCCACTGCAATGTCACCCAGTATAAGCACTGTGTAATGGTCTTCCACTCCAATGTCACCCAGTATAAGCACTGTGTAATGGTCTCCCACTCCAGTGTCACCCAGTATAAGCACTGTGTAATGGTCTCCCACTGCAATGTCACCCAGTATAAGCACTGTGTAATGGTCTCCCACTCCAATGTCACCCAGTGTATAAGCAATGTGTAATGGTCTTCCACTCCAATGTCACCCAGTATAAGCACTGTGTAATGGCCTCCCACTCCAGTGTCACCCAGTATAAGCACTGTGTAATGGTCTCCCACTGCAATGTCACCCAGTATAAGCACTGTGTAATGGTCTCCCACTCCAGTGTCACCCAGTATAAGCACTGTGTAATGGTCTCCCACTGCAATGTCACCCAGTATAAGCACTGTGTAATGGTCTCCCACTGCAATGTCACCCAGTATAAGCACTGTGTAATGGTCTTCCACTCCAATGTCACCCAGTATAAGCACTGTGTAATGGTCTTCCACTCCAATGTCACCCAGTATAAGCAATGTGCAATGGTCTTCCACTGCAATGTCACCCAGTATAAGCAATGTGCAATGGTCTCCCACTGCAATGTCACCCAGTATGAGCCCTGTGTAATGGTCTTCCACTCCAATGTCACCCAGTATAAGCACTGTGTAAGCCCTTGTACACACGGTTGGAGAATCCGTCGGAATGTGTCCTATCAGACCGTGTTGTCGGATAATCCGACTGTGTGTGGTATGCATCGGACTGATTCCGTCGGAATATCCGTCGGACCCAATTTTCCAACATGTTGGAAATATTTTCCGACCAACTGGTTCGATTGGACATACTCCGATCATGTGTAGAGAATTTTCATCGGACCAAGTGCCACGCATGCTCAGATCAAATTCCTACATCAAATCTATTGGCTACTAGTCCCATCATAATGAAATTACGTCATCACGTTCTGAATGATCAGATTTTTTGACAACTTAGTCCAACCATGTGTATGCAACAGTTTCGGACAAGATCCGACAGGCAAAATCCGACGGATTTGGTTGGCAGAATGTCTGACCGTGTGTACAGGGGCTTATGGTCTTTCACTCCAATGTCACCCAGTATAAGCAATGTGCAATGGTCTCCCACTGCAATGTCACCCAGTATGAGCCCTGTGTAATGGTCTTCCACTCCAATGTCACCCAGTATAAAAGCACAGAGCAATGACCCTCCACTCCAATGTCACCCAGTATAAGCACTGAGTAATAACCCTCCACACCAATGTCACCCAGTATAAGCACTGTGTAATGACCCTCCACACCAATGTCACCCAGTATAAGCACTGTGTAATGACCCTCCACACCAATGTCACCCAGTATAAACACTGTGTAATGACCCTCCACACCAATGTCACCCAGTATAAGCGCTGTGTAATGACCCTCCACACCAATGCCACCCAGTATAAGCACTGTGTAATAACCCACCACACCAATGTCACCCAGTATAAGCACTGTGTAATGACCCACCACACCAATGTCACCCAGTATAAGCACTGTGTAATGACCTCCACACCAATGTCACCCAGTATAAGCACTGTGTAATAACCCACCACACCAATGTCACCCAGTATAAGCACTGTGTAATGACCCTCCACACCAATGCCACCCAGTATAAACGCAGAGTAATGGCCCTCCACACCAATGTCACCCAGTATAAGCACTGTGTAATGGTCTTCCATTCCAATGTTACCCAGTATAAGCACTGTGTAATGACCCTCCACACCAATGTCACCCAGTATAAGCACTGTGTAATGACCCTCCACACCAATGTCACCCAGTATAAGCACTGTGTAATGACCCACCACACCAATGTCACCCAGTATAAGCACTGTGTAATGACCCTCCACACCAATGTCACCCAGTATAAGCACTGTGTAATGACCCACCACACCAATGTCACCCAGTATAAGCACTGTGTAATGACCCACCACACCAATGTCACCCAGTATAAGCACTGTGTAATGACCCTCCACACCAATCCCACCCAGTATAAACGCAGAGTAATGGCCCTCCACACCAATGTCACCCAGTATAAGCACTGTGTAATGGTCTTCCATTCCAATGTCACCCAGTATAAGCACTGTGTAATGACCCTCCACACCAGTGTCACCCAGTATAAGCACTGTGTAATGACCCTCCACACCAATGTCACCCAGTATAAGCCCTGTGTAATGGTCTCCCACTCCAATGTCACCCAGTATAAGCACTGTGTAATGGTCTTCCACTCCAATGTCACCCAGTATGAGCCCTGTGTAATGGTCTTCCACTCCAATGTCACCCAGTATAAGCAATGTGCAATGGTCTTCCACTGCAATGTCACCCAGTAAAAGGAATGTGTAATGGTCTCCCACTGCAATGTCACCCAGTATGAGCCCTGTGTAATGGTCTTCCACTCCAATGTCACCCAGTATAAGCACTGTGTAATGGTCTTCCACTCCAATGTCACCCAGTATAAGCACTGTGTAATGGTCTCCCACTGCAATGTCACCCAGTATGAGCCCTGTGTAATGGTCTTCCACTCCAATGTCACCCAGTATAAAAGCACAGAGCAATGACCCTCCACTCCAATGTCACCCAGTATAAACACTGTGTAATGACCCTCCACTCCAATGTCACCCAGTATAAACACTGTGTAATGACCCTCCACTCCAATGTCACCCAGTATAAGCACTGAGTAATAACCCTCCACACCAATGTCACCCAGTATACGCGCTGTGTAATGACCCTCCACACCAATGCCACCCAGTATAAGCACTGTGTAATAACCCACACCAATGTCACCCAGTATAAGCACTGTGTAATAACCCACCACACCAATGTCACCCAGTATAAGCACTGTGTAATGACCCTCCACACCAATGTCACCCAGTATAAGCACTGTGTAATAACCCACCACACCAATGTCACCCAGTATAAGCACTGTGTAATGACCCTCCACACCAATGTCACCCAGTATAAATGCAGAGTAATGACCCTCCACACCAATGCCACCCAGTATAAACACAGAGTAATGGCCCTCCACACCAATGTCATCCAGTATAAGCACTGTGTAATGGTCTTCCATTCCAATGTCACCCAGTATAAGCACTGTGTAATGACCCTCCACACCAATGTCACCCAGTATAAGCACTGTGTAATGGTCTTCCATTCCAATGTCACCCAGTATAAGCACTGTGTAATGACCCTCCACACCAATGTCACCCAGTATAAGCACTGTGTAATGACCCTCCACACCGATGTCACTCAGTATAAGCACTGTGTAATGACCCTCCACACCAATTTCACCCAGTATAAACACTGTGTAATGACCCTCCACACCAATGTCACTCAGTATAAGCACTGTGTAATGACCCTCCACACCAATTTCACCCAGTATAAACACTGTGTAATGACCCTCCACACCAATGTCACCCAGTATAAGAACAGAGTAATGGCCCTCCACGCCAATGTCATCCAGTATAAACACTGTGTAATGACCCTCCACACCAGTGTCACTCAGTATAAGCACTGTGTAATGACCCTCCACACCAATTTCACCCAGTATAAACATTGTGTAATGACCCTCCACACCAATGTCACCCAGTATAAGAACAGAGTAATGGCCCTCCACGCCAATGTCACCCAGTATAAGCACTGACTATGGCCGCAGACACCGGACCATTTCAGGGAGGTGGCGCATCGTGCCGACCCCCCCACCCCTAATGAAATGGAGCCTTACCAGTGGCAATTAAGCAGCCTATCAGTGTCCATTTGTGCCACCTCATCAGTGCCCACCAGTGCAGCCCATCGGTGTCCATTAGTGCAGCCTATCAGTGACCATTTGTGCCACCTCATCAGTGCCCACCAGTGCAGCCCATTAGTGTCCATTAGTGCAGTCTATCAGTGTCCATCAGTGCCACCTCATCAGTGCCAGTGCAGCCTATCAGTGTCTTACAGTGCCCACCAGTGCAGCCCATTAGTGTCCTTCAGTACCCACCAGTGCAGCCTATCAGTGTCCTTTAGTGCCACCTCAGCAGTGCTCACCAATGCACCCTATCAGTGTCCATCAGTGCTACCTCATCTGTGCCCACCAGTGCAGCCCATCAGTGCCACTTCATCAGTGCCCACCAGTGCAGCCTATGGGTGTCCTTCAGTGCAACCTCATCAGTGCCCACCAGTGCACCCTATCAGTGTCCATCAGTGCCACCTCATCAGTTCCTACCAGCGCAGCCCATCCATATCCATCATTGCAGCCTACAGTGATCATCAGTGTCCATTCGTGCCACTTCCTCAGTGCCCATCAGTGCAGCCTATCAGTGTCCATCAGTGCCACCTCATCAGTGCCCACCAGTGCAGCCTATCAGTGCCCAGCAGTGCAGCCTATCAGTGTCCTTTAGTGCAACCTCATCCATGCCCACTAGTGCACGCCATCAGTATCCATCAGTGCAGCATATCAGTGTCCATCAGTGCCAACCAGTGCAGCCTATCAGTGTCCATGAGTGCCACTTATCAGTGCCCATCAGTGCCACCTGTCAGTGCCCATCAGTGTCACTTATTAGTGTCGGCTACCAGTCCCCATCAGTGCCCCCCATCAGTGACCATTAGTGCCACCTATCAGTGCCCATAAGTGCCTCCTCATCAGTGCCCACCAGTGCCACCTCATCAGTGCCCATTAATATAGCCTATCAGTGCCCATCAATGCAGCCTATCAGTGCAGCCTCATCAGCGCACATCAGTGAAGGAGACAAATTACCTGCTTGCAAAATTTTATAACAAACTTTTTTTTTTTAGGGCCGGTTCACACTGCAGGCGAGGCGAGGCGACACCGACTTGCCTCGCCGCGACCTGCCATGACCTCAGCGGCAACTTGCAGATGACTTCTGTATAGAAGTCAATGCAAGTTGCCCCCAGGTCGCCCAGAAGTAGTACAGGAACCTTTTTTCTGAGTCGGAGCGACTCGAGTCGCTCCTCTCAGAACGGTTCCATTGTACAGAACGGGGGCGACTTGTCACACTGCGGCGAGGCGAGTCGTGTCGCCTCGCATCGCCCGCAATGTGAACCGGCCCTTACGGTTTTATTTGTTTATTTAGCAAAAGATAAAAAACCCAGTGGTGATTAAATACCACAAAAAGAAAGCTCTATTTGTGTGAAAAAAAGAATAAACATTTCAGGCTACAAGTGTGATAGTGCTGAAAATTGGCCTGGGCAGGAAGGGGGTGAGAGTGCCCAGTGTGCAAGTGGTTAAAGGTTTAGTTCACCAAAAATCTGCCTATGCAGATAAGGGACATCTGTAGATAAAAGCAAACTGCGCAGCTCTGACCAAAGTTGAATAATGCCCTTGCTATAGGTGTAGGCCTATAGCAGGGAAGACTAATGCCGCGTACACATGATCGGAATTCCGGTCAGAAAAAGACAGATGAGAGCTTTTCATCGAAATATACGACCGTGTGTATGCTCTATTGGAATTTAGCTGTCCGAATTCCCGTCAGCCAAAAATTGATAGCATGTTTCTATCGGTAATTCCGATCGTGTATATGCAATTCCGGCACGCCAAAAATCACGCATGCTCAGATTCAACTACGAGACAGAAGCTATTGTCTACTGGCTATTGAACTTCCTTTTTCTAGTCACGTTGTACGTGTTGTACGTCACCGCGTTCTAAACTATCGGAATTTGGTGTAACCGTGTGTAGGCAAGACAGCTTGAGCCGAATTCCGTCGGAAAAACCATCAGAGCTTTTTTCCGACGAGAATTCCGATCGTGTGTACACGGCATAAGAGCACGTGAGGGGGGTTTGAATCAGACAAAGAACTCCTGTGGTGATGGAGGTGAGCTGTAACACTTTGCCTGACTTAGCAACGTCCTAGAAGTTTTCCAGTCAGGCTTCATGAGGTATGTAAATGCAAAGGCATTATTCAGCTTTAGTTAGCTTGTTTTTGGTCCCTTTCACACTGACACGAGTTTGATGAGCTGTAAATGCAACAAAAATGCAATAAAATATTTCCTTTTAAATCCTTTGGAACTCTTCACATCAGTGTGCTGTGCATTTTAAAAAGTACTGCATGCTGCATCTTTGCTGTCCTGTTTCAAAAAAAGCATCTAAAATGCATCTCCCATTGACTTCTATAGAAAACGCATCAAAATTGCACCTGCGGTATAAAAATGCCATAAATCTATCCTCTATTTTGTAGATGCTATAACTTTTGCTCAAACCAATCAAGATATACTTATTGCGATTTTTTTTCTTACCAAAAATATAGAGAAGGATACATATTGGACTAAACTCATGAATACATTTGTTTTGTTTTTTCGATTTTTTTAATGTATATGTATTATAGCAAAAACGAAAAAATATTGTTTTTTTTTTCAAAATTGTCGGTCTTTTTTTGTTTATAGCGCAAAACAAAAAAAACGCACAGGTGTTCAAATACCACCAAAATGCCCTGTACACACGGTTGGACATTCCGACGACAAAATCCTTCTCATTTTTTCCGACGGATTTTGGCCCAAACTTGTCTTGCATACACACGGTCGCACAAAGTTGTCGGAAAATCCCATCATTCAGAACGAGGTGATGTAAACCACGTACGACCGGACTATAAAGAGGGCAGTAGCCAATAGCTTTCGTCTCGTAATTTATTCTGAGCATGCGTAGCACTTTGTCCATCAGAATTGTCTACACACAATCGTAATTTAAAGGATCGGATTTTGTTATGGGAAAATTTTAGATCCTACTCTCAAACTTTGTGTGTCGGAAATTCCAACGGAAAAAGTAAGATGGAGCCCACACACAATCGGATTTTCCGACAACACGATCCGATCGCCCATTTTCCGCCGGAAAGTCCGACCGTGTGTATAGGGCATAAGAAAGCTCTATTTGTGGGGAAGAAAAGGGCATTCATTTTATTAGGGTACAGCGTCGCACGACCGCGCAATTGTCAGTTAAAGTAACGCAGTGCCGTATCACAAAAAATGGCCTGGTCATAAGGGGGGCTGAAGAGGTTAAAGTGGGAGTAAACTCCCATGCATAATTTTTACCTATAGATAAGCTTTTATAAGGCTTACCTATAGGTAGTATAAATATCTCCTAAACATGCACCGTTTAGGAGATATTTACTGTGCATGCAGCAGGTGATTTCCCTGGATCATGCGCTCTGAAGGAACGGCCTCCCGGGCCGTTTCTTCAGTGTCCTGTGCCATAAACATCAGCTCCTGCGCAAATGCGCAGGAGTGATGTCATTGTGGCTCCGGCCACTCACATAGTCAGAGTCCGTGAACCTGAAAGGAAGACCAGCGCAGCACTGGAGGGTTCGTTCTAAGATAAGTTTCACATAATGGGCTAACATTGCCTTGCAGGTTGCTGCCATGCCCTTAAAGTGGAGTTCTACCCAAAAACTTCCTCTTTAAGGACTCCTCACCCCCTTACATGCTACATTTGGCAAGTCATTTTTTGGGGGGGGGGGTACCTAGTTTTGACTCAGTTTTGACCCAGCTCCCACTTTCGCCTGCATCACCCAGGCGACTCCTCCTTCCTCCTTGCAATCTTCTGGGACCTGTCACAGGTCCCAGAAGATTGCTTGGCCATTCAGGACACACAGCGTGACTTGCGCATGCGCACCCGGCTGTGAAGCTGCTAGCTGCAATGCTGGACCGGGGTATAGGTGGGGGAGAGAACCGAGGCTTCGGGCGGCCGCATCGCTGGACCATGGGACAGGTGAGTGGGTGTTTATTAAAAGTCAGCAGCTACACTTTGTCAGGTCATCTGAGGCCAGGTGACAGATGCACACCGTTGGAGTAAAGACAACACTAAGGTAGTGGACCCTACGGCTGACTGCTGCAGATGGAACTTTGGGTGGTTCAGGAAGGCAGGTCCACTGCAGACCAACATGGATCCCACTGGGAGCTAGAGCATAAGATTCCCCAGGGCGTGGAGTCTAAGAGCCAGCAGGGGTTCACCAGAGCCTCTAGTGGTGAGGATGGACTGCGCTGCAACTGACTCCAGGTCGCGGCTCAAAGGGTCTCCCAGCTAACACTGATGGTAGGCTACAGGAGGACAGAGAGGAACAAGCAGCCCAGGACAACAAGAGATAGTAAGGAGATAAGCAAAAGGTCAGAGCGACTAGCAGACAAGGATAGGCAGGGAAGACACCAAAAGGTCAGGGTCACAAACAAGCAGGGATAGTCAAGAACAAGCCAAGATCGGTAACTGGAATCAGACATAGAAGACACAGCAAGTTGTACACAAAAGCTAAACACACAACGGTTGATCAGCAGGGCTGGCTTGCAGTGCACAGATTAATATAGAGTTCCCTGATAGGGGCGGGGGTGGACCCATGCTTTGAGAAGAGATTATTTAAAGCAGGGTTCCCACTTAAAAAAAATAAAATAAAAGTCAGCAGCTACAAATACTGCAGCTGCTGACTTTTAATAATCGGACACTTACCTGTTCCAGGGTCCAGTGATGCGGGGGATCGAAGCCCTGCTTGTCTGCCCCTCCGTTCAGCGGCGCCGGTATTGTAACTGTGGGCGCCCGGCTGTGGCTTCACAGCCGGGCACTCACTGCACATGCGTGAGCAGCGCCGCGCAATCATCTGGGACCTGTCACGTGTCCCAGATGATTGACAAGAGGGAGGGGGCAGAGCTGAGCCCTTCCTGTGCCGAGGGAAAGTGACGTCAAGAGCCCAGGCACTGAAGGAGGCAGACTACGAGGGACCCCTAGCAACAGCCATTTGGAGGTGAGTAAGAAAAAAATAAAAATAAATTCTGAATATTTTTTTTTTTTTTGGGCACATTCATGATCTTTTTTATTTTTATTTTTTTTTAAGCATCCAGGTGAGAGTGTCTGGCCTCTTAATATGAACACATGGAAAGGTAAGCTGACAGACAAACATTACTGCATAACCATGACACACTTTTTGTAGCTGTGAACTTTTAATAAACAGAAAAACTAGTGGAATTCCGCTTTCAATAACAATTGAACTGGTGCAACTCATTGAAAAAGCACATACCACATGAGTATGAACTCCACAATAGCACAATGTTGTAAAAAGGGTTAGAGAGCAAGAAAAGACACCACTCCAGGTGAGTATGTCCAGGTGTGGTTAGATGGGGTGGAACTCCTTGTGTGGGTTGATCCCGCGACTCGCCTGCCGTAATCAGCCAAAATGAAGAAAATGGCTGCACACCAACATAACAAAAGTCCATTTATTTAGTAATATTAAAAGTTCATGAAACATATTGCAGATACATCATCTGGTAACAGAGGTTGACGCGTTTCATAACTATGAGTAAGCACAGTTCGTTGTGTTCATTGGATTGCGAGCATAATATCGTTTCTATAAAAGTCAATGGAAAATATTTTGTTGACTTCTATGACATGCAATACAGCATGTGGCAAGAGGTGGGGGGCGCCAGAGATCCTCTGATATACTCGGCAACAGGTCAGCTGAACTCGGAAAGGCTCGTGAACGGAATATTTCCTAGTGTTTACGAGTATTTCCGAATGGCTCCCACACCTCTGGCTAAATGCGGTACTGCACACCGTAGAGGCTTGAGACAACACTCGCAAACCGAGTCAGGTTTTAAAAAGAAAAAATGCTTGTATTGTGAAACGCTTGTTAACCACGTTACTCGCAATCTGAGGTTTCACTGTATCTACAACTCATGATACATTAGTGTGATGGCTGGGGGGAAGATTGTTTCTTACACTTGTAGTCATTGGGAAGAATGTTCCTTACACTTGTAGTCATTGGGAAGAATGTTCCTTACACTTGTAGTCATTGGGAAGAATGTTCCTTACACTTGTAGTCATTGGGAAGAATGTTCCTTACACTTGTAGTCATTGGGAAGAATGTTCCTTACACTTGTAGTCATTGGGAAGAATGTTCCTTACACTTGTAGTCATTGGGAAGAATGTTCCTTACACTTGTAGTCATTGGGAAGAATGTTCCTTACACTTGTGGTCATTGGGAAGAATGTTCCTTACACTTGTGGTCATTGGGAAGAATGTTCCTTACACTTGTGGTCATTGGGAAGAATGTTCCTTACACTTGTAGTCATTGGGAAGAATGTTCCTTACACTTGTAGTCATTGGGAAGAATGTTCCTTACACTTGTGGTCATTGGGAAGAATGTTCCTTACACTTGTGGTCATTGGGAAGAATGTTCCTTACACTTGTGGTCATTGGGAAGAATGTTCCTTACACTTGTAGTCATTGGGAAGAATGTTCCTTACACTTGTAGTCATTGGGAAGAATGTTCCTTACACTTGTGGTCATTGGGAAGAATGTTCCTTACACTTGTGGTCATTGGGAAGAATGTTCCTTACACTTGTGGTCATTGGGAAGAATGTTCCTTACACTTGTGGTCATTGGGAAGAATGTTCCTTACACTTGTGGTCATTGGGAAGAATGTTCCTTACACTTGTAGTCATTGGGAAGAATGTTCCTTACACTTGTAGTCATTGGGAAGAATGTTCCTTACACTTGTGGTCATTGGGAAGAATGTTCCTTACACTTGTGGTCATTGGGAAGAATGTTCCTTACACTTGTGGTCATAGGGAAGAATGTTCCTTACATGTAAAAAGGAAAAATAACACAATAAGGGAGCCCCCAAAGCTGCATAACCCATAAGTATACAACAAAAACACAGGAAATTTCCCCAGGGGTTTTTTAGCAGCAGAGAGTTGGTGTGAAAATAGTTGATGTAAAAAAATAATTTATTTGACAGACAATAGTAATTCCAAATGAACAATAATACATCATCCATATAGGTAGTGCGACAAATACAAACATGGAACATCACTCATAGCAAAAAACTCTATGTACAAGCATGGTTTGCCAATTGTATTCGTAACATATGTATCCACATGAAAAACCCCAATGCATTTCGACCCTAGCGATTTCCGGTCTCTTCAGGGGGATTTATATTCTAGGGAAATGTCAAAATATCTAATTAAAGACTTTGGACAATATAAAAAAATATATATAGGTATAGTATTTCAAATTAAGCAAAAAAATGTCTCCATGCATATAGAGATATAGTTACCAATGGGTGTATGAGGACATGAGGATGTGTCGCATGAACCGGCATTGCAGGATTATAGCCATCCAGTGATCCCATCACCGCCATATGTTCCCCCGTGCCCTCTGGGTGGGTGCATAGTCCACTGAGCTTACAAAGGGCCACGTTTTGGGACCCAGAGAGGAGGATGGGGGGTAAAACACCTGCAGATGGACATGCAAAAAACTTTTTGTAAGTCATCATTAAATAATATTAAAGGGAGTATATAGAAGTGCTTGGCAGTTATAGGCTTATTACTTGGTAATTAATGAATTCATATTGTAAAAGAATTAAACTAGTTATATATAGCATAGCGTAGTTTCTTCATTAGTTATATTAATTATAAGAGGGATTAGCTGACAGTGAGAAAAAGTGGGTGAGGGATAGGGTGTGGAGATGTGATGGGTGAAGTAAAAATGCATGATGTGAGATACACTGATGACTGGGCAGGGGGGGTGTGAAAGTGAAAACAAAACCAAACTACTGAAAAAGAAAACTGAAACAACAAAATTGGAAGTGTGAAAAGAATAATGCATGCGTGTATGTGTGTGTGGGAGGGAAAAAGAAAAGCAGAGAAGAAAAAAGGTGGACAATTGAATAAGATGGTGAAAGTGAAATGGATCAAGGTGCCAAACATGAGAGATATGACACTGAATGCTGTCTGCATAAAGTGAGGGAGTAGAATTATGATTATATTACTAAAAAATAGTATTGTGTGGGTTAAGTAGTAATGTTAGTAAATGAATGGGTGTCGCATAAGTACAAGGATTACCCAGTCATAATCATTCCAAAAGCTGCACTTACCAAGCACTCCATCAGTCTTGTATAAGGCCGCGTACACACGGGCGGACTGTTCGCCCAACTTTGTCCGTCCAACAGTTTCGGCGGACAGTCCGCTCAAACTTAGCATGGACGGACATGCCCACACACGACGAACGAACAGTTTGCTGAAACCGTGCGCGATGACGTTTCGACACGTACGACGGATCGAAAATTTCGACGTCCAATACACTGCAATGCAACCTTCCGACGTGGAAATCCTTTCTGAGCATGCGCGAGACTTAGTTGGCCGAACAAGCCTACACACGAGCGAACAGTCCGCTGAAACAAGGTTTCAGCGGACAGTTTTTCGGAATTTCCGTAAGACCTTGTTCGTCCAACTGTCCGCTGAACGCCCACACACGAGCGGACTGTCCGCTGAAACACTGTTCAGCGGACAAAGTTGGGCGAACAGTCCGCCCGTGTGTACGCGGCCTTAGTGTATGACAGCACTACCAGGGAACACCTCAGGATCTCCTGGGAGCTGTGGAATTTTAAAGTATCTGCATGATTTGTCCATTGTCTGCAGGTGTCAGGCCCCACCCAATCCACCCTCCCACAGGTCTACAACACCAAAAGGGTGTGGTCCGTATGGTCCTTCACTTGTGGTCATTAGGAATAATGCTCCTTACATTTGTGGGTAGTGGGAAGAATGCTCCTTACACTTGTGGTCATTGGGAAGAATGCTCCTTACATTTGTGGTCAGTGGGAAGAATGTTCCTTACACTTGTAGTCATTGGGAAGAATGTTCCTTATACTTCTGGTCATTAGGAATAATGCTCCTTACATTTGTGGTCATTGGGAAGAATGTTCCTTACACTTGTAGTCATTGGGAAGAATGCTCCTTATACTTCTGGTCATTGGGAAGAATGCTCCTTCACTTGTGGTCATTAGAAATAATGCTCCTTACATCTGTGATCAGTGGGAAGGAGGAAGAGGACACACCCAAGGAGCTCTCTGAGAAAACCACCCTTTTTTCAAGCCTGGGCCTTGCCTGCTAGCTCGGCCCAGGAATAATGCCTGATTCTGGGGGAGGCCCTGGGATGGATTCCCCTGATGATACGGGGCCTAGTGAGGAGGAGGAGGTGGAGGATCTGTCTGTGGGTCCAGGCCCTGCTGAGAACGTGGATGCCTACAGACAGAAGATTGTTGACCGTTTTCGGGCAATCGGAAGAGCTGAGGAGAAACTTAAATGTTTAAAATTTGAACATAAAAATTTCAAGACCAAGTATTTCCAGGCCTGGAGTAAAAACCGTTTGGCCATGAAGCCAGAGTTGCAGCAGATGGAGGAGAAGGTAAAGAAGCAATCTTTATTTTTGAATAAATTGAAAGACAGAAGCGGAGCTTTTGCAGAAAAGTTTAAAAACAAGAGGAGATTTTCCAGCCAGACATCGGTGAGTTCTGTGGATCAGCAGGTAGCAGACAACCCGGCCTCATCTGTCTCTGCACCTCTCCCCCCATGTCAGGCTGGGGAATCGCCAGCGGCAACCAGCCAGGGGGTTGAGAGTCAACATGGCACCCTGCAGTTCATCCAGCAGATGGAGTCACCCCTGAGGGCAGACAGGTCTGTTGGTGAGCCATCGGAGGTCCCTAAGGATGAGCGGAGGGATTACAGACCGGCAAAGCCAGCACTGGTGGAGGGATCCCAGTGCGCTGTACAGCCTCCATCTAGAGTTGCCACCTGTCCAGGATTCACCCGAACAGTTCGGGTTTGGAACCATGCGTCCAGGTTTCAGACTGCCTGAAACCCGGACACATTATTCAGACTGGACCATGGCTTCCCAGCAGGGTTACTGGCTGCAGTTATCTAAGCTGAGAGTGCCAGTTACACCCTCTTTCACACTGCCTAAAGCCAACACCCCCCCCCCCCCCCCAAACATATACACAGACAGGAGAGGAGAGAGGGCTTGATCTGTACCTCTTAGGCCGCGTACACACGCGGGGACTGTTCGCTCAACTTTGTTCGTCAAACAGTTTCAGCGGACAGTCCGCTCAAACTTAGCATGGACGGACTTGCCCACACACGACGAACGAACAGTCCGCTGAAACCGTGCGCGATGACGTGAACGGCACGTACGACGGGACTAGAAAACGACGTCCTATACACTGCAATGCAACCTTCGGCGTGTAAATTCTTTCTGAGCATGCGCGAGACTTAGTTTGACGAAAAAGCCTACACACGGGCGGACTGTCCGCTCAAACCAAGTTTCAGCGGACAGTTTTTCGGAATTTCCGAAAAACTTTGTTCAGCAGACTGTTCGCTGAAACTGTCCGCTGAAAGCCCACACACGAGCGGACTGTCCGCCGAAACACTGTTCAGCGGACAAAGTTGAGCGAACAGTCCCCGCGTGTGTACGCGGCCTTACTCTCTTAATTAGAAGTCCAGCAGCCTCAAATACATCTGGATGAGAGGTGCTGACTGCCAAGGGGTGAGTGAGCTCACCATCCATAGCTGTCTATGACTGAAGTCTCCCCCCTTCTCTCTCCTTCCTCTGAGAGAGTCCACTTAGGTAAATCAGGGTTCTCAGAGCACCCCTTAAATCAGAGTTCCCCTTTACACCAAAGGGCACAGTGTTCCCTCTTACATCAAAGTCCTCTCCGTACATCAGAGTTCTTAGTGTCCCCCCTTAAATCAGGGTTCCCAGAGCATCCTTTATGTCAGAGTCCCCAGAGTTCTCCCTTACATCAGAGTCTGCAGAGTCCCCCCTTACAGTGAAAGGGAACTCTGCGAGTTCAGATGTAAAAGGGGAACTCTGTAGACTCTGAAGGAAAGGGGAACTCTTGTTATTAATGTCATATGGTTAGAAAAAGCAATAGCAAAATATATGTATAGTTTATACTATTAAAAAAAAAATTTCGCTGTGCGTCGACAAAGTGTTCGGGTTTGACTTGAAGAAAAGGTGGCAACCCTACCTCCATCCAACATGTCTGCCCCACCTGCTGTAGTGGATGGTGTCCCGGCTGAGGAACAGAGAGGGAAGGAGATCTGCAAACAACTGCCTGTTGGAGTTTCTGCTGTGGAGAAACCCTCTGCAGACATGGAGGGAAAGCCCCTGGCAGAGGTGTCATCAGCCCACCATGTGGAAGGATCTCCATCATGCACCCCACGCCTGGATTTTGCTACTACTGCTGAGACTTGTAGTTCCACAAGCAAGATGGCTGCCAGCTCCAGAGAGCCTGTTTCTCCTTCACCTGGGCTGATTGATGCAGGTGGGGGAGGGGTTCAGCACAGTGCAGCATGTGAAGTGGAGACAGCCATGGAAGTCTCCTGCAGTGATTCACCTGTTGCTGTATTAGAACAACATTCACCCTGCTCAGCTGATAGTCCTGTCCTGATGGAGGAGAAGAGTTGGCCTGGAGGTGACGTGTGTATGGGGACAGCAGTGACTGTGGACATGGCAGGAACTTTGAATGTGACAGGAAATAATGACAGCAATATTATTGATAAGGCAGTGAATGTGGTGGGTGGTGGTGGTGATGGTGGAGGGGTTAATATTGCTGGGCAAGATAAAAATGACATTCCTCTTTCTGCTCAGCGGAAGAAAGACTCATCGATTGTACAGACCAAATCTGTACAATCGATATCTGTTAGAAGTGTGTCAGAAGGCTCAAAACACACAAATGTCTCTTCTTCTGGGAGGAATATGGGGAGTTATGCGTCGGTTGTGGGGAGTCGCACCAAGGAGGGTGGGGGGAATGCTGTAAATATTGGTGGTCACAATATAGGGAGTTTTGGTGGTGGGATGGTCAGTGGGTACAGGAGGAGAAATGTGGTTCAGTTCAAGTGGGAGGGAGAGGGGACCCCATCAGTGAGGGGGAGGGTGGCTGAGTTGGTTTTGGAAATGGGGTTTAAAGCTGTGGATATTTTTGCTTTGATTTGTCCAGTGGGAAGTTATGAATTTGATTTATCTTTTGTAAAACCTGAGGGGTTGGATTTATTTTGGGAGCGACATAGGAGGTGCCGGGGCCTTCCGCAGTGGAGGGGTTTGGTGCCAAAGGTGATTTCCAGGCAGCCTCTGATAAAATCGGTGACCATCCTGGTGCGCAACAAATCCATACCAGAGGCTGATTTAATAGTATGGCTACGCCGATATGGTGAGGTCCTCACTCCACTGCGAAAGGTCCTGGATGAACATGGGATATGGACAGGGGCCTGGACAGTGTCGCTAAAATTGGGGGTGCTGGGCAATGTAGTCCAACATCTGCCCTGTTCAGCTTTTCTGGGAAGAGATCGGCTGACTATATCCTACCAGGGACAGCCCAAAGTTTGTAATAAGTGTGGTGAAAAGGGCCATTTTGCATCTACCTGCACCCGTAAAAAGTGTTCGCTATGCCAGGATCTGGACCATTTGGCAAAGGATTGTACCCAAATTCGGTGCAATCTGTGCCAAAAGCTTGGCCATCCTTACAGTAAGTGCCCAGAGGCTTTACATAACCTGCCAGGATTGGAGGCTGAGCTGCAGAGGCTGGATAAGGAGGATGAGGCCGCTGTAACTGTTGTTGTCCCTCCTGTGTCTGTTCCATCTGTTGTGTTGGGTTCTGTTTCCCCTGGTAATGTGGTCCCTGAGTCTGTCCCTCCTGTGTCTGTTCCATCTGTTTCAGGTTCTGTTTCCCCTGGTAATGTGGTCCCTGAGTCTGTCCCTCCTGTGTCTTTTCCATCTGTTGCTTCAGATTCTGTTCCCTCTAGTGATGTGGTCCCTAAGTCTGTCCCCCATGTGGTGGTCCCTATTCCTGCTGTACGTAGATCCTCCAGGCTAGCGGAAGCTGCTGGGGGGGCAGGTTTAGCGGATCTTCCTTCTCAGCCTCCAGTCCCTGTCCCTCGGCAACGCAAACGTGGTCAGGGGAATGTGGGGGTGCTGGATGGGGGTGGGGCTGATGGAAGGGTGTCCATATCGCATGTCTCACCCTCTGTTGAGGGGGATTCAGATGATGAGGGGTGGGAGACGTTTAGGAGGAAGAAAAAGAAGAAGAGGAAGACAAATAAGGTGGTCATTTCTTCCTCAGAGTCGGACCCAGGAGGGGTTCCTCCTGGTAACCCTTTTTCAGTTTTGTCAGGTGATGGGATGTCTGATTTATCTTTTTCTTTATCATCCATGGATGAGGGGGAGTCACATAGTTTGAAGAGAGCTGTTTGAAGAGAGAGTCACATAGTTTGAAGAGAGAGTGTGGCAAAGGTTAAGAAACGACTACCCCAATCATCCTGATGGCAGTTCCCACTCCGATAAAGGTGGCGACCATTAATGTCGCCAGCATTAAATCTGCAAGAGCTCGTGATATTGCCTTATTTTTGCTCAGCGAGTTTGATGCCGAGATTTTATTTCTGCAAGAGACCTGGCTCAATACTTTGGCCGATGTCCATCTAGCAAAAAGGGAGTGGAGATGCGGTCCCTCCTTTTGGTCTCTTGCGGCTGAGCCCTGCAGCGGAGTTGCGGTCCTTTTTAAAACCGATATGGTAACGTGCCGGCGGGTAATTGAGGTAGAGATTGGGAGATGCATGGTCTTGGACGTCTCTGTTAGGGGGCAGGACCTGCGTCTGATCAATATCTATGGACCGCAGTCAAGGTGGGGCAGGAATCGCCTCCTCACAGAGATCAAGCCCTTCCTTTTTACGTCCCAGCAGGTTGTCTTTGGAGGTGATTTTAACACCATAATTAGGCCTGAAGACAGGAGAGGCTCCATAGACAGGCTGGCGTACGATAGCGTTTTTCTTAGAGATATGGTGAGACAAGCAGGCCTGGTAGATGTGCATATTAAGCACTGCCCTGGCAGCACGGGATTCACATTTTAGAGAGGAATAGTCAGAGTAGGATATATAGTTTTTTTTTAAAGGAGAACTCTGCTTTCTCGGCTCCTGAGTTGAGGGCGGTGGAGTTCTCTGACCACTGTATGCTGTCTGTGACTCTGAATGCCTCGGACACTCCACCCAGGGGAAAGGGTGCCTGGAAACTGAATTCGGCTCTCCTGGAAGACGTAGAGGTAAGACAAGCTTTTGAGGATTTTTTCCAGGCACAGGTTTCTATTCTGGACTTTTGCAGCACTAAGTCAGAGTGGTGGGAACTTGTGAAGCAAAGGGCGATTGGACTTTTCAAGGCCATAAGTAAGAAGAAGCAGCTTGGTATGTACATTGCCTACCAGCATTTGCGGAGGAAGCTTGATCGTCTTGTCTCGTATAGAGGAGATCCAGGGGAGATCTCTGAGGTGAAGTTTCTTCTTAGAAAGTGTCAATACGACCGGCATGCCTCCTTGGTTCTGGAGAGGGATTATGGAAAATATCACTCGCCTGATCCTTACCAGAACTGTAAGCAAGGCATAGCAGTTAAGACGGTCATAGGCCTGAGGGATAGTGCGGGTTCCCTGGTAAAGTCCAGATCAGGGATCCTGGAGATCTTCAGATCATATTATGCAGATCTTCTAGGAAGAAAGGACCTTTGTCGGGACAAGATGGAAAGCTTTCTGGATTCTACTCCAGGATTGGGAAATGGTACATTGCCTTTGATGGATTTGACAGAACCAATTTCAGTGGATGAGGTAGTTCATGCTATAGAGAAGCTGGCTACCAAAAAATCGCCTGGGCCAGATGGGTTGACAGCTGAATTCTACAAGTGTTTTAAGTCCATTCTGGCTCCCTTTTTAGCAGAGGTTTATAACAGCTGTCTAGAAGAGGGTTCGCTCCCTCCCTCCATGAGGCAATCCGCTGTGATTCTTCTGTCAAAAGGTAAAGACCCCTCAATGATTGAGAACTGGCGCCCCATCAGTCTTCTCAATGTTGATAGAAAGATCTTTGCGAAGATTTTTTTTTGGCGCTTGTCGTCAGTGGCAGGCGATTTGTTGTCCAGTCATCAGCACTGCTCGGTCCAAGGTAGAAGTACCTTTTCAGCGGTTTTAGCTGTCCGGGAGGCTTTGGAACGATGCAGGGCTGCTGGATGGAGAAAGTACTTACTGGCATTGGATCAGGCGAAGGCTTTTGATAGAGTCAATCACGAGTACCTGTATTTGCTACTTGGTAGATACGGCCTGCAGGGGAGGCTTATAGATTGGCTGAAGACATTATATAAAGGGGCTGAGAGCTTCCCACTGGTTAATGGTTGGGTTGGGCGGCCTTTTGAGGTTGGCTCTGGTGTGCGCCAGGGATGTCCTCTGAGCCCCCTGTTATATGTATTCGCAATCGACCCCTTCATAAGAAGGCTAGAGTGTGGATCTTTGTGCGGGGTGCCTTTGGGCATTGCTGGTGTGCCACCTTTGAAGGTCGTGGCCTATGCCGATGATGTGTCTGTTATTGTCTCTGGAACGGAGGAGGCGCAGGAGGTGGTCTCTATGATAGAGCAGTACACGGAGGCTTCTGGTTCTAAAGTCAACCATGAAAAGAGTGAAGTTTTCTGGATGGGTGAGGAAGGTGAAAGCTTCGAACTTCCGGATGCCTTCCCAGAGCCCCAGCAGGAAATTAAAGTGTTGGGCATCAAATTTGGTCCTGGTGACTATGGTCATCGAAATTGGGAAAGCAGGTTGGTGTGTGCCAATGCCAAAGTAGCAAGCTGGAAGAAATGGAAGCTTTCATTGAGGGAGAGGGTTGACTTGATCAAAACGTACCTGGTCCCAATTTTTTTATATGTCAGCTTCGTCTGCATCTTGCCAGTATCTCTCTATGCAAGGGTGTACAGCTGTTTTTTCCAACTGTTATGGGGAAGTAGGCTGAACCTGATCAAACGCAATGTAACTTACCTGTCTAGGCGGGAGGGTGGCCTAGGAATGGTCAACCCAATAGTTTTCTTTTCTCTGCTGTTTTTAAAGTACAATCTTGGTAACATGCTAGCAGAGAACCCGCCGGGATGGGTGGGTATTTTTCAATCTTGTTTTAGGCCTTTTCTGCGATGCTGGGAAGATGGCGGGCCAGTGAAAAGTCTGAGAGTCCGACATGGCAAGCTCCCGGCTTATGTTGCCCCGTGTCTGAAAATACTTCGGCAGTGGCAGGTGACAGTGGAGGATATCAAGTCCCTCCCCAGGAAGCTTCTGGAGAAGAGGATTTTGGGCTCTGCTTTCAGTGTGTCACTGGCCTTAAGGGATTGCCCAGGCTCTGTAATGAGGGAGGGATTGCGTTTAATCAATTTAGAAAGAATCCCCTTGAAGTTTAGGGATCAAGCCTGGCTCGCTTTCCATGGAAGGCTCTATGTGAGAGGGAACTTGAAGCATCGCCCTGTGGATGATCGGGATTGTCCTAGAGCGGAGTGTGTTGGTAAAGTGGAGTCTATGGACCACTTTTTGCTCCAGTGTCCCTTTAACATAGAGGTGTATAAAAGGGTGGGGAGGGCTCTAGGCATCCCCTTTTTCTATCGCATGAGTTATGCGGAGTGGGTGTATGGGGCATTCCCGACTCACTGGGATTTTGATTTCGATACACTGTTTTTAGTTAGTATAGTTGTCCGTTACTTCACATGGAATGCACGGTGCCAGATTACCCTGCGGAAGAAAGTCCTCTCTGTTGAGGTGGTGGTGCACGATATTCTGGGTGAGGTTGGGAAAATTCGGGGTCTTGAGAAGGGCAGGGAGCCTCGGGCAGTCTGGATAAGGGCGTGGAGGAATATCAGACCTGCCTTTGGTGAACTGCCCATCTCTGGGTAAGGAGCTCTTTTCTTTTTCTGTTTCTTTCACTCCCTTAGCTTTTGTTGGTTAATATCTTCTTTTTGAAGAAGGGCTGCATGCATAATGGGTGCGGGTTTGTTTCTTAACCTCACAAGTTTGATGTCTGGTGTAATGGTGTGAGTTGTAATAGGATTTATGTTATTGCTGTAAAGTATTTTTTTGTTTTGAGAGCAGATTTGCTATATTTATTTTAATTTATGTAAATATGTATATATTTATGTATATTTATATATTGTGATTTTATGCTTATTGATTGCAAGACTTTTAATAAAGTAAAATTGGGAAGAATGTTCCTTACACTTGTAGTCATTGGGAAGAATGTTCCTTATACTTCTGGTCATTAGGAATAATGCTCCTTACATTTGTGGTCAGTGGGAAGAATGCTCCTTACACTTATGGTCATTGGGAAGAATGCTCCTTACATCTGTGGTCAGTGGGAAGAATGTTCCTTACACTTGTAGTCATTGGGAAGAATGTTCCTTACACTTGTAGTCATTGGGAAGAATGTTCCTTATACTTCTGGTCATTAGGAATAATGCTCCTTACATTTGTGGTCAGTGGGAAGAATGTTCCTTACACTTGTGGTCATTGGGAAGAATGTTCCTTACACTTGTAGTCATTGGGAAGAATGTTCCTTACACTTGTAGTCATTGGGAAGAATGTTCCTTACACTTGTAGTCATTGGGAAGAATGCTCCTTATACTTCTGGTCATTGGGAATAATGCTCCTTACATTTGTGGTCATTGGGAAGAATGCTCCTTACACTTGTGGTCATTGTGAATAATGGTCCTTACATTTGTGGTCAGAGGGAAGAATGCTCCTTACACTTGTGGTCATTGGGAACAATACTCCTTACTAGGGATGAGCCGAACACCCCCCCGGTTCGGTTCGCACCAGAACTTTCGAATGGACCCCAAATTCGAATGAACTTTAGAACCCCATTGAAGTCTATGGGACTCGAACGTTCGAAATGAAAAGTGCTAATATGCAAGATACTGTCCTAAAAAGGGTTTGGGGACCTGGCTCCTGCCCCAGGGGACATGGGTCAATGCCTAAAATGTTTTTTAAAATGGGCGTTTTGGCGGGAGCACTGATTTTAATGACGATTAAAGTGAAAAAAAAAAGTGAAATATTCCTTTAAATATGGTGCCTGGGGGGTGTCTGTAGTATGCCTGTCAAGTGCCACGTGTTTCCCGTGTTTAGAACAGTCCCTGTACAAAATGACATTAAACGGAAATAACACCATTTAAAACTGCTTGCGGTTTTAATGTTATATCTGGTTCCTGCAATATGGTTGAAAATCATTGAGAAAAATGGCATGGGTAGCCCTCCCTGCCCATTACCAGCCCCTTTAGGTCTTGTATGCATATTAAGGGGAACCCCGTACCCATATTAAAAAAAGGAAATGCGTGTGGCCCCCAGGCCCTATATACTCAGAACAGCAGTATACAGGCGGTGCAAACAAGACAGGGACTGTGTAGGTTTGTTGTGTTAAGTTAAATCTGTTTGTAATTTTCAACTGGTACATTTTTAAAGTGTAGCTCCAGTCAAAAAAACTATTTTTAAGCTTTTTGGAAAACATAGGGAAGGGTTATCACCCCTGTATAATTTGTTTTGTCGTCCATCTTTTTTCATCTCACTTGCTGTTGTCTCCTTCCGTTTGCAAGTAGGAGATGTTTGTAAATTGGATGTTTGAAAGTAGGGGCCTGCCCTATATGCTCTGCAGAAATGGCGGAACAAGGTGTTGGTTTTGCCACAACATTGTAAGCCCTCAAAGTGACTCTTGGTGGGCGCTGGAGCGCCCTGCTGTGAACGATTATATCAAGAATTGTAATTACATGCCATTGTTGAACAGTGGTAGAAAAATTGACCTTTGGTGGTTGTGGTGCTGGTGCCACAACACTATAAGTCCTCACCGTTACTCTGGGTGGGCACAGGAAGGGGCCCTCCTGTGAAATATTATATCAAGAATTGTAATTACATGTCCCTGTTAAACAGGGGCAGAAAAATTTGGCCTTAGGCACTGCTGCTGGTGCCACCACACTGCAACCTCTCCCATATACTCTAGTTTTATTGCAGGAATTAGCCCTGCTGCAAAGCATTGCATCAAAAATTGTACTTAAACGCCCCTGTTAAACAGGGGCAGAAAAATTGGGCCTTAGGCACTGCTGCTGGTGCCACCACACTGCAACCTCTGCCATATACTCTAGTTTTATTGCAGGAATTAGCCCTGCTGCAAAGCATTGCATCAAAAATTGTAATTAAACGCCCCTGTTAAACAGGGGCAGAAAAATTGGGCCTTAGGCACTGGTGCTGGTGCCACCACACTGCAACCTCTGCCATATACTCTAGTTTTATTGCAGGAATTAGCCCTGCTGCAAAGCATTGCATCAAAAATTGTACTTAAACGCCCCTGTTAAACAGGGGCAGAAAAATTGGGCCTTAGGCACTGGTGCTGGTGCCACCACACTGCAACCTCTGCCATATACTCTAGTTTTATTGCAGGAATTAGCCCTGCTGCTAAGCATTGCATCAAAAATTGTAATTAAACGCCCCTGTTAAACAGGGGCAGAAAAATTGGGCCTTAGGCACTGGTGCTGGTGCCACCACACTGCAAACTCTGCCATATACTCTAGTTTTATTGCAGGAATTAGCCCTGCTGCAAAGCATTGCATCAAAAATTGTAATTAAACGCCCCTGTTAAACAGGGGCAGAAAAATTGGGCCTTAGGCACTGGTGCTGGTGCCACCACACTGCAACCTCTGCCATATACTCTAGTTTTATTGCAGGCAAAGCATTGCATCAAAAATTGTACTTAAACGCCCCTGTTAAACAGGGGCAGAAAAATTGGGCTGATGGCATCAACCAGAACCAGAAATGTTCTTCCAACATATCAGCGGAGGAGGAAGAGGATAGATAATCAACATAACAGGACAGTCACTCAGCATCAGCATAGGCAGTCTTGAAGGGATGTGATATTTCAAAAAAAAATATTCTGTTACATCAGCTTCAGGTGCTTGGTAGCTGTGGGTGATCCAAGACTGATTCATCTTGATGAAGGTCAGTCGATCAACTGATTCGGTGGACAGGCGCACCCTGTGATCGGTAACAAAGCCACCAGCAGCACTGAAGGTGCGTTCCGAAAGAACGCTGGATGCAGGACAGGCCAGTAGCTCAATTGCATACTGTGCAAGCTCTGGCCAGTGATCCATCCTCAAGACCCAGTAAGCCAGAGGATTTTCGGTGGGAAAGGTGTCCAAGTCTGACCTTGCCCCTAGGTATTCCTGCACCATGTAAATGAGACGCTGGCGATGGGTGCTGGAACCGATCATACCTTGGGGCTGCGGACTAAAAAATTGTCTGAAAGCATCAGTCAGACGGCCACCTTCTCCACCGCTCCTTTTGACCGATGCCTCAGCAACACGTTGTCCAGGACCAGGAGTTTGTAACCTCCCAGTCTCTGGGAACGCGTTGCACAGACCTTTCTGCAAGGCCTCCCGGAGATGTCTCATCCTCTGCTCCCTCTGCGATGGCAAGATAAGGTCGGCAACCTTACCCTTGTACCGTGGATCAAGGAGAGTGGCCAGCCAGTAATGGTCCCTCACCTTGATCCGAAGAATACGAGGATCCTTCCGCAGGCTTTGCAGGATCAGGGAGGCCATGCAGCGTAGGTTAGCTGAGGCATTCGGTCCGGAGTCCTCTGGGTCACTAAGGACAACATGATCCGTAGCTACCTCCTCCCAGCCACGTACAAGTCCACGTGTTTCTTGGGACTGTAAATCATCCCTACAAGACTGCTGCTGCTGCTGCTGATGCTGAGTGCCAGCCTCCACCTCCATGCTGACACAATCATCCTCCTCCTCCTCTTCCTCATCCTCTTCCTGTGTGATGGGTGGCACAGCAGGAACACTGTCTGGATAAAGGGGGCCTTGAGAGGCAAGGAAGTCCTCCTCTTCCTGCCTCTGTTCTGCCTTAAGTGCCCTGTCCATTATTCCAAGCAGCGTATGCTCCAAGAGGTGGACAAGAGGTACAGTGTCACTGATGCATGCACTGTCACTGCTCACCATCCTTGTGGCCTCCGCAAACGGTTACAGGACAGTGCATGCATCCCTGATCATGCCCCACTGGCGTGGTGAGAAAAAACCAAGCTCCCCTGACCCTGTCCTGGTGCCGTAGTCGCACAGGTACTCATTGATGGCCCTCTGCTGTGTGTGCAGCCGCTGCAGCATGGCCAATGTTGAGTTCCATCTGGTGGGCATATCACATATAAGGCGGTTCTTGGGCAGGTTCAACTCCTTTTGGAGCTCAGCCAGCTGAGCACAGGCATTAAATGATCGGCGGAAATGCACACAGACTTTCCTGGCCTGCTTCAGGACATCCTGTAAGCCGGGGTACCTGCCCAAGAACCGCTGCACCACCAGGTTAAGGACCTGAGCTACACAGGGCACATGGGTCAGTTGTCCCTGTCGGAGGGCGGAGAGGAGGTTGGTGCCATTGTCACAAACCACCATTCCTGGCTTGAGCTGGCGTGGCGTCAACCACCTCTCGGCCTGCCCCTGCAGAGCTGACAAAACATCCGCCCGTGTGGCTCCTGTCCCCCAAACAAACCAGCGCAAGCACGGCATGGCATCGTTTTGCCTGCGTACTTGCGTAGCCCCTGGAACGCCTACGAAGCACCGCTGGTTCTGAGGACAGAGCACTGGAAGAGGCCATGGAGGAAGAAGAAGAGGAGGGGGTGGAGGAGAGAGGTGTGTCACAACCAATAGTAGCATTTTGGAGGCGTGGTGGCGGAACAACCTCCAACACTACTGCACCTTGTCCTGCATCCTTCCCAGCTGCCAGAAGAGTGACCCAATGGGCCGTGAAAGACAGGTAACGTCCCTGTCCATGCCTGCTGGACCATGAGTCAGCGGTAATATGCACCTTACCGCTGACCGCCCTGTCCAGCGAGGCAAGGACATTGCCTTCCACATGCCGGTAGAGAGCCGGAATCGCCTTCCGTGAGAAAAAGTGGCGTTTGGGGACCTGCCACTGAGGAACCGCACATTGTACAAAAACTCACGGAAGGGGGCCGAGTCTACCAACTGAAAAGGCAGCAGTTGAAGTGCTAGCAATTTAGCCAAGCTAGCATTCAACCGCTGGGCATGTGGATGGCTGGGAGTGAACTTCTTTCGCCGGTCCAGCAGCTGGGGCAGGGACATTTGCCTGCTATAATCGGACGTGGGTGTACCGCTAGCAGAGTTCCCGGAAGCACTTGGCTGTGACACACCTAATTCTACACCTTCATTCCTCTCAGAGCAGGTTTCAGAGAGGACTGAAGGTCTAGTGGGGTTGGAGATGTCAGCTGATGAGGAGCAAGGAAAGGTCCGCTTTGTTCTTTGGTGTGGGTCTTTGAGGTACGCTTGCCAACGAGCTGCATGGCAGGTCAACATATGTCTGGTCAAGCATGTGGTGCCCAAGCGGCTGATGTTTTGGCCACGTGAGATACGCTTGAGACATATGTTGCAAATAGCAGCGGTGCGATCTGATGCACTCGTCTCAAAAAAGGCCCACACCAAAGAACTTTTAGAATAACGCGCAGAGGCAGCGCTCTGCACAGGCGGAGCTCTGCGGTGTGATTCAGTCGGTGTGCTGCCCCTAAGCTGGCCCCCAGAGGGCATCCTGCCTCGTTGGACATGTGCCTCCTCCTCCTCCTCTCTCCTTCCAGGCACCCACATGGAGTCAGTGCCCTCATCATCCCCTCCCTCTTCATCGCTGTAGCAAACCTGGCAGTATGCTGCAGCTTGTGGAACATGACTGCCAGATTGCTGTCCTTCTTGAGCATCCCCTCTCTCTGCGCTCACGCTACTGCCTTCCTCTAGCTGAGTGTCCTCATCAGAGCCCACAAAACACTGGGCATCCTCCTGGAGCATAGACAAATGTAAAAAAGGGAGGGTAGTTATGGCGCTCTCCTGTTTTATCTGGGGGTCTACAATGGACTCATCTATATGGTTAAATTATCCGCTAGTAGCTGACATGTGAGAAAAAAATGCTAAGAAAAAATTCAAATAAAAATAAAAATAAAAATAAAAATCCTTGTGTGCAATTCTACATCTGACAATATAAACCGTAATTCAGAATATATAACAAAAATATATAACAAAGAATGGTAATTGAATTACAATACTGTGTAATATTATACAATTACGATATGCATCTTATAGAAATACTTTTGTGCGTTTTTGCTAATCACATAGTGAATAAAGTGCTAAGTGCCTAGAATAGTGCTACAACTTCTATAGATGCTAATAAAGTGCTACGTGCTAGTGTAAATACGTAAATTCAGTGCTTCGTATTCAGTAAATATAAAGTCGCTGCCAGAAAAAAATTGCAAGAAATGAAATAAAAACCGCTATAGAAAAAAGTTCCCAAAGTTGCAAAAACAAATTGATACAAGTGTCCAGCAGCAGAAAAAATGATATTAGAGAGTCCTATCTTGGAAAAAAAGTGACAATGTGCTTCAGTGCTTGGTGACTTCCTGGATAGCAACCGGTGCGATTCCCATGCATAAAGGCAATACTCCGCACTCACCAGCTCCCCTGCCCCTTGAGGGGTTAATGCGCCTCCACAGTGTAAGCCCCTGTGTCGCTATATGTAGCTGCTTCAATTGCCATCCAGTGATGTCCCAGCTCCCCTGCCCCTTGAGGGGTTAATGCGCCTCCACAGTGTAAGCCCCTGTGTCGCTATATGTAGCTGCTTCAATTGCCATCCAGTGATGTCCCTGTCGGAGAGGTGTCGGTCGCGCTGTCGGAGAGGTGTCGCTCACGCTGTCGGAGAGGTGTGGGTCACGCTGTCGGAGAGGTGTCGGTCACGCTGTCGGAGAGGTGTCGGTCACGCTGCCGGAGAGGTGTCGCTGACACTTCCAGTCGGCGGTCCTCCTCTTCTGCTCCCTGTAAAGTCCCAGTGGTGATGTGACGGTCCTATGGTCTTCCTCAGGTCCAGGTCTGCCCAGAGCACCAGCTGCAAGAAGAGAAATGAATAATGGCCCACCTACATATATCTCCTGGAGCATGTACCCAACACTGTACTCAAAGAGTTCAGGAGACTCCTCAGGAGGACGTGGTGGGTCTAGGGAAGGAGTCACTGATGATGACATTGAGAGGAGGGAAGACAATGCGTTGGCAGCTGCTTTGCTAGTACCCTGAGACTGGGTGAGAGAGGATGAGGAGGATGAAGAGGGCTTGGTCATCCACTCTACCAAGTCGTTGGCATGTTGCGGTTCAACATGTCCAGCTGCCGAAAAGAAGGACAAGCGTGTCCCATGGCCACGTGCTGATGACAATGCACCGCGTCCACGACCAGCACTGTTGTCTCTAGACACAGAGCCTGCTTGCCCTCTTTTATCGGCTTGTTGTCTTATGTTTTAATTAAAAAAACTGTATTTTTTCCCAAAAAAGTGCACTTGTAAGACCGCTGCACAAATGGTGATGTGATAGATGGTGTGACAGAAAGTATTGCAACAAACGCCATTTTATTCTATAGGGTGTTAGCAAAAAATGTATAATGTTTGGGGGTTTTAAGTAATTTTCTAGCAAAAAAAAAATGTTTTTAACTTGTAAACAACAAATCTCAGAAAGAGGCTCGGTCCTTAAAGTGGGGTACCCCCTAAAAAAAAAAAATTAAAAGTCAGCAGCTACAAATACTGCAGCTGCTGGCTTTTAATAATCGGACACTTACCTGCCCCAGGGTCCAGCGATGCAGGGGAACGAAGCCCCCCCCCTCGCTCCCCGCTCCGCTTGCGGCGCCATCATGCATACTGTGGGCACCCGGCTGTGGCGTCACAGCTGGGCACCCACTACGCATGCGCGAGCGGCGCAGGGCGCCGTGATACGCCATACAGTCACCTGGGACACGTGACAGGTCCCAGGTGAATGTGCGGCGCGAGGGGAAGTGATGTCACCAGCCCGGGCAATGAAGAAGGCAGACTACGAGGGACCCCCTAGCAATCGGTATTTAGAGGTGAGTAAAAAATTTTTTTTTTGCCAAGAATTTTTTTTTTTTTTTTTATGAATTTTAAGCAGCTTTTAATTTTTTGGTGGCAACACCACTTTAAGTGGTTAAAATTATGCAAAATCTCGAGCCACTACATTCTAAAATGTGAAAAACTAAGCCAATAGTTTTATATAACACAGCAATATTCACACATGGGATACCCAAATGTTACAGGCAGGGCCACTGATAGGGCAGTACAGGCTGTTGTACCAGGCCTGGCCAGCGGGGGGGGGGGGGGGGGGGGCGAGCAGCTTTGTAGTTAATTTTAGCTAAAAAAAATAATTAGCTAAATAACTTTATTAACCACTTAAGCCCCGGACCATTTTGCTGCCCAAAGACCAGAGCACATTTTGCGATTCAGTACTGTGTCGCTTTAACTGCCAATTGCGCGGTCGTGCGACGTGGTTTCCAGACAAAGTTGACATCCTTTTTTTCCCACAAATAGAGCTTTCTTTTGGTGGTATTTGATCACCTCTGCGGTTTTTATTTTTCACGCTATAAACAAAAATAGAGTGACAATTTTAAAAAAACGCAAATAATTTTTACGTTTTGCTATAATAAATATCCCCCAAAAATATATAAAAAACTATTTTTTTCCTGCTTCAGTTTAGGCCAATACGTATTCTTCTATTTTTTGGGGAAAAAAAATCGCAATATGCGTTTATTGATTGGTTTGCGCAAAAGTTATAGTGTCTACAATATAGGGGTTAGTTTTATGGCATTTTTATTATAATTTTTTTTTTTTTTTACTAGTAATGGCGGTGATCTGCAATTTTTATCATGACTGTGACATTATGTCGGACACGGACAATTTTGACACTATTGTCATTTTTACAGCTATAAAATTGCACTGATTACTGTAAAAATGACACTGGTAGTGAAGGGGTTAACCACCAGGGGGCTAGGGAGGTTAAGTGTGTCCTGGGGAGTGATTCTAACTATTAGGGGGCTTGGCTACGAATAACACTTCACTGATCATACCTCCGGATCACAGGGAGCAGAGATCAGTGACACTGTCACTAGGCAGAACGGGGAGATGCTTGTTTACATAAGCATCACCCCATTCTTCAGCTCCGTGAGACGATCGCGGGTATCCCCGCGGACATCGAGTCCGCGAGACCCGCGATCCTACTCACGGAGCTCCCGCCACGTGACCACAAAGGGACGTACCTATATGTCCATTTGCCCAGCCGTGCCATTCTGCCGACTTAAATTTACATGCGGAGGTCAGCTAGTGGTTAACCTGCACCTACTTGATTGGCAAGATATAGTACCTTCCTGGGCCTCATCAAGTTAACAGAGGGGCCCAGGAGGTGAGACCAGAAGAGGGACTTTTTCTCAATTTTTGGGCGGAGGCATACAATCCCTGCTCTGCAGAAGTATACCTTGTGCTCACTGCATGCTTTCATGCTTTCCATGGCGGATGGATTCAATTGTAAAGTGGCTCTCTTCCCTCAGTAAGTGGCGTGCTGCATCCTGAGGTAGAGACTGATCACTGAGGAGGCTGAGAGTGCAGAAAGAGTAATCCCGATGCCGGTCCATCAGTCTCCCCATTGTGTGCTCATCAGTGATGTAACTAACGGAGTTAAAGTAAACGGTGTTACTTAACGCCGTTACTTTAGATGGTAACGAGTAATCTAACTGATTACTCTTCCCCTCATGGTAACATCGTTCCCATTACTTGGGCAGCATTACCGCAATTACATCTACCGCCACTAGGGGCGCACCCGTCGCGCTCCGTGGCCTCGGCCTTAGGAAAGGCTGCAGCTTCAGCCTAGCTCCGGAGTGGCAGCCATCTTGGTGCACCCACCGCCCGTTTACAATGTGATTGCTCCATCAAATGACGGAGTGATCACTTGTAAAAAAAACGGCGTCATGATGACGCCGGTTTCTCTCTCCCCACTGTGTACGGATCTGTACAGTGGAGGGGAGAGATCGGATGGCAGCAGCGATGTGGGCTGAATTTGTAGTGCCCACTGCGCTGCTCTGTGACAATTGCAGTCACAGCCATCCCTCCATACCCTGCCAATACTCTGCCAATACTCTGCAATTCCCTGCTAATACCCTGCCAATACTCTGCCTTACTCTGCAATACCCTACCATACCCTGCCGTACTCTGTGATACCCTGCCAATACTCTGTGACACCCTGCCGATACTCTGCAATACCCTGCAATACCCTGACAATACTCTGCAATACCCTGCCAATACTCCGCAATACTCTGCAATACCCTGGCAATACCCTGACAATACTCTGCAATACCCTGACAATACTCTGCCATACCCAGCCAATACTCTGCAATACCCTGCCAATACCCTGACAATACTCTGCAATACCCTGACAATACTTTGCCATACCCATCCAATACTCTGCCATTCCCAGCCAATACTCTGCAATACCCTGCCAATACTCTGCAATACCCTGCCAATACTCTGCAATACCCTGCCAATACTCTGCAATACCCTGTAAATACTCTGCAATACTCTGCAATACCCTGACAATACCCTGACAATACTCTGCAATACCCTGACAATTCTTTGCAATACCCTGCCAATACCCTGACAATACTCTGCCATACCCAACCAATACTCCGCAATACTCTGCAATACCCTGACAATACCCTGCAGTCACAGCCATCCCTCCATACCCTGCCAATACTCTGCAATACTCTGCCAATACTCTGCAATTCCCTGCCAATACTCTGCAATACCCTGCCAATACTCTGCCATACTCTGCCATACTCTGTGATACCCTGCCAATACTCTGTGATACCCTGCCAATACTCTGCAATACCCTGACAATACTCTGCAATACCCTGCCAATACTCTGCAATACCCTGCCAATACTCCGCAATACTCCGCAATACTCTGCAATACTCTGCAATACCCTGACAATACCCTGACAATACTCTGCAATACTCTGCCAATACTCTGCAATTCCCTGCCAATACTCTGCAATACTCTGCCATACTCTGCAATACTCTGCCATACTCTGCAATACCCTGCCAATACTCTGTGATACCCTGCCAATACTCTGTGATACCCTGCCAATACTCTGCAATACCCGGCAATACCCTGACAATACTCTGCAATACCCTGCCAATACTCTGCAATATCCTGCCAATACCCTGACAATACTCTGCAATACCCTGACAATACTTTACCATACCCAGCCAATACTCTGCCATTCCTAGCCAATACTCTGCAATACCCTGCCAATACTCTGCAATACCCTGCCAATACTCTGCAATACCCTGTAAATACTCTGCAATACTCTGCAATACCCTGACAATACCCTGACAATACTCTGCAATACCCTGACAATTCTTTGCAATACCCTGCCAATACCCTGACAATACTCTGCCATACCCAACCAATACTCCGCAATACTCTGCAATACCCTGACAATACCCTGCAGTCACAGCCATCCCTCCATACCCTGCCAATACTCTGCAATACTCTGCCAATACTCTGCAATTCCCTGACAATACTCTGCAATACCCTGCCAATACTCTGCCATACTCTGCCATACTCTGCAATACCCTGCCATACTCTGTGATACCCTGCCAATACTCTGTGATACCCTGCCAATACTCTGTGATACCCTGCCAATACTCTGCAATACCCTGACAATACTCTGCAATACCCTGCCAATACTCTGCAATACCCTGCCAATACTCTGCAATACCCTGCCAATACTCCGCAATACTCTGCAATACCCTGACAATACCCTGACAATACTCTGCAATACTCTGCCAATACTGTGCAATTCCCTGCCAATACTCTGCAATACCCTGCCAATAGTCTGCAATACTCTGCCATACTCTGCAATACCCTGCCATACTCTGTGATACCCTGCCAATACTCTGTGATACCCTGCCAATACTCTGCAATACCCGGCAATACCCTGACAATACTCTGCAATACCCTGCCAATACTCTGCAATATCCTGCCAATACCCTGACAATACTCTGCAATACCCTGACAATACTTTACCATACCCAGCCAATACTCTGCCATTCCCAGCCAATACTCTGCAATACCCTGCCAATACTCTGCAATACCCTGCCAATACTCTGCAATACTCTGCAATACCCTGACAATACCCTGACAATACTCTGCAATACCCTGCCAATACTTTGCAATACCCTGCCAATACCCTGACCATACTCTGCCATACCCAGCCAATACTCTGCCATTCCCAGCCAATACTCTGCAATACCCTGCCAATACTCTGCAATACCCTGCCGATACTCTGCAATACCCTGCCAATACTCTGCCATACCCAGCCAATACTCTGCCATACCCAGCCAATACTCTGCCATACTCGGTAATACCCAGCCATACTCTGCGATACCCAGCCATGCTCAGCCGTACCCAGCCGTGGATATTACAGTGGGGGAGATGTATATTACAGTGGGGGAGATTGTGGATATTACAGTGGGGACTATATGGTGCTGGAATTTTCACAGGTTTTTGCTAATTCAATATTTGCTGATCCGAAAAATGATCCGATCCATTACTCTTATCCGAGGAACGTTCCATGAGTTTGGGGGGGACAGATGTACAGAGGGGAAACAGATATATGTGTGGGGGGGTGACAGATGTGTAGTGGGGTACAGAGGGGAAACAGATATATGTGTGTGGGGGGGGAACAGACATGCAGGGGGGTACAGAGGGGAAATAAGCGTGCAGGGGGGAACGCACCCCTTGCTTACAGTAATACTAGACCCGCCCCTTAGAATATAAAAAAAAAAGTCACAGTTACTTTGCCGAGTAACTAAATACTTTTCCAATGTAGTAACTGAGTTACTAACACAATTACTTTTTGGGAGAAGTAATTTGTAACTTAACTAATTACTTTTTTAAAGTAAGATGACCAACACTGGTGCTCATGGTCATTATCATTATGATGATCAGAGCACAGCAGGTGCTGTATGGCTCTGTCAGTGTAACATGCTGTTGGGTGCTGACTTTGTTAATATATGGCTGTACTGTGTGTTACAGATAATAACACAGAGCACAGCCAAAACAAAGTCAGCACCCAACAGCGTGTTACAATGACAGAGCCATACAGCACCTGCTGTGCTCTGATCATCATAATGATAATGACCATGAGCACAACAATTATTAGGATTTATATAGTGCCAACAGTTTATGCAGCGCTTTACAATATAAAAAGGGAGACAATACAGTTATAATATAATAAAATACAAGAGGATTAAGAGGGCCCTGCTCAGAAGAGCTACAATCTAATAGGCTGGAGTGTTTCGTCACATATGTCGACCCATCACATTTGGCTACCCGCTGGACTGCGCATGCACAACACCGCCATATGCATTCCAACACTGTGGCGATCTGCGCAGAATTTTGTGGCCACACCTCTGAGTCCAGGTTCAAGGCCCACCATCCAAGTGTACATAGAGCTAGATTATAATTATGCAGAGCGAAGCGAGGCCGTGCCCAATGCGTGGAGAGCGAAGTGAGCATGCGAATGTCCTGTGGCAAAGTGGTCTTACAACAGAACGCATATGGCGACGTTGCGCATGTGCACTCCAGCGGGTAGCAAAGTGTGATGGGTAGCCGAATGTGACGTTACAGGGGCAGGTGGTACAAAGGGTTGTAACTGTGGGGAATAAGCTGATGGAAGTGGTAAAAGAGATTAGTTGGAGACATGATAGGCTGTCTTGAAGAGATTAGTTTTTAAGGATCGCCTGAAGGTAGAAAGAGTAGGGGATAGCTGGACAGGTGGAGGTAGCGAGTTCCAGAGTATCAGAAACCATGAACCAGACCGAGAAAGAAGTACAATTAAATCACACTTGTTTATTAATAAAAAATAAAAAGGTAAATAGAGTAAGCGTAGTCAAAGCATAACCAGAGTCCAGTAACCGGATCGAGTAGTCAGCCAGGCCAGAGTTCAATAACCAGATCAGGTAATCAACCAGGCCAGAAGTCAGGTATCCAAGTGGAAGAACAGCAAGCAGGATAAGGAGCCAGAAGGGATGTCAGCAAGCCAGTCTTTAAAACAAGAACGCAGGAGATGGTTTCTTGTGATGTGACCAAGGCGAAGGCAGAGGTGAAGTAAGCTGGACAGCTTTAAGTAGGCAGGTCAGATGAGCAGGATCAGGAACAGCTGGGTGACTGTGGAGAGAGAAGAGAGCTGGCAATTAGCCGACAGCTGAGCAGCCAGCCCAGAGAAGGAAGGGCTAAGCCAGCCCCGATACAGAGGATGGGAGAGGCTCTGGAGAAATCCTGGAGACGAGCATGGGAGGAGGAGACAAGAGAGCTTGAGAGTAGGAGGTTTTGAGAAGAGTGGAGAGGACGATTTGGGTGATATTTGGAGACAAGGTTGGTGATGTTGCTCGAGTCAGAGTTGTGAATGGCTTTGTATGTTGTGGTTAGTATTTTGAATTTAATTTGCTGGGTGACTGGGAGCCAGTGTAGGGATTGGAGGAGAGGGTTGGCAGACACTGAGCAGTTGGTAAGGTGGATAAGTCTGGCAGTAGCAGTCTAGCATTCATGATAGACTGAAGAGGGGATAGCCTATGGAGAGGCAGGCCAAAAAAAGGTAGTTGCAAATAGTCAAGTCGAGAGATAACAAGGGAGTGAATAAGGAGCTTGGTGGTTTCATTTGTTAAAAAAGGGCGAATTTTAGAGATGTTACGGAGGTGAATTCTACAAACTTTTGACAACGATTGGACTTGGAGCTGAAATGACAAGTCAGAGTCTCAGATTACACCGAGTATCTGTCAGAAACCATGAATCAGACTGAGACAGAAGTACAATTAAATCACACTTCTTTATTAATAATAATAAAAAGGTAAATAGAAAAAGCGTAGTCAAGCATAGCCAGAGTCCAGTAACCAGATCGGGTAGTCAGCCAGTCCAAAGTTCATTAACCAGATCGGGTAGTCAGCCAGGCCAGAAGTCAGGGATCCAAGTAGAGCAACAGCAAGCAGGATAAGGAGATAGGAGGGATGTCAGCAAGCCAGTCTTTAAACAAACCACAGGAGATGGTTCCTAGTGATGTGACCAAGGCGAAGGCAGAGGTGAGTGAGCTGGAAAGCTTTAAGTAGGCAGGTCTGACGAGCATCATCAGGAACAGCTGGTAACTGTGGAGAGAGAAGAGAACTGGCAATTAGCTGACAGCTGAGCGGCCAGCCCAGAGAAGGAAGGGCTAAGCCAGCCCTGACAGTACCCTGTCGTGAGGGGAGGGACTGATAGTTGCATTGTTGATTTTGATGGAAAAGTCATGAAGGGGGGCACGGCGGGGGGGGGGGGGGGGGGATATTAGTAACTCAGTTTTAGAGAGATTTTGTTTAAGGAAGTGGTGTGAAATCCATGATGATATGGTAAGTTAGTAATGTGAAAGGAGACTGAAGGAGTGAAGTGAGGAGTAGACAGATAGATTTGGGTGTCATCTGCATATAAGTTGTATTGATAGCCAAGTGGTATTAAATGACCAAGGGAGGAGGTGTAGATAGAGAAGAGAAGGGGTCCAAGAACAGAGCCTTGGGGGACCCCCACAGAAAGAAGCAATGGAGAGGAGGAGACAGAGTTGTAGGTAACACCGAAGGAGCGCTATGATAGATAGGCAGAGAACCAGGATAGAGCAGAATCTACTTTTCACTTGTGTTTGAGGGAAGGGACAGTAAAAACACAGAGCCAAGCTGCATTTTTACCACTCCAAAACCACTCCCCTTTGAGAATTATTTCATTCAAACTTTGCAATCAGGTCCACTTGTCAGTTTTTCATGCAGACCTGATTGAAAGCTCCATGTAGGTCTACAGGAATCCAAATATGAATTGACTTATGTGCATTTACATCCACCTACCTCCGTGTCCATTCAGGTAAAAAAAAAATATGGAAAAGAACATCCTTTTCTATTTTTCCAGACCTAAATGTGACAGATCAGAGGTAGCCTGATGTAAATAGACACAAGTCTGTGGTGTATGGGGACACAAACTGAATGGGCACAGATGTCAAAACACTGATCCAGTTATGATTGGTGGGGTGCTGTAAAGCTAAGGTGGGTTCAGATTACGGTCTGAACATGCCTGAGCTCATCCCAGCTAATTACAGTGTAAAAGGTTTAGAGTAATAATGGTTAAAGGTTCACCTTTTGGAACATGTTACATGTTTCAGCTCCTGCAACCATTCCCCAGATTTTGTGACAGCGTGGGGTCAGGGGTGGGGTTGTGGGTGGGGTCCGGGCGGTGCCAGGGGTGGGATTGTGGGCGGGGCATTGTCAGGTACTCTTTATGGGGCCCCATTATTTCTAACAGAGGCCCTGGTTACAGGTGATGTATTTTTCCAAAGCAAATACACCTTTGCACATCGGTACTGACTAGTAATCTGATGTTTCTCTTCTCCCTCAGTTTTACTCTCAGTTAATGGGACTCCAGTGCTGACAGAGGTGGGCAGGGGAGGGATGAACAAGGATGTTGTGCAGGTATTCGACACCCTCTTTTTTTATCTGATGACATAATTGATTGTTAGGACGCTGCCGGCTGGAAGGTTGTAATGGTGCACTTAAGTCAGGCGAGCTTGTGGTGATGTTCACAAGAGTCAAAGATAATGGTGCTCACACGTCCAGCTCACGATCACATGGGTACGTCCCAGAAAAAGAGTGGATTTTCCAATACAATCAAGGAAGGTCTCAATATTCATATGTGGTTACCAAAAATGAAAAAAAAGGTGCACATAGCGTAATAACGTAAGGATTTTTATTATTAAAGTAAAAGGTACACTCACATTTCTGTAGAACATAAAAGCATTGAATGGAAGCACAAGGTAGAATTTCATCTTATAAGACATCATCACTCAGATGATGTCTTATAAGATGAAATGAGTCGGGGGAGACCTGCCTGCACCACTACGCTACTTTGTGCTTCCAGTCAATGCTTTTATATTCTATGGAATTGTGAGTGTACCTTTTACTTTTTCCTTTAATAATAAAAATCCTTACGGCATTACCCTATGTGGACCTTTTCTTTAATTTTTGGTAACCACATATGAATATTGAGATCTTCCTTGACTGTATTGGAAAATCCACCCTTTTTCTGGGACGTATGCGTGTGGTCGTGATCTGGACGTGTGAGCACCATTATCTTTGACTCTACGGTGAACATCACCACAAACTCGCCTGACATAAGTGGTATACACCTCTTTAAGTCCATTACCTCCGGTAAGCCTTGACACAGTCAGTCTGGCCCTGGCAGAAGGTATATTATCTGTGTGTGGAGGGTGGTGGATTATATGTGTGTGTGTGTGGGGGGGAGGGGTGTATTGTGTGTGGGGGGGGCAGGGGGTGTATTGTGTGTGTGTGTGAGGGGGGGCAGGAGGTATATTATCTGTATGTGGAGGGGGGTGGATTATATGTGTGGGGGGGAAGGAGGTATATTATCTGTGTGTGGAGGGGGGTGGATTATATGTGTGTGTGTGTGTGGGAGGGGGGGTGTATCGTGTGTGGGGGGCAGGGGGTGTATTGTGTTTGTGTGTGTGGGTGGGTTGGGGGTGTATTGTGTGTGTGTGTGTGGGGGGGGGGCAGGAGGTATATTATCTGTGTGTGGAGAGGGGTGGATTATATATGTGGGGGGGCAGGAGGTATATTATCTGTGTGTGGAGGGGGGTGGATTATATGTGTGTGTGGGGGGGGGGGCTTGAAGGTATATTATCTGTGTGTGGAGGGTGGTGGATTATATGTGTGTGTGGGGGGGGGGGGGGGGGGAGGGGTGTATCGTGTGTGGGGGGCAGGGGGTGTATTGAGTTTATGTGTGTGGGTGGGTTGGGGGTGTATTGTGTGTGTGTGTGTGTGTGGGGGGGGGGGGGCAGGAGGTATATTATCTGTGTGTGGAGAGGGGTGGATTATATGTGTGGGGGGGCAGGATGTATATTATCTGTGTGTGGAGGGGGGTGGATTATATGTGTGTATGTGTGTGTGGGGGGGGGCAGAAGGTATATCATCTGTGTGTGGAGGGGGGTGGATTATATGTGTGTGTGTGGGGGGGAGGGGTGTATTGTGTGTGGGGGGGGGCAGGGGGTGTATTGTGTGTGTGTGTGAGGGGGGGCAGGAGGTATATTATCTGTATGTGGAGGGGGGTGGATTATATGTGTGGGGGGGAAGGAGGTATATTATCTGTGTGTGGAGGGGGGTGGATTATATGTGTGTGTGTGTGTGGGGGGGGGGGTGTATCGCGTGTGGGGGGCAGGGGGTGTATTGTGTTTGTGTGTGTGGGTGGGTTGGGGGTGTATTGTGTGTGTGTGTGAGGGGGGGCAGGAGGTATATTATCTGTATGTGGAGGGGGGTGGATTATATGTGTGGGGGGGAAGGAGGTATATTATCTGTGTGTGGAGGGGGGTGGATTATATGTGTGTGTGTGTGTGGGGGGGGGGGGGTGTATCGCGTGTGGGGGGCAGGGGGTGTATTGTGTTTGTGTGTGTGGGTGGGTTGGGGGTGTATTGTGTGTGTGTGTGGGGGGGGGCAGGAGGTATATTATCTGTGTGTGGAGAGGGGTGGATTATATATGTGGGGGGGCAGGAGGTATATTATCTGTGTGTGGAGGGGGGTGGATTATATGTGTGTGTGGGGGGGGGGGCTTGAAGGTATATTATCTGTGTGTGGAGGGTGGTGGATTATATGTGTGTGTGGGGGGGGGGGAGGGGTGTATCGTGTGTGGGGGTTGGGGGTGTATTGAGTTTATGTGTGTGGGTGGGTTGGGGGTGTATTGTGTGTGTGTGTGTGTGTGTGGGGGGGGGGGCAGGAGGTATATTATCTGTGTGTGGAGAGGGGTGGATTATATGTGTGGGGGGGCAGGATGTATATTATCTGTGTGTGGAGGGGGGTGGATTATATGTGTGTATGTGTGTGTGGGGGGGGGCAGAAGGTATATCATCTGTGTGTGGAGGGGGGTGGTTTATACATGTGTGTGTGTGTGTGTGGGGGGGTTGAAGGTATATTATCTGAGTGTGGAGAGGGGTGAATTATATGTGTGTGGGGGGGGGGGGGGGCAGGAGGTATATTATCTGTGTGTGGAGGGGTTGGATTACATGTTTGTGTGTGTGTGTGTGTGGGGGGGGGGGGGTTGAAGGTATATTATCTGAGTGTGGAGAGGGGTGAATTATATGTGTGTGGGGGGGGGGGGGGGGCAGGAGGTATATTATCTGTGTGTGGAGGGGGTGGATTACATGTGTGTGTGGGGGGGGGGGGGGGTTGAAGGTATATTATCTGAGTGTGGAGAGGGGTGGATTACATGTGTGTGTGTGTGTGGGGGGGGGGGGGGGGGGGGTTGAAGGTATATTATCTGAGTGTGGAGAGGGGTGGATTATATGTGTGTGTGGGGGGGGGGGGGGCAGGAGGTATATTATCTGTGTGTGGAGGGGGTGGATTACATGTGTGTGTGGGGGGGGCAGGAGGTATATTATCTGTGTGTGGGAGGGGGGTGGATTATATGTGAGTGTGTGTGTGTGTGTGTGTGTGTGTGTGTGTGTGTGTATGTGTGTGTGTGTGTGTGTGTGTGTGGGGGGGGGGGGTTGAAGGTATATTATCTGTGTGTGGGAGGGGGGTGGATTATATATATATGTGTGTGTGTGTGGGGGGGGGGGGTTGAAGGTATATTATCTGAGTGTGGAGAGGGGTGGATTATATGTGTGTGGGGGGGGGGGGGGCAGGAGGTATATTATCTGTGTGTGGAGGGGGTGGATTATATGTGTGTGTGTGTGTGTGTGTGTGTGTGTGTGGGGGGGGGGGGGGGGGTTTGAAGGTATATTATCTGTGTGTGGGAGGGGGGTGGATTATATATATGTGTGTGTGTGTGTGTGTGGGGGGGGGGGGGGGGTTGAAGGTATATTATCTGAGTGTGGAGAGGGGTGGATTATATGTGTGTGGGGGGGGGGGGCAGAAGGTATATTATCTGTGTGTGGAGGGGGTGGATTACGTGTGTGTGTGTGGGGGGGGGGGGGGTTTGAAGGTATATTATCTGAGTGTGGAGAGGGGTGGATTATATGTGTGTGGGGGGGGGCAGGAGGTATATTATCTGTGTGTGGAGGGGGTGGATTACATGTGTGTGTGTGTGGGGGGGGGGGGCAGGAGGTATATTATCTGTGTGTGGGAGGGGGTGGATTATATGTGAGTGTGTGTGTGTGTGGGGGGGGGGGGGGGGTTGAAGGTATATTATCTGTGTGTGGGAGGGGGGTGGATTATATATATATGTGTGTGTGTGTGTGGGGGGGGGGGGGGGTTGAAGGTATATTATCTGAGTGTGGAGGGGGGTGGATTATATGTGAGTGTGTGTGTGTGTGTGTGTGTGGGGGGGGGGGGGTTGAAGGTATATTACAGTGGTGTGAAAAAGAGTTTGCCCCCTTCCTCATTTCCTGTTCCTTTGCATGTTTGTCACACTTAAGTGTTTCGGAACATCAAACCAATTTAAACAATAGTCAAGGACAACACAAGTAAACACAAAATGCAATTTGTAAATGAAGGTGTTTATTATTAAAGGTGAAAAAAAATCCAAACCATCATGGCCCTGTGTGAAAAAGTGATTGCCCCCTAAACCTAATAACTGGTTGGGCCACCCTTAGCAGCAACAACTGCAACCAAGCGTTTGCGATAACGTGCAATGAGGCTTTTACAGCGTCCTGGAGGAATTTTGGCCCACTCATCTTTGCAGAATTGTCCTAATTCAGTTACATTAGAGGGTTTTCGAGCATGAACGGCCTTTTTAAGGTCATACCACAACATCTCAATAGGATTCAGGTCAGGACTTTGGCTAGGCCACTCCAAAGTCTTCATTTTGTTTTTCTTCAGCCATTCGGTGGTGGACTTGCTGGTGTGTTTAGGATCATTGTCCTGCTGCAGAACCCAAGTTCGTTTCAGCTTGAGTACACGAACAGATGGTCGGACATTCTCCTTCAGGATCTCTTGGTAGACAGCAGAATTCATAGTTCCTTTTATCACGGCAAGTCTTCCAGGTCCTGAAGCAGCAAAACAGCCCCAGACCATCACACTACCACCACCATATTTTACTGTTGGTATAATGTTCTTTTTATGAAATGCAGTGTTCCTTCTACGCCAGATATACTTGGACACACACCTTCCAAAGAGTTCCACTTTTGTCTCATCGGTCCACAGAATGTTGTCCCAAAAGTCTTGGGGATCATCAAGATGTGTTGTGGAGAAATTGAGACGAGCTTTGATGTTCTTTTTGCTCAGCAGTGGTTTTCTCCTTGGAACTCTGCCATGCAGGCCATTTTTGCCCAGTCTTTTCCTGATGGTGGAGGCATGAACGCTGACCTTAACTGAGGCAAGTGAGGCCTGCAGTTCCTTGGACGTTGTTGTGGGGTCTTTTGTGACCTCTTGGATGAGTCGTCGCTGTGCTCTTGGGGTAATTTTGGGCGGCCGGCCACTCCTGGGAAGGTTCACCACTGTTCCATGTCTTCGCCATTTGTGGATAATGGCTCTCACTGTGGTTCGCTGGATTCCCAAAGCTTTGGAAATGGCTTTATAACCCTTTCAAGACTGATAGATCTCAATTACTTTCTTTCTCAATTGTTCCTGAATTTCTTTGGGTCTCGGCATGATGTGTAGCTTTTAAGGATCTTCTGGTGGACCTTACTGTGTCAAGCAGCTCCTATTTAAGTGATGCCTTGATTGTGAACAGGTGTGGCAATAATCAGGCCTGGGTGTGGCTATAGAAATTGAACTCAGGTGTGGACAACCACAGTTATAGTATGTTTTAACAAGGGGGGCAATCACTTTTTCACACAGGGCCATGATGGTTTGGATTTTTTTTCACCTTTAATAATAAACACCTTCATTTACAAATTGCATTTTGTGTTTACTTGTGTTGTCCTTGACTATTGTTTCAATTGGTTTGATGTTCCGAAACACTTAAGTGTGACAAACATGCAAAGGAACAGGAAATGAGGAAGGGGGCAAACACTTTTTCACATCACTGTATCTGTGTGTGGGAGGGGGGTGGATTATATATGTGTGTGAGTGTGGGGGGGGGGTTTGAAGGTATATTATCTGAGTGTGGAGAGGGGTGGATTATATGTGTGGGGGGGGGGGGGGGGCAGGAGGTATATTATCTGTGTGTGGAGGGGGTGGATTATATGTGTGTGTGTGTGTGTGTGGGGGGGGGGGGGTTGAAGGTATATTATCTGTGTGTGGGAGGGGGGTGGATTATATATGTGTGTGTGTGTGTGTGGGGGGGGGGGGGGGGTTGAAGGTATATTATCTGAGTGTGGAGAGGGGTGGATTATATGTGTGGGGGGGGGGGGGGGCAGGAGGTATATTATCTGTGTGTGGAGGGGGTGGATTACATGTGTGTGTGTGTGGGGGGGGGGGCAGGAGGTATATTATCTGTGTGTGGAGGGGGTGGATTACATGTGTGTGTGTGGGGGGGGGGGGGCAGGAGGTATATTATCTGTGTGTGGGAGGGGGGTGGATTATATGTGTGTGTGGGGGGGGGGGGCAGGAGGTATATTATCTGTGTGTGGAGGGGTGTAGGGGAGCCTGCGAGTGTCCTGTGGCAAAGTGGTCTTACAACACTGTTGGAACGCATATGGCGTCGTCGCACATGTGCACTCCAGCGGGTAGCAAAGTGTGATGGGTAGCCGAATGTGACGTTACAGGGACAGATGGTAAAAAAGTTTGTAACTGTGGGGAATGAGCTGATGGAAGTGGTAAAAGAGATTAGTTGGAGACGTGATAGGCTGTCCTGAAGAGATGAGTTTTCAGGGATTGCCTGAAGGTAGAAAGAGTAGGGGATAGCCGGACAGGTGGAGGTAGCGAGTTCCAGAGTGTCGGAAACCATGAACCAGACCGAGACAGAAGTACAATTAAATCACACTTGTTTATTAATAAAAAAAATGAGACAGTATGGTGGATGTCTGTGTGTAGTGCACTAAGACTGGCAAATATTTTAAGCAACAGACAGCATGGATTCATGAAAGACAGAAGTTGTCAGACAAACCTGATTTCTTTTTATGAGGTGGTAAGTAAAACCTTGGACAGAGGGGTGGCGGTGGACGTGATATACTTGGATTTTGCAAAAGCGTTTGATCAGTTCCGCACACACGGCTCATGTGTAAGGTAAAGTCTACAGGTTTGGAAACATCAGTTTGTAGATGGATAGAAAACTGGCTAAAAGACAGAATTCAGAGAGTCGTGGTTAATGCTTCTTACTCTGAATGGTCTAAGGTTATGAGTGGTGTACCCCAAGGTTCAGTGCTGGGACCCTTACTTTTTAATATCTTTATAAATGATATTGGGTCTGGGATCAAAAGTAACATTTCTGTCTTTGCAGATGACACCAAGATATGCAGTGGAATAACGTCTTTACAGGATGTCTCCAATTTACAAGCCGACCTCAATGCTCTGTCTAATTGGACGACTATGTGGCAGATGAGGTTTAATGTTGATAAATGTAAAGTTATGCACTTGGGGGCTAAGAATATGCATGCATCATACATGCTGGGGGAGTACAACTGGGGGAATCAATGGTGGAGAAGGAATCAGGGGGTTTTAGTAGATCATAAGCTCAATAGCAACATGCAATGCCAAGCTACGGTTTCCAAAGCGAGCAAAGTCCTTTCTTGTACTAAGAGAGGTATGGACTCCAGAGAGAGATATATCATTTTGCCCCTGTAAAAATCATTAGTAAGACCTCATCTTGAATATGCAGTATAGTTTTGGGCATCAGTTCTCAAAAAGGATATCGGGGAACTGGAGAAAGTGCAGAGAAGGGCAACCAAACTGATAAGAGGCATGGAGGAGCTCAGCTATGAGGAAAGATTAGAGGAACATGATAAGAGGAGATTAAGGGGGGATATGATCAACATGTACAAATATATAAGGGGTCCATATAGTGAACTTGGTGTTGAGTTATTCACTACAGTCAATAAAGAGGTTTTTGTTTTTTTGGAGGGGGGGGGGGGGGCGGTAAACAACCAAAACCCCCACCCGCTCCCTGGGTGGCCAGCGGCACTTAGCCAGCACACCCTCACCCCCCAGATCCCCTCCAGGCAGCGGTGACGGCTGTGGGTCAGGCGGTGGGCAGCAGGCTGTGGGTCAGGCAGCGGGTGATGGGCGGCGAGCTGTGGCTCAGGCAGCCGGTGATGGGCGGCGAGCTGTGGTTCAGGCAGAGGCTCCTATGTCCTCCCCTAGATCACGGTTGCTTCTGCCTTGCGGCCCTTCTCTCCTCCTGCTAGGCATCCATTAGGAGCGCCTGTCCTTTCAGCCAATCGGGTGATGGGTCTCCGACCCACTTCCCGATTGGCCAGGAGGATCAGTGTGACAATAACGAATATTAATTCGCTATCGTCACACAACTGGGTGTGCTCCCTACCCCCTCCATTGGAATCCATGCATCCGGCGTCCCTGTATATAGATGCATGGGCCACCACTGAGTTTATTGTGTTCCATATATGATATATGACCTGCATTACATCTTTACCCCCTCATGTAATACTCTACATCCACTTGCTGACCATGACTTCTGTCATGGGGGTCATATAAATCCAGTGGGTAGGTTATGTAGCTGGTGTTGGTGGAGGAAGATCCTAGACACTATTGTTGGATGCATGGAATCACATGCACTTTTGGATATCATTTGATGGGAATTGAATGGACTTTGTTTACTTATTATCATTTACTTTTGGACATTGCACTATAAGTTTATATTAATAAAATTATAGTTTACAGAAGTGTATTGTCACACACTGGAGAGATCCGGTGGTCACTACATGTAATTGGGATTTACAATTTTTGCACTGTCACTTTATCGTTAGCAACCTGCTGGGAACACCTAGTGTTTGCTTAATATATTGCATTCATTTGCATTTATGATGTACAGTGCATGTTTAGTTAGTAAGTAGGGTGCGTGGTTTATTATTTTCTTCTACATGTAAGTTTTCACACTCTACAAGGAGCAGCCCCTATCATCATCACACATATACACATTTGCACAGGTAGGAGAATAACAATTGGTTTATTGGGTGGTGTATTTAGGTTTTGTGCTGCCCCAGGCCTGACTAAGCTTGTGCACCCCCTAATTTAAATATGATCCACCCCTTCCTGTCAAGGTCACTCCCTTCCTGTTTAAGACATGTGTTTTGTCACAAATATGGCGACCCATCACATTTGACTACCCGCTGGACTGCGCATGCGCGATGCCGCCATGTGCGTTCCAACACTGTGGCGATCTGAGCTTGCGCAGAATTTTGTGGCCACGCCCCTGAGTCCAGTTCTAAGCCCCAACATCCAAGTGGACATAGAGTTAGATTATAATTATGCCGCCCTGCCCAAAGCGTGGCGAGCCAAGCGAGGCCGTGCCCGAAGCGTGACGAGCGAAGCAAGCCCGCGAGGGACCCTGCGGCAAAGTGGTGTCTTACAACAGTATTGGAATGCATATGATGGCATTGCGCATGCTCACTCCAGTGGGTAGCAAAATATGATTGGTAGCCGAATGTGACGTGACACCTGCCCTGAAATTTTCCAGTGGGTACACTAGTTCTGAGAGGCGTGGGGGGGAGGCATTCCCTTAATCTGCAGAGATTTCCTCTCACTTCCTGTTTGGCTATGGGGCAGGAAATGAAGGGAAATGAATGGATGAATAAAAAATAGAAATTTACCCGCTGAATTTTTTATTTTTTTTGCTCACCTGCAAAGCAAAAGGCATAATGAGCTAGTATGCACTGCGCAATTGTTATTCAAAGAGTGACAGCGCTAAAAGCTGAGAATTGGTCTGGATAGGAGGGAGGTTTAAGTGCACAGTAAGCGAGTGGTTAAGGCAGTTCTGAAGGCAAAAAGGGGTGCAACCCGGTACTAGGAAGGTGTACCTAATAAAGTGGCCGGTGAGTGTATACTCAACTATTGCATCCAATGGTTAAGGAATGCACCATTCTTTGCTACTGACGCTTCCAAAAAATTCACAGACAAGCAGCCAAGTGCCCCCTTCGGCCACGGAAGCCTTAGTAAAGGCAGTGCAGTACCACATACAACCAACAGGTGGCGCTACAATCCTAAACACTGTTAGTCAATAAATTTGCTATTTCTGACATTTCCATTTCAAATTTTTTTGAGATCCAATATTCTGCAGCAAGGGTATGTTTCTGTGATTTGTATGATTTAAATTTCTGTTTCAGTCTTAATTAGCCTGTAGGTACCAGGAATACCCAGGGGTGTCTGCCGTGCACAGAGACCACTTCTGATGAATGCAAAATGAGTTAGTGGTGTACATAAGAGCCTTGGGGACTGGAAAATTCAATTCAAATTGTAATACGAACTCTGGTTCTTCTCGGCGTACCGCCGCTTCCCAAGAAACTCTATGATGGCAACAAAAGTAAAACTTGCATCTGTTTAGAGAAAGTTGACTGCTACTTGCATCAAGCTTGTCAACAGCTTTGTAATTATTGTTGTCGCTGCCTTGTGATTCAATCTTGAAGTCTTCTAGGAAAAAAAAAAATTTTTTTTATATTTTTATATTATTACAAGCTGTCAAAGCACGTAAACAATTTTCACTAGTAGAGGCATCGCAAGAGCTTTTCCTGCTTTTATGATTTTTTTAGATTTTTTTGAAATGTACAATTACCTGGTAAAGATAAAGCAAATAGCTGATGAAGCTCAGTGTGGATGTCAGCAAGAAATGCTTTTATCTTGTCAGGCCTTAATAAGATCACAAGGATAGAGAATCGCTGGCAGACAAAAATTCTCATGTATATTGAGTCCAACGAGAGTGCAAAACAAACAACCAAAATTCCAAAGTTTTTAAATGACTGGTTCATAGCAGAAAAAAAAATACCAACATGTTTCGTGCTAATCTCCCTCTTCATCAGGGCTCAGGACTTTTATTGATGCCCAAATGGACGCAGATAAGCAGATATCAGACAAACCTGTACTGTGGTTTTCTTGGAACAGTTTCAGAATGCAAACAAGTGCACCAAAAATATAGATTTAAAAGCTTATTTTAAAGAAAAATGACACCTTTGCTATGGAGTGTGAGAAAGGGGAAGCAGTACAAGAAGCTGATCGATTCACGTGCTGACAAGATGCATACTAATAGGAGGAGAGAGCAGTGTGACAGAGAGGTGAGCTTAAAACTGTGCTGCTTCTCCTTTCACTGTCCAGTCACAGGCAGAGGGCAGGACAGGATGACCTGGGATCAGAGGAAGTGAGTTGAATAATGCTGGCCTTCATGCTAACAGCATGTAGTGGCAGAAAAAAGTAGACATCAGTGATCTTTTTAGCTGTCTTTACAGGTGGCATTCTGACCACCATTGTAAAAGGGACATTCTTGCTACTGACCACCAATGTAAGGGGCATTTATCATTATATAATTGGTTTTAGTAAGGGTTCCCTGAGACTTGGACATTATTTGAGGAATTCCACTGGGGTAGAAAGGTCAAAAAAGGCTGCTATAGATGGGCCATACTCTGTTGGAAGGCTGGTGGCCTCCATGGGCAGCCAAGGTAGCCATAGGAATGAATGAGCCTGTGACAAATTAACTCTAGGCACAGGACCTGTTTGGGAAGGTTTTTTATTGCAAACACTGTGCAGTGCCCGCCAGTGCCAGCAAAGGGCTGCACAGTAAAGAACTCGGAAGCAGGGATGAAAGGAAGTATTTTAACATGCGGGCTATATTTGAAGTCATCTTTACGACATATGAAGTCTTCCTTTAAATAAATGTACTTTCGTGGCTGTTTCTGCCCCAACCTGGGAGACATCTCATTACTGCTCATATGACATATGTCACCTGGACAGGAAATGAGAATAAATCACCCCAATGGGGACAGCAAAAATGGCCTGCCAGTGGTTCCTATCTGCCCAGAATAGGAGAGGGACATAAATCACTTAAATTCTGAGCACTTTCTCCCCCTTCCTGCCAAGGCCAATTTTCAGCTTTCAGCGCTGTCACACTTTGAATGACAATTGCGTGATCATGCTACACAGTACCTAAAGAATAATTTTATTATTTTTTTCACACACATAGAGCTTTCTTTTGGTGGTATGTAATCACCGCTGAGTTTTTTATTTTTTGCTAAAAAATCTAAAAAAGACAGAAAATTTTGAAAAAACAAACAAACATTTTTCTGGCAGAAAATTGTGTAAATAGATAATTTTTCTCCTTCACTGGTGTGTGCTGATGAGGCAGCACTGAAGGGTACTGATTATGTGGCACTGATTATGTGGCACTGATGAGGAGGCACTAATATGCCACACCGATGGACATGTATATGTGGCACTGATGGGCACAGATAGGCGGCACATATGGGCAATGATAGGCAGCACTGAAGGGCACTGGTTGGTGTCACTGATGGGCACAGACTGGCATTACTTCTGGGCACTGCTGGGGCTGCACTGATCATCAGGGCACTAATTTGCCACACTGATGGGCATTGATATGCGGCACTGATGGACACGGATAGGCGGGACATATGGGCAATGATAGGCAGCACGGATAGGCGGAACTGATGGGCATTGATTGGTGTCACTGATGGGCACAAACTGTCATTACTTCTGGGCACTGCTGGGCTGCACTGATGATCAGTGCCCTGATTATCTACACAGGTCTCCCCTGCGAGGAGATGCCACTGATTGGCTCTCCTTTGCTCACACTCTGTTAGTGTGAGGAGAAGAGAGCCATTAAACAGTACTTCCGTGTTAACATGGGATCGGCTGTGATTGGACACAGCCAAACGCATGGGTAAAGAGCCGAGTCATTGGCTCTTTACCAAGATCGGGGATGGGCCGTGTCCTAGGGTCATGGCATGCCTGCGATCGCCGAGCTGCACGCGAGAGCGGTGACACCAGGGTGATGTCATATGATGTCGTCCCAGGACAAGAGGGGATCCCGCCCCCTGTCATTTTACTATATGGCAGGCGGGAGGGGGTTAAGAAGGATCTCTGCTTTTGCAGCTTATTGCCCGGATTCACGACCAGGGCTGGATCTAGCCCATCTGATCTGGGAATACAGTATAGAAAAGTCAGGGGGCATAATGTCAGCACTGTGTGTGAGTCACTGACAGTCTGTCACACAGTGTCATAACCTGGAAAACACTAGTATGTAGTAGTCCCTCTTTACATCAAGAGTCCTTATCTGTGTCCCTCTTTACAACATGAATACTTTACATCAGAGACTTCATCAGAGTGCATCTTTACATCAGAGACTTCATCAGAGTGCTCCTTTACATCAGAGACTTCACCAGAGTGCAGCTTTACATCAGAGACTTCATCAGAGTGCATCTTTACATAAGAGACTTCATCAGAGTGCCCCTTTACATCAGAGACTTCATCAGAGTGCAGCTTTACATCAAAGACTTCATCAGAGTGCCCCTTTACATTAGAGACTTCATCAGAGTGCCCCTTTACATCAGAGACTTCATCAGAGTGCATCTTTACATCAGAGACTTCATCAGAGTGCTCCTTTACATCAGAGACTTCACCAGAGTGCAGCTTTACATCAGAGACTTCATCAGAGTGCATCTTTACATAAGAGACTTCATCAGAGTGTCCCTTTACATCAGAGACTTCATCAGAGTGCAGCTTTACATCAAAGACTTCATCAGAGTGCCCCTTTACATTAGAGACTTCATCAGAGTGCCTCTTTACATCAGAGATGTCATCAGAGTGCCTCTTTACATCAAAGACTTCATCAGAGTGCCTCTTTACTTCAGATTTCCTCATCAGAGTGCCCCCTTACATCAACTGTCTGTGTCAGACTGGCTCATGGATCAGTGGATGGACTCTTAGAGACTTGAAGGGGCACAACTAAAATCTGGGGGGACACAGCCCAACCCAGCAACTCCCCTAGATCTTTTTTAAAGTGGTTCTAAAGGCAGAAGTTTTTTTTTTACCTTAATGCATTAGGTAAAAAACCTTTCGGGTGCAGCCCCCCCCCCACCCAGCCCCCTTATACTTACCTGAGTGATGTCGATCCAGCGATGTGCATGAGAGCAGCGACTCTCCCGTGTGCCTCTCTCTCCTCATTAGCTCATACAGCAACAGGAACCATTAGCTCATGCTGCTGTCAATCAAAGCCAGTGAGCCAATGAGGAGAGAGGGGGTGGGGCCGAGCTCACACAAAGTCCATTTACAGGAGCACAGCTTGGGAGCGAGCCTCCTCGAGTGCCCCCATAGCAAGAGAACTGATCCCCATGGACTAATGGACTAACGTTATTTATTAGATTATCGCCCACTTACATGTCTGCAGTCCCACTGTCTTTTGTGCTAACAGTTATCTTTTTATTCATTTATTGGGGGCACTCGGCAGGGGGGGAGGAGCCAGGATCGCTGGCGGGGAACCCAAAAAGAAGAGGATTGGGGCTGTCCTGTGTAAAACTATTGCACAGAGCAGGTAAGTATAATTTTTTTATTTTTATTTTTTTAAATAATACATTTAGAATCACTGTAAGTTGATTGTAAATCCCCTACGACAGCACTGATGAGGTTTTGGGAGCGAGAATAAAATGATTACCAAAGCAGCTAGAGCATGCAGCTTAGTTCTTTGCTAAGCAATGAGCGTTCAGCATAGTACATTGTGTTTGGTCCCAGGCATCATGGAGCACCCTGCAGAGATGAGGATCAGACAGCAAATTCCATATTTTTACACTCACGTATGCAATACCTTAGATGACCTCAACCTGCAAAACTTAAATCCTTGCAAAAAAATCTTTTCTGAACTAATATAATTTTAGCTCGATTCATATTTCTTATTTTTATATTGAGATGGGAAGATGAAACATTTATCCTCACCTCTATTATTGTGTAATAGACAAGTGTTCCTGACACCAAGATAAAAAAAGGTGACAGAGGAGGAAGCTCCAGCTAATTGACAGCCTCATCTCTGTTCCTGTGTGGTGGGGGGTGTGTCTCTTCCCTCCAATCAGCTCTCAGAGCTCTCCTCACTGAGCTCTACAGAGTGTGATTTTAGTTCTCCTGCCACCGCTCCAGGACCGCAATATAAACATTGTGGGTTCTAACCCATACTCACTTATAGTGGTTTTAAACCCTTACACACACCCACATTGACACAATGACTTTCTTCAGGTAATACTCAGACACGGAACAAATCCTCCTACATAAGTTGTACCTGTTTATCTGCAGTCTTCTCTTCTCTAAAGTGCAGAATTTATACAGCTTGTCTGAGCTGTCAGAAAAAAGGGGCGGAGAGCTAAAATCACACTCTGCGGAGCTTAGTGAGGAGTGCTCTGAGAGCTGATTGGAGGGAAGAGACACACCCCCACCACACAGCACACAGGAATAGAGTTGAGGCTGTCAATTAGCTGGAGCTTCCTCCCCTGTCACCTTTTTTATCTTGGTGTCAGGAAAACCTGTCAGAAATGATTCATACTGATAACAGAGGAATGAGGCAGCAGACGGAAATTACATTTAGTGCTCTGGACTGGAACATGTACACATTATAGAAGGATATGCTTTGTTCATACACTATATTGTAAAAGTATTGGGACGCCTGTCTTTATACACACATGAACTTTAATGACATCCCAGTCTTATGCCCTGTACACACGATCCAAATATCGTACAACCGATCTTACGACCGTTTTCGGTTAATAATCACAAGTAGAAATTGAATAGCTAAATAAAGTCACGAAAATTCTTGCACGATAGAAAAATAAAATCGGAAGTGATGTCATGTGTTGTAATGTATCTGTATTGTATTTTCGGACGACAACTATACTGACTAAATGAAAATCGTACTATCTGGAATCGTACAAGGAAAATTTCCGTGCCTGTCCGATCGAATAATATTGGATGAACGGTCGTGATCGGCTGTCGAAAGTAGTGTACACACGATCCGAAAATCGTAAGATATTCGGATCGTGTGTATGGGCAATAAGTCCGTAGGGTTCAATATTGAGTTGGCCCACCCTTTGCAGCTATAACAGATTCAACTCTTCTGGGAAGGCTGTCCACAAGGTTTAGGAGTGTGTCTATGGGAATGTTTGACCATTCTTCCAGAAGAGCATATGTGAGGTCAGGCACTGATGTTGGAGGAGAAGGCCCGGCTCACAGTCTCCACTCTAATTCATCCCAAAGGTGTTCTATTGGGTTGAGGTCAGGACCAGTCAAGTTCCCCCACCCCAAACTTGCTCATCCATATCTTTATGGACCTTGATTTGTGCACTGGTCCAAATCATTTGGTGGAGGGGGGATTATGATGTGGGGTTGTTCTTCAAGGAATGGGCTTGGCCCTTTAGTTCCAGTGAAAGGCGTCAGCATACCAAGACATATTGGACGACTTCATGCTCCCAACTTTGTGGGAACAGTTTGGGGATGATCCCTTCTTGTTCCAACATGACTGCGCACCAGTGCACAAAGCAAGGTCCATAAAGACATGAATGAGTGAGTTTGGGGTGGAGGAACTATACTGGCCTGCACAGAGTACTGACCTCATCCCGATAGAACACCTTTGGGATGAATTCAAGCGGAGACTACGAGCCAGGCCTTCTCGTCGAACATCAGTGCCTGACCTCACAAATGCTCTTCTGGAAGAATGGTCAAACATTCCCATAGACACACTCCTAAACCTTGTGGACAGCCTTCCCAGAAGACTTAAAGCTGTTATTGCTACAAAGGATGGACCAACTCAATATTGAACCCTATGGACTAAGACTGGGGTGTCATTAAAGTTCATGTGCGTGTAAAGGCAGGTGTCCCAATACTTTTGACAATACAGTGTATTTCATGTCTGAGGGTTTACAAGCCCTTTAAGATTTATTTTTGTCTATGATCCAACTGCAGAGACTTTCTATCATTTCCTATCCTGTCAAGAAGTGAGGGGAATGTCCATAGAAAGGATGCAGATGTCAATAAAAATAAAAACCTGGAAGAGGCTCTAACTCGTTCCTTCTCTATAAAAGAAATAAAATGCTTTGACTGGAGTTGAGCTTTTTAAGTTGTAAATTATTAAAGATGAAAAATCTAAGCAACCCGTGAAGCAGAAACTTTATTAAACTGAACTGTTATTAGGTTTGCCGAAGCGGAATGTCTGGATATTGCTCATTGAGCTGCTTAGACAAAATTTGCTTGAAGAAAATTCTCTTTTATTTAGAAAGTGCTTTTTTTTTTTTTGCTGAAATGTATTTTGAAGAGTTTCATTTATTTTTTAATCTAGTGTTTATATATGTATTTGTGTTCATAAAAAAAAAAAAAAAACACAAAAAAAAATGCATAAAGTATTGAGGGTAGTGAGGGGAGAATGTTTGGCTCAAGAACAGGTCAAGGATAAGTGTAAGGAGCTTCCAAAACCCTCAAGAGCCCATTAACCACTTCAGCTCTGGAAGGTTTTACCCCCCTTCATGACCAGGCCATTTTTGGCAATATGGCACATGCGTTAATTTAACTGATTGCGTGGACGTGTGGCACTGTACTGCCCCAAAAAAAAAGAGATATTTTTTCCCACAAATAGAGCTTTTATTTGGTGGCATTTGATGACCTCTGCGGTTTTTATTTTTTGCGCTATAAACAAAAAAAAATATAGACAATTTTGAAAAAAATGCATTTTTTTTTACTTTCTGCTATATACATATCCAATAAAAAAAAATGTAAAAAATCGAATTTCTTCATCAGTTTAGGCCAATATGTATTCTGTTACATGTTTTTGATCAAAACAAATCCTAATAAGTGTCTAATGATTTGTTTTAGCAAAAGTTATAGCGTCTACAAACTATGGGATATATTTATGGAATTTTTATTTATATATATATAAATAATTTATAGTATATATATATATATATATATATATATATATATATAATATATTATATATTATATATTATATATATATATATATATATATATATATATATATATATATATATATTAAAAAAAATCTATAAATTATTTATATATATAAATAAATAAAAATTCCATAAATATATCCCATAGTTTGAGCGAAAGTTGTAGCATCTACAAACTATGGGATATATTTATGGAATTTTTATTTATATATATAAATAATTTATAGTTATATATATATATATATATATATATATATATATATATATATATATATATATATATATATATATATATAAATATAAATATAAATAAAAAAAATCTATAAATTATTTATATATATAAATAAATAAAAATTCCATAAATATATCCCATAGTTTCAGCGAAAGTTGTAGCATCTACAAACTATGGGATATATTTATGGAATTTTTATTTATTTATGTATATATAAATAATTTATATTTTTTATTTATTTATATATATATATATATATATATATATATATATATATATATATATATATATATATATATATATATATATATTATTTTTAATTTGAATTGTTTTACCAGTAATGGCAGCGATCAGCGATTTTTTGCGGGATTGCGGTGGACAAATCAGACATCTGACACTCTTGACACTTTTTGGGGACCAGTGACACCAATACAGGGATTGCTGCTAAAAAAATAAATAAATAATAAAAAAAAAGCACTGTCACTGTACTAATGAGACTGTCAGGGAAGGGGTTAAGAGGGGCGATCAAAGGGTTAAATGTGCTCTAAGGGAGTGCTTTCTAAGGCTGGATTCACACCTATGTATTTTTAGCGCTTTTTGCATTATGCAGATTTGCTCTACAGAACGTGTTCCATAGGAAACCATGGTAAATTGACTGTAGTGCAAATCTGAAAAATGCAAAAAGCGCTTCAAATGCATAGGTGTGAATCCAGCCCAACTGTAGGGGTGGATACTTTGCCTGGTGGAAGACTAAGATCTGTGTTACTGCTTAGAAGAAATATAAGATCTCTATCTTTCCCTCTCACAGAGCAGCAATCTGCCTTGTTTACGTAGGCAAACCGTCGCTCTGCCTCTCCTGAGAATGACTGGCAGGTCCCCGGAGGACCCAATGATTGTCTTCTGCTATGTCCAATCACAGCGGGAGCGGGGTGCTAGCGTGTGCCCCAGACCCAGTGCATGAAATCACGTACACGTAGATGATTTTGTGCAGGAGGGCCGCCCTCCCAGGTTTATACATATATTTATATTTTGTATTGTGTTATATTGAAATATATTGTGCTGTCGTCCTATGTTGGGATAACAGCACAATTTCTGTAATCACCTGTGTAAATATTTAGCAGTAAAGATATTTCTGGTTAAGTATCCAGCTGTGTGGCGTACTGTTTCTTCCCACCAGGCGAAGCCTGGTACAGGTACTTTGCATTGTTTTATATTGTACTGTATTACATTGCACCACAGCTGTGCCAAGGGGATTGAGTCAAGTTAGTGGGGTTTCTTGGTAGAGTGCAGGCCCAATTTAACCAGCAGCTCCTTCGGGGGTTAGTGCTACATATGTCATGAAGAATGAAAGCATTTCAGAAGGCAAAAAGGGGTCCAACCCGGTACTAGAAAGGTGTACCGAATAAAGTGGCCGGTGATGAGTGTATATTATCCACTTCCTGCCCGCCCTATAGCAGAATGATGGCCAGGCGGTGGTTCAGTTATCCAGTTATCCAGTTATCCTGATAAAAGCCGCCACGCGCCCAAGGGGACATGCATCGCTGCGATCGGTGGTGCGGTGTGTCAGTCTGTCACAACTCTACACCGATCTCGGTAAAGAGCTTCCGGCAGAGGCTCTTTACCACGTGATCAGCCGTGTCCAATCATGGCTGATCACAATGTAAACAGGAAGAGCTGGTGATCGGCTTTTCCTCACTCTCGTCTGACAGATGCGAGTAGAGGAGAGCCGATCGGCGGCTCTCCTGACAGGGGGGGTCTGTGCTGATTGTTTATCAGAGCAGCCCCCCCTCGGATGTCCACACTAGACCACCAGGGAAGCCCCCAGCATGTGGATGGCCAGGTACATCCCCCATGGCCATCCACATGTGAAAATCAATGCTCTATGGCACAAAAAAATGAGTGATGCCCAGCAATGCCACCCATCAGTGTCCATCCATGCCACCTATCAGTGCGCATCAGCGCCCACTTATCAGTGCCCCTCCATGCCACCTATCAGTGCCACCCATAAGTACCCATCAGTGCCATGCATAAGTACCCATCAGTACCGCCCAAGAGTGCCCATCAGTGCCATCTATGAGTGCCCATCAGTGCCGCCTACCACTGCCACCTATCAGTGCCCATCATCAGTTGCACCTCATTGGTGCCACCTCATCATTGCCTATCAGTGCTGCCTTATCAGTGTCCATCAGTGCAGCCATATCAGTGCCTGTCATTGAAGAAGAAAATGTACTAATTTACGAAAAACTTTAACAGAAACAAAGAAAAAATTATAATTTTTTTAAAAAATTCGGTCTTTTTTTATTTGTTGCGCAAAAAATAAAAATCACAGAGGTGATCAAATACCACCAAAAGAAATCTCTATTTGTGGGAACAAAATGATAAAAAATTTGCTTGGGTACCATGTAGCATGACCGCACAATTGTCATTCAAAGTGCGACAGCGCTGAAAGCTGAAAATTGGCCTGGGCAGGAAGGTGGTTGGCCTGGTATTAAAGTACAGCTTATCGTTTTTGGCTGGAGATCCACTTTAAAGATGAAGGGACTTTACTGAAGACGCTCAAACAAGCTCACACTGTAAAAGAATAAAATTCTTCTCTGAAGTTCTTGCAAAACTGACACTTCCTGGAGTGTCAATTTGCTGTGTCCCTGGCAGCACTCAGTTGTTCTACCAGCTGACTTCCATCTCACTACAGGATACAGGAGGTAAGTGTAGAATTCATCACTGAGGGCAGCAGGAGAGGGAAGAACACAATAGATTTGCTATAAGCATCACAACACAACAAAGCAACACCCAATGAGGACTCATGCACACGGTCGTAATAAAATATCGATTTTTACATAGGATCTTGCTGGCAGAAAACTGGCACATTCTGTGTAAAAACAAAAAAACAAAATGTGCTTCTGTCTACATGTGTTTAGACGCATATGCACATGGTGGCCACGTAAACGCCTGTACATGCGTATGTGTATGGAGAATTTGACGCATTTAAATTCTGTAGGGATATTTATGTGTATAAAATGTCAAGATCCTGCTTTTAGATCGTAAATCAGATTCATTGCGGAGTGCATATATCCATAACATCCTTAACCTCTTCCCTACCACCCTATTGCAGAATGACGTCCACAAGGTGGCTCTGTTATCATGACTGGGCATCAGTCAGGATAAGCCACTTGTGCCCGCCCCCGGGGGGGGGGGGCGTGCAGCACGGGCCAATCGGTGGGGTGGTGTGTCGCTCTGACACACCACATCTCCGATCGTGGTAAAGAGCCAATGACGTAGGCTCTTTACCACGTGATTAGCTGTGGCCAATCACAGCTGATCACAGCAACCAGGAAGTGCCGTTCATCGACTTTCGTGCTGACAAGGCGAGCAGAGGAGAGGTGATCAGCAGCTCTCCTGACAGGGGGGTCTGCGCTGATAACACATTGATTATCAGTTCAGCCCCCATCAGAGGTGCCAATTAGATGTCAATCAGTGCCAATCAGTTGCCAATCAGTGCCCATCAAAAAAGCAAAATCAGTGCCCATCAGTAATGCCTGTCAGTGCCCATCAGCAATGCCTGTCAGTGCCTTCTCATCAGTGCTGCCTATCAGTGCCATCTATTAGTGCCTATCAGTGTCACCTATCAGTGGCCATCAGTGCCACCTATTAGTCCCCATCAGTGCCGCCTATCAGTGCCGCCCATCATTGCCACCTATCAGTACCAATCAGTGCCACCTATTCGTGTCCATTAGTGCCACTTATTAGTGCCCATCAATGCCACCTATCAGTGCCCATCAGTGCTGCATATCAGTTCTGTCTATCTGTACTGCATATTAGTGCCTCCTCATCAGTGCCACTTCATCAGTGCCAATCAGTGCTGCCTTGTGTCTGTTAGTGAAGGAGAAAACTTAATTTTATAACGAAGAAAAAAGTTTTTTTTTAATTTGTTTAGCAAAAAATAAAAAACCCAGTGGTGATTAAATACCACCAAAAGAAAGCTCTATTTGTGGGAAGAACATGATGAAAATTTAATTTGGATACAGCGTTGCATGACCGCGCAACTGTCATTCAAATTACGACAGCGCTGAAAGCTGAAAATTGTCCTGGGCAGGAAGGGGGTGAAAGTGCCCGGTATTGAAGTGGTTACATCTTTACGAATGGGCCTGATCAGTCGTGGCCAGGGCCAGATTAACATAGGGGCTATTGGAGCTGCAGCTCCAGGCCCCTTACCTTAAAGGCCCATTTAAAAAACAAAAAAAGATTGACTTTGAAGGTCATGGCTTGGTGACCAGGGGTCACATTTAGGGGGCAGGTGTCTGAAGGTCTACCCCACTACTGGTCAAAATTTGGAGCTCCTATCATCTATGGTTCCAGAGATACAGGGCTCCTTGCGCAGCCTGTCAGAAGCTACATATGGAGCGGCCAGTTTAAATACAAGCTGGCACACTCTGTTTGCAGCAGACTGAGAGGATGAGCTCACAGTGCCTCTCCTCACTTCTTGTCAGGGGCACTGAGTTCAATGGGCAGCTTGGAGCCTGCAGAGTTTGACAGGCAGCACCGCATGAACGCCTGTCAGCTACTGCTTTACCACTCATTGAAAAGCAATACACCACAGATCACTTTTCAGAGGGCAGTAAGCATCATCCATTTCACACTCACCACCAACCAGGTCACTCCCCATGTTTTCCACCTCCCTTAAACTTATATCACAGGTGACCATTTCCCAACCTGCAGATGACAGACCCTACTCCAAAAGATATCACTCCCAGTTACTCCCCCCCCCACCTGCTGGTTGACATCCTTCCACAAACCTTTACATTTTTCCTTCCCAGTTTCCTCCACACTCCACTCCTGTACATACTGCCCACTGTCATACCCTCCACACTCCTCTCCTGTACATACTGCCCACTGTCATACCCTCCACATTCCTCTTCTGTACTTACTGCCCACTGTGATACACTCCTCTCCTGTACATACTGCCAACTATCTTTCTCTCCACACTCCCCTCCTGTACATACTGCCCCTATCATACCTTCCACCTGTACATACTTCCCCCATCATTCCCTCCACACTCCTCTCCCTCACTTGCAGATACTTCCCACTTTTATACCATCCATACTCCTCCCCTATGCCTTTTAGACACAAAAAGTGTCCTTTAGGCTGGGTTCACACTGCTGCGGGGGGAGATCCGGATGTGATTCGCACCGCACTGCAGTGCAAATCACATCCGATCTCCGTAGCGATGCGAGTTCAGCCATACAGATAGTATGGCTAAATTCGCATCGCTCCCGCAGCAAACTCGCACGGGACCCTTTTTTTGGTCCGCAGCAGAATCGGATCGCATGGGTGTTCACACCATGCGATCTGATTCCTGTGCGAGTGTGCAGATCGCACTGCGATATGCGGACGGATCTGGGGGTGTCATTAACATTTCATTGACACTCCCAGCCATTCGCATAGGGCAGTGTGAACTGCCGGCGGGAGGCATGCGATGCGGGAAACCGCCGCGGATTCGCGGCGTTCCCGCATCGCTGTGGTGTGAACCCGGCCTTAAAAAGATATTGAATATCCTCATTGTTACCCAGCTCTAGAATGCGCACACTTTTATTCCATCTTCACCCTGTCTTCCTTCTGGCTTCTTTGCCTTCAGTCACTTGCCTTGGTCTGGCTGTGTTGCTGTCACTTCCACGCATGCTCAGTCGCATTCTCTCTATCTAATCTCTCTCTATCAAAAAAAGTTTGTATTTTTAATTATTTTTTTTTTTAATAAAAAGCCCCACCATAATCCTCAGCACCAGGACCATGATGTTCTTAATCCGGCAAGTAGTCATTTCTTTTGGGGCTGCAGTGCTTCTCCCAGGCTTTGATAGTGGCTTCCCCTGCTCTCCACAGGCATTGCGGTGACTTCTGTTTCCTCCCTCCTCCTCAGTGTCCAGTTGGGACTTTTCTCTTCAGCCAATTGGAAAAACGGGTCTCAGACCTGCTTCTAATTGGCCGGATTGAAGATCAGTGTTTCAATAGCAAATATTCATTGGCTGTCATAACACCTGGGTGGGGTCCTGGTGCAATGGTCTGTGCCCCGATCCCAGCCTATTTTCATAGCTCCCAACTGTCCCTGATTTGGAGCAATGTCCCTCTGTCCCTCTTTCCCTCTCATTTTGGCTAGAATTATTGCTCTCGCTCTAGCGATCACGGCGGTACTTCACATGTGTGGTTTAAACACCATTTTCATACTCGGGCGCTACTCACGACTGTATGCGAGTTCGGCGGGACGGGCGTGCTTCAAATATTTTTTTTTCTTATTTATTTTACCTTTTACTTTTTATTTTTACACTGTTTAAAAAAAAAAAAAAACTGTCACTTTTATTCCTATTACAAGGAATGCAAACAATCCATGTAATAGAAATACAGGATGACAGGACCTCTTAGATATGAGATCTGGGCTCAAAAAGACCTCATATTTACACTAAAATGCAATTTAAAAAAAAATAAAAAACATTTGTCATTTAAAAAAATTTTAAAAATAAAAAGCCCCTTTAAGAGCTATGGGCGGAAGTGACATTTTGACATCGCTTCCGCCCTGCACTGTCATGGAGACGGATGGGCGCCATCTTCTTTATGTGAACCCAGGGGACAGACACGATCGCCTCCACCGCTGCCAATGGGTGCGGTAAGCGGCGGAGGGCACCAGATCACTGCGGGAGCGGGGGCCCCTCTCCCGCCATATATAAAAGTGATCTTGCGGCGAATCTGCTGCAGAGACCACTTTTATCTTGTACTGGACCACTGGCCGAACACGGGGATACCGGGGTTATGGCAGATAGCCATAACAACGATATCCATCCCCAAGGTAGGGACGTACATCGGCGTTCGGCAGTCCAGAAGTGGTTAAGGAGGTGTGGCAAGAAGTGGTTAAGGGGGTGTGGCAAGGGGTATGTCCTATGCCTGCATACTTTTGCTGATAGGTGTCCCTCATTCCCATCTCAAAAAGTTAGAAGGTATGTCAATACCACCTACATCCTCTGCCAGCAATACGGGAGGATGAAAAGCTGGAAACGGGGGGTGAGGGGAGAAGGACCGGGATAGGAGGGGAACCACTGATCATTCTTCCTATCATCCCCTGGATGGTGCTGAGTACCCCAACACTGCCCATCCCTCAACCACAGTCTTGTCTGAATGTGTCCGGGTTTCATTGCCCCTGAAACCCGGACACACGATTCAAAACCCGGACAGTCCGGGTGAATTCTGGACAGGTGGCCACCCTACTAACAGCAGACACGTAATTTACTACCTTGATTTTACACAGCCAAATTCAGAAGTGCTAAGCACAATCAGCTGTGCATGGGTCCATACTATACAATATTTCTGCGTTCAGATATGTAAAAACTATACGCTAAACAGATATGGACGCAGCATTTTTTTTTTTTACAAACTTCTGCAAGAAACATTAATATATCAGTTTGTTTTAGAACCTGAACATTCCAAAAGGGGTCGGATTATTTTGACCCGGACAAGGTTTATGTGCTGGGTCAATGTGACCGTGTATGCGTAGGGAGGAGAAAGGACAGAAGCCATCTCCTGGAACATTGTGACTGCGAGTTTTGTAAAAGCAATGAACTAGAACCCTAGAACGTCCCTGGAAATCCAGAGAGCGCGGAGCCGGGGGAGTCGGCACTCCCTGTGATCTACCGCTCAGGTAAGGCAGAACTGAAGCTCCACTGGGGAATATTCTAATTAACTAAAGCCAGGTTACAAATGCATGTTTCATTATAAAGATACAGAAGCTGGCAGCCAGGCAGAAAATGATCTCACCGCCTACATACCTAAAACACGACCAAATCTACATTAAACATCCCATTCCTAATAGGCATGTAAATGCTAAATTGGTTTCAAATGTACACAAGTAAATTAATATGGCCATTATCATATAAATGACTGTATAATAATATGGTAAATGGTTGCCAGACACTGTTTTAACTGTTTTGAATAATCCTATTTATAAAAAGTAGAAACATAACAGCTTTTACTGTCATTTGTGGCACATTATTGTCACTTTTGCACTCATTTACATTTAAAGAGACCCTGTTCTGCTCTATTTTCTATTTCAACAAAAATCATCCTGTGCGAGGGGGTAAGCGATTTTTGACGGGGGATGGCTGGTGTTGGCGCTTCAATCATCACGGCACCATGGTTAATATGGTGTCAGGATGATTTTTTCTATTATTACATTGTAATATAAAATGAAATAGTTCTACTCACCATAATATGGAATCAGTGGGAGCCCTGAGCGGGTCACTTGCCCTGTTGCCTGCCACCAGATGCGGCTTGTCACTTGCCACATGGCCTGCCACCAGATGCGGATTGTCACTTGCCACATCACCTGCCAGCAGATATGGATTGTCACTTGCCATGTTGCCTGCCAGCAGATGCAGATTGTCACTTAGCATGTCCCCTGCCACTAGATGCGTACTGTCACTTGCCACATTGCCTGCCACCAGTTATGGGTTGTCACTTGCCACGTCGCCTGCCAGCAAATGCAAATTGTCACTTGCCACGTCCCCTGCCACCAGATGCGTATTGTCACTTGCCATGTCACTTGCCACATCGCCTGCCACTAGATGTAGATTGCCACTTGCCACGTCGCCTGCCACCAGATGCGGAATGTCCTTGTCACTTCTTCTGCCACCAGATGCGGATTGTCACCTGCTACGTCACCTGCCATCAGATGCATATTGTCACTTGCCACATCGCCTGACTTCAGATGCAGCTTATCACTTGCCACATTTCCTGCCACTAGATGTGGAATGTCACTTGCCACGTCGCCTGCTACCAGATGCAGATTGTCACTTGCCATGTCGCCTACTTTCAGATGCAACTTGCCACACCACCTGCCACCAGATGTAGATTGTCACTTGCCACATCACCTGCCACCAGATGTGGAATGTCACTTGCCTCATTGCCCACCACCAGAGGTGGATTGTCACTTGCCACGTTGCCTGCCACCAGATGCAGATTGTCACTTGCCACGTCGCCTGCCACCAGATGCAGCTTGTCACTTGCCACATTGCCTGCCACCAGAGGCAGCTTGTCACTTGCCACGCCGACTGCCATCAGATGCAGCTTGTAACTTGCAATGTTGTCTGCCACCAGATGCGGATTATCACTTGCCACGTCACCTGCCACCAGATGTGGATTGTCACTTACCATGTCACCTGCCACCAGATGCAGATTGTCACTTGCCATGTCACTGGCCACCAGATGTGGATTGTATCTTGCCACGTCGCCCGCCACTAGATGCAGATTGTCACTTGCCATGTCACCTGCCACCAGATGCAGACTTTCACTTGCCACATCTCTTGCCACCAGATGTGGATTGTCACTTGCCACGTCGCCTGCCTTCAGATGCAGCTTATCACTTGCCACGTTGCCTGCCACTAGATATGGAATGTCACTTGTCACGTTGCCTGCCACCAGATGCCAATTGTCACTTGCCACGTTGCCCGCCACCAGATGCCAATTGTCACTTGCCACGTCACCTGCCAGCAGATGCGGATTATCACTTACCACATTGCCTGCCACCAGATGCCGATTGCCACTTGCCACGCCCGCCACCAGATGCCGATTGTCACTTGCCAAGTCGACAGCCAGCATATGCAGATTGTCACTTGCCACATCCCCTGCCACCAGATGCGTATTGTCACTTGCCACGTCGCTTGCCACTAGATGCGGATTGCCACTTGCCACGTCGCCTGCCACTAGATGCGGATTGCCAATTGCCACGTCGTCTGCCACCAGATGCAGATTGTCACTTGCCACGTCGCCTGCCACCAGATGTGGAATGTCACTTGCCACATCGCCCACCACCAGATGCGGATTTTCAATTGCCATGTCGCCTGCCAGCAGATGCGGATTGTCACTTGCCACATCACCTGCCACCAGATATAGATTGACACCTGCCAAGTCGCCTGCCAGCAGATGCAGATTGTCATTTGCCACATCCCCTACCACCAGATGCGTATTGTCACTTGCCACGTCACCTGCCACTCGATGCCGATTGCCACTTGCCAGATGCAGATTGTCACTTGCCACATCACTGGCCACCAGATGTGGAATGTAACTTGCCACTTCGCCCGCCACTAGATGCAGATTGTCACTTACCATGTCACCTGCCACCAGATTGTCGCCACGTCTCTTGCCACCAGATGTGGATTGTCACTTGCCACGTCCCCTGCCTTCAGATGCAGCTTATCACTTGCCACATCGCCTGCCACTAGATATGGAATGTCACTTGCCACATTGCCCGCCACCAGATGCCGATTGTCACTTTCCATGTCACCTTCCAGCAGATGCAGATTATCACTTCCCACATTGCTCGCCACCAGATGCCGATTGGCACTTGCCACGTCGACAGCCAACATATGCGGATTGTCACTTGCCACATCACCTGCCACCAGATATGGATTGTCACTTGCCATGTCGCCTGCCAGCAGATGCAGATTGTCACTTGCCACATCCCCTGCCACCAGATGCGTATTGTCACTTGCCACGTTGCCTGCCACTAGATGCGGATTGCCACGTCACCTGCCACTAGATGCGGATTGCCAGGCCGCCTGCCACTAGATGCAGATTGTCACTTGCCACATCCCCTGCCACCAGATGCGTATTGTCACTTGCCACGTTGCCTGCCACTAGATGCGGATTGCCACGTCGCCTGCCACTAGATGCGGATTGCCACGTCGCCTGCCACTAGATGCAGCTTATCACTTGCCACATCTCCTGCCACTAGATGTGGACTGTCACTTGCCACGTCGCCTGCTACCAGATGCAGATTGTCACTTGCCATGTCGCCTACTTTCAGATGCAGCTTGTTACTTGGCACATCACTGCCACCAGATGTAGATTGTCACTTGCCACCTCGCCTGCCACTAGATGTGGAATGTCACTTGCCACATTGCCCACCACCAGATGCAGATTGTCACTTGTCAGGTCGCCTGCCACCAGATGCAGAGTGTCACTTGCCACGTCGCCTGCCACCAGATGCAGATTGTCACTTGCCACGTCGCCTGCCACCAGATGCAGCTTATCACTTGCCATGTTGCCTGCCACCAGATATGGAATGTCACTTGCCACGTCGCCTACCTTTCGATGCAGCTTGTTACATGCCACATCGCCTGGCCACTATATGTGGAATGTAACTTGCCATGTCGCCCGCCACTAGATGCAGATTGTCACTTGCCATGTCACCTGCCACCAGATGAAGATTGTCACTTGCCACATCGTTTTCCACCAGATATGGATTGTCACTTGCCACGTCGCCTGCCTTCAGATGCAGCTCATCACTTGCCACGTCGCCTGCCACTAGATATGGAATGCCACTTGCCATGTTGCCTGCCACCAGATGCAGATTGTCACTTGCCACGTCACTTGCCATGTCGCCTGCCACCAGATGCGGATTGTCACTTGCCACGTCACCTGCCACCAGATGAGGAATGTCATCTGCCATGGTGCCTGCCACCAGATGAGGAATGTAACCTGCCTCATTGCCTGCCACCAGATGCTGATTGTCACTTGCCACGCTGCCTGCCACAAGATGCAGTTTGTCACTTGCCTTGTTATCTGCCACCAGGTGCAGATTGTCACTTTCCACATCACCTGCCAGTGCCATCAGATGTAGATTGTCACTGCATTGGTGGCGGCACTGGTTCATTTAGCAAAGAGGCAGGTCTTTGTGCACTGGTCATTTCTGAATGAGGCGGGCGAAGAGAGATGATGTAATTTTTCTGCTCTCCACCGCACCTCTGACATGGAAGAGGCCCGGCTGTGAGGGTGGAAGAGCGGTGATGGGGGTGGGCGGAGAGAGATAATGTCATCTCTGCTCGCCCGTCTGCTTCTCTCACCTGCCCACCCGTTTCTCTCATCCACTCGTCTCTCTCATCCACCCACCCGGCTCTCTCATTCGGCCCTGCCCTCCCCCACGGCCTGGCGGCAGAGAGGCCACAGCCCGATAGTGCATAGAGAAAAAGGGTTGGAACTTTAAATGAGCTAAATGAGGTGTCTATATGGTAGCTAATCCAAGGAGTCAAAGTAAAACAAAGAAGTATTTATTTGTTTGCCATGATTAAGTAGGTACATGGCAGACAATACATGCAATAATGGCACATAATGTAACAAATCATGTATCTAAAAACATTTACATGTTAAAAACATGAATAGAATATACAATATACAATAGTAATCATTATAATATGACAGTTATAATTCACGGCATTGCCTAAATCCAAAGACCATGTAAGTATGTATGCATTGCATCTAGGTTAGGGCGGATGCATGATACATCTATGAAAAGAGGTAAATATATCAACATCAACCATTCATGGACAAGAAATTAACATATATACAGGGAGGATAAGGTGGTCATCCCTGTAAAACTCACATATCTGCTTAGTGTTTTGTTTCACTTTTTTGTTTTGTTTTTTGTTTTATTTCTTGTCCATGAATGGTTGATGTTGATATATTTACCCCTTTTTATAGATGTATCATGCATCCGCCCCTGATGATTGGATAGATCCCATGAAACGCGCCGGGCCTAACCTAGATGCAATGCATACATACTTACATGGTCTTTAGATTCAGGCAATGCCGTGGATTATAACTGTTATATTATAAGGATTTTTATTATTGAGGACAATACTATTGTATATTCTATATTCTATTCTTGTTTTTAACATGTAAATGTTTTTGGATACATGATTTGTTACATTATGTGCCATTATTGCATGTATTGTCTACCATGTACCTACTTATTCATGGCAAACAAATAAATACTTGTTTGTTTTACTTTGACTCCTTCAATTAGTTACAATATAGACACCTCATTTAAAGTCCCAACCCTTTTTCTCTATGTACTTGAATAGGGATGGAGATGCATATTACCACGCATCTCATTTAAAGTCCCAAAAGCCCACTCTATTGCCACAGCCCGATAGTGGGCCATGGCGTGGTGGTTGGCGACCCCTGCTCTTTTGGACTGTGATCTGGTGAGTGTGGACACCATTGGAGTACAGTGACCTCATTGTCATGTTCAAGAAACCAGTGGTGAGATGATTGGAGCTTTGTGACATGGTGCATTATCCTGCTGGAAGGAGATCAGATCAGAAGATGGGTACACTGTAGTCCTAAAGGGATGGACATGGTCAGCAACAATACTCAGGTAGGGCGTAGTGTTAAACGATGCTCAATTGGTACTGAGGAGCCCAAAGTGTGCCAAAAAAATATCCCCCACACCATTACACCACCAGCCTGAACCATTGATACAAGGCAGGATGGATCCATGCTTTCATGTTGTTTACGCCAAATTCTGACCCTACAATCTGAATGTTGCAGCTGAAATTGAAACTTCTATTGTCCAATTTTGGTGAGCCTGTGAGAATTGTAGCCTCAGTTTCCTGTTCTTAGCTGACAGGAGTGGCACCCGGTGTGGTCTTCTGCTGTTGTAGCCCATCTGCTTCAAGGTTCGATGTATTGTGCATTCAAAGATGGTATTCTGCATACCTTGGTTGTAATGAGTGGTTATTTGAGTTACTGGTGCCTTTCTATCATCTCAAACCAGTCTGCCCATTCTTCTTTGACCTCTGACACCAACAGGGCATTTTTGTCCACACAACTGCCGCTCACTGGATATTTTCTCTTTTTCGGACCATTCTCTGTAGACCCTAGAGATGTTTGTGCTTCAAAATCCCAGCAGATCAGCAGTTTTTGAAATACTCAGACCAGCCTGCCTGGCACCAACAACCATGCCACGTTCAAAGTCACTTAAATCCCCTTTCTTCCCCAGTCTAATGCTCAGTTTGCACTTCAGCAAGTTGTCTTCACCACGTCTAGATGCCTAACTGCACTGAGTTGCTGCCATGTGATTGGCTGATTAGAAATTTGTGTTACCAAGCAATTGATCAGATATACCTAATAACGTGGCCAGTGAGTGAATGTGCATTTAACATAATTGATAAATGTTAATTAACTATAAAAGCCTCCCTTGTGTGGACATTCAAATACCACCACCAGGGTGCTGCCGTCTTTGATATGATGTCAGCAGCCTCAGCAGACTTAAGTGACACTTTATAGCAGACTTTCTCGGCCTTTAACTATGGAGGAACCCTTGAAATATTATTCAGGTCTTAGGGATCCCCTGCTAAAATGCTCAGATCTATAGCTCATGGTACTGTACATTAGCCACACCACATTGGTGGTCAATGAAAAGAAAGGCTTCCTTGCACTGGTGGTCAGTGAAAAGAATGCCTTGTTACAAGGGTGGCCAATAAGAAAAATGCATAGTGTAATGGTTGTCTGTAAGAAGAATGCCCGTTTTAATGGTGGTCATGGTAGACCCCTTATATATTGGGTGACGCTTGGAAGTATGTGATTACATTGGTGGTCAGTGGGAAAAATATTCTCCTTTTAGAGGAGCGGATTTTGGTAAAATGATCACTGGTGTCAGGGATTGCTTATCTGAGAAATGAGAGGAGATGCTCTATCAGTTCCATTCTGATGGTTCTGTTCAGGGGTGCTGGTGCCAAACCTATGTGGGCACCATCGGGTAGGAGATTTCTACATCACTGCTCATGAAACCCCTAACAACCTGTAGGCAGGTTGAAATAGCCAGTTAGGTGCTGTCCTGGATGGGAGAGTAATAAATAATGCCTATCCCGATTCTTTGGTTTTGGTTGGTTATCTTTGGGTCCGACCTATTGATCCTGTGATATAAAAGAGGGACAGTGGTATGGAACAAGAGAGGAAATAGTCGAGAGCCCGTAAGGGAAAGAGACGGAAAACAGCAACCATAGGGAGAAAGGAATGTCGCTCACTATTACCTGGATGTAGAGTCATCAGAAGCTGGGGTTTGCCCCCAACACACCAGCAATGGAAGAATGCCTCTGAAGTACTCTGCATCACAGACACTGCCTTTACAGGTGAACATTAATCTCTAAAAGCAAAGGCTCGACTTAAGGTCAAGTATTCTCCCATGGCAGACTCAGCCTTGTCCCAAGGCTTGGATGAATATGGAACAACAATAAAGGTACCTCATATGTAGTCAAGTAACCCTGTACAAAGTGCCTAGCATAGTCCAGAAGAGCCCACGCTGGGGTAGTCAAATTTTCTTAAAAGTTCCAAGACATTTTGCAAGTTAGCGAAAATTATTTATGGAAGGGAAAAAAATACAAGTACACATTTTAAAATTTTACCTGCAACGTTGGTGATTGAGTCTCATTAAATATGCCACAATTACAGCCAGATTGTAAATTATTATAAAAAACCTTGTGGAAACTGTCTCACTGGAAGTTTTTACTTAGCATAAACTTCTATAATGGTTACGAAGAAAACACACAGAATTCAGCAACATGTCAAGAGTTGGGGCAGGGACCACAGAGAGAAGTAGTGGTAAACTCATAAAATGCCCTACATCCATGGCTATATGTATTATAAGGAATTCATGGGCTAGCGCCTAGGGTAGACCATTAGTGGTGGCATCATCAAGACTAAAAAAATGATATTGCTCCCTTTTATCCAGGTCATGGTATATCTGGTCATAGTTAAATACGTTCAACTGGACTTATTCTGTTGCGTTGAAGACATTTCGTAGGTTCTTGAACTAAAGAAGATAAGCTACCAAATGTCTTCAACATTATATAGCGTAGAACGAGTCCTATTGAATATAATCAATGACTACCACTTATCCTGGTTTGTTATCTTTTTGAATTGAACATGAGATGTTTGCTGATATCTCTGTTGCCAGAAAGCCAACTTCTGTGTCTCTCTGATCCTGGTTCACTCCTTTACTAAGGACTCAACCTTCTTGACCTCAGGACTGAGCCCTGCACCCAGAAGCCAATCTTCTCTCATTGTGCCATCTTCCTCCAATTAGAGAACCTTTACTGAACACTGAGGTTTTCTGATTGGACAATAGGAGGATCAATCAAAAAGCAGGGACTTGCTCAAGGGATGGGGATCGGCCCAAAATCAGGGAAGTCAGTAGGTTTTGATTCACTTCATTTGATGTTACATATCATTTCCAATGTGGTTTATACTGAAGTTAACCTGCTTAGTATTTTTTCATCATATGCATAGTATGAATTGCCCAGTAGGTTGGTCATCATTTTTACATTTATTTGTTACAGGTGTCAATATATCACCAACATTTTACATTGCACTTTAAATATTGTGCTTTCACATCAGGCCATGTTCTCAAGGAGCGTACAATCTAAAGTCCATAGCTCACATAATAGGGCCAATTTAGACAGAAGCCAAATAACCTTCCAATATATCTTTGGAGTGATGTAACAAACCCACCAAGCACAGGGAGAACATGCAAACTCCATGCAAGTAGTGTTGCAAAGCATAAATGTTAACAACCATGCCACCATGCATGCTCATCAATTTATTTGGGTGATAGAACCAATCAAAATATAATCAGGTATAGCCAGTATTAGACACAGTCGCAGAGCCCACGTTTAGCCAAAGACTGCCATACATTCCTCATATTGTGGTGCCTTGGGTGTCCTTTTCAACACCACCTGACTCAATAAAAGTTGATTGTTCAATTGCCTTTTGTCAAAGAAACCAAGTGGAAAATTGCCACTGTGATATTTTGGGGTTCTGAATCACCAGCCAGCTGTCTTTATTTTGCAAAAAGGCAAATTAAAACAACTTATATTCAGCATGAAACAAACAATAAAGTAAATCATTCTGGTACACAAAAACAAAACTCTGGCTCACAGCCAGCATAAACTTGTCCCACAACAGGGTTTAAAGTCCCTTCCTGCTCGAGGGGTCCAGAAAAGTCACAAGAGCCCAGGCAGCATGTCAGTAGCCAGGCAGTCCACAGGCCTCTTACAACTGTGTCCTGTTACTCTCGACACCTCGTGGACACCTGCTGACTACTTCCTGCCCTGTCCAGCCTTCTCTGGCAGGCCGGTTAACGGTTTCAGGACCAAACTACCCATAGTCAGGGTTGCAGGCTTTTTCCCACCCAAAATCTCTTCAAACTCTGGGAACCCATATGAGGATGCAAGTCAGTTTTCCCTCTTTATTGGATCATCCCGCCTGTTCCAGGGGTCCAGAAACTTCACAAGAGCCACGACAGCATCTCAGCAGCCAAACAGCCCATGGACTTCTCACAAATGTGTCCTGTTCCACTAAACACCTCATGTACACCTGCTGAGTGTGTCCTGCACTTTTCAGCCCTCTCTGGCATGTGGGTTAACCATTTCAGGACCAAAGTACCCATAGTCAGGATTGGAGGTTCTTTCCCACCCAAAATCTCTTTGATCCCCTGAACCCCTGGACCCATATGAGGACTTAAAAATCCTGGGAAAACTGCAAGTCAGTTTTCCCCTTTAAATTGATCACCCCGCCTGCTCCAGGGGTGCAGAAAAGTCACAAGCACCCAGGCAGCATATCAGCAGCCAGACAGCCCACAGGCCTCTCACAACTGTGTCCTGTTTCACTCAGCACCTCATGGGCACCTGCTGACTGCTTACTGCCCTTTTCAGCTTTCTCTGGCAGGTGGGTTAACCATTTTGGGGCCAAAGTACCCATAGTCAGGATTGGAGGCTCTTTCCTACCCAAAATGTATTTGATCATCTGAACTCTGGGACCCAAATTTGATTACTTAAGAGTCATGGGAAAACTGTTGGTCAGTTTTTCCTTTATGGGATCACCCTGCCATTTCCAAGGGTCCAGAAAGTCAGAAGAGCCCAGGGAGCATCTCAGCAGCCAGACAGCCCACGGGCCTCTCACAACTGTGTCCTGTTCCACTCAACACCTCATGGACACCTGCTGACTGTCCTTTTCAGCCCTCTCTGGAAGGTGGTTTTTCACTTCAGGACCAAAGTACCCATAGTCAGGATTGCAAGCTCTTTCCCACCCAAAATCTCTCAGAGCCTCCGAATTCTGGGACCAATATGGGGACTTAATAATCCTGGTGAAACCGTCAGTTTTCCCTCCATTACGGGATCACCTCAGAACCCCTCACATTGCACGGGTGAGTATCTCTGAGGGGTCCACAATGCTTCTTGTCACCCCCCTTAAAGGGACCACAACCTAAACCGAGGAGACACCTACTTCCTATCCAGGACCACCGCCACAGCATGCTGTATATCAGCCTAACAGCCCCATCCAAACAGATGCAGGCACTGTTCAGGTATTCGGATAGCCGCTGGCTCCAGGTGTCAGAATTCAATAACTGAGAGGGAAGATTAGTCCAGCCCGTGTAGAGGAACCTTTTTTTTTTTTTCATTCATTCTCCATTCTACAGCCAGAGTTGGCCACCCCAAAGCACTGCCAAATATAGTTTTTCATTCACCATAATGTATTTAACCTACCTGATTTATTTTAAGCCTATCAACACACTGACCGTATCCGAGCATGCATAGGAATTTTGCACGTCGGAATTGCTACAGACAATCGGAATTTCCGATCTGAACTTTTTCCGACCGAAAAATTGAGAACCTGCTCTCAAAGTTTTGCTGGCTGGAACTCGGCCAGCAAAGGTCTGATGGAGCATACACACGGTCGCATTTTCTGACCAAAAGCTCTCATCGGTCTTATGCTGGCCAAATTTACGATCGTGTGTACGGGGGCATAACTGCTCCCTGATTATTATCTCCGCCTCTGTCTTATTCCAAGCCCTCGGTAAACAAGAATATCCTCTGCCAAAAAGTTCTGCTAAATGATTTCTTTGTGTGGTTTTTGCTGTTTTATTTAACCACTTGGGATCCGCGCTATTGCAAAATGACGGCAACAGCGCGGACCCACATTTCCGGGACTACGTCTATTGACGTGGTCCCGGTTACGAGCGGCCTGCGCGCCCCCTGAGGGGCGCGCGCGGCGCGCTCTGTGATCGGCGAGTCCGTGAGACTCGCCTGATCACCGATCCGTGTAAGGGGTCGATCCCGACCCCTTATCACGTGATCAGCTGTCAGCCAATGACAGCTGATCATGTGATAAAACGGAGCCGGTAATCGGCTAGTATTCCTCCTCGCGCTGACAGCGCGAGGAGAAAAAAAAAAAGCCGATCGCCGGCGGCCGTGTTCGGGACATCAGTCCCGATCACGGCCAGCAATTCAAACGGACACCTGCCCCCTGCCAGTGCCCACCTGCCACCCGCAGTGCCATCCTGAAATAAAGTAAGTGCCCCCCTGTCAGTGCCACCCAGCAGTGCCCATAGTGCCCACAGTGCCACCCAGCAGTGCCCACAGTGCCACCCAGCAGTGCCCACAGTGCCACCCACAGTGCCACCCAGCAGTGCCACCCACAGTGCCACCCAAAATCTGCCTCAAAGGTGCTGCACCCCAGTGCCGCCCATCAGTGCCCAGCAGTGCCGCCCATCAGTGCCCAGCAGTGCCGCCCATCAGTGCCCAGCAGTGCCACCTATCAGAGCCACCTATCAGTGCCACCTATCAGTGCCCATCAGTCCCATCTATCTGTGGTACCTATCAGTGCCCATCCGTGCCACCCATCCGTGCCACTTATCCGTGCCACCCATCCGTGCCATCTTATCTGTGCCCATCTTTGCCCATCAGTGCCGCCTTATCTGTGCCCATCGGTGCCGCCTTATCTGTGCCTATTAGTGCCGCCTTAACTATGCCTATCAGTGCCCACCAGTGCAGCCTATCAGTGCCCACCAATGCAGCCCATCAGTGCCCACCAATGCAGCCTATCAGTGCCGCCTAATCAGCGCACTTCAATGAAGGAGAAAAATGACCCGTTTGCAAAATTTTATAACAAACTATTAAAACATGATTTATTTATTTTTTTTTTTGCATCTTTTTTTGTTTGTTTAGCAAAAAATAAAACTCCGAGCTGTAACTAAATACCACCAAAAGAAAGCTCTATTTGTGGGAAAAAAATGATAAAAATTTCATTTGGGTACAGTGTTGTATGACCGCGCAATTGTCACTCAAAGTGCATCAGCGCTGAAAGCTGAAAATTGGTCTGGGACTGAGGGGGGTTTAAGTGCCCAGTAAGCAAGTGGTTAAACTGGAATGCATTCTCCCAACACAGGTCATTGTTTTCATATACTATATATACAGTATATATATATATATATATATATATATATATATATATATATATATTGTATTTTTTAAGATTTTCTGGCATCAGAGCAGTTAATCTTTTTAGTGCGCAATCCCTATAATTATGTCTTGCAAATGATGTTTTTTTTTTTTTTTTTTTAGAAAGAGGTTCCAGACTTCCTGTTCGGAGCCGTGGATAAACTCTCCAAGGAATGAATGTGAAAGATGACATGTCAGTGGTATCGGATCCATCTGCTTGTGAGGATGTCACACCTGACAGGTAGGTGATCCATTACATCAACTATTCCCCAGAGGCTTCAAAATCTGCATGCGTGTACTGTAATTATCTGACTGTGGCCGCTTTGTGTTCAGCTTGGTCTAGGAAACTTACAAAACTTTGCCAAGGAGGACGCTAAATACATAGTTTGATCTTATAACATGGAGAACATGAAGATCGTTGACGTGGAACCTGGCACCGAACGAAAAGCTCAAACAATACAGTAGCCTTTCAGAGACTGCTAAATGTCGGCTTGCTGCTTTCTAAACCTACAGCCATTGCCTCCATTAACCTGTTGCTGCCCGTGTAAAACATATTGCAAAAGCGTGGGCTTTACCGCCAACACACCGCACATGCGTCCCTTTTGGCGACTGATGTTTCTGTGCTAAAAGCACTCACTGTGCACTCCCAACCTCTCGATTTGTTCTAACGATCAGTAGTTGGCGGGACTGGCACCACATCATGTGCCCACTATGACAACCAATCACAGTGGTCACATGATTCCTGATCCTTACCATCCACAAGCGTTCATAACCTTTTAAACAGAGGGGAAATAGCTGAATTCCATGTAGATATAAAGGATACAAATGAATGCAGCTCTATTCATTAAATGTATTTTTATTTAAATGTAAGCAATGTAAGTACCTGGATTCGACTTGGTATCAGCCTCTGTACAGCAGAGCTCAGACTGGAGGAGGGGGGTGCAGCACAAGGGATCATACAGATGTGTGGCATTGCAAAATGCCACATTGATAGCAAAAGAGAGCAGAGTGATGGAGGGATGAACTCATCAGCTTGAGTCTTCTCTTTTCACTATCCAGTCACAGGTTGGAGGTGGAGAGGAGACCTGTATGTGAAAGTGGAACCGCAGCAAAGAAAAACCATGTCTTCTATTCTGGCTAACAGGGCTTTGCGCACCTACTCCGCCGTGATTTGACACAGATGGAGTTTGTTAACAGATCCTGGCCAATTCATAGTGGGGGGGGGGGGGGGGGGGTCGGCCACGTCAAATCACAGTCCAGAGCCCCGTGATGACAATCAACACAGGGCTCTGAAAAGAGAGAGCAATCTCTTTGTTTCTTTTCCCTGCAAAGCAAATTGATCTGTAGTAAAAATCAGCATACATTACACATTGTTAGGCACACAATTATCCCCTTGATTGCCCGTAGATCTTAACCCCTTCTCAGCCAGTGTCACTAGTACAGTGACAGTATATAGTATCCTCCCAACTTTTGAACTTCAGAATGAGGGACCCCTGATGGAGGAAGACAAAGCCTTGATCCGCCGGCCGGCCTGGGACTTCCCGGGATCAAATCCTGGGACAGTCGGGAGGTATAGAGCATTATCACTGATCACTGTATTGGTGTCACTCGTGATGTCAATGGCAGTTAGTCAGTTAATAAAAATTCAAGTATATATCCCATAGTTTGTAGAATGTAGATGCTATAACTTTCACAAAAAACAAATAATATACACTCTATTCTGGAAATGTTATATATATGCAACTCCTATCCTCATATTAATTTGTGGTTCCAAATTAATAATAACTACTGCAGTAGGGAACAGACACAAAAGATACACTCAGCATCTTTCCAAATAACTGTTCTGTTTTATTTGACGCAATTTAAGATTTTTATACACATGATTACGTAGGTATCATATTAATATTACAATTGTTCTTTTATGGTAACAAGGGGCGTAACATAGGCGGGCTAATTCTAATTAGGACTCGAAAGAATACAAACATGTACGGGCCAATTCTGGCACTCCTCTCTTACATGTAAAAATCATAATTTTTTTGCTACAAAATTGCTCAGAACCCCCAAACATTCTATATGTTTTTTTTAGCAGAGACCCTAGGGAATAAAATGGTGGTCATTGCAACTTTTTATGTCACACAGTATTTGTGCAGCAATTTCTCAAATGAATTGAATTACCAAAAAAACAAAACACTAAAGTTAGCCCGATTTTTTGCATGATTTGAAAGTTGATGTTGCGCCAAGTAAATAAATACTTAACATGTCCCGCTTTAAAATTTGCGCACACTTGTGCAATGGCGCCAAACTTTGGTACTTAAAAATCTCCACAGACAACACTTTACATTTTTTTACAGGTTACCTGTTTAGAGTTACAGAGGTCTTTGGGCTAGAATTATTGCTCTTGCTCTAACATTCGTGGTGATACTTCACGTGGTTTGAACGCCGTTTACATATGTGGGTGTGATGTACGTATGCGTTCACTTCTGCGCAGCACGTGGGGAGGGGGGGTGCATGGGCAGGGCAAAGGGGGTGGAGCCAGGGGGGGCGGCAAAATTAGTTCTCGCCTAGGGTGTCAAAAATCCTTCCACCAGTCCTGCTTTTTGGAGTTCCCCTTTAAAAAAGAAGCAGCTAGTGTTTTGCTGTGCGTTATTTGCTCTTTGTATTCCGTGCCATCCCTCCGCCCTTTCGCTGTTTGAATTCCATGAAGAGATCCCCCTATTTAATAATAGCTTTAATTATATTTGTTCATCTTCCCATCAGTGTATTCCTTGCCTCTCCGCACCTCATTGGCTGTCTCCAGAGACGTATGACTTCTCCCCCACAATGCACACCGGCTCACATCAATCCACGTCTGTGAAATTACACCTGCGTGGTCGTACACCCGCTCGCATTTGCATAATATTTTCAATTAACGGCACGCACAGATGTGCACTCCAAGAAATGACCTGCTTTAGCTGCACATATTAGGCAATTTAAATGCATCTGATCTCACACAGAAAACACATGCCAATTAGGAAGCTCCAGATCTATTGCCTCCATTTAAAGTGTACCTGTCAGGTATACTAAGCAGGGGAATCACTATTGGATTTAAAGCCTAAGTTTAGGTAAATAAATAAATCAGCACAAGGGATGTTTGATTTCGGTGTCCCTTGTGCTGGTGTCGGATGTCATATTGGAAATCTGTCCTCTGTACCCCTTCCCATACCCTTCTGCCATAATCTCTGGTGCTGCAGGGGTTAATACAGCCGCAGGACCTGTCATAGGCGCTCCTCTAGAGTGATGACTGTACCCACCCTTTCTGCCTCCGTCCTCCATTCATAGAAGCTGTGAAAAGCGATCTATGAATGGAGGAAGTGGACCTTTCATTCATTCATCTATCCTCCATTCATAGAACCTTACTATAATTTCCAGCAATGAAAAGTGATTTATGAATGGAGGGGGTAGACCTTTCATTCATCTGCCCATAATCCGTTTATAGAAGTCGTACTATAACTTTTATTAATGAAAAGCGATCTATAAATGGAGGAGGTGGCCTTTCATTCATTCGTCTATCCTCCATTTATAGAAGCTGTACTATAACTTCCAGCAATAAAAAATGATCTATGAATGGAGGAGGTGGACCTTTCATTTTTCTGCCCATCCAGTCCGTTCATAGAAGCTGTACTATAACTTCCATTAATGAAAAGCAATCTACAAATGGAAGAGGAGGACCTTTTATTCATCCACCCATCCTCCATTCATAGAAGCTGTACTATTGTTTCCAGCAATGAAAATGATTTATGGATTGAGGAGGTAGACCTTTCATTCATCTGCCCATCCTCCATTCATAGAAGCTGTGCTATAACTTCCAGCAACAAAAAGTGTCTATGAATGGAGGCGGTGGAACTTTGATTAATCTGGCCGTCATCCGGTTATAGAAGCTGTACTATAGCTTATATTAATGAAAAGCGATCTAGGAATGGAGGAGGTGGCCTTTCATTCATTCGTCTATCCTTCATTCATAGACGCTGTACTATAACTTCCAGCAATAAAGAGCGATCTATAAATGGAGGAGGAGGACCTTTTTATTCATCTGTCAGTCCTCCATTCATAGAAGCTGTGCTATAACTTCCAGCAATGAAAAGTGATCTATGAATGGAGGGGGTAGACCTTTCATTCGTCTTCCCGTTTATAAAAGCCGTACTATAACTTTTATTAATGAAAAGTTGATCTATGAATGGAGGAGGTGGCCTTTCATTCATTTGTCTATCCCCCATTCATAGAAGCTGTACTATAACTTCCATTAATAAAAAGCAATCTATGAATGGAGGAGGTGGACCTTTCACTTATTTGCCTATCCAGTCCATTCATAGAAGCTGTACTATAACTTCCAGCAATCTACAAATGGAAAAGGTGGACCTTTTATTCATCCACCCATCCTCCATTCATAGAAGCTGTACTATTGTTTCCAGCAATAAAAAACGATTTATGGATTGAGGAGGTGGTCCTTTCATTCATCTGCCCATCCTCCATTCATAGAAGCTGTACTATAACTTCCAGCAATGAAAAGCGATCTATGAATGGAGGAGGTGGAACTTTCATTTATCTGCCCATCCTCCGTTCTTCAGTGTATCAGTTCCCCCGCTGTGCAGCGGGCGCATGCTGCCGGCCCTTTTAACCCTTTTTTCAACCATTGCTGATCAGCCGCCGCAGTTGTTATGCTGCAGAATGGCACGGCTGGGTGAAACGACATTATGTAACGTTGCTTTGCCCAGTGGCCACTAGGGGCGCATGCGTTCCGCCTGATCGCCCACGGAGCCCATTCCCGCGATCGCTCGTGGCACACGGAGAACTGGGATCTGTGTTTGTAAACACACAGTTTTCAGTTCTCTGAGGGGAGAAGTGACACATCGTCTGTTCATACAGAGTATGAACAGCGATCTCTCTCTTCCCCTACACAGTCCCCTCCCCCCTTCAGTTAGAACACACACTAGGGAACACAATAACGCCTTGATCGCCCCCTAGTGTTAACCCCTTCATTGCTAGTGACATTTATACAGTAATCACTTCCTTTTTTATAGCACTGATCGCTGTAAAAATGCCAATGGCCCCAAAAATGTGTCAAAATTGTCCGACGTGTCCGCCATAATATCGCTGTCCTGATAAAAATTGATTACTAGTAAAAAAGAAAAATGAATAATAAAAAAGCCATAAAACTATCCCCTATTTTGTAGACACTGTAACTTTTGCGCAAACCAATCAATATACGTTTATTGTGATTTTTGTTACCAAAAATATGTAGAAGAATACGTATCGGCCAAAAGGAAAAACATTTTTTTTTATATATTTATGGTGGATATTTATTATAGCAAAAAGTAAAAGATAATGTGTTTTTTTTTTAAATTGCCGCTCTTTTTTTGTTTATAGCGCAAAAAAAAAAAAACGCAGAGGTGATCAAATACCACCAAAAGAAAGCTCTATTTATGGGAAAAAAAAGGACATTAATTTTGTTTGGGTACAGCATCACACGACCGCGCAATTGTCAGTTATAATGACGCAGTGCCGAATCGCAAAAAGTGCTCTGGTCAGGAAGGGGGTAAAATCTTCCGGGGCTGAAGTGGTTAAAAGCGCCCGCCCGCCACAGTGTGAAAGTGCCCTAACAGGCACGTTTATCAGCATCAGAAAAGCCATCCTGAAGAAATCCATGCAGCCACCAATGGAGTGCATGTATGTAGGAAGTGGCAGCAAAAAGGATACAGGAGATCAACAGTTATCAGATGGAACAAAGAACTAATAAAAAAAAACGGAAACAACTATTTTATTTAAAGAAAAATCTTAGCAAACAAAACGTCGCTCAGTTTGGGTCTACAGGAACTTTTAGGCAATTTTATGTCTTTTATGGACTTAAAATGGACAGATATATGATCACCCCCAATCTGCTAGATCGCCAACACACACAATCTCCTTTAGATCCACCAAAAATCATTCAATGAGGTCTACCCATTCGGATAGAAATTGAAGGAATCGTTTAGGTAGGTGCTCCTATTACAAGGTTCTGATAAATCCAAGCTAGGTTCCCACATATCTGGTGAAAATTTCTGCTCCGTTTTCACTGCAAATTTTCCGTTCGGCGGATCAGCTGCGATTTAGGAGTTTTTGGAGTCGGCGGCCACCGGCATCTTTAACCACTTGCCCTTCAGAATTTTCATCCCCCTACATGAACAGGCAATTGTTTTCCATACGGCACTGCGTTACTTTAACTGACAATTGCGCGGTCGTGTGACGCTGTTTTTTTTCTCGGATCGAATTTGTGTTCAAAACTGATGACATGTGCGATTCAGATGCGTTCCCATAGAAGGCAATAGCCTGGAATTTCGCATCCGCACCGCAGTGCAAAGAAAACGCACACGACTCTTTTTTCAATTGGCAGCGAATTCGCACTGACACTGCACCACACATATGTGAACCGGCTGCATAGAGAAGGTCATGCGAATTGGGTGCAGTTCAAAATACATCCAATTCGCATATATGTGAACGAAACCTAAAGGGGATTGTACAGAGATTGTATGGTGACACTGACTGAACCAGAGGAAGAATCAATCTCCTGGTTGATCGCTATAGTCTCTCCTTATGGCAGGCTGGCACCTCTCACTCCCCTGCCTTTTCTCTGGAGGCACGATCGCTCACATTTCCTCTATGTACACATGCACCTTTGTTCAATCATCCCTAATGGGAACAAACATTCTGTGACCGGGCTGTGAACACATCTGCCTGCTGTCTGGTGTTTGTAGACTAAACAATCGCTTTATTAAAGCAGAACCAAACCCATCGATTTAACGGGTTTCCCAAAACAGTTATATTTAATGCTTGCTGTCATTGTTACTGTTACAGTTGCTTGGGCTTTTCTTTGAACAGCCAAGCCATTTTAATGGCTGGTGGCATAGATGATAACATGTGCAGCACCATGAGGACTGCAGATCAGAGGCTAAGATGGCAGCTTCCTTGGCTGTAAAGGCCTGCCGAAAGCGACATGCTGTGCTTCACAGCCGCAGTATGTGTATAGCTGCGAGGGGCGGCATGTCAGTGTTCAGGGACTGTAAAACCACATAGTCTTACTGTCCCCCTACCACATGTGTGAATGAAGCCTAACTGAACTGGTTAGTAAGCTGGTTGCTAGGATGCTGGGTCTCACAGCGTCATGATGCTGTATGCCCAAGCCACTAGCATCCTACAACCAATTATGCACAGCCACTATAGACCTAGCAACCAATTAGGCACAGCCAACACAATCTTAGAAACCAGCAATACTGTGTGGCATATTTGCCAGCATCTTAGCAACCAATGATACACAGCCACTAGAGTCCTAGCAACCAATTAGGCACAGCCACCAGAGCTATAGAAACCAGTGGTACTGTGTGGCACGAATGCCAGCATTCTAGCAACCAATAATGCACAGCCACCTGAGTCTTTGCAACCTGTGATGCTGTGTGGCACAGCTGCCAGCATCCTAGCAACCAATAATGCACAGCCATCAGAGGCCTAGCAACCAATTATGCAAAGCCACCAGAGTCTTTGCAACCTGTGATGCTCTGTGGCACAGCTGCCAGCATCCTAGCAACCAATAACGCACATCCATCAGAATCCTAGCAACTAATTATGCAAAGCCACCTGAGTCTTTGCAACCTGTGATGCTGTGTGGCACAGCTGCCAGCATCCTAGCAACTAATAATGCACAGCCACCTGAGTCCTAGCAACCAATTATGCAAAGCCACCTGAGTCTTTGCAAATTGCGATACTGTGTGGTACAGCTGCCAGCATCCTAGCAATCAATAATGCACAGCCACCAGAGTCCTAACAACCAATTATGCACAGCCACCAGAGTCCTAACAACCAATTATGCACAGCTACCAGAGTCTTAGCAACCAGTGATGCTGTGTGGCACAGCAGCTGGCATCCTTGCAACCAAAAATGTTTGCTAGAATGCTGACAGTTGGGCGATAGAGTCATTGGTTGTTGTGCCAGGATCCCAGGGGCAAAAACAGGCAAAAAAGCAGAACTGAACTCCAAATGAGAAAACATTCCCACAAGGATAACTGCATTTTTTTCTGTGTTTATTACTTGTTTTATTTCTTTGGCCCTGCCCCCTGCTGCTATTCTGGCCTAGGCTAAAAGGACATGTCCCTGGTCCTGCAGCTTTGTGGGATAAATACATTACATCTCCCAGGGGGCTGCAGAATCAGGCACATGGTGCGGCTGGAGGGTGAGTCTGGCTCACCATCAGTATCTAGCTGCCTGCACTGGAAGAGGCAGCCTGCTGAAGAGGACCATGGTGTTGGCGTGGGACCCAGTGTATGTCCCCTGAACAGGGGATCTCAATAGGCAACGGGTGGATTTGCTGTGAAGGTGAGAAAGGCGATCTGCAGTGAAAATGCTTTTCAGAGGGAATTTGACAAGCGGTGAGTCATCTAAATTCCTGCACCATCATGCCGCAACCTTGTGCCTTGCACTACGGCCCCATTCAGTTTAATGGGTCAGGTTTGGCAGGTGGGTCTGCTGCCTTTGCAGCCTAAGGGGGAGTGGTAAAAATTCATATTGTCTGCATGTTTTTATCACCCCACAACTGCAAGTGTAGCCTTCCAACACTTTTTTGTTTTAAATCTCCTAGAATGTATTTATCTGATTTATGAAGGTTATGTTCACATCTCTGTGGGTTGGCAATGAGCACAAAATTGCATGTGTTCCTGACCCTCTGAGGGACGTGCTGCACTTTAACAGACGCACGTATTGCCATTAATTCCCCAAGCATCGGCACTTGCGCTGCATTTTTGTGCACACCAACAAGCATGGCGTGGCTGCACCATGTGGGAGATTTAGGCTCCATTTACACCTGGGCATTCTGGAATCGTGGCAAAACATGGGACGCGTTTGCAATGCCATTAGTTCTTAATGGCACCCCATTCACAGCGAGATTTTGCAGCGGTTATCACATGATAAATCACACTGCAAAAGCGGCAAAATCGCAACGCACAAAGCTTGTTGCTCAAAAAAGGGGCAGGAGCTTCTTTTGGGTGACGGCGTTTTGCAGGGATTCTGGAACACCCAGCTGTGAATGGAGCCCCAAAAAATGTGTTTAGGCATAGCTCACAACTGTCCCTGATTTCGAGCAATGTCCCTCATTTGTCCCTCATTTTGATCTGATCCATATAGTTGTATATAAAATGCACTTTTTATCTTTCAAAAAGTGTTTCCCAGTGCTATACCTTTCATCCAATTTCTAAATTGCTGCATTTGTACATTTTAAAAGCCAATATAAAGGAATAGTAGTGGTAACAAAAGCCCTTGTGGATTTAATTACCTTTTATTTTTTATTTTATTTTTAGTTAATTCTCCTTTAAGGGGGTGTGACAGGGGTGTGTCTTATGCCTACATACATTTGCTAGTAGGTGTTCCTCATTCCTATCTCAAAATGTTGGGAGATATAGTTTAGGGCAGTGATGGTGAACCTTGGCACCCCCAGATGTTTTGGAACTACATTTCCCATGATGCTAATGCACTCTGCAGTGTAGTGGGGCATCATGGGAAATGTAGTTCCAAAACATCTAGAGTGCCAAGGTTCACCATCACTGGTTTAGGCACTTCTTCCCCTGCATTTCTGCAGATAGGACGGCCCACTGAACTGAGCAGGCTGCCAACACGTAGAACGCAGGTAGTAATAGTGTGAACCCAGCCTAAGATCTCAGTCACACCATGAAGTGCGTCTGAGTGCGCACGCTTTTTACATTTTTTTTTGCATGTTTTGGTGCGTCGCATTCTAGGTGAGCTCATTCGTTTCAACGGGCTGCCCTGTGAATATGCAAAATAGGGGCAGGTACAATAAAAAAAAAAAAATCGCAATGCACCGAACCACATGGTACCGTGCGTTTTGGCAGGTGCACATTTGCTAGATGCCTGGGGTGTCATTTGAGAATTAAAATGGCACATTGCTTGCGTCTGTAAAAGGCAGTGCGTGTTGGTGTGGTGCGGGAAAACATGCGATTTTGCACCTTCACACAGAATGCGGGTTTGAAATCGTGAACCGTCAACCCCGCATTTCAGTGTGACTTTGGGAGCGATTTCAGAGACATTTGTGCGGGTTCCCTGAAGTCGCAAAAGTAGTGCAGGAACTACTTCTGGGAATGGGTGTGGCGCCGCAAAGTCGGCGTTGCACCGATTCCAACAGTGCTGTGATGTCAAAATGGCCCAATGTGAATGTGGGCTAAGTGCCAGTCACATATATGCAATGCTGGAACCAGTACAACTCCAGTGCGAGTTCCTGCATCGCATGCCACCTGCCAGCGGTTCACAATGACATCTTCAACCCACTGCGGGTGTCAATGCAAAGTTAATGACACCCCCAGATCAGTTCACGGATCACAGTGCAAACTGCCAAATGGTGCAGGAATCGGATCGCACACCCATGCAATCCGATTCCAGTGCGGACCAAAAAAAGGGTTCTGTACAATTTTGGTGTGAATGCGATGCGAATTCATCGTACAATCTGTATGGCTGAATTTGCATCGCTTAAACATCGCATGTGATTTGCATAGCAGTGTGCAGTTGTAAATCACCTGCGATGTCTAACATCGCACAAGTGTGAAGCCAGCCTCAAACTTGAGTTGTGTTCACCTTTACAGGTACCAGCTGTTGTTATTATTGAAGGATTATACATACTGGATCATGTTTGCCATTGGACTACAGAGCACACAGGGGTAGATTTGGGCTCCGTTCATACTATGGCATTCCGGATCGCGGGCGGAATGGGTGCGATTCCAAATCACGGGATGCCCTTGCGATCCCCATTATTTTCAATGGCACTCAAATTGCAGCACGATTTTTGCCCACCAATTGCCACCCAATGAATGCTGTAAAAATTGCACAAACAAAAACGCGGGGATCGCAAGGACGTCCTGCAATTTGCTGCGTTTCGGAAACACTGGCAGAATCGCAGCGATTCAGCCTGCTACCTGGAACATGCGAATGGAGCCTTACCAGAACTGCAAAATCAAGTGCAGCTCTGCATGGTAGCCAATCAGCTTGTTCATTTTAAAAAAAAAACTAGAAGGTGATTGGTTTCTATGCAGAGCTGCACCAGATTTTGCGCTCTGTCTCCGGGAAGATGAATGCCGTAGGGGGGCCCAGCACTGCACATCGCTCGCCATCCTCTACTGATCACATCACTGGACCCCTCTGTTCTATAAACAATGACGAGCTATACAAGGCAGCTGGCTGGTTACACGTGTAACCAACAGCCAATCAGAATCCTCCACATGAGGCTACGTCACCCCTGGAGCAGACAGCTGTCAAAAAGGCCCCAGACACCCGGACCATATAGCTGCCCTCACTGCTGCCTGAATGAATAATAAACAAAGAAAAGCAACACGTGTGCAGCATCATCCCATTGGTGGGGATCTGATGTCTTAGCTGAATGAATGACGTGCATCTTGTAAACTCACATAATGTGCCTCCTCTCCACCAGATGTAGATTGGAGGTGAACTTTTCTTACACTGAATTAGTATTGCACATAATTTTAGGATTGTTGGGTGTGCAGAAGTACAAATCCCAGCATGCCAAATATAAAATCATGGATCTCATCAGAGGGTCATCGTACACATCCAAGCTGAACATACAATCAACTTCAGATTTACCAAAAATATATAATAGAAGGACACACCTTTCTTATCCAATCAATCTGGATCCAGTCCCCTTCTAATTCACTTGTTGGTAGATCTAAAGGAGGTTGTACAATCAGATTGTAAGGTGTATGGCAAGATTTAGAACAGACACTGAGCTGCTCCACTGAACAGGTGACATATAAAACTTTGTATCCCCTTCAGTGCCTGCCATTGCCTCCTCCTCCTGACAATGCCAATAGCCTGGCTGCCTCTGGCAGGATTTTGCAATCACTTTAAACCCGGGATCCCATATTTATTCCTGATCAGTGACTTGTAAGGAATGTAGGCAAAGGATCTGCATGAAAGCCAGGCATTTTTCAGAATGAAAAAAACTGTTAAAGGCAGAACTTCAGACTTGTTCCCGATCGGCGAGTTTGAAGGCAATGACGTTGGAAGATCCCCAAGACAGCCAGGCAACTGGCATTTTCCCAGAAGAAGAAACCAGCTGCGGCAGTCTATCCATTAATTGCTCCTGACCAGTGACTTAGAAGGGCGTTAACGCTGGAGGATCACTAAGTCAGCCAGGCAACAGGTGTTTTCCAGAAGAAGAAACCAGCTGCCTATTCATTAGTTGTTCCTGATCAGTGAGAGGATCACCAAGATAGTTGGGCAACAGGCATTTTCCAGAAGAAACCAGCTGCCTTACAAGGCATTGAAGCTGGAGGATCACCAAGACAGCCAGGCAACTGACATTTTCCAGAAGAAGAAACTAGATGTAGCCGTCTATCCCTTATGTGTTCCTGATCGGTGACTTAGAAGGCGATGAAGCCAGAGGATCAGAAAGACAGCCAGGCAACTGGTATTTTCCAGTACCAGTAGCATTCATTAGTCTCAAAGCAGATTTTTTTGTTGTGTCCCCCACAGTGTGTTGGGTGTAGTAATATGGCGCCCCTTATTCATTTTTGAGTCTCAGTATGGCAGCTAATCTGATCAGAGCTAATCATTGACGAGTTGAGGTGTCGTGTACTCAGGGTGATGCAGGTAGAAGGGAACAGTCTTTTTTTTTGTTTTGTTTTCTCTTCCTGGTGTTAGCCAAGCTCTTCCTGTTTCTGCAGATCGGGCAGTGCGGCGGACAGCCCCGGCCAGGGTCCTTCGTTGGTGGCGTGTCGCTGGGAGTGTATGAGGCCCCCGGTGGAGAGAGATGTGCGGCTGGAGGTGCCGGTGACAGCTGGAGGAGACATGGAGACAGGAGGAGTGCTGGGGCCCGGGGGGCTGAGGCTGCTCGCCTGCTTCCTGGGGGTGTTTGTCTGCTACTTCTACTATGGAATCCTGCAGGAGACTATGTGAGTGGAGGGGCACCCCCCTGTGTGTGCTGGGTATTGGGTTACCCCATGGGTAGTGTGCCAGGTATTGGGTTACCCCATGTGAGGGGGGCACACTGGGCTATATATACACAGACACAGGGCCTGCCAGGACTGCCACTCATCATATGAGAGAGAGGGGGGAAGGGTCACTTCTCCAGGCTACATCCACACCGCAACATTATTTATTATATAGAGAGGACACAACACTTTATATGTGGCATTTATTATTTGATATTTTATAGTGTTATTTTTATTACTACTCATTTTTAATTTTATTTCATATTTTACTATTGTTGCTATTATTATTTGTTATTATTATTATTGGTATTATCAATAATTAATAATTTATAATGATGATGATAATACCAATAATAACAAAACAAATAGCAAAAATAATACTGAATAGTAATAAAAATAACATTTTGTTGTTGTTGTTATTTTTATTCATTTTTACTCGACATGCTGGTAGGTTAATTGGCTTCTGTCTAAATTGGCCCTAGTATATGAATGTGAGTTAGGGACCTTAGAGTGTAAGCTCCTTGAGGGTAGGGACTGATGTGATTGTACAATGTATATGTAAAGCGCTGCGTAAATTGACAGCGCTACATAAGTACCTGAAATAAATGTAAAATAAATAAATTCTTTTTTAGACCCCTTTCACACTGTGCCGCCACTGGTGTCAGCGGCGCTATTTTTAGCGCTGTTTTAGTGGAGATATTCGGGGTTAAATCCGCTCGCAAAACACCTCCGCAGCAGCGTTTTGCCGGTGGTATGACAGCGCTGCCCTGTTGATTTCAATGGGGAGGAGCGGTGAGTTCATTGCTCCAAAGAAGCTGCTGGCAGGACTTTTTCTGACGCCCTGCCAGCGCACTGCTCCAGTGTGAAAGGCCGAGGACTTTCACACTAGAGTGACTGGAGCAGCTGTTTTGGGGCGGTTTGCAAGCGCTATTTTTAATGCTATAGGGCAGTGATGGTGAATCTTGGCACCCCAGATGTTTTGGAACTACATTTCCCATGATGCTCCATTCCACTGTAGAGTGCATGAGCATCATGGGAAATGTAGTTCCAAAACATCTGGGGTGCCAAGGTTCACCATCACTGCTATAGTGCCTGCAAAACGCCCCAGTGTGAAAGGGTCTTATTATTGTTGCTTTTTTTTTTTTTTTTGTTATTCTTGGTATTATAATAAATTATTGATAATAACTAAAATTATAGCAACAATAATAAAATATAATAAAAGGGAAAAAATAACATAAATATATAAAATAATATACTATGTTTGGTATTATTGTATTGCTTTTATTACTATTCATTTTTAATTATTTTATTTTATTATTGGTGTTGCTATTATTCTTTTAGTTTTAATATTGGTGTTATTTTTATTGATAATAATATCTACAAGAATAATAATAGCAACAACAATAATAAAATACAAAATAAAATAATTAAAAAGGAATATTAATTTAAAAACGACAATAAAATAACATAAATATCAAATAATAATATATTATTTTCTTTTGTTTTTTTATTAAATTCATTTTAAATGTTTATCTTAAATTTTGTTGCTATTATTATTATTATTATTTATTAATAATTTATTATATTGTTATTGATAATACCAATAATAATAGCAACAACTAAAATTAAAATATAAAATAATTAAAAATGAATAGTAATTAAAATAACATATTATTTTTATTGTTGTTGCTATTTTTTTAGTTATTGTATTATAATTATTATTGGTTATAAAACCAATAATAACTAAAATATTAGCAACAATAATAAAATTATAAATAAAAAATGGAAAAAAATAACATAAATATATAAAATAATATGATTGGTATTATTGTATTGCTTTTATTACTATTCATTTTTAATAATTGTATTTTATGATTGGTGTTGCTATTATTATTTTAGTTTTAATATTGGTATTATCATTTTTATTGATAATAATAATAACTACAAGAATAATAATAGCAACAACAATAATAAAATACAAAAATAAAATAATTAAAAATGAATATTAATTTAAAAACAACAATAAAATACATAGAACATAAATATCAAATAATATATTATATTTTATTGTTGTTGTTATGATTATTATATTGTTATTGCTAATACCAATAATAGCAACAACTAAAATAATTAAAAATGAATAGTAATAAATTAATAACATATATGTCTAATAATGTATTTTTTTTAATCTATTTTATACAGCACTGTACATTCACATCAGCCCCTGCCCTCAAGGAGCTTGCAATCTAATGCCCATTTATTAAGAGCTGATTAACCTACCAGCATGTCTTGGAAGGAAACCAATAAAACACGTATAACAATAAAACATGCTCACCACTATGACACTGGGGATCTTTGCCAGGCTAGATCAGTACTTCTACTAAAAAAATAAACTAAAAAAATAAAATGTGCACATGTGATTTATAGTTTTTTTATATATATATATATATATATATATATATATATATATATAGATAGATAGATAGATAGATAGATAGAAGGAAAACAAGTGGCAGGGTGGTCCAGGCTCATGGATGCATGTAGGGAGCGAAGGCTGGGCTGTGTAGTCCAGTCCAATAGAAGAGCATCTGTAGGTCAAACTAATGAAAAAGTTCATGGTGGATCTGATAGAAAGGTGTCGGGCCACAAGGTACAGTGCAGGTTGTTGTGTATGGAGCTGTGTCGCTGCAGACTGGTCCGGGTTCCCTTACTGACCCATGTCCACAACCAAAAGCGCCTACAATGGTCACTTGAGCATCAGAACTGGACCATGGAGCAATGGAAGAAGGTATCCTGGTCTGATGAATTCATTAGTGGTTTGAGGAACACAACAAAGAGTTTGAGGTGTTGACTTGGCCTCCAAATTCTTCAGATCTCAACCCAAAATGAGCATCTGTGGGATGTTCTGGAAAAGCAAGACTGATCCATGGAGGCCTCACCACACAACTTAAAGGATCCGCTACTGAAGGCTTTGTGCCAGATACCACAGCATACCTATAGAGGGCTAGTGGAGTCCATGCCTCAATGGGTTATGGTGGGTGGTCATAATGTTATGGCTGATCGGTATATGACCACACATTGGACATTTAACGTGTTACAACCGATATATAGAGGGAAAGGAAGGAGGGTTAAAGCAAACCATTTATTCTGTCCTGAATGGGTAAAGCTCGGGTTTGTTTATGACTTTGTAGAGAAGAATACATTGTATGTTGTGTGTGAATTTTACCTGTGTGATGTCAATTTGTTGTGGTTCTGTATTGTAGAACGCGGGGGACGTATGGAGAAGGGGAGAACAAGGAGAAATTCCGCTTTGCACTTTCTCTGGTTTTTGTTCAGTGTGTTGCCAACGCCATATTCGCCAAAATATGTAAGTACAATCTCGTGTAAGTGACATTATGTACAGTGTATATATAAAATCTTTCTATCATTATGTACAGCAGTGTGGGGGGGTTATGCAGTTTTGTTGCGGGCAATTTTGAGGGGCAATGGCTGGTTTTGGCGGTTCAATCATCACGGCACCATGGTTGTTATGGTGTCAGGATGATTTTATCGCATTATTTCTATTATTACATTGTAATATAAAATTAAATAGTTCAATTCACCAAAATGCAGTATCAATGGGGGCCCTGAGTGTGTCACTTGCCACCTCACCTGCCACTAGATGCAGCTTGTCGTCTGCCACCAGATGCACTTGCTACATCACTTACCACGTCACCTGCCACCAGATGCAGCACATCACTTGCCACCTCACCTGTCGCCAGATGCAGCTTGGTGCCTGATACCACAGCTGCCACCAGATGCAGCTTACCACATCACCTGCCACAAGATGCAGTTTTCACTATTCTGCCACCAGCTGAGGCTTCCCACTGTTGCCTGCTACCAAAAAATATCAGATGCAGCTTGTCACTTTATAAAGGTAAAGGCAATTTGTAAGATTTTTTTTTTTTCCTTCTTCTTCCCCCCCCCCCCCCCCCCACTTTTTTTTTTTTTTTTTTAACAGTTAAAGTCTTGGTGGCAGTCAACAATGACAGCAAAGAAAGAGGCTTCTGCCTACTCCTTATGTACAGTGTATGTACTCCTTATGTACAGTGTATATACATTATCTATATTGTATACAGTGGATTTCTCGCTTATGAGCTCGGCAAATCCCCAGGATGAATGTCCTTTGATGTTGAAGGAAGCCCATGGTGAGGCCAATACAGAGGCTGTAATCACTGACTTAATTATATAAAAATGCTAGTTGCCTGGCAGACAGGTAGATCTTATGGTTTTAGTGCTTATCACTGTCTGAATTCTTGAATCGCTGACCTAGAACAAAGGTACAATAAGGACTCTGACTTCTCTGGTCATATACATGTTCCAGGTCATGGACTCAGAATTTATTGCAATCAGAGGTTCAGTCACTAAAATAAAAGTGTCCTCTGCAAAGAAGATGGGCTAAAGCTGAACTCCAGGCAAACAAATAAGCAGCTGACATACATATATGGGGGCTGGTTTCTTCATTCCAAAGGATTTGTATTTGTCTGGGAAGACTGGAGACCAGATTTTTCTGTGCTAAAGTTTGGAACCACTTGGCAGTCTCCTCCTCCCTGTGACTGGCCAGTGAGAGGAAAAGCGGCAGTCTGATGAGTTTATCTCTATCGCTCTGCTCTTCCCTACTATCGGCGTGCTGCTTGCACTGCAACACAGCTGAGTGGTTCCTTTTGCTGCTACTCCCTTCCCCAATCTGAGCTCTGCTGTACTTGGAGGCTGATATCAAGCCAAATTTAGGTATTTACACTGCTTGCATTTAAAAATAAATACAAATAGGAGGATGCATTGATGTATACATAGCTGCACTTATTACTTCTGCTGCCCGCAACACCGATCTCTGCTGTTTAGAAGAGAAACTGCCTCCTGGACACTCATCTTGATCAAACATTCCAGTGATGTCGATTTTCTGGTCCCCTTCTGGCCTCAGTGGTACCATCTGCTGGCTGTGTATTGTAGTAATGGGGGGAGGCAGGAGGCACCACCGCTTAGCAGGGAACCTGGAGTTTGACATTTGTCTCTGTCCAGGGGACACTTTACATTTGTATTTTGGTGACAACCATTTTTTAATGTTGCCCTAGCAGATTGCAAACTGAAAGGGAGAAGTGGATTGGCTGCTAGCAACACCACCAATGCACCTACCTGACCCCTTTTAGATGTGAAGCCAGGCTAGATCTGCAGGGTAGTTTATTGCTAGAATGCCTAGAGATCAATGACTAAGGCAAGGCTCACACTTGTTGATTCTCTGAAATCCATGGTGGATCGCTTTTCAGAGTGTGGCCAAGCAGCCAATGTCAGGTGTTCAGGAGGCAATCCTGCCACCTCCCAAATGCCTGTGGTTTCTTTTCTTTTTTCTTTTTCTTTTTTCTTTTCTTTTTTCTTTTCTTTTCTTTCTTTCTTTTCCTTAAATTGCAATTTTCAATGGGACTAATGTGCCACAAACCAAGTGTTTGGTTTGTGTTTGCAGAGCTACCCCTTCAACTTGAATGGGCTAGTTTGACAAGCAGTGCCACCTGTCAACTCGACATGCTGTGTTAAGAATGCTGCGACTCAAAGCATCATGGCTCCATGTAAACAGCCCCCTTCAGCTGTACGGAAGAGAGTACAACAGGATGCCATCTCTCTGCGCCAATGTAGCAGAAGCTGCCAGCAGTCGGCTGAATGTAAAGTGGAGAAGGAGGGAAATTACAAGAGACTCCATCTTGCTTGCAATGTTTCCAATTGGTTCAGTGGGAACAGGGACTATTGCGGTATCAGAAAATATTGTGAAACAATCGTTAAAACACAATTACATTTTATTATAATTTAATCCATATAACAGATAATACAAAGACATTGCTGTAGCAGAACCACATTATTAAATCCAATCACAGGACCCAATTGGTTCACGTTCTAAACAATTAAATGTTTTACGGAGATACAGGGATGACGCATAAATCCGACCGGTTTCGCGGTACTAAGAACACCGCTTCCTCAGGGAACGTCACTTTTAAACAATCTAGTATGAAAAATATATATGTAAGTATACAATAATATCATACAAAATATCAAGGAGTTTTTTACAGAAAAAAGGAAATAACAATAACAGCAGTAGTGAATAAACAATACATCAGCATTACATTAGAAAAAAACAAAACAGTGTTGGATCATAACTCACCCCTGGAGCTCCCAACCCACAGCACACGAGCGACCTATTTCGAGACACCCTCAGAACAGGGTGCCCCCCCTAAGGGCGGACACGGGGGGCAAGGTGGAGAGACTCAGAGCAGAGCAAACAGGGACTGAAAAAATAATGATGCAATGGTCCGTTTAAATGGTGTTCAATAAAGAGGGATAAATATATCAGAGACCATGGGCTGGTAAAATAGAGCAGTATAGGGGAATAAGTGAAGAGATGAATAGATAAGATCTCTCATGTTGACAGAAGGCACCCAGTGAGCCATGGTCAATGAAAGCAGTGTGCACCTCAGAGGATTATTGTTGTTTAAACGGAAAACATACCCCAAATACATTGGATAGTTAGATCAAAAACTTCTAAGGTATCACCAAATTTTCTATAAGGGATGTCCAGAAATTCAATTACAGATCTTTCCTGGTTCAGAATAAAAGGTAAGCATAGTTAGTCAAAGACCAAGCATCTAAACAGACCAGGAAAGAAAGTGCATGTAACTGAAGTATATGTAGAGTCAAAATGAAGGGACAATACCTGAAGCTCAAAGGTCCTACGCATTGCTCGTCTCCACACAGGCAGCGCTCTGAAGATTTAAATCTCGAGCGCGCCATTTAAACCCCCAACCCGGAAGTGTTCAGGGCACAGTGGTGTGCTCCTTAATCCTGTCCCCGCATCACGGCGCATGCGCGGATGTACTCGTGCGCACGGCCAACATATTCCCCATGAATGAAAGACCAGGGGGAATGTCTAGGGGCGTGGCTGGGCGGGGATTTGTGTGACACATAATCCCCGTTCACCATCGCCTCAACTAAGCAGGGATCAGTCCGGGTCAGGCAGCCTGCGCATTGTATTGCGCTCCCATGTAACGCTGCAGAGGATATCCGCAGTGAAATGGGAGGTGTGAAAATCACACCAGGGTGCCACACGTCCGCCCGAGGGGGGGAGAACAAACTCCTCAGGTCTATCCAGCTGCGGGGCACGGAAGAACCAATAGGGGAAAACATAGCAGAGTCATGATCCAAGACTGTAGTACAAAGTTAGCTGCTGTGAATGGACTGGGGAGTGTCACAATGCCGCGGACCCCCGTCACCAAGCGGGGCGGCAACAAAGGCCACCCTCACCCGGTGGCTCAGGCCGGCCGCAGGTGACAGTCGCCAGACCAAGCCAGCCAACATACAAAGAAATGTATATATAAAAGTCCGAAAAGGACCGTCCTCAGAATAGCACCTGAATCATATAGGTTCCGCATTTAAAGGGGAACCAACTTTTTCTTTAATAAATATGAAAGTTACTAAATAGTGATATAATATCACAAAATCAGTATAACCAAGCGAGTATTAGCGTCTGGTGGTAAAGAATTCTTAATACTAGGAACGACAGGAGGGGGGGGGAAAAAGGGGAGTAAGCGTAAGAAAAACGTAAAAATGAAACAGAAAAAAGGAAGGAAAGAAAAAGGGAAAAGGTAAGGGGAGGGCTAATGTCACTTCCCTCACAGAAACCCTCTTCAGTCCAGTGCCCTCACACCAAATGCAAGGTTTCTAGGGCATTACCTGCATTTTTTAAAAAAGGGGGAAAAAAAGGGGGAAAAAATGTACAATGTACATGTACAACATGTAACATATTTAAAGAAAACATTTGTAGGAATGGGCTTCATTTAGGCCAGGAGGGGTGAGAGCATTCAGCCGCTCTATCCATAATGCTTCGCGTCTCAAAATGGCCTGATCCCAATTACCCCCTCTGGGGTCCTGTGGGATAACTTCAAGGACAAAGAATTTTACTAGATCAAATTGAAATTTGTGGTGTATACCCACATGGCGACCTACCGTGGTCATTTTCCCATTAGTCGAATAGTAGAGATGGTCACCCAAGCGCTGGCGTAATTCCCTGATGGTCTTCCCTACATAGAATGCTTGGCAGGCGCAGACCATCAGGTAAACCAGCCCTCGGGTGCCGCAATCGGCGTGATGTAAAGGCCGAAACATCTCCCCATTCGGTAATATTGTAACTCCTCCTTCTTGAATCCATGGGCATTTAGAGCATTGGCCACATCTATAAGTGCCTCTGGGTCCCTCCAAGGATCCAGAGGGCATTTGATAGTGACTTTTTGTTAATTTATCACGGAGAGAGGTGGCTTTTTTAAAAACTAATTCTGGGGTAGATTTAACATAGTTTCCTAATATGTGATGTTCAGTCAGTAAGTGCCAATGTTGGGACAAAATATGCCGAAGTTGTTGGTGGTGAGCAGAGTATTTTGTTATTATTTTAGTGGTGGGGGGCTGTTGTATACGGGCAGGGCCATAGAGCAGTGACTGGCGACTACGGGAAGAGGCTTTATTAAAGGCCTTTCTAAGATTAGTGGGGCTGTAGCCTCTAACTAACAAACGGTCCCGCAATAGATTGGCCTGTCTGTGAAAATCCCCGTCCTCAGAGCAGTTCCGCCTCAACCTCAAATATTGGGCAAAGGGGATACTGCGAACTAGAGGGCGGGGATGTGCACTAGAGGCATATAGAATCGTATTTCCAGCGGTAGGTTTACGGTAAAGGTCTGTGGTAAGAGAGCCCGAGGGATGTTTCAAGATATTTAAATCTAAAAATGAAATGTTGTTGTTGTCCGCCATAAAGGTGAATTGTAAATTAAATTGGTTTATATTAAGAACCTTGATGAAACTATCAAGGTCCGATCTGGTACCGGACCACACAATAAATAGGTCATCGATGTAACGGTACCAGCACAGGACAGAATCCAGAAATGGTTGCAAGGTATCCTCCCCAAAGATAAACCTTTCCCACGCACCTAGGTAGAGATTAGCATACGAGGGAGCACAGGAGGTGCCCATGGCCACCCCCTGCTTTTGTAGAAATAACTGATCATTAAATAAAAAATAATTCCTCGTAAGGATAAATTTAAGCAATTTCAAAATAAAACAGTTGAGTGGCCAGGAGGCAGAGACCTGCTCCATTAAGAAAGATTCAACCATCCTGACGCCCTGCTCGTGGGGGATGCTCGAGTAAAGAGCCTCGACATCAACTGCCACGAGCAGGGCATCAGGAGGGATCTGGATACCCTCGATGTGCCTCAACAGATCCGTTGTATCTTTGATGTAGGACGGTAATCCTACAACGTGAGGCATAAGGAAGGTGTCCACGAAACGGCTAGCATTTTCCGTCAAAGAACCCAGGCCTGATACAATGGGTCGGCCTGGGGGAGTTTGTAGATTCTTATGGGTTTTTGGTAGGGTATAAAAGGTTGGGGTACGTGGGGTCACAATATTGATATATTTTAAAGTTACCTCATCAATGAGGCCCTCATTATGTGCACCCATTATCAGTTGGCGAAATTCTAGAGTGAAAGATTCAATCAAAGAAGAATCGATAGGGGAGTACCAAGATGTGTTGTGTAGCACCAAGTAACACATTGTTTGGTACTGTAGATGTGTCATGAGAACTAGGTTACCACCCTTATCAGATTGTTTGATGATTAAATCTGGGTGTTTTTGAAGTGTCCTGATTGCCAATTTTTGTCGAGGAGTTAAATTGGACGGCTGATCCGCCCATTTATATTTCTTAAGAGATTTGATAGACTCATGTAGAAAAGCCCAGATGGCAGGGCAAGTCATCAAATCTGGAAATGCGCGAGACTTGGCTTTAAGTGTTTGTTTCTTCTGTTTAGGCCCAGATGGGTCTGATAGCTCGGGTCCCTGACCAGAAGGCAGGGGATTTAGTCCCAAGGTATTCACAGTGTCCTCATCTGTGGCACAGGCACCCTCATCATAGAGGAGCATCAGGTCACGTAAGGCCCTGAACTCTTCCATGGTGAAACTTTTGGTACGCTCGGCTAGTTCTTTTTCTAGATTTAGTTTTTTACGTTCAGGATCATAAATGAATTTGTAAGTGAGATTGCGAGCGAATAAGTATAGATCTTTAATTGTTTCAAAAATGTCTATGGGTTCAGATGGACAAAAGCCAAGGCCGAGTTGTAAAACATATTCCTCCTCTAATGTTAATGTGATTGACGTCAAATTAATGATGTTTAATGAAGATGCCTGATCAAGGTGTGTTTCATTACTATTGGGAGGGTACTTAGGGTTTAGGTTTTGTGTACAAAGGCGTCTAGACTGCCTTTTCTGCTGCCTTCTGGATGGGTTGAGGTTAAAAGGTTGGAGGGAAAAAGGGACTGGATTTGGGGTTGCAAGAGTTTTGGAATTACACTGTGTAATGTGGGGGCCGCTGTATCTGATTTGTTAGAGGAAGAAGAAGGAACTGTTGTACGTATGGCCTGTGAGGCTTTGGCCGATTTCCCCAATTTTCTGTCTTTTTTAGGATCTTTATGGGGGTGCCCGTTTCCAGTGAGTGATCTCTTACGTGGGAGGGTGGGGCCGTAAGACTGAGTATATTGAGATAGGGACTGTGATGATAGAGAGGATAAGGAAGAATCTGATTCGGATAATTCCATTGGTGGTCTAATTAGGGGTTGGCGAGCGTATGCAGGATTTCTCCTGTTATAGGCTCGACCAGCCCATTTATATGCATAGCCGTCAAGGAAGGCTTGTTTATCCAATGAGAATTTACCTTGTTTTTTAAAAATGATTTCCTTATTTAATATCTCTAAACGGTCTCTAAGTTCCTTCCATTTTTCCGAGAAGGTAGTGGAAGTAGTGATATCCGGATATTGCTGTAGTAATCTATCTATTTCTTCATCTAATAAGGACATATCATTCGAGTGCTGGGCCATCAATTGCTTCATTAGTTCTATGCTACATGAGGTCAGGGTCTCTTCCCAGATTTTTTTAAAATCAGTACTGGGATCTTTTAAAGTAGGAAATACTTGTATCCGAAGGCCCAAAGGGCATATCTTTTCCTGCACATAGAGTTTGAAATATTGCATGTGCCAATGAAGATGGGATTTTCTTTTTAACAACTTAAATATTTTTTCCAAAAAGATTTTGATATCATCATCAAATTTATGACTAGTTAAACACTCAGCCTGTAAAGTGGACATGAAATCACCCCAGCTTGATCCTAAAACATCCATAGTATCAAAAGGATAATGAAATGATCGACTTGTACTCACCAGAACGCTGTACCCAAAGGATATACAGAAAAGCAAAAACAGACAAGGAGAAAAACAAGATAACTATAAGTCATTAATAAAGATTCAGGTTATAGTCTGAAGGACGAAAAATCTATATCATTAAACAGTTTATACCTTAAACAATTGTTGTAAGTGAGGCATACAAGAAAGTTTGGATCCCACAATCCAGGTGTGTTATCCACCCTAATATTGATAGTTAGTCAAAAAGCCTCCAAAATCAATAGGATACCATCGTCCCAATACGTATATAAGAAAAAACTGGGCATATAGCTCAGAACAACCAAGAGGAAACAGCCTCAAAGAGATAAATTTCCAATTGGTTCAGTGGGAACAGGGACTATTGCGGTATCAGAAAATATTGTGAAACAATCGTTAAAACACAATTACATTTTATTATAATTTAATCCATATAACAGATACGGTAATACAAAGACATTGCTGTAGCAGAACCACATTATTAAATCCAATCACAGGACCCAATTGGTTCACGTTCTAAACAATTAAATGTTTTACGGAGATACAGGGATGACGCATAAATCCGACCGGTTTCGCGGTACTAAGAACACCGCTTCCTCAGGGAACGTCACTTTTAAACAATCTAGTATGAAAAATATATATGTAAGTATACAATAATATCATACAAAATATCAAGGAGTTTTTTACAGAAAAAAGGAAATAACAATAACAGCAGTAGTGAATAAACAATACATCAGCATTACATTAGAAAAAAACAAAACAGTGTTGGATCATAACTCACCCCTGGAGCTCCCAACCCACAGCACACGAGCGACCTATTTCGAGACACCCTCAGAACAGGGTGCCCCCCCTAAGGGCGGACACGGGGGGCAAGGTGGAGAGACTCAGAGCAGCGCAAACAGGGACTGAAAAAATAATGATGCAATGGTCCGTTTAAATGGTGTTCAATAAAGAGGGATAAATATATCAGAGACCATGGGCTGGTAAAATAGAGCAGTATAGGGGAATAAGTGAAGAGATGAATAGATAAGATCTCTCATGTTGACAGAAGGCACCCAGTGAGCCATGGTCAATGAAAGCAGTGTGCACCTCAGAGGATTATTGTTGTTTAAACGGAAAACATACCCCAAATACATTGGATAGTTAGATCAAAAACTTCTAAGGTATCACCAAATTTTCTATAAGGGATGTCCAGAAATTCAATTACAGATCTTTCCTGGTTCAGAATAAAAGGTAAGCATAGTTAGTCAAAGACCAAGCATCTAAACAGACCAGGAAAGAAAGTGCATGTAACTGAAGTATATGTAGAGTCAAAATGAAGGGACAATACCTGAAGCTCAAAGGTCCTACGCATTGCTCGTCTCCACACAGGCAGCGCTCTGAAGATTTAAATCTCGAGCGCGCCATTTAAACCCCCAACCCGGAAGTGTTCAGGGCACAGTGGTGTGCTCCTTAATCCTGTCCCCGCATCACGGCGCATGCGCGGATGTACTCGTGCGCACGGCCAACATATTCCCCATGAATGAAAGACCAGGGGGAATGTCTAGGGGCGTGGCTGGGCGGGGATTTGTGTGACACATAATCCCCGTTCACCATCGCCTCAACTAAGCAGGGATCAGTCCGGGTCAGGCAGCCTGCGCATTGTATTGCGCTCCCATGTAACGCTGCAGAGGATATCCGCAGTGAAATGGGAGGTGTGAAAATCACACCAGGGTGCCACACGTCCGCCCGAGGGGGGGAGAACAAACTCCTCAGGTCTATCCAGCTGCGGGGCACGGAAGAACCAATAGGGGAAAACATAGCAGAGTCATGATCCAAGACTGTAGTACAAAGTTAGCTGCTGTGAATGGACTGGGGAGTGTCACAATGCCGCGGACCCCCGTCACCAAGCGGGGCGGCAACAAAGGCCACCCTCACCCGGTGGCTCAGGCCGGCCGCAGGTGACAGTCGCCAGACCAAGCCAGCCAACATACAAAGAAATGTATATATAAAAGTCCGAAAAGGACCGTCCTCAGAATAGCACCTGAATCATATAGGTTCCGCATTTAAAGGGGAACCAACTTTTTCTTTAATAAATATGAAAGTTACTAAATAGTGATATAATATCACAAAATCAGTATAACCAAGCGAGTATTAGCGTCTGGTGGTAAAGAATTCTTAATACTAGGAACGACAGTTTCATTTTTACGTTTTTCTTACGCTTACTCCCCTTTTTCCCCCCCCCTCCTGTCGTTCCTAGTATTAAGAATTCTTTACCACCAGACGCTAATACTCGCTTGGTTATACTGATTTTGTGATATTATATCACTATTTAGTAACTTTCATATTTATTAAAGAAAAAGTTGGTTCCCCTTTAAATGCGGAACCTATATGATTCAGGTGCTATTCTGAGGACGGTCCTTTTCGGACTTTTATATATACATTTCTTTGTATGTTGGCTGGCTTGGTCTGGCGACTGTCACCTGCGGCCGGCCTGAGCCACCGGGTGAGGGTGGCCTTTGTTGCCGCCCCGCTTGGTGACGGGGGTCCGCGGCATTGTGACACTCCCCAGTCCATTCACAGCAGCTAACTTTGTACTACAGTCTTGGATCATGACTCTGCTATGTTTTCCCCTATTGGTTCTTCCGTGCCCCGCAGCTGGATAGACCTGAGGAGTTTGTTCTCCCCCCCTCGGGCGGACGTGTGGCACCCTGGTGTGATTTTCACACCTCCCATTTCACTGCGGATATCCTCTGCAGCGTTACATGGGAGCGCAATACAATGCGCAGGCTGCCTGACCCGGACTGATCCCTGCTTAGTTGAGGCGATGGTGAACGGGGATTATGTGTCACACAAATCCCCGCCCAGCCACGCCCCTAGACATTCCCCCTGGTCTTTCATTCATGGGGAATATGTTGGCCGTGCGCACGAGTACATCCGCGCATGCGCCGTGATGCGGGGACAGGATTAAGGAGCACACCACTGTGCCCTGAACACTTCCGGGTTGGGGGTTTAAATGGCGCGCTCGAGATTTAAATCTTCAGAGCGCTGCCTGTGTGGAGACGAGCAATGCGTAGGACCTTTGAGCTTCAGGTATTGTCCCTTCATTTTGACTCTACATATACTTCAGTTACATGCACTTTCTTTCCTGGTCTGTTTAGATGCTTGGTCTTTGACTAACTATGCTTACCTTTTATTCTGAACCAGGAAAGATCTGTAATTGAATTTCTGGACATCCCTTATAGAAAATTTGGTGATACCTTAGAAGTTTTTGATCTAACTATCCAATGTATTTGGGGTATGTTTTCCGTTTAAACAACAATAATCCTCTGAGGTGCACACTGCTTTCATTGACCATGGCTCACTGGGTGCCTTCTGTCAACATGAGAGATCTTATCTATTCATCTCTTCACTTATTCCCCTATACTGCTCTATTTTACCAGCCCATGGTCTCTGATATATTTATCCCTCTTTATTGAACACCATTTAAACGGACCATTGCATCATTATTTTTTCAGTCCCTGTTTGCGCTGCTCTGAGTCTCTCCACCTTGCCCCCCGTGTCCGCCCTTAGGGGGGGCACCCTGTTCTGAGGGTGTCTCGAAATAGGTCGCTCGTGTGCTGTGGGTTGGGAGCTCCAGGGGTGAGTTATGATCCAACACTGTTTTGTTTTTTTCTAATGTAATGCTGATGTATTGTTTATTCACTACTGCTGTTATTGTTATTTCCTTTTTTCTGTAAAAAACTCCCTGATATTTTGTATGATATTATTGTATACTTACATATATATTTTTCATACTAGATTGTTTAAAAGTGACGTTCCCTGAGGAAGCGGTGTTCTTAGTACCGCGAAACCGGTCGGATTTATGCGTCATCCCTGTATCTCCGTAAAACATTTAATTGTTTAGAACGTGAACCAATTGGGTCCTGTGATTGGATTTAATAATGTGGTTCTGCTACAGCAATGTCTTTGTATTATCTGTTATATGGATTAAATTATAATAAAATGTAATTGTGTTTTAACGATTGTTTCACAATATTTTCTGATACCGCAATAGTCCCTGTTCCCACTGAACCAATTGGAAATTTATCTCTTTGAGGCTGTTTCCTCTTGGTTGTTCTGAGCTATATGCCCAGTTTTTTCTTATATACGTATTGGGACGATGGTATCCTATTGATTTTGGAGGCTTTTTGACTAACTATCAATATTAGGGTGGATAACACACCTGGATTGTGGGATCCAAACTTTCTTGTATGCCTCACTTACAACAATTGTTTAAGGTATAAACTGTTTAATGATATAGATTTTTCGTCCTTCAGACTATAACCTGAATCTTTATTAATGACTTATAGTTATCTTGTTTTTCTCCTTGTCTGTTTTTGCTTTTCTGTATATCCTTTGGGTACAGCGTTCTGGTGAGTACAAGTCGATCATTTCATTATCCTTTTGATACTATGGATGTTTTAGGATCAAGCTGGGGTGATTTCATGTCCACTTTACAGGCTGAGTGTTTAACTAGTCATAAATTTGATGATGATATCAAAATCTTTTTGGAAAAAATATTTAAGTTGTTAAAAAGAAAATCCCATCTTCATTGGCACATGCAATATTTCAAACTCTATGTGCAGGAAAAGATATGCCCTTTGGGCCTTCGGATACAAGTATTTCCTACTTTAAAAGATCCCAGTACTGATTTTAAAAAAATCTGGGAAGAGACCCTGACCTCATGTAGCATAGAACTAATGAAGCAATTGATGGCCCAGCACTCGAATGATATGTCCTTATTAGATGAAGAAATAGATAGATTACTACAGCAATATCCGGATATCACTACTTCCACTACCTTCTCGGAAAAATGGAAGGAACTTAGAGACCGTTTAGAGATATTAAATAAGGAAATCATTTTTAAAAAACAAGGTAAATTCTCATTGGATAAACAAGCCTTCCTTGACGGCTATGCATATAAATGGGCTGGTCGAGCCTATAACAGGAGAAATCCTGCATACGCTCGCCAACCCCTAATTAGACCACCAATGGAATTATCCGAATCAGATTCTTCCTTATCCTCTCTATCATCACAGTCCCTATCTCAATATACTCAGTCTTACGGCCCCACCCTCCCACGTAAGAGATCACTCACTGGAAACGGGCACCCCCATAAAGATCCTAAAAAAGACAGAAAATTGGGGAAATCGGCCAAAGCCTCACAGGCCATACGTACAACAGTTCCTTCTTCTTCCTCTAACAAATCAGATACAGCGGCCCCCACATTACACAGTGTAATTCCAAAACTCTTGCAACCCCAAATCCAGTCCCTTTTTCCCTCCAACCTTTTAACCTCAACCCATCCAGAAGGCAGCAGAAAAGGCAGTCTAGACGCCTTTGTACACAAAACCTAAACCCTAAGTACCCTCCCAATAGTAATGAAACACACCTTGATCAGGCATCTTCATTAAACATCATTAATTTGACGTCAATCACATTAACATTAGAGGAGGAATATGTTTTACAACTCGGCCTTGGCTTTTGTCCATCTGAACCCATAGACATTTTTGAAACAATTAAAGATCTATACTTATTCGCTCGCAATCTCACTTACAAATTCATTTATGATCCTGAACGTAAAAAACTAAATCTAGAAAAAGAACTAGCCGAGCGTACCAAAAGTTTCACCATGGAAGAGTTCAGGGCCTTACGTGACCTGATGCTCCTCTATGATGAGGGTGCCTGTGCCACAGATGAGGACACTGTGAATACCTTGGGACTAAATCCCCTGCCTTCTGGTCAGGGACCCGAGCTATCAGACCCATCTGGGCCTAAACAGAAGAAACAAACACTTAAAGCCAAGTCTCGCGCATTTCCAGATTTGATGACTTGCCCTGCCATCTGGGCTTTTCTACATGAGTCTATCAAATCTCTTAAGAAATATAAATGGGCGGATCAGCCGTCCAATTTAACTCCTCGACAAAAATTGGCAATCAGGACACTTCAAAAACACCCAGATTTAATCATCAAACAATCTGATAAGGGTGGTAACCTAGTTCTCATGACACATCTACAGTACCAAACAATGTGTTACTTGGTGCTACACAACACATCTTGGTACTCCCCTATCGATTCTTCTTTGATTGAATCTTTCACTCTAGAATTTCGCCAACTGATAATGGGTGCACATAATGAGGGCCTCATTGATGAGGTAACTTTAAAATATATCAATATTGTGACCCCACGTACCCCAACCTTTTATACCCTACCAAAAACCCATAAGAATCTACAAACTCCCCCAGGCCGACCCATTGTATCAGGCCTGGGTTCTTTGACGGAAAATGCTAGCCGTTTCGTGGACACCTTCCTTATGCCTCACGTTGTAGGATTACCGTCCTACATCAAAGATACAACGGATCTGTTGAGGCACATCGAGGGTATCCAGATCCCTCCTGATGCCCTGCTCGTGGCAGTTGATGTCGAGGCTCTTTACTCGAGCATCCCCCACGAGCAGGGCGTCAGGATGGTTGAATCTTTCTTAATGGAGCAGGTCTCTGCCTCCTGGCCACTCAACTGTTTTATTTTGAAATTGCTTAAATTTATCCTTACGAGGAATTATTTTTTATTTAATGATCAGTTATTTCTACAAAAGCAGGGGGTGGCCATGGGCACCTCCTGTGCTCCCTCGTATGCTAATCTCTACCTAGGTGCGTGGGAAAGGTTTATCTTTGGGGAGGATACCTTGCAACCATTTCTGGATTCTGTCCTGTGCTGGTACCGTTACATCGATGACCTATTTATTGTGTGGTCCGGTACCAGATCGGACCTTGATAGTTTCATCAAGGTTCTTAATATAAACCAATTTAATTTACAATTCACCTTTATGGCGGACAACAACAACATTTCATTTTTAGATTTAAATATCTTGAAACATCCCTCGGGCTCTCTTACCACAGACCTTTACCGTAAACCTACCGCTGGAAATACGATTCTATATGCCTCTAGTGCACATCCCCGCCCTCTAGTTCGCAGTATCCCCTTTGCCCAATATTTGAGGTTGAGGCGGAACTGCTCTGAGGACGGGGATTTTCACAGACAGGCCAATCTATTGCGGGACCGTTTGTTAGTTAGAGGCTACAGCCCCACTAATCTTAGAAAGGCCTTTAATAAAGCCTCTTCCCGTAGTCGCCAGTCACTGCTCTATGGCCCTGCCCGTATACAACAGCCCCCCACCACTAAAATAATAACAAAATACTCTGCTCACCACCAACAACTTCGGCATATTTTGTCCCAACATTGGCACTTACTGACTGAACATCACATATTAGGAAACTATGTTAAATCTACCCCAGAATTAGTTTTTAAAAAAGCCACCTCTCTCCGTGATAAATTAACAAAAAGTCACTATCAAATGCCCTCTGGATCCTTGGAGGGACCCAGAGGCACTTATAGATGTGGCCAATGCTCTAAATGCCCATGGATTCAAGAAGGAGGAGTTACAATATTACCGAATGGGGAGATGTTTCGGCCTTTACATCACGCCGATTGCGGCACCCGAGGGCTGGTTTACCTGATGGTCTGCGCCTGCCAAGCATTCTATGTAGGGAAGACCATCAGGGAATTACGCCAGCGCTTGGGTGACCATCTCTACTATTCGACTAATGGGAAAATGACCACGGTAGGTCGCCATGTGGGTATACACCACAAATTTCAATTTGATCTAGTAAAATTCTTTGTCCTTGAAGTTATCCCACAGGACCCCAGAGGGGGTAATTGGGATCAGGCCATTTTGAGACGCGAAGCATTATGGATAGAGCGGCTGAATGCTCTCACCCCTCCTGGCCTAAATGAAGCCCATTCCTACAAATGTTTTCTTTAAATATGTTACATGTTGTACATGTACATTGTACATTTTTTCCCCCTTTTTTTCCCCCTTTTTTAAAAAATGCAGGTAATGCCCTAGAAACCTTGCATTTGGTGTGAGGGCACTGGACTGAAGAGGGTTTCTGTGAGGGAAGTGACATTAGCCCTCCCCTTACCTTTTCCCTTTTTCTTTCCTTCCTTTTTTCTGTTTCATTTTTACGTTTTTCTTACGCTTACTCCCCTTTTTCCCCCCCCCTCCTGTCGTTCCTAGTATTAAGAATTCTTTACCACCAGACGCTAATACTCGCTTGGTTATACTGATTTTGTGATATTATATCACTATTTAGTAACTTTCATATTTATTAAAGAAAAAGTTGGTTCCCCTTTAAATGCGGAACCTATATGATTCAGGTGCTATTCTGAGGACGGTCCTTTTCGGACTTTTATATATACATTTCTTTGTATGTTGGCTGGCTTGGTCTGGCGACTGTCACCTGCGGCCGGCCTGAGCCACCGGGTGAGGGTGGCCTTTGTTGCCGCCCCGCTTGGTGACGGGGGTCCGCGGCATTGTGACACTCCCCAGTCCATTCACAGCAGCTAACTTTGTACTACAGTCTTGGATCATGACTCTGCTATGTTTTCCCCTATTGGTTCTTCCGTGCCCCGCAGCTGGATAGACCTGAGGAGTTTGTTCTCCCCCCCTCGGGCGGACGTGTGGCACCCTGGTGTGATTTTCACACCTCCCATTTCACTGCGGATATCCTCTGCAGCGTTACATGGGAGCGCAATACAATGCGCAGGCTGCCTGACCCGGACTGATCCCTGCTTAGTTGAGGCGATGGTGAACGGGGATTATGTGTCACACAAATCCCCGCCCAGCCACGCCCCTAGACATTCCCCCTGGTCTTTCATTCATGGGGAATATGTTGGCCGTGCGCACGAGTACATCCGCGCATGCGCCGTGATGCGGGGACAGGATTAAGGAGCACACCACTGTGCCCTGAACACTTCCGGGTTGGGGGTTTAAATGGCGCGCTCGAGATTTAAATCTTCAGAGCGCTGCCTGTGTGGAGACGAGCAATGCGTAGGACCTTTGAGCTTCAGGTATTGTCCCTTCATTTTGACTCTACATATACTTCAGTTACATGCACTTTCTTTCCTGGTCTGTTTAGATGCTTGGTCTTTGACTAACTATGCTTACCTTTTATTCTGAACCAGGAAAGATCTGTAATTGAATTTCTGGACATCCCTTATAGAAAATTTGGTGATACCTTAGAAGTTTTTGATCTAACTATCCAATGTATTTGGGGTATGTTTTCCGTTTAAACAACAATAATCCTCTGAGGTGCACACTGCTTTCATTGACCATGGCTCACTGGGTGCCTTCTGTCAACATGAGAGATCTTATCTATTCATCTCTTCACTTATTCCCCTATACTGCTCTATTTTACCAGCCCATGGTCTCTGATATATTTATCCCTCTTTATTGAACACCATTTAAACGGACCATTGCATCATTATTTTTTCAGTCCCTGTTTGCGCTGCTCTGAGTCTCTCCACCTTGCCCCCCGTGTCCGCCCTTAGGGGGGGCACCCTGTTCTGAGGGTGTCTCGAAATAGGTCGCTCGTGTGCTGTGGGTTGGGAGCTCCAGGGGTGAGTTATGATCCAACACTGTTTTGTTTTTTTCTAATGTAATGCTGATGTATTGTTTATTCACTACTGCTGTTATTGTTATTTCCTTTTTTCTGTAAAAAACTCCCTGATATTTTGTATGATATTATTGTATACTTACATATATATTTTTCATACTAGATTGTTTAAAAGTGACGTTCCCTGAGGAAGCGGTGTTCTTAGTACCGCGAAACCGGTCGGATTTATGCGTCATCCCTGTATCTCCGTAAAACATTTAATTGTTTAGAACGTGAACCAATTGGGTCCTGTGATTGGATTTAATAATGTGGTTCTGCTACAGCAATGTCTTTGTATTATCTGTTATATGGATTAAATTATAATAAAATGTAATTGTGTTTTAACGATTGTTTCACAATATTTTCTGATACCGCAATAGTCCCTGTTCCCACTGAACCAATTGGAAATTTATCTCTTTGAGGCTGTTTCCTCTTGGTTGTTCTGAGCTATATGCCCAGTTTTTTCTTATATACGTATTGGGACGATGGTATCCTATTGATTTTGGAGGCTTTTTGACTAACTTGCTTGCAATGTTGAAATGTGCCCGAATCCTTCACCCAACACCCAGACACAACTTTCATAGAAGTTCTCTCTCCCCCTTCCTTCTCAAGGTTTTAGTTTTGCAACTGTTAGACACAGTTGATGGCATATGAAATATGGCATTATTTCTATATGCTGTTTTTTATTTTAATAACCTCTCATAACACCCCTTACAATTTAATAATTTTCAGTGTGGCTAATCAGCCACTCAGCTGTTATTACATGCATGCCCCCCCCCCCCCCCTCCTTCCGCCACTTCGCCTGGGTCTCCCGTCCCATCAGGAGGCCTGATCGGCCAGAAGGCACGTCCCCCCTGCTGGCCAGTGACCTGAAAAAAGCCAGAATCGACTTTGATCGAGTCTCGGATCTAGTAACTCGGAGCGATGTCATGACATCTCTTCCTATTTACTGGAGCCTTAAAGCGGAGTTCCACCCAAAGGTGTAACTTGCGCTCATTTGTCTCCTCTCCCCCTCCGGTGCCACAATTGGCACCTTTCGTGGGGGACAGGATACTTGTCTTTGACGAGTATCCTGTTCCCACTTCCAGGAGTCCACGCCGCAGCCTCTGACATCGATGCAGGGCCCCCTCCTCCCTCCTTTTCTCTCCGTCGCTGGGCCAGTAGGAGAGAGGAGCAGGGCCTTCCGCATGCGCAGTAAGGTTCCCAGCGTGAAGCCGTAAAGTTACACTGCTGAGTACCCTTACCCACAATGGTGGCGGCAACACCCAACAGCTGATGGAAACATCAGCTGTGGTGCCGACATCGCTGGACTCCAGGACAGGTAAGTGTCCTATTGTTAAAAGCCATTAGCTGCAATACATGTAGCTGTTGGCTTTTAATTAGTTTTTTTTGGGCGGAACACCACTTTAAAGGTGCCAGTTTTAAAATATAGAAAGTATTAAATGCAGATCTTGGTGTTTTTGAAAGTTTTCAAGTGCTGAGGGATTTGGGATCTTGTAGACCTCAGATTCCTCCATAAAGAGTACCTGTCACTGCCTATTACTGTCACATGGGATGTTTACATTCCTTGTGACAGCAATAAAAATGATAAAAAAAAAAAAAGAAAAATACAGTTTAAAAATAAAAACTTTAAATATACAGATTATCTGCACATGATATCGGCTATCAACCTGAAAGTCAGCAGAAAAATCGGCATCGGTCCTGAAAAAACGATATTGGTCAACCCCTAATTCACTGTTCATTGACAGCAGCATTTCACCTGCAGCTGATCTGATCCTAAGCTGCTTTTGCATTCCCATTGACTTGTATAGGGGAAGGGGCAGTTCTGACATGAATGTAAGTTAATGATACAGGCCCTAATCGTCACCTGTGTAGCTCTATCCTAATAAAGAAGTTTTATTATAATTAGTATTAGGAATATTTGCTGTCATTATTATAGTGGGTCTTGCTCCTATGAAAATGTGTGCCAAATTATTAGTGCCAAGGAAACATGGAGGGGTTATTTGGCTACCCAGATGGTACCCATTAATCAGATTTACAGTTTTTACCACAGTTTACAATAAGCAGTCATGGTTTTAGCACATCTTTATGTTGCCATATCTCCTGTATTTTGTGCCTTTGTGGTCAGTGTACTTTAAATGGAGGGTTGTCATTGTGCTGCTCCCTAAATTCTGCGTCCGTGTTTCTTTCCAGTGATTCACTTCTTTGACTCGAAGGGAAAACCAGACCGCACACAGAGCTGGCTCTATGCGGCTTGTTCATTGTCTTATTTAGGGGCCATGGTGTCCAGTAATTCAGCACTCCAGTATGTCAACTACCCCACCCAGGTGAGTCAAAGACTATTGATGAACTTTACAAGTCCAGATGAAAGGAAGAAATATATTTTGGATAGAATTAAATGTCTTTTTTTTTTTTTTTTTTATTTAAAGTTTTTATACTGTTTATTTTCTATTTAAAGTGGTTCTTAAGGCAGAAGGTTTTTTTTTTAAATCTTAATGTATTCTATGCATTAACATAAACCTTCTGTGTGCAGCAGCCCCCTCAGCCTGCCTAATACTTAGCTGAGCCCCATCTCGATCCAGCGATGTTGCATGAGAGCCTTGGCTGTCCAGGGGCTTTCCCTTAGGGGCCGAGCCATGTTTATGTGTCTGAATGGACACAGAGTAGCAGGTCAGGTGCAAGGTGCTTGCTATCGGGGCCACTCTGCAGGAGGAAGGGGCCAGGAATGCGGGCCAGGGACCCAAGAAGAGGAGGAGAACCTGTTGGATTTTCCCTGCTTGATCAGCGCTGCATGCTATAGACAGCATCAATGATTGGTGTATTCTGACTCCCTGCTATCAGAATACAATAGCTCAGCAGGGAGGATTCCCCTATCCACTTTGAATGTGTGGATGAGGATATCAGGTCAGTTTTGTTTTCGTTCAACCTGCGCTGGTTAAGCAAAAAAAAACTGACTCATCTATGGGCTGCCTTTTAAAGAGTTACTTCCCCCCTTCTCATAAAAATGACAACAGACACCTGTAAAGCTGATGTCCATGTTTCATGCCACTTAGTTTGTATGGAACAAGCTGGTCCAAACAAACAATTTTCTTCACTTAGTGCTGCACTGGCTCTAAGCACTGTATGTAGTGTATGTAACTTCAGCTACATACAGTACACAGTGCTGGGTTTCCAGCTGGGAGACTGAGACTTCCCATCTCACACATGGAACAATGCAGATTCAGTCTGAGCTGCACTCAGCCATTCATAGGCAGCTTTGTATTCTGTGACTGAATACAAAGCTTCCTCTGGCTGAGTGGGATGGGCGTGCTGATGACATCACACACTCAGACTCGGCCAATCAGTGGAAGCTTTGTATTCATTCACAGAATACAAAGCTGCCTATGAATGGCTGGCTCCGCTGTTCCAGGTGTGAGACGGGAAGTCTGTCTCACACTGTGTAGTGTATGTAGCTGAAGTTACATGTAGTACATACAGTGCTTAGAGACACTGGTTTTTCAGGCGCTTTAGCGCTAAAAGTAGTGCCTGAAAAACACCTTATCTGCAGTCACAGTGTGAAAGCCCGAGTGCTTTCACACTGGGGCGCTGTGCTGGCAGGATGTAAAAAAAAAAAGTCCTGCAAGCAGCTTCTTTGAAGCGCTGTAGGAAAGGTGTATAACACTGCTCCTAAAGTGCCCCTGCCCATTGATCAGTGGGCAGCGCTGCTGAAGCGCCTTGGCAGCGGTGCTTTGCAGGTGCTTTTAACCCTTCATTTGGCCGCTAGCGGGGGTTAAAAGCACACTGCTAGTGACCGAAAAGCGTCTCTGAAACGACAGTAAAGCACCGCTAAAACTAGTGGCGCTTTAGCGCCGCCGCCTCCACACTGTGTGTGTGTGAAAGGGTTCTTAGTAAAGCAGATGGTTCCTTTGGACCAGCTTGGTCCAGACAAACTTTTTAAAGTGACGTGAAACATGGAGATCAGCTTGAAAGATGTTTTAGTAAAGAAAATTTAAAAAATATACTTATAAATAATTTCAGGCTTTTTATTCTTTGTATTCCTTACTTTTCTTGTCCTTCCCATTATACTCATGGTGGCCATTTTTACTAAGGGCAGATGAATCCATCTCTCTTTACTTCCTGGAACTCTGGCCAGATCCCTGGATCTGTCTCCTGGAACATGTGACAGGCACTTCCCAGAATGCAACTGTAAGGCCAGGGTGCCCTAACCAGTACTTTTAAAGAAAACATGAAGTGGAAAAACCAATAATTCTTAGAAAAAGTGAATGTAAGATGATTGCATACCAGCATGCAGATCTGGATGCTGCTGTGAAAGAGGGAAAGGTATGCTTTAAAGTGATAAGCATATGTAGAGTATGTGATTTTAAAACAAACCTGTCGCTAAATAAATATGTGCACTTAAATCTAGCTGCATGCTTTTAGTGTCCAGAACACCCAGGGGCTTTCAGTACGCCATACAAGTCTGGTACTAGGGATGAGCCGAACACCCCCCTGTTCGGTTCGCACCAGAACCTGCGAACAGACCTAAACTTCGTGTGAACTTTAGAACCCTATTAAAGTCTATGGGACTCGAACGTTCACAATCTAAAGTGCTCATTTTAAAGGGTAATATGCAGGTTACTGTCCTAAAAAGTGTTTGGGGACCCGGGTCCTGCCCCAGGGGACATGGATCAATGCAAAAAAAAGTTTTAAAAACGGCCGTTTTTTCAGGAGCAGTGATTTTAATAATGATTAAAGTGAAACAATAAAAGTGTAATATTCCTTTAAATTTCGTAGCTGGGGGGTATCTATAGTATGCCTGTGAAGGGGCGCATGTTTCTGGTGCTTAGAACTGTCCCTGCACAAAGTGTCATTTGTGCAGGAAAAAAAGTCTTTTAAAATCACTTGCGGCTATTGTCGGGTCCCGTAATACAGAGAACACTCAATGAGTGTTCTCTGTATTAGCCGACAATTCATTCATTCATTGATTAAAAAAAAAAAAAAAAAAGGCGTGGGGGTTCCCCTAAATTCAATTACCAGGCCCTTCAGGTCTGACATGGATATTAAGGGGAACCCCGTGTCAAATTTTTAAAAAAAAATTGACGTGGGGGTCCCCCTAAATATCCATAACCAGACCCTTCAGGTCTGATATGGATATTAAGGGGAACCCCGCATCAAATTTTAAAAAAAATTGACGTGGGGGTCCCCCTAAAAATCCATATCAGACCCTTTATCCGAGCACGCAACCTGGCAAGCCGCAGGAAAAGAGGGGGGGACGAGAGTGCGGCCCCCCCTCCCTCCTGAACCGTACCAGGCCACATACCCTCAACATTGGGAGGATGCTTTGGGGGTCTGTGACCCCTCAAAGCACCTTGTTCCCATGTTGATGAGGACAAGGGCCTCATCCTCACAACCCTGGCCGTTGGTTGTGAGGGTCTGTGGGCGGGGGGGCTTATCAGAATCTGGAAGCCCCCTTTAACAAGGGAACCCCCAGATCCCGGCCCCCCCATTTGAAATGGTAAGGGGGTACAAAAGTACCCCTACCATTTCACAAAGAAAGTGTCAAAATGGTTAAATAAGACAAACACACTTTTGAAAAATTCCTTTATTAAAAATGAAAAAAACAAAAAAAAGATTCCAGCGGTGCTAATCCACTCTTGCTATCCAGCGATGGATTATCATATCCAGCGACGGGGAATCTCTCAGTCCAGCGCTGTCCATACATCCTTCTTCTGTCTCCACTCCGGAGACACTGCAGAGAGCCCAGCGCTGACGTTTCTTATATTAGGAGGGCAGGGCCACCTGTCACCTGACCCCGCCCCCTCTGACGCTGGTGAAGGGAGCCAGGGGTTCCCCAGTGACGTGTGGGTGACCCCGCCCCCTCTGATGTAACGGAAACCTGCGTTACATCAGAGGGAGCGGGGTCACCCACACGTCACTGGGGAACCCCTGGCTTCCCTCTCCAGCGTCAGAGGGGTGGGGTCAGGTGACGGGTGGCCCCGCCCCCCTAATATAAGAAACGTCAGCGCTGGAATCTCTGCAGTGTCTCCGGAGTGGAGACAGAAGAAGGATGTATGGACAGCGCTGGACTGAGAGATCCCCCGTCGCTGGATATGATCATCCATCGCTGGACCCCGGAGACCCGTCGCTGGATAGCAAGAGTGGATTAGCACCGCTGGAATCTTTTTTTTTTTTTTTTTTGTTTTTTTTGTTTTTAATAAAGGAATTTTTCAAAAGTGTGTTTGTCTTATTTAACCATTTTGACACTTTCTTTGTGAAATGGTAGGGGTACTTTTGTACCCCCTTACCATTTCAAACAGGGGGGGGGCCGGGATCTGGGGGTCCCCTTGTTAAAGGGGGCTTCCAGATTCTGATAAGCCCCCCGCCCGCAGACCCTCACAACCAACGGCCAGGGTTGTGAGGATGAGGCCCTTGTCCTCATCAACATGGGGACAAGGTGCTTTGAGGGGTCACAGACCCCCAAAGCATCCTCCCAATGTTGAGGGTATGTGGCCTGGTAGGTTCAGGAGGGAGGGGGGGCCGCTCTCTCGTCCCCCCCTCTTTTCCTGCGGCCTGCCAGGTTGCGTGCTCGGATAAAAGGTCTGATATGGATTTTTAGGGGGACCCCCACGTCAATTTTTTTTTTAAATTTGATGCGGGGTTCCCCTTAATATCCATATCAGACCTGAAGGGTCTGGTTATGGATATTTAGGGGGACCCCCACATCAATTTTTTTTTAAATTTGACACGGGGTTCCCCTTAATATCCATGTCAGACCTGAAGGGCCTGGTAATTGAATTTAGGGGAACCCCCACGCTTTTTTTTATTTTATTTTTTTATCAATGAATGAATGAATTGTCGGCTAATACAGAGAACACTCATTGAGTGTTCTCTGTATACGGGACCCGACAATTTAGCCGCAAGTGATTTTAAAAGACTTTTTTTCCTGCACAAATGACACTTTGTGCAGGGACAGTTCTAAGCACCAGAAACATGCGCCCCTTCACAGGCATACTATAGATACCCCCCAGCTACGAAATTTAAAGGAATATTACACTTTTATTGTTTCACTTTAATCCTTATTAAAATCACTGCTCCTGAAAAAACTGCCATTTTTAAAACTTTTTTTTGCATTGATCCATGTCCCCTGGGGCAGGACCCGGGTCCCCAAACACTTTTTGGAACAGAAACCTGCATATTACCCTTTAAAATTAGCACTTTAGATTTCTCCCATAGACTTGTATAGGGTGTTCCGGCTTTTCGAATTTGCTGCGAACAGCCCAAATTGTTCACTGTTCGCTGAACAGGCAATGTTCGAGTAGAACATGAGTTCGACTCGAACTCGAAGCTCATCCCTATCTGGTTCATAGGTTAAAGCAGAACTAAACCCTCCTATTGTTTTCAGCCAAGGAAGCACAAGCAATGTGACCGTTAGCATTCCCTTCGCTGACAATGAGTACTGTTTTTTGAAACCGTTAAATTGATGAGTTTAGTTTTGCTTTAAAGCAGAAGTAAATACATTTTAAGAGTTTCAGAAAACAGTTACATGCCAAGAATGTAACTGTCACATTGTTTATGCTCTCAACCAAACTGTCAAACCATCCAGTGGTTGGTGTCATAACTGATCACATGTGCAGCATCATGGCAGTTGAAGATCAGAGGTTTGATGGCAGCTTCATTGGCTAAAAACACTAGGAGGGTTTATATCCACTTGAACACAGATCTGTTTCATAACCAAAGCTCCTGGAACATTCTAAAGGCCAAAGCAGAGTATGGTATACTGAAACAATGAAGAAATGACACTTTTCTACAATGTAAAGTAGTGAGTGTACAACTTGCATAACAGTGTACATTTGCTGTCCACTTAAAATAACTCATCACACAGCCATTAATGTCTAAACCAGCAACAAAAGTGAGTACACCCCTAACTAAAGATGTCCAATTTGGGTCCAAAGTGTCAATATTTTGTGTGGCCACCGTTATTTTCCAGCACTGCCTTAACCCTCTTGGGCATGGAGTTCACCAGAGCTTCTCAGGTTGCCACTGGCGTCCTCTTCCACTCCTCCATGATGACATCACAGAGCTGGTAAATGTTAGAGACCTTGGCTCCTCCACCTTCCATTCGAGGATGCCCCACAGATGCTCAATAGGGTTTAGGTCTGGAGACATGCTTGGCCAGTCCATCACCTTTACCCTCATCTTCTTTAGCAAGGCAGTGGTCGTCTTTTGAGGCATGTTTGGGGTCATTATCATGTTGGAATACTGCCCTGCGGCCCGGTCTCCGAAGGGAGGGAATAATGCTGTGCTTCAGTATGTCACAGTATATGTTGGCATTCATGATTCCTTCAAACTGTAGCTCCCCAGTGCCAGCAGCACTCATGCAGCCCCAGAACATGACACTCCCACTACCATGCTTGACTGTAGACAAGACAGACTTCTCTTTGTACTCCTCACCTGGTTGCCACCACACACGCTTGACACCATCTGAACCCAAAAAGTTTATCTTGGTCTCATCAGACCACAGGACATGGTTCCAGTAATCCATGTCCTTAGTCTGCTTGTCTTCAGCAAACTGTTTGTGGGCTTTCTTGTGCATCATCTTTAGAAGAGGCTTCCTTCTGGGACGACAGCCATGCAGACCAATTTGATGCATCGTGCGGCGTATGGTCTGAGCACTGACAGGCTAAACCCCCCCCCCCCTTCAACCTCTGCAGGAATGCTGGCAGCACTCATACGTCTATTTCCCAAAGACAACCTCTGGATATGACACTGAGCACATGCACTCAACTTCTTTGGTCGACCATGGCGAGGCCTGTTCTGAATGCAACCTGTCCTGTTAAACTGCTGTATGGTCTTGGCCCCCCTGCTGCAGGTCAGTTTCAGGGTCTTGGCAATCTTCTTATAGCCTAGGCCAGTGATGGCGAACCTTGGCACCCCAGATGTTTTGGAACTACATTTCCCATGATGCTCCACTACACTGCAGAGTGCATGAGCATCATGGGAAATGTAGTTCCAAAACATCTGGAGTGCCAAGGTTCGCCATCACTGGCCTAGGCCATCTTTATGTAGAGCAACAATTCTTTTTTTCAGATTCTGAGTTCTTTACCATGAGGTACCATGGTGAACTTCCAGTGACCAGTATGAGCGAGTGAGAGCGATAACACCAAATTTTAACACACCTGCTCCCCATTCACACCTGAGACCTTGTAACATGAACGAGTCACATGACACCTGGGAGAGAAAATGGCTAAATGGCCCCAATTTGGACATTTGTTGCCAGCGGTTTAGACATTAATAGCTGTGTGTTGAGTTATTTTAAGGGGACAGCAAATTTACACTGTTATACAAGCTGTACACTCACTACTTTTAAAAAATATTTACAAAAAATGTGAGGGGTGTACTCACTTTTGTGAGATATTGTATTTTTTGATTTTTCTGTTGCTTGAATAACTTTTGTCTAAGTGACAGTTGGCTTCAGTCGTGAGATGTTTCCATTAAAATAATAAAATGTGCTTCCTTTATTTTGCAGGTGTTGGGGAAATCATGTAAACCTATTCCAGGTGAGATGACCGGTTTCCTTTTCTCTGTCAATCCACAGAGAGGGTTTTCTTCATTTATAGGGCTTGTGTTGATGGGCAAATGCAGCTGGATTTCCAGGGCATTCAGTCTGCTTTTCAAATCAGTCACTTCTAAGATCTTTCAGAATTCGTTGACCCATACATTTTACCACCTTTTAAGCTGCCAATAAAAGCCCATTAAAACTAGTCTTTAACACATTCCCTCCTGGCCTATAGCAAAATGACGGCAGGGCGGGGGTTTTGTTGTTCTGATTGGGGGGCTTCATATAACGATCTTAAGAAGAAGCTGCTTCAGGGGCGCGCAGCAAACAGTGGTGCGGTGTGTCGCTTGGACACACCGCATTCACGATTTCGGTAAAGAGCCTATGATGTAGGCTCTTTACCATGTGATCAGCTGTATCCAATCACAGCTGATCACCATGTAAATAGGAAGTGCCGGTTATCGGCATTCCTCTACTGACAGCGTGCGAGTATCAGAGAGCCGACAAGCAACTTTCCTGACGGGGGATCCAAACTGATTATCAATGCAGTCCCCAACACTGTATCTGTATCCTAGGGCAGTACTTTGCAGGGGGGGGGGGGGGGCAGCACCAAAAGAGTCCCCGCCAGCTTGCGGTACACTTCTAGTGTAGCGCCAGTTTTATGAGGCGGACTGGGCCGGAAGGCAAATAGGCGGGATGCCCCCATAAAGCTGCCTCACTGCTGCCGATATGCGGGTGTCCGGCGTAACGCAACAGTGGGGGGTTCCTATATATTATAGTGACTTACCATAGTGTCAGTTGTACATATTAAGGAATCTTAATTTTATTTCTGTTGATTGCTGATGAGAACAGGAAGTGAGAGGAAATCCCTCCAAATTAAGAAAATTCATTGTCCCCACAGGCCCTCACTACTAGTGTCACCAGTAGAAAATTTCAGGGCGAAGGGGTGTGGCCTTCACAGGAAAGGGTGGGTCATTTTAAATTGGGGGGTGCCCGTGTTTGTTTAGTCAGGCCTAGGGTAGAACAAACCTAAATGCACACCTGGCAGTCCCACCAGTGATGCTGATCGGTGCCACCCATTTGTGGCCCAAAATACAAAGGCTTCTCTGAATGGGCAGCATAGGGGAGTTGGTGTAGCTGCTGTGCCTGTTCCTCCTCTCCTCCTGCCTTATTGTGAACTCATTCACAAAATACAAAGGCTTCTCTGAATGGGCAGCAGAGGGGAGGGGTGGGCATAACTGGGGTGGGCCTTGCTCTCCTCTCACAGCCCCAGTTTCCGTGTAGGCTCCTGCAGAGCCATAAATTTGTCTGATTTAAACAATAGAGATAAGTTCAGGAAATGTCATGAACCTCCTTGGACTTAACACATAGTGTGCCTGCACTTTTTAGAAAGTGTCTGAATCCCTGGATTTCAGCTTTAAGAACATTCTGAGCTAGAGACTAGCGCAGCTCCCTGCAGTCTCCCTGCTGTGTTGAAGTCAATATATTCTGCTTGAGCTCTGAATTAAACATTGGAGCTTTAGGATCTCTCTGCTGAATGTAAAACAATATGAAGCAGATAACTGCAAGGTTGATAACTTGCTGTATATTGCAGATACTTCAATGGTAACATATTAGTTGTTTGTCTCCACCCTCTACCATAAGGTGGCTGGGAATGTCTTGTAGTTGTGTTCAAACTGTTCCTTAAAAATCACCAAGCAAACTTCTCTGCCCAAAATCTATACTTGCTTGTCTTTGTGCCCGTGCCACCGAACTCCACTGAGGGGAGATGCTTGGCTACAGATTTCCTGCATTTGACGATTTCGAGAGTGCTGGATTCTGGAGTGATCCGTCGTGTTCTGTGGTTTCCTCCCCTGACCCCTTTTATACAGGGAACTGAACTGCAATGCACAGCAGGAGACACCGGCATCTGATGCTCCTTGGAAGTGTGCCTGATTGTGAAGATCTTTAAGCAAAATTATTCCTTCCGCCCAGCAGAGTGTGGCAAGCTGCCCTTGCAGACATCCTTTTAAAAATGTGAGCTGCTTGGCAGTTATTTTGACCTTTTTAGCTTCAATACTTTCTGGACACTGATCTGGAAATTTAGAATGGGGTCTGAAATTTCGGCTACCATGCACAGCTGCTTCAGTTTTATTAAAACTCCCCCAAAGTCTTTAGGAAGAGTACATCACCAGTGAGCCTGCGAGGTGCCCTCTGGAGGTTTTCTGCAGTCAGTTACAGAAATCTTAAACTAAATCTGAACCTTTTGACTTTAGCTGCGTTGCAGTGCTTGCTTAAGGCTGGGTTCACACTGCTGCGGCTACGAGAACCGGATGTGATTCACACTGCACTGCAGTGCAAATCGCATCCGATTTCTGTGCGATGCGAGTTCAGCCATACAGATAGTATGGTTGAATTCGCATCGCACCCGCCCCAAACTCGCACAGGACCCTTTTTTTGGTCCGCAGCAAAATCGGATCGCATGGGTTTTTCACACCATGCGATCCGATTCCTGTCCGAGTTTGCAGATCGCACTGCGATATGCGAACTGATCTGGGGGTGTCATTAACATTTCACTGACACTCCCAGCAGTTCACATAGGGCAGTGTGAACTGCCGCCGGGAGGCATGCGATGCGGGAACCCGCCGCGGATTTGCGGCGTTCTCGCATCGCTGCAGTGTGAACCCAGCCTAAAGCGGGAGTCCTGCAATTTATAATCTTTTATTTTTTTTTATTTTTTTTTTTTAAAGTAAGCAGCTGCAAATACTGCAGCTGCTGACTTTTAAAATATGGACACTTGCCTGTTCCAGGGTCCAGTGATGTCGGCACCTAAGGCCGAACCCTCCCTCGGTCCTCGGATGCTGTCGCCACCATCTTTGGTAAGGGAATCAGGAAATGAAGCCTTGCGGTTTCACTTCCCAGTTCCCTACTGCGCATGCACAAGTCGCGCAGAGCAATCCGAATGGTCCCTGCTGTCTCTGGGACCCGTGTGTGGACGGGACTCCCGTGGGAGTCTATGCCCGGAAGTGGGTGCAGATACCTATCTTAGACAGGTATCTGCACCCTCTCCCCCCTGAAATGTGCCAAATGCGACACCGGAGGGGGAGTTCCGAAAAGTGTAGGTTCAATTTTTGTGTGATGCTCCGCTTTAATAGCATTAGTACCTTTTATGGATTGTTTTTACCTGGAATTGCTCTTCTCAAGTATTACAACTGTACTCCAGGAATTCTGTAAAATATGCTGGCATACTATGAGCTAGGTCCAACTAGGTACATGCCACCTCCTGGACTTATCACTTTTATTTACATCTCATAGTTTTCTTGATCTCCATGAGTACATCTGTCGCTACACTCTCGGAGCTCTGACAGGAGAGATACTGGGGGTTATTTACGAAAGGTAAATGGAAGTACATTCGCTCTAAATCTGAGGGGTAGATCTGAAATGAGGGGTAGATCTGAAATGAGGGGAAGCTCTGCTGATTTTATCATTCAATCATGTGCAAGCTAAAATGCTGTTTTTTATTTTCCTTGCATGTCCCCCTCGAATCTACAGCGACTTTACTTCCAAGTGCACTTGCAGTGCAAAGTGGATTTGCCTTAATAAACCCCACTGTCTTCTCACTCACAGCATCTTTGCCCGCCCCTTCTCCTCCCCTCTGCTACCCATTTCCAGGAGCTTTTGTATTTTGTGATTGGGCAGGAGGAGGGGAGGGGTGGGCTCAGCATGTGACTGCAGCTGCAGGAGCTCAGATTAGAAGGTCTGGGATTGGAGCGCTGGAAGTATAGTGATAGCTATGCTCCTGGCACTCCGTTAAAATGTAAATTGTAGATGAAAGGTATAAGTCCACGTGGTATCATGCCCCTCATTGGACTTAACCCCCTACTTTTCCGACTCATTTTAACAAAGTATCTGAATTCCAGGTGATTTGGCTGTAATGTGTGTATAATTCTGTGTTCTCCTCTTTCCTTTAGTTATGCTCCTTGGTGTTACGGTCCTCAGAAAGAAGTATCCCCTGACCAAGTACCTGTGTGTCCTCCTCATTGTAGCAGGTGTAGCCCTGTTTATGTACAAGCCCAAGAATTCCGGCTCTTCTGACCATGCGTTTGGCTATGGAGAATTATTACTGGTAAGGATTGGATTGCTAAAAAATCTAGATTCAAAAAGGTTGTTTTAAAGGACTTCTAAGGCCCCTTTCACACTGGGGAGGTGCGGCCATCGACGGTAAATCACCGCTATTTTTAGCAGCGCTTTACCGTCGTTTTAGCGGCGGTCTGCGGCCACCAGCGGGGTGGTTTTAACCCCCCGCTAGCGACCGAAAAAGGGTTAAAACCACCCGCAAAGCGCCGCTGCAGTGGGTGCTCTGGAGAAGTAAAGCTGCTGAATCTGAGCTGGCGTTTCACAAATATCTTTTAAAGCATACAGATACAACATCCCAGTCCAGAATCTCACCCATTGTATGTACTCTGACCCTAACGATGGGGGACGTTTTGAAGCCCCTAAAACATTTTGTCTGTTTTTACTAAACACAATTAATATGGTGTTCTGAACACATACCAGTGGAGTTGTGCTTTCATTCCCCACCCTCCCTTTCCTAAAGCTGGCCATAGATGGATCGAAATTCATCCGGTTCAGTAAAGACTGGCTGAATTTTAACCCATGTATGGGCAGGGAGGCTTTGCAGAAGTCGATCTATCGATTGACTTCTGTACAACAACCCTGTCGGTTTCTGGCTATAGCCTGCAATGCTGGCCAGTGTATTCTGATGGCGGGGAAGTCTCCCTCTTGTCAAAATACAATAGGTCAGTGGGGCGATTCCCCCATCCACCTCAAATGTGTGGATGGGGGAATCAAGGATGCCACATCCTTAATAAACTGATGACTCCTCAGCTGTCAGCGGGTTGCCTGCTGGCAGCTGAATATAAACCAAAATTTGCTGGCGATTTAAAAAAAAAAAAAAAAGAATAAAAACAAATATCTATACCAGACCATCAACATGGGAACAAGGTGCTTTGGGGGGTGGGCCTAGTATGGTTCAGGAGGGGTGGTGCTCACTCGTTCCCCACCCCCCCCCCCTCTCCCCCCTCTCCCCCTCCTTCCCTTTCATGCATGCTCAGATAAGGGTCTGTTATGGATTTTGGGGGGGGGGGGGGGAATAACGTTCCAATGGAAGATCATTGAGGGTCCATTCACACCATTGTAGTGTCTTGGCACACGCTTATTATTGTTTTTTCATTAAGGCAGCCTAACACATCGAGAGAGGTGCATGTGCCATTCCTGGTAGTGCACATTAATCAGCAAAGTGCATTGGGGTGCTCTTCAGAATGAATGGCACCACTTGCCATCAATGCATGAAATGTGCATTACAGCAACACAATGGTGTTAATGGACTGTAAAACAGAATGCGATCAAGTACATCGTGCTTTTTACATTTCTATAAATACCGACAGCAGCAAGACAAGGGGTCATCCTTGGTGCTAGTTTCTCCGGCAACCATTTGCTGTATTGCCTTTGCTGTTCTGATGTATAAAGGCTGGAAGACTTCAGTTGTCACTGATTAGTGTATTCTGACAGCGGGGAAGCCTCCCCACTGTCTCATCGGATTCCCCTATCCACCTCAAATGTGTGGATCGGAGAATTAGATCTTTTATCAACATGGTGAGTGGGTAAAAACCAGCGCCCGATGGCTTGCTTTGGTGCACACAGCTTCTATTCTTTAACCACTTAACCCCCGGAAGGTTTTACCCCTTTAATGACCAGGCTATTTTGTTTGCTATAGGGCACTGCGTCACTTTAACTGACAATTGTGCGGTCGTGCGACGCTACACTCAAACAAAATTTATGTCTTTTTTTTAAAAAAAAATTTCCTCAAATAGAGCTTTTTTGGTGGTATTTGATCACCTCTGCATTTTTTTTTTTTTTGTGCTATAAACAAAAAAAAAAAGTTTAGGCCAATATGTATTCTGCTACATATTTTTGGTAAAAAAAAAAAAATCCTGATAAGCATATATTAATTGGTTTGCGCAAAAGTTATAGTGTTTACAAAATAGGGGTTATATTTATGGAATTTTTTTTTTTTTTACTTGTAATGACTGATCAGTGATTTTTAGTGTGACTGCGACGGACCGTTCAGACACCTAGCTTTACTTTTTTGGGAACCAGTGACATTATTACAGTGATCAGTGCTGAAAATATGCACTGACACTGTATAAATGACACTGGCAGGCAAAGGGGTTAACATCAGAGGCGATCAAAGGGTTAAAGAGGAAGTAAACCCTGATGGGTTTACTTCCTCTTTGATTCCCTGCAAAGGTAAAGCATAATGGACTACTATGCATTGCATAGTAGTCCATTATGTGTCACTTACCTGACACAGGAGCCAGCGAAGTCACCGCTGTCCACTGTAGTCCGGCGCATCCATTTTCTCGGTGGGTCTCGCCGCTCCACCGCTGTCATTTGTTTAGGACAGGGGTGGCCAACCCACGGCTCTCGAGCCGCATGCGGCTCTTTGGTCGGTTTCCTTCGGCTCTTCGGGCTGTGTCGATCGGGTTCCTTCGGCTCTTCGGGCTGTGTCGATCGGTTTCCTTCGGCTCTTCGGGCTGTGTCGATCGGTTTCCTTCTGCTCTTCGGGCTGGTTCGGGCTGTGTCGATCGGTTTCCTTCGGCTCTTCGGGCTGGTTCGGGCTGTTTCATTGCGGTGACAGGCAGCCCGAGTCTCTGCACTCCTCCGCTCCTCCCACACATCAACAGCCAATCAGCGTGTAGTGTCCCCCAGCCCGCCACATTTGAATACATAGGCGCTGGAGTGAGGCTGAAGGGGGGCAGAGGAAGGAGAAACACGCTGTATCTGAAGCCGATGAGATACAAAAAGGTATGGCCACAAGTGTGCAGGTTACTGATCTGTCCTCCCTTCTCCCTCTGTCTTGCTCTGTACTTTTTTTAATAACGTTTCACCTGAACACTGATAAGATCTGCTCAGCACATTCTCAGTCTGTTGATAGTGTGACACACTGCTGGCTGTTAACCATTTCAGCTTCTTTTCACTTATTTATCCAGCATGCGTATGATGTGGCTCTTTGCGGTAACTCGGTAAAAAATGTGGCTCTTGGTCTTCGTCTGGTTGGCCACCCCTGGTTTAGGAGATATTTCTTAGACCTACAGGTAAGCCTTAATCTAGGCTTACCTGTAGGTCAAAGTGTGTTTGTAAGGGTTTACAACCACTTTAAGTGTATTCCCCAATTGTGCTTTCATATGCCGCGTACACACGAGCGGACTGTATGGCGTACTTAGTCCGTCATACAATCCGACGGACAGTCCGCCATACTTTCCACTGAACGGACTTGACCAAACAGTCCGTCGAAAGCTTGCGCGATGACATGTACAGCAAGTACGACTGGACTAGAAATAGGAAGTCCAATACACAGCAAAGCACCCTTCCGCCGTGTAAATCCTTTCTGGGCATGCGCCATTCTTAGTCCGTCGAACTAGCATACTGACGAGCGGATTGTCCGCTGAAACCAAAGTATGACGGACAGAATTTAGAAAAATCCGAAATTCTTAGTACGCCAGACTGCATGCTGAAAAAGTCCACTGAAGCCCACACACGAGCGGACTGTCCGCTGAAATGTGTTTCGACGGACTAAGTACGCCATACAGTCCGCCCGTGTGTACGCGGCATTAGTGTGTGTGTGTGTGTGTGTGTGGGGGGGGGGGGGGGTGTCTCACTGCATGGACACTCTGATTTGTGTTCCTGATTAGCAGGAACACTAGATCAGTGTCAATGCCTGACAGCCCGGCGGTCTGCTTGTTTACATTGGCAGACTGACATTTTTTTCTCTGTAGGGAGTGATTGCGGGTGGCTCCCCCTGTGGCCAATCAGCGTGCGACCGCACCTCCAGTGGTCACGTGCTGATGTGACTATTGAACGTCACATACAGGTAAGTGATTTTGTGCAATAGAGCCACCCTGCTGCAGTAATATGTACGTCGGGAACTGGTTAATTTTCTTTCTTCTGTTCTCTTTTTTTTTTTTTGTATCAGTGTTTATACAACTAGGCTGTTGTCTCCCATGTTTGTGTGTGCATTTAGTGCCAGTGCATGTGTTTTTAAAATGGGAGTGACTGATTCACCACCAGTGAATGTTGGGTAAAAGTCACATTCACTGCTTTATAAATATGCTTCTAAATTGTGGTCTTCTGTTCTGTCCTCCCAGCTGCTGTCTCTGACCCTGGATGGACTTACAGGAGTGTCTCAGGATCACATGCGGGCACATTTTCAGACCAGCTCCAACCCAATGATGCTTAATATCAACCTCTGGTCAAGCCTTTTCCTAGGAGCAGGTAAATCATGTTTTTCAATTTTATCCACTTAACACAACCTGCTTAATTGTTTTCCATTGCTTTCCATTACTCTCAGTACATGTTGTACTCTGAGTTATGAGAAGAATTTTGTTATCAAAAAAGAATGCCATTAAAGGGACTTCAGAAGGTTTATCATAGAACTCATTTTTTTCTTTTCCCCTTGAGGACTAAAAAAAAAAAAAAAAATACTTGCAGCCAGCCAATGGAAAGTTTTGAGGCTACAAGTCTCCAAAATTATTTGTATCTGATGTATCTTTTTTTTTCCACTCCATTGAGGGACACAGGAATGCAGATAGTCGGTTTATTCAGCTGCCTAGGTTTGGGCATTATAAGCCTACTTCCGTATAAGCCCCTCCTCTACCCCGCTTGCCTTAGTGTTTTTGCTGTTGTCCCGGAAGGTTGGACGCATTTTGCTCAGCTCTGCAGAGAAAAGACAATTCATTTTATTTTTCTAACAACCTTCTTTTCTTTTGTGGCTTTTTTTCCTCCTTTCACTTTAATCAAGATTCCTCACTACGTTGCTGCTTGAGCTGGTCTCTATGTATAGCAAGTTAGCTATCTGGATCACCGCTTCCTCAGCCTAGCTTTGGAGGCCATATCTGGACCCTGGAAGATTGTGGGGCTAGTCTGGATGTGTTTTCAGCCCTGGGTTCTGCATTGCAGCATCTTCCAGACTTGAGGGTACTGAGTTAGTTTGTCACGGAGTGTTTTCCAGGTCCAGAGCCTTGCCACAGTGACCCTGTCTCTGAAGACTAATTCCTGTAAGTAAAGCCGTTTTGGGCTGTAGCATAGGGAGCTGCTCGCTGTTGCACCATTAAGCACCTTTTTATATTTCCCAGAACCACCAGTTATACTGCGGTAAGGGTTAAGGCTGAAGGACCTGAGCGCTGATGTAATTTGTTAGCTGAGTTGACTCACACTCCACACTCTTTCCTTCCATTCAGTCTGGAAGAAGCACCAACCAGCTGCTGTTGCTGCTGCTTCTGCTTGTGATCCATTACGTGGATCCCGGCTTTGTTTCCACTGCCTGCCTACAGTCAAAAGTCACCTCCGGCTGCCAAAAAAAAACTTCCTTAGAACCAGCAACTAGAGTTTTGTGAGTACCTGAGGTGTTGCCTCACTTTGGGCCTAGTTGCATTGCCGCTGCCATCACTACTGCCCTGGGGGACTTTACTAACTCGTAGTCCCTTAGTGGTTTTGAGAGCATTTACCCAGTATCCCCAGAAGGATTCAATGCCTTTAATCTGATACCTGGGACTTCCAATGCCCTAGGGTTATCTTCATCAGAGTCTTCCTCAGCTTCATCAGGTGAAGATGAGTCTTCCCCTATTTACTTGGGGCCATCTATGTCCACTTGGTACTTTTTGGCTGTATGTGCCCAGTTGTTCGGGCATGCTGACTGCAAAGGCTTGAAGCATGATGATGTTCCATGTCATGAAGATTTGGTCTCTGAATCTGGCCAGGCCTTTGGCCTTATCACCATCTCTAACTCAGATTCAGAGTCCCAGCAGCCTCCTGTAGTTTTTGTCAGATTTTACAAGAGGTTTTTCAAACTTCTTGGTGCAATGCATACAGTATTAACCTGCATCCAGAGGATCAGTTTTCTGTTCTAGGCTATGGGTCATTCAGGGCTCCTACAGCTCTTTAAGGCCTTCAGTAGGCCTTAAAACATGGCAGGCCACCTGTGGACTATGGACACTTTGTTGAACTGAAGTGGTTCAGTAGATCCCTAGAGCCGTGTTCTGTGCTAAGGGATAGGCAGTTCCTGTATAGCGTTCTTCTGTCAGATCACACAGACACCACCTAGTGCTAAGGTAGATGGTAGAAGGTGGACTTTCACAAGTTTGGGATTGCTTTATGCCTGCCCTTGTGTGGGTGCCTCTCGTGCAATCTACCTCTGTCTGCTAAATTTGTGGGTTTTTACCCTTGAGTTCTCTATCAGTTTCAGCAGTCACTTTTTGCATCTTTATGAACTATTGCTCTGTGCTGACACACATATCTCATTTGGTTGTCTGGCTATGCAACTTTGCTTTTGTCATGGAGTTTTCCTTTCCTAATCCTAATGGTTAGAAGTGTTAGACTTGGGCCTCCTCCGTAGACCTGCTAGTCCCTTTTTTCTGTGGACTATCCTCTGGGGACCTGTTCTTTTGAGGGCCTACCCTATTTGATTTTCTGTTGACCAGGTTATGTTGTGGATCTGTTTCTTCCTTAATCAGGTAGTTATGTTGCTGCACTTGTTTTGATGGGTCTATTGCTGGCTCAGGGTTCCTTCGGTTGGAGTCATTTCCCTCTGACAGATATCCTCTATCCTGGTCTTGAGCATCAGGTTTGTCCTCCGGTGGCCTTCCTTTGGTCATTTTGGCAATTTTCCCTTTTTTTTTTTTTCAGGGGACTTTACATCTTCTGGATCAGATTCTGAAATTGGTCCTTCCGGTGGTATTGGAGTTGCAGTCCCTTCTTATGGGCCTGTCAGTCGTTGTTGCTCATCCCTAAGTTGTACTGCTTCTGCACGTCTTGGCTGTATCTGAATGCCTGTGTCCCTCAAATGGAAGTGAAAGTATATACGATTTTTGTACTTGCAATAAAATCTATTTTTTGCTAAGCAAGTTTTCTAGCTCAGACATCCCTTTCACACTCTGTTGCCCAGTTACATTTCTGCACTGCAGTCAAAGCAATACAGCATTGTCCAGATCCTGATTGGATGGGGGAACAGCAGTTCATCTCTGATCCCTCCTGCAGTCCGCAAGCTCCATTTGTTAAATTGGATTCATAAGACTGTTCGTTACTGTAGTTCCTGATTGGCTTACCCGTGTTGGCCCTTGAATGTTGATATGTGGAAGATTCCAGGAGGCTGATACAAACACAAGACTGAATTACTATATAAAAATACTTACTTGCCACTTTATTGGGTACATCTTGCTGGTTCCGGGTTGCACCCCCTTTTACCTTCAGAACTACCTTAATTCTTCCTGAAATAGATTTAGCAAGGTGTTTGAAACATTTCTCAGAGATTTGGTCCATATTGACATGATGGCATCATGTAGTTTTTGCAGATTTCGTCGGCTGCACATCCATGATGCGACTCTCCTACATCCCAAAGGTGCTCTATTGGATTGAGATCTGGTGACTGGAGGCCATTGGAGTACAGCGACCTCATTGTCAAGAAACCAGTGGTGAGATGATCTGAGCTTTGTGACATGGTGCATTATCCTGCTGGAAGGAGCCATCAGAAGATGGGTACACTGTAGTCATAAAGGGATGGACATGGTCAGCAACAATACTCAGGTAGGCCATGAAAACATGGATCCATCCTGCCTTGTATCAACGTTCAGGCTGGTGGTGTAATGGTGTGGGGGATATTTTCTTGGCACACTTTGGGCCCCTTAGTACCAATTGAGCATTGTTTAAACCCCACGGCCTACCTGATTATTGTTGCTGACCATGTCCATCCCTTTATGACTACAGTGTACCCATCTTCTGATGGCTCCTTCCAGCAGGATAATGCACCATGTCACAAAGCTCAGATCATCTCACCACTGGTTTCTTGAACATGCCAATGAGGTCACTGCACTCCAATGGTCTCCACAGTTACCAGATCTCATCCAATAGATCGAATCATGGATGTGCAGCCGACAAATCTGCAGCAACTGCGTGATGTTATCATGTCACTATGGACCAAAATCTCTGAGGAATGTTTCCAACACCTTGGTGAATCTATGCCACAAAGAATGAAGGCAGTTCTGAAGGCAAAAGGGGGTTCAACCCGGTACTAGGAAGCTGTAACTAAATAAATAAAGTGGCCGGTGAGTGTAGATGCATCACTCTTCTTTCAGCTCTGTAGAGAAGTTATTTAAATAAATGCTTATTTCAGCAAAGCTGAGACTATAAAACAAGATCTGAGATACTTGGGATGTCGGCTACACTCCACTTGGCTCCTCTTGCAGTATTTATTTTAATAATCAATGAATTGACTGCATACAGTAATGTCTCCACTCAAAAACCCACCGTCCTCGATGCGTTTCACCACTCCTGACTTGTTTGCAAGGATAGAGGAAGTCAAATGCATTGGGAAACACATCAAGGAAGGTGGGCTTTTGGGTGGAGACATTATTGTATGCAGTCAATTAATTGATTAGTAAAAAAAATACTGCGAGAGGAGCTAAAAAGAGTGCGACTGACATTCTTTCATCTCTTTTAATGGAGGTGTCTACAATGACCAGCATGTCTGGGTACAAGACAGGCCAGCCTTGAGCGTAGCTATGGATCTATGCCTATTAGATTGTAAGCTCTTCTAAGCAGGGCCCTCTTAATCCTCTTGTATTTTATTGTATTGTAACTATATTGTCTCCTTTTTATATTGTAAAGCGCTGCGTGAACTGTTGGCTCTATATAAATCTTGTATAATAATAATAATATGTATGTTTCTATCCTTAGGATGCTGTCAGGCGGGCCTAATTATGTGGCCACTTGGTCTATTTTATATGGTTTGATTAAATGAGGCCTGAAGTTCATTCATTTGACCTATAAAATATACAAGCATGCAGTTATTGTACAAATAATCAGATGCTATCAGAGGTTATTCTCACATCTGTATGGTACAGAATCTTAATTTAGGCTACAAAAGGCACCAATTTCCCCTAATTTGAATTGTAAATCCCTCTTCATAATTCATGGTATCATGGGTAGTTTGTCTGATGTCGGTGAAATTGAATTGCTCCATGCACATTACGGCATGGAGAGGCCTTATTTCATACACAGCAGTTCTGTTTTTTTTGTAGTGAATGGTCCAGGTGAAGCTTTGTTCCAAACACAGGCCACTAGGGGGCACCGCCACACTCGCTATCTATATTTAGATGGCCGGTCGTGGAGTGCATACCAAACAAAGGAGAAGGGCTCGGTGCCGGCTCAGGGAGATGCAGTTTACTAGTCTGTAGTAGAGCGTACACACAACAAAGGCTGGGGGGTTTCTTTTCCTTTTTTTTTTATTTTCATTTTTTTAATTAGGCACATTTTAGTTTTTGTCTTTAAAAGGCAAGGACTGGAAAATTAATTGAAGTCCTTTTTATATTAATGCATTACATATTCTATATTCATATGATATGTTTTTTATATTTTCCAATTCCAGAAATGAGACTAGCATAGTTTAGCTTCACTTTATGTTAATATGGCCCAAAATTGGAGATCGTAGGTTTTTAAAGGGCACCTACCCCTGTTGAGGAAGTACATTTGTAATCGGTAGTTGGGTGATATGGTTATAAGTTATCGATCACTGTTTTCTCCCACAAAAGCTCATCATCCGATCAATTGAAACCTGATCAAATTCATGACCAAAACATCTTGTTGCTGCTGATTGAGGGAAAACAAAAATCTCAAGTTTGATTGAATTCGGTGTAAATTGGGGGCGTCTCCAAAGTTTCTAAACATATGGCCATTTTACCGTTCTTCAGGCATTAGGGGGGGCGGACTGTGGCTGGTGGGAGTAGAAAATGCCCTACCATCAATGGGAGTAAGCAATCACCAACTGGTTTTAATGGGAGAAATAGCGCCCAGTTGTTGGTATCAGTTGGAGGAATAATACCCTTCATTGGTGTCAATGGGAGGAATAGCACCCCATTGTTGGTATCAGTTGGAGAAATAGTGCCTCATTGTTCGTGTCGGTGGGAAGAATAGTGCCTCATTGTTCGTGTCCGGTGGGAGGAATAGTGCCCCATTGTTCGTGTCGGTGGGAGGAATAGTGCCCCATTGTTGGTGTCCGGTGGGAGGAATAGTGCCCCATTGTTGGTGTCCGGTGGGAGGGAAAATAGTGCCCCATTGTTGGTGTCCGGTGGGAGGGAAAATAGTGCCCCATTGTTGGTGTCAGTGGGAGGGAAAATAGTGCCCCATTGTTGGTGTCAGTGGGAGGGAAAATAGTGCCCCAATTGTTGGTGTCAGTGGGAGGGAAAATAGTGCCCCATTGTTGGTGTCAGTGGGAGGGAAAATAGTGCCCCATTGTTCGTGTCGGTGGGAGGGAAAATAGTGCCCCATTGTTCGTGTCGGTGGGAGGTGTCCCATTGTTGGTGTCAGTGGGAGGGAAAATAGTGCCCCATTGTTGGTGTCAGTGGGAGGGAAAATAGTGCCCCATTGTTGGTGTCAGTGGGAGGGAAAATAGTGCCCCATTGTTGGTGTCAGTGGGAGGGAAAATAGTGCCCCATTGTTGGTGTCAGTGGGAGGGAAAATAGTGCCCCATTGTTCGTGTCGGTGGGAGGGAAAATAGTGCCCCATTGTTCGTGTCGGTGGGAGGGAAAATAGTGCCCCATTGTTCGTGTCGGTGGGAGGGAAAATAGTGCCCCATTGTTCGTGTCGGTGGGAGGTGTCCCATTGTTGGTGTCAGTGGGAGTGAAAAGTGTGGCATTGGGGGGGAGAATAGTGTCCAAATGTTGGTGTCATTGGGGGGAATTGTGTCCCATCCTAGCCTTCAGTGGGAGGAATAGTGCCCCATTGTTTGTGTCGGTGGGAGGGAAAAGTGTGGCATTTAGGGGGAGAATAGTGTCCCATTGTTGGTGTCATGGGGGGGGGAGAGGGGGGGTGGTGTCCCATCCTAGCCTTCAGTGGGAGGAATAGTGCCCCAATCAAGGGGCCACATCTGGCAATTGACAATTTGCAGACCACTGGTCTAAATCAATAAGCTATTTGACTGTCAATTCGATCATTTTGCTGAAATCGCAGATCAATCTGAAATCTAAGCATGTATGGCCACCGCATACAGATAGGCTGAACTTATACTCAGAGTACGTTCATTTGCTAGCTTTAGCCCACCCTGTGCTGAATACCTTGCTAGAGCAGGGCACATACCTGTCAAGGTATTCAGCTGATAATGTGACCAGTATCTGCCTACACAGCAGCTCATATTTGTTTAAAGTGACACTAAACTATAGCCTTACTCTCCAAAAATAATCTATATATATATCCTTGACTTAATGGCTCTGTCATCTATTTTTCATGAAACACTTTCTGTGTTTTTTCCGCCTCCTTATAACATCCTCAGTGAGCTCTTGAACCTCTCCATTTCCCCCCTCACTTCTGTTGGGAAGGAGGTGTTCACATTCGTTGTTGCCGTGCACTGCTCTATGCATACTACATATCGCATAATTCATTAGCCCATCTTGGGATCGAGCAATCGATGGTGGCTACGTTCTAGTATACAGAGGGACCGCGGAGAATGAATGTAGCCACCCTCCAACAGGAAGTCGGATTACAGCAGCCAAAAAAAAGAAAGTAGTTTTGGGATTTGGAGGAGGCTGAGATCAATAGACGGACACATACTGGAATAGTAAACTTTGATCTAAAAAGGGAAATTCTATCACTTTAAGGTATTCTAAAGCCCCATACACACTATCAGATTTTCTGCAGATTTTTTTTTCTGCAGGTTTACCAAAACCATGTAGTAGAAGAGCCTGTCTGATTGTATACTAATTGAAACTCCTAAGGTTTGACCTCATAGTATATGGTTTTGGTAAATCTGAAGGAAAAAATCTGCAGAAAATCTGATGGTGTGTATGGGGCTTAAGTCCCTTTTGAGAAATGGGAGAAAGTGGTGTTGGGGGATCGATTTAAATACAAGTTCTGGAAGGAATGGGTTTTCCAGCTATCCGTGTTGTCTACCATTGTCTTGTTCTTCTGCAGGTATCTTGTTTACTGGAGAATTATGGGAGTTCCTGAGCTTCACAGAGCGTTATCCCTTTATCATCTACAACATTCTGCTCTTCAGTCTGACAAGTGCCCTGGGCCAGGTGAGATTAGTGATGGCAAGGCTTCATATTTCATGAATTACAAATGTTTCCATCTATGACGGTCTGAACTGGGGTCATTCTGTATCAGAGAAGGACAAAGCCCAGGAATCTGGTTTCTAGCATGACTATAAAACGTACAACTGTCATCTAAAGAAGCACCCCTTACATTATGCAATTTTATTTTCTTTAACCTCAGGTGGAAGGTAAGAAAATTACTTACCCCATCACAATAGCACAGTGTTCCTCCATCAGCACTGACTATGCTGAATACAATGATTCCTGGTGGTGGCTGTAGCTCCCGGCAGTGCATGCAGGAAAAAATTAAGACCAGCTGGTTGTACTCAAGTCAATCGAATCGGCTTCAGTACAACCAACCTACTCCTAGATGGATCGAATCTCCGCTGGTTACTGCTGAACTGGCTGAGATTTGATCCATTTATGGCCATCTTTACTTTTTTTTATTGTTTGTTTGTCCTCTACTGCTTTATCTTAGTGCCTTTTGTTAAAAGAGCTTACACAACATACCCTGCTTCCATCCCCATGCCCTAGTTCTTCGCTGTGTAGGGCACAGAACATGACCGGGATGTTTTTCTTGCAAAGGCTTTTTGTCGCTTGACGGGGCAGAGTGAAGAGCTCGGAAGCAGGAATAAAGCTAAGTATTTTAGCACAGAGGCTACACTGAGAGGTGTATTTAACTTCTTGCCGCCCATGTAACGCATATGTGCAGTGGAAAAACCAGTGGTCTCTAACGCCCACATGCTGCACATATGTGTCTATGGACGCCTGTGGTTTCTGTGCTGAGAGCATGCTGGGCACTCCCAGCACAGAGACTGATCTTGGTCTGTACTAATGATCGGGAACTGGTGGGACCCCATAATGTGACCACTGTGATAGCAAATCACAGAGGTCCCGTGACTAGGCAGACTTTCCTGATCCCAGGCAAACGGGCCCAGTTAAAGGGGCGCCATGGCAGGCAGGAAGGTGAAAAACACAGCATCACTTGAGGTATAACTAAAGGCAAACCCTTTTTTAACCACTTGCTTACTGGGCACTTAAACCCCCCTCCTATCCAGACCAATTTTCGCTTTCAGTGCTGTCGTACTTTGACAATTGCGTGGTCATACAACGCTGTACCCAAATTTCATTTTTATTGTCCCCCCCCCAAATAGAGCTATCTTTTGGTGGTATTTGATCACCTGTGCAATTTTATTTTATTTTTTTAAATGTAAAAAGACCGAATTTAAGAAAAAAATTTGTATATATATTTTTTTAAATCTATTTATTTTGTTTTAAAAATTTATAACTGGTAATTTTTTGTCCATCATTGATGTACGCTGATGAGGCGGCACTGATGGGTGGCAGTGATGGGCACTGATCGGTTACACTGATAGGCAGCACTTCTAGGGGGTACTGATTGGCACCACTGGTGGGCATTGATAGGTGGCACTTGTGGGCACTGTTAGAATCTATAAATAAGGCATAATTGCTTCTTCCTTTTCGGGACTGATGTCCCTTTAAGATAAGCCGGTGAACGGCTTTTTTTTTCTCCTCCACTGCTTTTGTTTTGATCATGTGATCAGCTGTCATTGGCTGACAGCTGATCACATGGTAAGGGGCCAGGACCGGCCCTTTACTTGGATCGATGATAACCCGAGTCTTAGTGACTCGTGATCACAGCACGCTCAGTGCGGATGTCAGGTGGTTACATTTTAGATTAGAGAGTGGAGAGGGATTAGAAACCCTTGTCAGTCTTTATTGCTGTCTGTGCCCCCCTTTAGAGTAGAGAGAGTCACTCTTACCATTTTATTAAAAGAAAATGCCAAAATTTGGGTTGACACCAGAACAGAAATCTTCCAATGGAGACACTCGGGATCACTTTGGAGGGATTTCCTCTCACTTCATGTTTGGCTATGGGACAGGTAGTAAAGGGAAATCTCCCCAATGAGACACAAATGGCAAAAAACTGACAGGAATTGTAACCCTCCCTTAAAAAAGATAAAAATAAATTTGCCTTTAGTTACACTTTTACCACTTCTTGACCTTGCTATAGCTGAAAGACGGTTACAGCGTGCTCATCCAGTTCTGGGAGGTCATCCATTGACGTCCTCAAAGAACTACGTTCCTCAGGCACGCTCTGTGACTGCTGTGTCCTTCCACAGATCAGGGTAAAGGGCCAATTGCAGCTGATTACATGTAAACAATCAATCAGCAAACAATGTGAGAAGAGCTGGTAACCAGCAAGTGTGACAGCGGACATTTACACTGATGATCAGGGCACTGATCATCAGTGTCCTAATTATCAGCGCAGCCCCCATCGGCGTGTCAATTGGTGCAGCCACCATGGGCGCACATCTGTGCAGCCTCATTAGCGCACACCAGTGAAGGAGAAAAAATACTTTCTAAGAGAAATGTGTTTTTAAAAAAAATTTAAATAAATTTGGCCTTTTTTGTTTATCAAAAAAGAAAAAAACACAGCAATGATTACATACCACCAAAAGAAAGCTCTATCTGTCTTAAAAGAATGATAAAAATTTAATTTGGGTACAGTGTTGCATCACCATGCAATTGTCATTCAAAGTGTGATGGCACTGAAAATTGGCCTGGGCAGGAAGGGGGTGTCAGTATTGAACTGGTTAAAGTGAAATTGTCATTTTTAATGCTCATTCTCATAAGGCTTCATTCACACTGGCACTCCCGTATTTAGCTCTTCTAATCACAAGTGACCCAGGAAGTAGAAAAAAAATCCTTAAAGCGGAGTTCCAGCGAGCTGTGTTTTTTTTGGCTTTTAAAAAAAGAAAAAAGAAAAACATAGGATCCTAACATACATTAATGCCGTTCTCGTGCACGTGCAGTGTGAAAAGCTCAGGAAACTTATCACGTTGCCATCACAATGTGTGGCATGGAAGTGCCTGCCCCATTATGATGGCACCCAAGATAAGCAAAACGGTAACGGCACGTCATTGAGTCACTTCCGGTTTTGGAATATCGCAATGATGAACGGTGGCCATCTACACTGACTCCTGGGAATTATGACACACAGCTCCCAGGAGACAGTGCGCCGCCGGATATGATGGACGTATCCGCAGGTGGCAGAGACAGGAAACTCAATTGAAAGCAGTGCTATCCAGTTAAGCTGTCAAGAAGAAAAAAAAAAAACTTTCCATTGCACAATCTATATAAGAATGATTTTGATAAGTTCTGTAAGTGGGTGGAACTCCGCTTTAATGCCTCCCTGATTACTCTTTCGTAATCACGTTTACATCACGTTTACATGTATTTCGCTGCATTTAGAGAATCAGATCATGGATGCACAGATTTCTATTTTCACTAAATGCAGCTAAACACATTACAAGCATTTATTTTATATTTAGAAATATCCATTAAATGCATGCAACGCCAGGTTTGACGGGGCCAGTGTGAATGAGACCTACAAAAATGGGCGGTGCAGTGCGTTCTTGGTTGTTAGGAATGGGACAGTGCAGAACATGTGCATTAAAATGCACCATGCTTGAGCTTCTCCCAAGGTCCTGGAACATGTCCACAGGAAAGCAATAGATTTTTGTTTGTACCGACAGACGGTGAATAAACTCTTCTATCCACCTCAAAGGCCCTGCAGTGAAGTTCCCCCCCACTGTTCCCATCTCTCTGCTGCCCCTGCTGCTTCCATTATTGCTGCATTAGAAGATTTGCTGTTGATGTTCCTATATACATCTGAAAAGCCTAAGAGCAGGTTCAGTGATTGAAGAATATTAACTGACCAGTGCTGTAAATTAGGAGTTCAATGCTGGTCACCCACATCTGGGATACTGGTCTAGTATTGAATGGAGCTTCTCAGTAAAAATCAATAACTGAGTTTAAAGTAAACCTGAATCTCGCCGAAAAGAAGCTGGTTCTCTTTAATGCTGTCTTCAGCAGCAGCATATACTCCCCTTTTCTTCCCCACTGCTGTATTCAGTACTTCCAGGTATGGAGGAGCATGTGATGGTGCTTGGTGATTGGCCAGCACTGTCACATGGGGGCAGTTAGACCAATCCCAGGGCTGTGTAAGTTGCAATGTTTTTGATTAATGGGATTAATAATAGAGTATTTTTCCTCCTGTGTTTAAAATAGCAACGTTCCTCAGGGGGGTTTGGTTTACTGTGGACCAAAACTTCCCACGTTGGCCATCAATCTACGTTTTTTTTTTTTTACCCTTATTTGTCTGTAAAAGGTTTATTTTGCAGTCTTGGTTAATTAACTTGTGACTTTTCTGTTCCATTTCAGACCTTCATATTTATGACAGTGGTGTACTTTGGTCCCCTGACATGTTCGATTATCACAACTACCCGAAAGTTCTTCACCATCTTGGCTTCAGTACTCATATTCTCCAACCCCATCAGTAGCTTACAGTGGGTCGGGACTTTCCTGGTGTTTTTAGGTGAGAATGTTTCACCTCTATCTTTATGTGTTTCTTTGTGTTGTGTTTTATTTATTTATTTATTTTTTGGGCAAACCAACCAAATTTAGTGGTTTCCCCCTAAATTCCTCCATACTCATACCTTAATAGGTGGGCTGTTTTTACCCCCCAGCCACCTTTCATTGGGCCTTATGTTAAAACAATGACTCCCTTTTATTAACACTGTGTTGAATGGGAAACTGAAATGAGCACTTAGGCTGCTTTTGCTTGCCTTGTTGCCTAAAGCAGTTGTAAACCGTGCCAGAAAAAAAAACAAAAAAACTTTCCCCTGTAAGGCAATTGCATAATGTGCCAGTATGCATCACATACTAGCACATTATTAAGTACTTTTCGTAGGACGAAGCCCCCCAGCAGCATGCTGACAGGGCTTCCATCTACTACTGGTCTTCTGGGTTTGCGGTCTTCGGGTGTATGAGTGGCCGGAGCCACCATGACATCAGTCCCACGCATGCACGCGGGAGCCCTAGGCTCTGGTGCGGAGCTCTGAAGTCCGGCACAGTATGCCAGGCCTTCAGAGCTTTTGTGCCAGTGGCATCACCGGCTGCATGCAGTGTGAATATCTCCTAAACAGTGGGGATATTAATTTTACCAGCTGGTAAGTCTTATTATAGGCTTACCTGTAGGTAAAAAATCTCTAAGCAGACTATCGCTTTAACAGGGTTCCGTGGGTGAGGAAGACGGGGTGGAGAGGCGGGGCAGTGACATTGGCTCTCTTAAAGGGGAACCAAAGTCTGCAATACTTGCTTTTCTAGCAACAGTCCCAAAATCTGCAAAGTCTGTGATTGTCGACAGCATCTTCTCCCTGGCTTCCTCCAGGTATGTTTTTTGGCCGCTTTGATTGGGTGGCACGGTATGACATAGTTCCCATGCATGTGCAAGAGTTTAGGTACACAGGCATTGTGCTGGTAATGCAGCTCAGTGTACATTCTACAGAACACTGCAAGTGGGCAGGTAAGTTTTATTTTGTTACAAAAGAGATATTGCATGCCTCTTCCGGGATAAATAGTCTGCCTGAGCGTAAACTTAGACCCCTTTCACACTGTGCACTTTGCGGTCGCTACAGCGCTAAAAATAGCGCCTGCAAAGTGCTCTGAAAGAGCCGCTGCTGTGTCTCCAGGGCTTTCACACTGCACCGGTGCACTAGCGGGACAGTAAAAAAAAAGTCCTGCTAGCAGCATTTTTGTAACGGTGTATACACCACTCCTTCATCACAGCAGCGCTTTGCAGTGGTTTTAACCCTTTCTCGGCTGCCAGCAGGGGGGCAAAACCGCCCGATAGTGGCCTAATACCACTGCTAAAATGTTGGTCAAACAACTCTAAAAATAGCGCAGTTTTATCGCCGATGCCATTCCCGCCCCAGTGTGAAAGGGGCCCTAAAGTAAGGCAAAACCGTTTTTTTTTATTGTTTAGATGGATGGAGAGGGATTAGAACCCCTGTCAGTTTTTATTAGTCTGTGTTCCCGTTTTAGGAGATTCATGCTCTCTATGTCCTGTATACCACTATGCTTGAAAGTGGGGAAAAAAAATAACATTTTTGGGTTGTTCCTGGAAAAGTAATGGAGTGGAAATCTTCCAATGGAGACACTAATTTGTAGGGATTTTCTCTCCTTTTCGGTTTGAATATGGGACTTCAAGTGGAGGGAAATCTGCGAAATGGGACACAGATGTTGGGGAAAAAAAAATAATCTGACGAGTTATAACCCTCCATTTCTCTATCCAAAAGGAAACAAGTTTGCCTATAGTTCTACTTTAATCCTGCCATTGATGGACCGAATCTCGGCAGGGACCGGTCGAGATTCGATCCATATCTGATCCAGCCTACCAGATTTTTGGCATGCAAGTATTGCTGGTGGCTATAACCGCTAGCAGTAATCATTGTCTTATGCAGGCAAGGAAAGTCTCCCCACGCCCCCCTACTGGCAGAACACTATAGCACCGCAGAAGGCATTCCCCCATCAACACTGACTGTTGATGGGGGAATCGAGCGATTTTCTTGCACAAAAGAAAATCTAATCACCTAGTGCCATCCTGAAACGCTATGACAGTGTAAACATTGAATTGTTTACATTAATCTTGTCTGCATTGCCATTGCAGAGGAGGACTGAATAACGGAAGGCATCTGCTCCACCTACCTGCTCGATTAATTGGGGGGGCATTATTAAAAAAGTGTCAGACAAGTTCTAGCACAATTGATGCCATTGCCCATAGCAACCATTCTGCTTTGATCTTTATTTTTTCATACACAGCTTTAAAAATAAAAATTTAAAGCGGAGTTCCGCTTAAAAAAATAAAAAATTAAAAGTCAGCAGCTACAAATACTGCAGCTGCTGACTTTTAATAATCCGACACTTACCTGTCCCAGGGTCCAGCGATGCGGGGGATTGAAGCCAGGCTCGTCTCCCCCTGCGCTCGTCATTTTAACTGTGAGCACCCAGCTGTGCGCATGCGCGAGCCACGGCGTGCGCCCTGACTGGCCGCGCAATCATCTGAGACCTGTCACGTGTCCCAGATGATTGACAAGAAGGAGGGAAGAGAGGCGATCTCCCTTTCTGCGCCAAGGGAAGTGACGTCAGGAGCCCAGGTGCTGAAGGAGGCAGACTGCGAGGGACCCCCTAGCAACAGGCATTTAGAGGTGAGTAAAAAAAAAAATCTCCAAATGGGTTTTTTTTTTGTTTTGTTTTTTTAAGCACAGTACTATTTCTTTTTATTTCTTTTTTTGTGGGTGGAACTCCACTTTAAAAGCAGATTGACTGCTCTCCAGTTGAGACAAAGTTTGTCTGAGACACTTTTTTTTATTGAATCCCCCTATGTCGTCAGTGTTACAGGCGATTCAATCTTTCTTTAATGCATTCCAAAAAGTGAAATTGCCCTTTACCATTATAGGAGGAATGACCATTTGCTCACATCATTGCCTTGTTGCTAAGTGATCAGGATAAGGGGGGGGTTGGTGTTGTTGCCAGTCGGACTTGGCAGTCACCCTGCGACAATGAGCCATCGCCATGTACTCATAGTATATGACTGTATAACTCACGTGTTATGCCCACTCTCTTCCTGTCATACTCACCGCATTGCGATTTTTGTTTTTTCCCGCAGGTTTAGGCCTGGATGCCAAATTTGGCAAAGGACCCAAAAAGCCGTCCCACTGATATCCTTTACCGGGGAGCCGTCGCATGACGTATTCAGACCTCATTCACTCAGCTTTCTAATTATATTGTAACTTTTTTTTTTTTTTTTTTTTTTTTTTTTTTAAACTAGAAATATGTAACATTGACTTATATTTTATTGATGATGGAAGGGAAATTTTTTTTATTGGAGTAGCGTGGGTGTATTAAAAGACAGACAAGATGGAGTATGTCTCACTGCCTTCACTTCTGTATAATTTTAAGAGAACTCCGATGTACGGGAGAAGGAATCTGTAGTGCTTTCAACTGCAGAACTCCTTCAGATCACTAAATCTAACCAGTTAACACGTTTTTGCCTTTCCTCGCAATGGAAGAGCCCATTGAATGCGGATCCTGGCCTGACACCCTGAAAACATGTCTGCGGGCGCTGTTACATCATCAGTTTACATAAAACAGAATAGGGAAAGCTTCTATTCTGTTGAAGGTGATCTTTTCTTTTTTCCTTTTATTTTTTTTATTTATTTATTTTTTTATTTTATTTTTTGTTTTTTTTTCCTGGTTCAGAATCTGCTCAATTGTGAAGTGATAAGGATAAAGAACAGCTGCACATTTCCAATCTCTTTTTTTTTTTTTTTCAATTTTATTTATGTATTCTTAGCCTTGTAAAACAGGCCACCTTACCAACAGCGTGTTTTAGATTTTATTGTAGTTTGTTACTTTGGGGTTATATTATGTTTTTTTTGTTTTGTTTTTTCCACTTGCAAGAAATGCTAAAAGTACACCTGTTCTTTTATGCAGAATAAATCAACAGGTTCAGTTTGATGCCCAGACCGCCTGCTGCATATAATCATCATGGTATTCCGATTGATATTGGAAGCAAAGAGAAAAGCCTAGGATCATGTGACTTACTCACCGTCCTCACATGGCAGTGCTGTCATATGGGGGGTGAAAAGAGAATGCTCAGCCCACTAGAAGACCTGAATAGGCTTATTTTCCTAAATCCAGGCTGTAGATGTAGAGACAATGGAAGGAAGAGGATGGTAAGTCTTAGCCCTTGTACACACGGTCGGACATTTCGACAACAAAATCCGTCTGATTTTTTTCCGACGGATTTTGTCCGAAACTGGTGTTGCATACACACGGTCGGACAAAGTTGTCAGAAAATCCGATCGTTTGGAAGGTGATGATGTTATTTAGTTACGACAGGACTACGTTCAGGATAGTAGCCAATAGCTTTGGTCTGAGCATGCGTGCCACTTTGTCCAATCGAAATTCTCTACAAACAATCGGACAAAGTCGGATCGGATCATGTTGTCAGAAAGTTTTATATCCAGCTCTCAAGCTATGTTGGTCAAACATTCCGACGGAAAAAGTCAGATGAAGCCCACACACGGTCGGATTAGCCAACAACACAGTCCGATCGGACATTTTCCGTCGGAATGTCTGACCGTGTGTACAAGGGCTTAGATGCTGCAGGGACGGCCTTTAAACTGAACTTGTTCTGTAGCCCTGCATGTGTAAAGTGTGGCTTCACTAAGGGAACCTGTCATGCAAGAAATACTGGGCTGACATTACTTACTCTATTTTATTGTTTGCTTGTTGGTTGTTATGCTGATACTTCTTTTTTTTTAAGTACTGACCTGGAATAAGTATGCAGCCAGTGAAGTTGGAACTGTTGACCACTTCAGCCCCGGAAGGTTTACCTCCGTCATGACCAGGCCATTTTTTGCAATATGGCGCTGCGTTGCTTTAAAGCGGAGGTCCACCCTAAAGTGGACCTCCGCTCATCGGAACCCTCCCCCCCCCCTCCGGCGCCACAATTGGCACCTTTCAGGGGGAGGGGGGTGCAGATACCTGTACAGTACAGGTATTCTGCACCCACTTCCGGGATAGCTCTCTGTGGAAAGGGGCGTATATTACGCCCCTTTCCGCAAGTGCCCAACCCTTTCCGCAAGTGCCCCGCTGCCTGCTGGGAAACACACAGATCCCAGAGGCAGCGGGGACCGTCCTTTTTGCGCAGCGCGATTCGCGCATGCGCAGTAGGGAACCGGGAAATGAAGCCGAAAGGCTCCATTTCCTGATTCCCATACCCAAGATGGTGGCGGCAGCACCCGACATACGATCTACAGATCGGCTTCGGGTGCCGACATCGCGGGCGCGCTGGACAGGTAAGTGTCACTATTTTAAAAGTCAGCAGCTGCAGTATTTGTAGCTGCTGGCTTTTAAAAAAAAAAAAAAAACGCGGAGTCCCGGTGGACTCCCGCTTTAACTGACAAATGCACGACGCTGTACCCAAATAAAACGTATGGGGTTTTTTTTTTCCCACAAAGAGCTTTCTTTTGGTGGTATTTGATCAACCCTGGGTTTTTTTTTTTTTTTTTTTGCGCTATAAACAAAAAAAGACTGACAATTGTGGAAAAAAAAAAAATTATTTTAGGTTATAAATCGCACCCAATAAAAAAAAAAAAAAAAAAAAAAAAGTATAACCTCAAATGTATTTATCAGTTTAGGCCAATATGTATTCTGCTACGTTTTTGTTAAAAAAAAAAAAAAATCCCAATAAGCGTATATTGATTGGTTTGCACAAAAGTTATAGCGTCTATAAGCTATGGGATATATTTAATGTCATTTTTTTATTTTTATTTCTTTTTTTTACTAGTAATGGCAGTGATCAACGATTTTTTTTTTTAGCGGGATTGCAGCGGACAAATCTGACATCTGACACTCTTGACACTTTTTGGGGATCAATGAGGCCATTACAGGGATTATTGCTTAAAAAAAAAAAAAAAAAACTGTTACTGTACTAATGTGACTGGCAAGGAAAGGGGCAAGGAAAGGGGTTAACAGGGGGCGATCAAAGGGTCAAATGTGCTTTAGGAGTGCTTTCTAACTGTAGGGGTGGATACTTTGACTAGTGGAAGACAGAGATCCGTGTTACTGCAGAAATATAAGATCTCCATCTTCCCCGGCGGACATTGGGCCTGCCGGACCCGATGATTGTCTCCTGCTGTGTCCAATCACAGTGGGAGCGAGTCGCTAGCAGCACGCATGTGTGCTCCAGACCCAGTGCATGGCACGGTCCATAAAAGGTTAAAGTAGATCTATAGCCCAAGCTTTTTTTTTTTTTTCATTCTGGATAGGGTAAGGGAAGGTTTTAAACCCTGTCGGTTTATTTTTTGCTGTCTTTGTCCCATTGGGGAGATTTCCCCAATTTCCCTTCACTGTCCCATAGCCAAAACAGGAAGTGAGAGAATCTCTGCGGATTCAGGGAGTGCTCTGGGGACCCCCAGACCACCAGAACTAGTATCCCCATTGGAAGTAATTTCATTACTTTTCTGGGGACAGCCCAAAATTTGGGATTTTCCTTTACTTCCACTTTCAATGATAACGGTAAATCGGACAAACGCAGAGAGTGTTCTTCTTTAACAGGAACACAGCATTAAAAACGGACAGGGGTTCTAATCCCTCGCCACCATATCCAAAACTAACGAAAACGTTTTGCCTTTAGTTTTACTTTACCCCTTCTAGCTGCCTCCTGAAATGCTGTTTTTGGTGGTCACATGATTGAAGGTTTCCAATCACAATTCTGCATCGGGAGCTTTTCTAAACAGTTTAGTTATTGTGCTGGGAGCGCGCAGTGAGCACGCTATTAGCACAGTAAACTGTTTACCTTTTTTAGGTGTGTGTGTGTGTGTGTGTGTGTGTGTGTATGTATGTATGTGTGTATGTATGTATGTATGTGTGTGTGTGTGTGTGTGTATATGTATGTATATGTATGTATATGTATATATATATATATATATATATATATATATATATATATACGGTATATATATGTGTGTGTGTATATGTATGTATGTATATATATAATTACAAAAAATCGTTAGTTGCAGCCCTACTGTCTATGCATGTACAGTGTGTGTATGTGTGTGTGTGTATAATATATATATATATATGTATGTGTGTGTGTGTGTGTATATATATATATATATAATCAGCGTTAAAACCCACCAGCGGAGAGGCCTATAGTTCTATTGGTCCAGCTTAGACCGGTAAGTATGTGCCATGCCTGTGTGATCCACGTGAAAGCAGGCAATCGCTGTTGTAGCCACCGTTATTCCAGTGATCTTCTGAGTCCCATGCCAAGTGGTTGTGCTGCTACATTGTGAACAAAGTGGTTTGCTTACTTTGCTCAGGCACCAGTCGGAGAACATTTTGCATTCTCTCAGTGAATGCAAACCATTTTGTGATAGGACAATCCGAGATCAATCTGTATTTATTGATTAAAATGCAAAGTGTTCCCTGAACGGAGCCTGTGCAGAGCAAGTGACCTCCTGTGTTCACTAAGCAGCAGAGCAGTCACTTGGCACAGGACCCAGAGGCTAGTGGCAATCAATGTAGTAGCAGGGCCTGCTACAGTGATTTCCGACTTCCATTGGGATCCCACAGGTATGGGACATACTTAAATTGGTCCAAGCATGTAAAAATTTCCATACTTAAACTTTGAACCTACACATTTGTTCCTAATAACCAAGCAAGTAGTATTTTCAGAAGAAAGTCAGCACTGGTCAACTGTGTATTGCTTTCATGACAGGTTTTCTTTAACAGAGGTTTTACGTGAACTATTTCAGGTTCAGATCTAACCCTCAACTAGTTTATTTTTCCTGCAATTTTTTTTTTTTTTTAGTCCCTTTTTAATAAAAGATCTGATGAATATTACAATACAGAAATCCAAGCACACAAGCCTCTGTCTGGCTGTGAATTTGCGCCATTTGCATAACGGCGGCTTCAAAGTTGGAGCATCAGGCCCTCCACAGACTTCTCCCACCACACATGAAAGAGGAGACGAGCAGCTGTGTAGAGCTTTCCATCTGGTGCCAACGAACCCCCCCCCCCCCCCTTCCCCTCCATCCAAGCCCCTGTTTCTCATTAATACCCAGGACTGGCACAACGCTGCCGGGGACCAGTCTGCCTGCCGGTGCCAGCAATGGAAAAAGACCAAGGACAAGGAAGATTTAGAGCGAACGAGAGCTGGCCGAATATTAATAAATGCGCTCGTATTTTTTTATGACGCCTGTGATGGGATGAACAAGAGGTGGAGCCAGTTAATTTCAGCCGTATATTTTTATTGGCGAGGTGGCCTTTTCATAACTGCTACTGATGACAATGGTGCAAAGCAGCCTGCCAAGTTTTCTTTTTTTTCTTTTTAAAGGATCCTTAGCGCTAAAATACGAGCTGGCATGTAGAAGGGAGCTATTACTGACATTAACAAACTGCAATTGTTTTACACATTCTCTGGCGAGATCGTCTTTAAAGGCAGCTTGTTGCTATTGGATTTATGCAAGTCTGTTAAGCTGAACTGCGGGCAAACATCTAAATGCACAGATGAAATACATGATTTGCATTTCTTTCTGTTCAGTCCTGAGATTTAAATATCCCTGCTGGACAGTCCACCTAGAAGAATGACACCACATTTTCTGTTACAGATAAGATTGAATGGTGAAGGAGCAGCAGCAGATCTATAAGGTCATCTCTCTCCTCCTGTCAAGTTCCTTTTTGCCATCCCTTTTGAGTGCAGCACACCTGATTTGGTTTCTAGCATTGCTCCTCTCTTTTCTAATCTGAATGCTGTGCTGATATCAAATTCAGAAGCGTAATTTAGCTAAAAAAAAAAGTTGTGTTAAAGTGCAAGTTTATTTGCAGAAGAAATGAAAAGGTGGGCCAAGACCCTCCACCAATCCACTTCATTATTGCCCCCTCCCGCTATACTTCAGTGGGTAATGAGCTTTCAGTGCTCAAGTAGCTGGTGTAGTGGTCCAGGGATTTTAAATCTCAACTCTCCTTCCCCCTTCTTTTTTTCTGTAGGGATTCTGGGGTAGATGGATCATAGCAATTCTGATTGGTCAAAGTGGTCACATGCCAGTGCTGACTAATTGGCATGGCTCTGATCCATCCCAGAATTCCTACAGAAGGGGGAAAAGATTCCAGATCCCTGGACCACTACACCGGCTGTGTGGGCACTGATGGCTAACCCACAGAGGTAAGTACAGCGGGAAAGGAGTAGGTCTTCACCATTTTTTCTGAAAAAGGTGAGCTAATCCTTTATTGAACATATATCTGCATTCATATATGTACCTAAAGTTCAGCTTTAAATTGCTGTGCTGTAAAATGTCTCTATTACACTTTTTTTTTTTTTTTTAGCTTTACATACCTAGAGACTGTCTTTTTAGCTTGAGAGTCGGGGTCCGTCCTAACCTGACGCCAGCCAGTACACATCTAACAATTTAAGGTTGGTCATATAACTATAAATGATTGATCACTAATTCAGTAGTCATAAATGATCTTTTGATCATTGGTGTTGATTTTTGAAATTTTCCTTCAGGACGGATTGTTCCTTTTTCATTGATTGAACTGGTCATTAGGTACAATTGATTTCTGCAAGATCCGAGTCTGTGAAGCGAAGGTTTGTATAAGTTGTTAGGAGGCCCTCTGTCTTGGAGACTTGGAGAAGCCTACAATAAGAATAGTCTGCATGCTCAGGCTTTTACTATTTTATATCATCTCTTGGAGTCACATTTATCAGGCTGTTTCTTAGGACTACTAAGTAGGACACTTCAGTCTCACATAATCATGTGCTGTGCATGCAAGCTCATCCCATGCTCCACTGCGTGTAGGAGAAACCCCTATGGGGTTCAGGTAGAGGGTAGAGGTTCTTCAGAGTAGGAGTATAAGGGCAAGCAATAGGGATTTAGCTAGTGGGGCAGCCAGGAGCAGAAGATGAATGTCAGGGAAAAAACTTCAAGCATCTAAGATGGTAGGCCATGCTCTGAATTATTTTCAGTACAACAATTGCATGGTTTACTTGCATGGTATGTTCAAAATCTGTTTTTCCTTTGGTAAATCAGTCTTATTTGTACAGCGTTAGGGGTGTCCAACTGCATCCCATCGCGGGCTGTGTGGTGTCCAGCACTGTACTCTATTAGGCTTATATACTAGCGGCTCCTAAACTTGAGTTTAGGAGATATTGGTGTTCTGTTTTGCCAAAGCTCCTAAACTCTGTGTCCATGTACACATAGACTTTTTGCAGAATTTGAGAGCTGCTGCGGTTAGGTGAGGTGAGGTTCAACCTCCCTCTTCTGAGCGGAAGAATCTCGCTCAGGATAGGAACTTTTTGACTGCCTGCTGTGGGAAAAAACAAATGAGGCAAGGCTGTGGTAAATGTAGGCCAAGTGTACATGAGGCCTTAGGTGGAACAAGGAGAGAAACGTCTCAGCCATTGCACACCATACAAGCCCAATGTGTAATAGGTGATGATAGCCTCAGCCTAAATCCATCTGGGCCACGCACCCTGACATATGAGTGGCCTGGATTCACTGGGTGAATAATGACAGAAGTTAGCCTGAGGCCGTTATCTCCTTTTACACGCTGGGCTTGTGCGGTGGCTGAGATTTTCTCTTCTTGTTCTGCGTATTCCTTGGAGTCAGGACGGACTACTAGCCTGACCTGTATCCTCAGTGGAAGTTGGCTTATTCTCTATCGGGACTCTCTACCTCCAGCCCTTAAGGGCTGTGTACTTTCCAGGACCATATTGTTAAGCCTGTCCAAATTCAGGGCTATATACTGTCCAGGATTGTACTGTGTTGGGGACTGTCCAACTCCAGCCATTGTGTAGTGTCCAGGACTATATTGTATTAGCACTGTCCAGACCTCTACTGTATCAGAGCTGTCCAACTCCAGCCCTTAAATGCTGTATATTTTCCAGGACTATACTGTATTAGGGCTGTCCAATTCTATATATTGAAGGCTATGTAATGTTTTAGACCAGGGTTTCAAAGCTAGGGTTCCTCCATAAGTTGCTAGAGGTGTAACAAACAAGTTCTGTGTCTCAGGTTCCCACTGACACTATTCATCTGTAAGGGAGAAATTCTTCCCAATGTCCACAAGTCTAAGGAGCATTCTTTCCAATGACCGTCACACTAATGTATCATGAGTTGTAGATATAGTAATTTTTTAGCAGGGGTTCCCTGAGACCAGAAAGTTATTTCAACACTTCCTCTATGTTGAATAGTTTGAGAGGTTGTTCTAGACCAGCAGTTTCCAACCAATGGTTCATGCACCACTGATGGTCCACGATGTTAGGGCTGTCCAACTCCATTTCTTGAAGACTATGTATAGTCCCAGACTATGCTGTCTTCAGGTAGTTTAACTCCAGCCCTTGAGGACTGTAGTCATCACATGTAGTGACCAGGACTGTACTATGCAAGGGCTATTCCACACCATTTACGCAAATTCGCTTTACATAGGATTACGACAATATCAACTTGCTCGATTACAACTGATCCAAAACACGGCAGCAAGGCTGATAACAGGGGAAAAAACCTGGGAATCCATCTGTCCTTCGCTGAGGAGCTTACATTGGCTAACCGTAAAAAATCGGATCACGTTCAAGACCCTTTGCCTCACCCACAAATGCGTGCATAGAGAAGCTCCGCAATACCTAATGGAGAAAATAAATCATTACACACCAAACCGCAGTCTTCGATCAGCCAACAAAAACTTCCTCCTAGTGCCCAAAGCCCGGTATAAGTCCAAGGGGGATTGGAGATTCGCTGTCCAAGGGCCTCAGCGATGGAATGCTCTATCAATCAACATCTGCCTGGAAGAAAATCACCTGGCTTTTAGGAAAAAACTCAAGACCTTCCTCTTTTAGCAGATGATCAAAGCTCGCCACAGCGCCTAGAGGCGATTCGGTTCGCATTGTGCGCTATACAAGTATTTCATTCATCCATTTATTCAATTATTGAGGGCTATGCACTGCCCAGTACTATAGTGTGTCCTACTCCAACCCTTGAGACCTGTGCAGTGTGTAGGACTATACTTTAAGTATGCCAAAGGTGCACATGCAGGGGTAGGTTATCATCAAGATTATTTTTTTACCTCTGCTGAAAATTGATTCATGTAATTGCCCTTGCTGATTTTTTTTTTTTTTTTTTTAACTGCCTGATGTCTACTCTAATACTGAAATCATCGAAAGTACGTCTGTGTCTATCGACATCTTCTTGCAACTCTCACACAGTTCTTGTCCTTGCCACTTGCACAATTTGAGGTTAAACTCTTGCTCCAGATGCCCACATGTTTCAGATTTGTCATTTGCTATGGTCCGCATCCAGATCTGCTCATCTATGGCTTGACTTTACCATAAAGTGAACCTGTGCTTGTTAAACACACTACAATTGCCAATGTCCTTTAGAAGTGCTGGTTTCCTGGCTGTAAATCTGATCTTCCCGCTTTGCTGCCTAAAGGGTCCAGAGGTTTCAACTTCAATGGCCTTGTGACTATTTGGGGAGGGGGATTTACTAGGTAGTGAGGGAACTTGAAGCCTTCAAATGTAGTCGGCAGCTTAGATGTTTTCAGATACAGGTTCATTTTTCGTTAATTGTCACCCAGTTCTACAAATTTAGGAAGATGTTACACAAGAATCGCGTAGGATGACACTTTACCATGGCTGACTGTAGATGGGAAGATTCCACAAAGTCTCTTTTTAATGACTATTCAGTGGATGTTCTTCAATATGATTAAATCCCAGAGAATGTTGAGCCGAAATTGGCCAGCCTTTATTTTTTAATATAAAATCCAATTTGTTACAAAAATGCACCAGTAATTTAGGTTCTTTCAGTGGAAATTATTTTTTCCTCGAAGATGTGACTTGTTAATATTTCACCCATGTGTGAGAGGTACCGTGTACTGCTGTCTGTGGACTATGAAGGTTCTCTTCGGATATGTTAAATATGTGTGAATAACATGTCACTGAACTGTGAAACATCAAGTGCGTCAGCAAGGAATGCTGCAGAATATATCAAGAGTTTTTTAAATAAATAATAGTTAAAATCTCAAAATGTATGTTTGTCGTGTTTTTGGTGCTCGTTGTGTAAATTCAAACAGAATTGAAGAGTTTTATTAGAAAAGACAAATGATCATGAGAGAAAATTATGTAGGCCATCTTTGTTCACCTCCGTCTGAAAATGCCTGGCTGTCAAATATCTCTAGTTAAAAACCCCTTTTCTACAGGGGTATGTCTTTAAATTACAGATCGGTGGCCCTTTACCTAGTGCCATTCATAAACTGCCCTGGATAAATAGATATATAAAGTGGGGACGAAAATTTTTCAGACCCCCTTAAATTGCAGCCATTTGCTAAAATGGGAGACGGGAGACTGCACTCCTGTGGTCCATAGAAGTACAGCCAAACAAGCTTTGGTTGTACTTCTCCTATACATAACACCAAAAGAAAGCTCTACAGTTGTGCTCATAAGTTTACATACCCTGGCAGTATTTGATTTCTTGGCCATTTTTCAGAGAATATGAATGATAACACATACTTTTCTTTCACTCATGCTTAGTGTTTGGCTGAAGCCATTTATTATCAACTGTGTTTACTTTTTTTAAATCATAATGGCAACAGAAACTACGCAAATGACCCTGATCAAAAGTTTACACACCCCAGTTCTTAATACAGTGTATTGCCCCCTTTAACATAAATGATGGCTTGAAGTCTTTTGTGGTAATTGTGGATGAGGCTCTTTATCTTCTCAGATGGTAAAGCTGCCCATTCCTCTTGGCAAAAAGCCTCCAGTTCCTGTAAATTCTTGGGCGGTCTTGCATGAACTTAATGTTTTGAGATCTCCCTAGAGTGGCTCAATGATATTTAGGTAAGGAGACTGAGATGGCCACTCCAGAACATTCACTTTATTCTGCTGTAGCCAATGACAGGTCGACTTGGCCTTGTGTTTTGGATCATTGTCATGTTGGAATGTCCAAGTACGTCCCATGCGCAGCTTCCTGGCTGATGAATGCTAATGTTCCTTCAGTATTTTTTGATAACATACTGCATTCAACTTGCCATCAATTTTGACCAAATTTCCTGTGTATTTGTAGCTCACACATCCCAAAAACAGCAATCCACCTCTGTACCTTTCATCATAGGCCTTGTTGACTCCTCTCCTAATGTAGCGTTTACGGTTGTGGCCAAAAAGCTAAATTTTGTTCTCATCACTCCAAATGATTTTGTGGCAGAAGGTTTGAGGCTTGTCTCTGTGCAATTTGGTGTAATTTAAGCAGGATATTTTGTGGCATTTGCATAGTAATTTCTTCCTTCTGGCGACTCGACCATGCAGCCCATCTTTCTTCAAGTGCCTCATTGTGCATCTTGAAACAGCCACACCACATGTTTTCAGAGAGTCCTGTATTTCACCTGAAGTTATTTGTGGGTTTTTCTTTGCATCCCGAACAATTTTCTTGGTAGTTGTGGATGAAATTTTAGTTGGTCTACCTGACCGTGGTTTGGTTTCAACAAACTTAACTCATTTTCCACTTCCTGATTAGAGTTTGAACACTGCTGATTGGCATTCTCAATTCCTTGGATATCTTTTTATATCCCTTTCCTGTTTTCTACAGTTCAACTATTATGAATTAAAAAGTAAACACAGTTGGTTGATAATAAATGGCTTCAGCCAAACACTAGCCATATGTGTAAGAAAAGTTTTTGTGTTATCTTTCATATTCTCTGAAAAATGGCCAAGAAATCATAAATTCTGCCAGGGTATGTAAACTTATGAGCACAACTGTCTGTCTCAAAAATGATATAGAATGCATTTGGGCACAGTGTTGCATTATAGAGTAATTGCCAGTCAACCTATCACAGAGCTGAAAACAGAAAAATGACCTCATAATAAAGGGGGTATTGCAGCCCGGTACTCATTAAAGAAAGACTGTTATGGGGAGTGGTAAGTTCTAACTTATGGCAGGAATTCTATACAGGGTAGGTTAAATACCTAATTCCATGTCTCGCTGACTGGATGTACGAGGCAATGTTCCTGGCATTTTACATTCTGCAGCATGTCTGTCACTATCAGGAGCTACACCTCCCTCATCTAGCCATTGAAAAAGCAACAGACTGTAGTAGGTGTGTATTTTCTTGTGGAATGATCCAGTACCAATGTGTAGAGGACTTTTATTGCTCTCTAATACCAAGGACAGGATAAGGGGTGGGCAGGAGGAACAGCTGCCCTGGGCACAATTGTATACTGCAAGGATGAGGATGCCGCCATTCTAAATACTAAAGGTTTGCTTATTGGGCAAGGTATGTCTTTTTGCTGATGGTACAAAGGTATGGAACATTGCATTGCTGGAAGATTGGTCTAAGCAGTGAAAACTGCAGTTCAATGTTTCTAAATGTAATATATTGCACTTAGGGGAAACATAATCCATTGACAGAATATAACATTGGTGGTACAGTGTTAGCCTGCACTACAGAGGAAAAAGATTTGGGGTTACTTATGTCAGATGATTGCAAAATGAGAAAACAGTGTGACCAGGAAATGGGGAAAGTGAATAGAATTCTATGATGCAGAGGGATCACCAGCAGGATGAAGGAGGTCCTAGTTTCTCTATATAGATACAGTTAGGGCCATAAATATTTGGACAGTGACACAAGTTTTGTTATTTTAGCTGTTTACAAAAACATGTTCAGAAATACAATTATATATATAATATGGGCTGAAAGTGCACACTCCCAGCTGCAATATGAGAGTTTCCACATCCAAATCGGAGAAAGGGTTTAGGAATCATAGCTCTGTAATGCATAGCCTCCTCTTTTTCAAGGGACCAAAAGTAATTGGACAATGGACTCTAAGGGCTGCAATTAACTCTGAAGGCGTCTCCCTCGTTAACCTGTAATCAATGAAGTAGTTAAAAGGTCTGGGGTTGATTCCAGGTGTGTGGTTTTGCATTTGGAAGCTGTTGCTGTGACCAGACAACATGCGGTCAAAGGAACTCTCAATTGAGGTGAAGCAGAACATCCTGAGGCTGAAAAAAAAGAAAAAATCCATCAGAGAGATAGCAGACATGCTTGGAGTAGCAAAATCAACAGTCGGGTACATTCTGAGAAAAAAGGAATTGACTGGTGAGCTTGGGAACTCAAAAAGGGCTGGGCGTCCACGGAAGACAACAGTGGTGGATGATCGCCGCATGCTTTCTTTGGTGAAGAAGAACCCGTTCACAACATCAACTGAAGTCCAGAACACTCTCAGGGAAGTAGGTGTATCTGTCTCTAAGTCAACAGTAAAGAGAAGACTCCATGAAAGTAAATACAAAGGGTTCACATGTAGATGCAAACCATTCATCAATTCCAAAAATAGACAGGCCAGAGTTAAATTTGCCCAAAAACACCTCAAGAAGCCAGCTCAGTTCTGGAAAAGTATTCTATGGACAGATGAGACAAAGATCAACCTGTACCAGAATGATGGGAAGAAAAAAGTTTGGAGAAGAAAGGGAACGGCACATGATCCAAGGCACACCACATCCTCTGTAAAACATGGTGGAGGCAACGTGATGGCATGGGCATGCATGGCTTTCAATGGCACTGGGTCACTTGTGTTTATTGATGACATAACAGCAGACAAGAGTAGCCGGATGAATTCTGAAGTGTACCGGGATATACTTTCAGCCCAGATTCAGCCAAATGGTGCAAAGTTGATCGGACGGCGCTTCATAGTACAGATGGACAATGACCCCAAGCATACAGCCAAAGCTACCCAGGAGTTCATGAGTGCAAAAAAGTGGAACATTCTGCAATGGCCAAGTCAATCACCAGATCTTAACCCAATTGAGCATGCATTTCACTTGCTCAAATCCAGACTTAAGACGGAAAGACCCACAAACAAGCAAGACCTGAAGGCTGCGGCTGGAAAGGCCTGGCAAAGCATTAAGAAGGAGGAAACCCAGCATTTGGTGATGTCCATGGGTTCCAGACGTAAGGCAGTGATTGCCTCCAAAGGATTTGCAACAAAATATTGAATAAATAAATATTTTGTTTGGGTTATGTTTATTTGTCCAATTACTTTTGAGCTCCTAAAATGTGGAGTGTTTGTAAAGAAATGTGTACAATTCCTACATTTTCTATCAGGTATTTTTGTTCAACCCTTCAAATTAAACGTTACAATCTGCACTTGAATTCTGTTGTAGAGGTTTCATTTCAAATCCAATGCGGTGGCATGCAGAGCCCAACTTGCGAAAATTGTGTCACTGTCCAAATATTTATGGCCCTAACTGTATGTATATCACTAGAGGGATCACCAGCGGGATGAAGGCGGTCCTCATTTCTCTATATGGATCAGCGGGATGAAGGAGGTCCTTATTTCTCTATATAGATCTGTATATCACTAGAGGGATCACCAGCAGGATGAAGGAGGTCCTAGTTTCTCTATATAGATCTGTATATCATTAGAGGGATGACCAGCAGGATGAAGAAGGTCCTCATTTCTCTATATAGATCTGTATATCACTAGAGGGATCACCAGCAGGGTGAATGAGGTCCCGATTCCCCTATATAGAACTTTATATTACTAGAGGGATCACCAGCAGGGTGAATGAGGTCCTGATTCCCCTATATAGAACTTTATATTACTAGAGGGATCACCAGCGGGATGAAGGAGGTCCTCATTTCTCTACATAGATCAGCGGGATGAAGGAGGTCCTCATTTCTCTATATAGATCTGTATATCACTAGAGGGATCACCAGCAGGGTGAATGAGGTCCTGATTCCCCTATATAGAACTTTATATTACTAGAGGGATCACCAGCAGGGTGAATGAGGTCCTGATTCCCCTATATAGAACTTTATATTACTAGAGGGATCACCAGCGGGATGAAGGAGGTCCTCATTTCTCTACATAGTTCAGCGGGATGAAGGAGGTCCTCATTTCTCTATATAGATCTGTATATCACTAGAGGGATCACCAGCAGGATGAAGGAGGTCCTAGTTTCTCTATATAGATCTGTATATCATTAGAGGGATGACCAGCAGGATGAAGGAGGTCCTCATTTCTCTATATAGATCTGTATATCACTAGAGGGATCACCAGCAGGGTGAATGAGGTCCCCATTCCCCTATATAGAACTTTATATTACTAGAGGGATCACCAGTGGGATGAAGGAGGTCCTCATTTCTCTACATAGATCAGCGGGATGAAGGAGGTCCTCATTTCTCTATATAGATCTGTATATCACTAGAGGGATCACCAACAGGATGGAGGTCCTGATTCCATTAAATAGATCTGTATGTAGCACCCTCTACCAATAGGTAGGTGCTAGTAATGTTTTTTTACTAGGAACTGTCAGCACAGGCAAATTTAGGCAGGCCTATGCTGCAAGCTAGGCCTTTCTGTTTTGATCTGGGGGCTGGGAGGGGTCAGAGTAGCAGTGGGTGTGACCACCTTGTGCTCTAGTTCTGAGGCGCCTCCCCTGCTTCCAGGGAGAATATTCTGGAAGAGAGGATGGACCTAGAACTGAAGTGGCAGGCAGCTCAAGTGGGAGCCCTGACCAATCCCCAATTGGTATTGGCAGGGGGCGGGCCTCCTATATAAGTGGAGGTAACATGCCACTGGGGGAGATGGTGGCTAAGTGTAAATGTGAGATCTGAGGTCTTTTTTTTTTTTTTTTTTTTAAAGGTCATGTCATGCTTTTTTTTCTATTACAAGGGATGTTTACTTTCCTAGTAATAGGAATAAAAGTGACCCCAAATTTTTATTTTATTTTTTAATAAAAATAAAAATAAATCAGAAAATAAATTAAATTAAAGCGCCCTGTCCCGCAGAGCTCGATTTGCATACATAAGTCGCGTCCACATTTGAAAAACACACACATGTAAGGTATCGCCGTGCCCGTTAGAGCAAGAGCAATACTTCTAGCAAAAGACCTCCTCTGTAACTTAAAACTGGTAACCTGTAGAAATTTTTAAACGTCGCCTATGGAGATTTTTAAGGGTCAAAGTTTATCGCGGGCGCAATTTTGAAGCATGACATGTTGGGTATTAATTTGCTCAGTGTGACATTATGTTGCACAATATGAAAAAAAAAAAATTGGGCTAACCTTACTCTTTTTTATTTTTTTTAATTCAAAAATGTGTATTTTTTTTTTTCCACAAAAATTGCACTTGTAAGACCGCTTTGCAAATACGGTATGACAAAGTATTGCAACGACCGTCATTTTATTCTCTAGGGTGTCTGGAAAAAAAATATATAATATTTGGGGGTTCTAAGTAATTTTCTAGCAAAAAAAAATGATTTTAAATTCTAAAAACCAAGTTTGATAAAAAATAGGCTTGGTCTTTAAGTGGTTAAAGTAACAGTTCCGTATCGCAAAAAATGGCCCGGTCATGAAGGGGGGTAAATCTTCCAGAGGTCAGGCCGTTTAAAGGCTGTGTTGTCAAATATAGACTATATTCAAATTCCCTACACTGCATGCCTATTTTGGGTCCGCAACTAGAATTACTGAAATGCAAATGCCAGGTTACTAGACATGTGCACAACTAAAAAAATTATTTAGTTTCTTTACGTTTCCATTGATTCATAATTTCGTGAGACAGGAGTTTTCATACTCGTTCGTATTTTTGTAACCGTTTTATTTTCGTTGATACAAAATGATTCGTAATACCGTTAATCTGGATTGCCTTTTTCGTTGATTCGTACTTTGGTAGGAAATAAAGAATAATAATCCTATGCTTGCTTTTCTAATAAGTACTCTACTTACTCCAGTCCACTCTCTCAGTCACGAGACCTGAAAAGATTCAGGAATGCAATGTGACTCAGACACAAAAGGGATAAGCTGATTGGCTAAAGATATTAACCACTTCAATACCTTAGGGCGTCATATGATGTCCTTGACATTGAGTGGGGATATCTGATGCCTGCAGCTACAGGCATCATTCAGATATTATTCTTTCCAGCCGGTGATTCTGTGAAGAATGATCATACCGTTCTTATAGACGACAGGAGGACACACCCCCCCGCCACCATCCTGTGCTTCTCCGCGCTCTCCTGTGCCATCGGGCGCCCAGAGGAAGAATTGGCCGGCACCGGATGGCAACGATAGAGATTTCTGGTGACTAGATGGTCGTCAGTCATCTCTACGACTAGCGGTTGCGCCCTGGTTCCCGGAAGTAAACAAAGCCGCGATCGGGGCTGTCGGCGTGCGATTGCTGATTTATTTTTTTCTCTATCTCATGCTTTCCAGCCTGGAGGAGAGATGCGGGGTCTTAATGACCCCGCATCTCTCCATAAAGAGGACCTGTCAAACATCCCTTGTAATAGGAATAAAAGTGATCAAAAAAGTGCAAAAATAAAAAAATTAAGTAAAATAACAAAAATAAAGTTAAATGCTCCTGTCCCCGGTAGCTTGCGTTCAGAAGCGAACGCACATGTAAGTCCTGCCCACATGTAAACACAGTTCAAACCACAAATGTGAGGTATTGCCGCGTCTGTTAGAGCGCGTGCAACAATTCTAGTGCTAGACCTCCTCTGTAACTCTAAAATGGTAACCTGTAAAAATTTTCAAAGCGTTGCCTATGGAGATTTTTAAGTACCGAAGTTTGGCGCCATTCCGTGATTGTGCGCAATTTTTAAAGCGTGACATGTTAGTTATCTATTTACTCAGCGTAACATCATCTTTCACATTATACAAAAAAAAATGGGCTAACTATACCGTTTTGTAAAAAAGGGCCGTTTGAAAAATGATTGCGCAAATACTGTGCAAGATAAAAAGTTGCAATGACCGCCATTTTATTCCCTAGGGTGTTTGCGAAAAAAACCTATATAATGTTTGGGGGTTCTGAGTAATTTTCTAGCAAATTTATCTAGTGATTTTTTTTCATGTAGGAGAGAAGTAGTTAAGTAAGATAGATCACTCACTAATACACTGCCCATTCGAAAGAACGATTCGAGGACACGAAATTAGGAACATATGAAATTAGGAACATATGAAATTAGGAACATACGAAATTAGGAACATACGAAATTAGGAACATACATATTAAGATACACTTACACTGCCCATTCAAAAGAACGATTCGAGAACACAAAGAAACTAAATTACGACCACATGAATGAAAATACGAACATACAAAATTACGAACAAAGGATTGAAAATACGAAATGTAAATCATTCATTATAGATGTAATTTTCTTTCTTTTACTGTTTTGGAATTTTCGTAAGTTTGTCCGTTCGTAATTTAGTGTGTTCGTTATTTTGTTTTTTCGTAATTTCATAAGAACAAGGAATATTAATATTATAATTGGATGTGGCACTACCCCCTGTGCAATATCACTGGCCCAATAACCCATTCGTAATTTCCGTATTTTGGTTCTTTCAGCTATTCGAATGTTCAAATTGATCCGAATATACGAATACTAACAAATTCGTAGAAAAATCCATTTGTTACGAACCGAATTGCACATGTCTACAGGCTACTAGCATTTTTAGAAGTAGGTCGGTATCTGTCTGATGCCAGGTTCCTTCCACTTGACCTAAAGCCATTGAAAAGTACAAATGATTGTATACAAAACAGGAGAAGCCATTAAAAGTGACCTTGCTTCAGAAAACATCCTTCCAGTTCAAACAACACTGACGTCTTGTCCTTGGTGAAAAACTTAGCAGATAAAAGCTTGCTATTTTTATTTCTCGGTGATGCTCCGCTCACACCATGTAATTCGTTCTATTGTCTCTGCACAGCAAAGTGAATATTATATACAATCCATGAACAAGATTCTGCTGGCCAGGAGATGCCGGACGCAGTCTGGAGTAGATAGACGCTGGAGCCTTTAATCACCCAGAGGAATGGAGGAGCACAAAACCTGAAAGATAGAATCGGGGACAGAAGAAAGGAGCAAGCAAGGGACACTTTAGATGGTTTAGTGGTGATTTGGGTAGTACAGGAGGAAAGCATTGTTGAATCATCTTTATAGACAGCTTCCATATTTCACCATCTGCTGCCTTTTAACGTGGCTGTGGAGCGAGTAACACCTTCTGTTATGGCAAAACAAACACATCTGAAGGTTTGATTGAGTTAGCCATAGTATTTATGAATAAGGTCCCATTCACATAGCTCCCAACTGTCCCTGATTTCGAGGGACTGTCCCTGATTTGGAGCGATGTCCCTCATTCTTCCTCATTTGTCCTTCATTTTGGTCTGATCTATAGAGATGTATATAAAATGCACTTTTTAGCTATCAAAAAGTGTTTTCCAGCGCTAAACCTTTCATCTGATTTCTAAATTGCCGCATTTGTGAATTCTAAAAGCCAATATAAAGGAAGAGTAGTGGTAAATAAAGCATTTGTGGGTTTAACAAATCTTTTATTTTTTTGTACAATTCTCCTTTAAGGGGGCGTGACAAGGGGTGTGTGCTATGCCTGCATACTTTTACTGATAGGTGTCCCTCATTCCCATCTCAAAAAGTTGGGAGGTATGCATTCACGCCTGAGCAACATGAACACGCGTTCCGTCTGTATGTCCGTTTTCCTCCATCTTTTGGCGGATGAAAAACAGACATACGCGTATGTCTATGGGCTAGCGGACGTTAGCGGATGATTATCTGCTGACATCCGTCTCTGTTAAGTAAAGTTTTTTTTTTTTAACCCCTACTTTTCATCCGTTAAATAAAAGGGAACAGACGAAAAACAAATGTTAGCAGGCAACATCCGCTTACAACCGTTTTTAAACCCCCCTTTTTTTCCCCGCCTTTAACTGCTTGCCGACCTGTGCACGACGATGTACGTCGGCACAATGGCACGGCTGGGCAAATGGGTGTACCTGTATGTCCCCTTTAAGACGGGGCTTAGTGGGCATGCACGCGTCCACCCGCCGTGTCCTCCTTGAGCGTCCCCAAGGTCCCGTGGACTCTATGTCCACCGGGGGCCCGTGATCGTGACACAGAAAGAGGAGATGCCTATGCAAACAAGACATTTCCCTGTTCTGCCTAGCAACATGACCGGGATCTACTGCTCCCAGTGATCAGGAGCAGTGATCTCTGTCATGTTGTAGTGAGCCCAACCCCCACAGTTAGAATCACTCCCTAGGACACACTTAACCCCTTGACCGCCCCCTAGTGTTTAACCCCTTCCCTGCCAGTCTCATTTATACAGTGATTAGTGCATTTTTATAGCATTGATCGCTGTATAAATGTCACTGGTCCCAAAATAGTGTCAAAAGTGTCCGATGTGTCCACTGCAATGTCGCAGCCACGATAAAAATTGCAGATTGCCGCCATTACTCCAGTCTATACGTATGCTAGTGTCCATCATCGGCATCACCAGGGCTATGGTGAGAGAAGAGCGTCACATGGCCTTCATACCTGGAAGTACCAGGTTTTTTTTTTTTTGCTTTTGCTGTATTTTTGGTAATACATTAAAAGGTTACATGTTTAACACAGAGTATAACAAATGGAATATCTTGGCATCCTAAGACTCTACGCATTTCGTGGATCCCTGTCCAGGAGTTTTGATGCAAAAAGATATCTATAAATATAAGGAAGTGTCAGAATATAAGAAACCTAAGTTGAAAAAAAGATGGTAAGTAATTCCGCACAGAAAAAAGGGGAAAGGAAGGGATAATTTATGGCAATAAGTCCAGATGCTTACAGTGCCTTGCGAAAGTATTGGGCCCCCTTGAACTTTTCAACCTTTTGCCACATTTCAGGCTTTAAACATAAAGATATAAAATTTTTATTTTTTGTGAAGAATCACCAACAAGTGGGACACAATTGTGAAGTGGAACGAAATCTATTGGATTTTTGAAACTTTTTTAACTAATAAAAAAATGAAAAGTGGGGCGTGCAAAATTATTCGGCCCCCTTGCGTTAATACTTTGTAGAGCCATCTTTTGCTGTGATTACAGCTGCAAGTCGCTTGGGGTATGTCTCTATCAGTTTTGCACATCGAGAAACTGAAATTCTTGCCCATTCTTCCTTGCAAAACAGCTCGAGCTCAGTGAGGTTGGATGAAGAGCGTTTCTGAACAGCAGTTTTCAGCTCTTTCCACAGATTCTCGATTGGATTCAGGTCTGGACTTTGACTTGGCCGTTCTAACACCTGGATACGTTTATTTGTGAACCATTCCTTTGTAGATTTTGCTGTATGTTTGGGATCATTGTCTTGTTGGAAGATAAATCTCCGTCCCAGTTTCAGGTCTTTTGCAGACTCCAACAGGTTTTCATCCAGAATGGTCCTGTATTTGGCTGCATCCATCTTCCCCTCAATTTTAACCATCTTCCCTGTCCCTGCTGAAGAAAAACAGGCCCAAACCATGATGCTGCCACCACCATGTTTGACAGTGGGGATGGTGTGTTGAGGGTGATGAGCTGTGTTGCTTTTACGCCAAACATATCGTTTTGCATTGTGGGCAAAAAGTTAGATTTTGGTTTCATCTGACCAGAGCACCTTCTTTCACATGTTTGGTGTGTCTCCCAGGTGGCTTGTGGCAAACTTTAGACGAGACTTTTTATGGATATCTTTGAGAAATGGCTTTCTTCTTGCCAATCTTCCATAAAGGCCAGATTTGTGCAGTGTACGACTGATTGTTGTCCTATGGACAGACTCTCCCACCTCAGCTGTAGTTCTCTGCAGTTCATCCAGAGTGATCATGGGCCTCTTGGCTGCATCTCTGATCAGTCTTCTCCTTGTCTGAGCTGAAAGTTTAGAGGGACGGCCAGGTCTTGGTAGATTTGCAGTGGTCTGATCTCCTTCCATTTCAAAATGATCGCTTGCACAGTGCTCCTTGGGATGTTTAAAGCTTGGGAAATCTTTTTGTATCCAAATCCGGCTTTAAACTTCTCCACAACAGTATTACGGACCTGCCTGGTGTGTTCCTTGGTCTTCATGATGCTCTCTGCGCTTTCAACAGAACCCTGAGACTATCACAGAGCAGGTGCATTTATACAGAGACTTGATTACACACAGGTGGATTCTATTTATCACCATCAGTCATTTAGGACAACATTGGATCATTCAGAGATCCTCGCTGAACTTCTGAAGTGAGTTTGCTGCACTGAAAGTAAAGGGGCCGAATAATTTTGCACGCACCACTTTTCAGTTTTTTATTTGCTAAAAAAGTTAAAAAAATCCAATAGATTTCGTTCCACTTCACAATTGTGTCCCACTTGTTGGTGATTCTTCACAAAAAATTTAAATTTTATATCTTTATGTTTGAAGCCTGAAATGTGGCAAAAGATTGAAAAGTTCAAGGGGGTCGAATACTTTCGCAAGGCACTGTACAAGTCAGCTCAAAGGGTGAACCCAGCATTTCAACGGGGCGTAGGGGCGACAGACGAATGTCTATCCCGTGGGGTGTGGTGGGGTATCCCCACCAGGCCAAAGGCAGAAACTTGTAGGTATCTGGGCTCATTGCCACACATTTTTCCTTCTTTTCCCTTTTTTTCTGTGGGGAATTATTTGCCATCTTTTTCTACTTGGGTTTCTTACGTTCTGACACTTACCTACACTTAGACCCCTTTCACACTGGGGTGCCTGTAAAGCACCTGAAAAGCGCCTCTCAAGCCACCTCCGTGTGCAAGCCCGAGTGCTTTCACACTGGGGCGGTGCGCTTGCAGGACGGGAAAAGTCCTGCAAGTAGCATCTTTGGGGTGGTGCGGGAGCCGTGAATACACCGCTCCTCCACCACCCCTGCCATTGAAATCAATGGGCACCGTTGCCGAATTGCCTGCGAATCGCTTCGGTAGCAACGCTTTTCTGGCACTTTTAACCCTAAAATTACAGTAAAGCGCCGCTAAAAACCATCAAGGTGGCCAGAGCCCCGGCGTAAAAGTAGCCTTATAGATATCTTTTTGTATCAAACTCCTGATAAAGTAACAGGGATTCACCAAATGGGTAGAGTCTTAGTGTGCCAATTATTCTGTTTGTTATACTCTGTGTTAACCTTTTAATATATTACTATGTACTAGAAAATGAATTATTACATCTAAAAGGTGAATTTTTTATAGTTCCTTTGTACGTTTTTATTAAAATTAGAAGCTGTTATTGTGTACTGTTTTGATCATGGAATGTTCAATTATGAGTAACATTTTTTTAGTGACCTGCCTCATTCAAAGTCCCATGACCATTGCATTTTTCTTTGTAGTTCGTTGTAAACATCCCTTGTAATAGAAATAAACATGACCGGTCCTCTTTATTGAGAGATCTGGGGTCAAAAAGACCTCATATCTTTAATTTACCTTTTTAAAAGCAAAAAAAAACCCAAAAAACTTTGCTTTTAAGAAGGAAAAAACCCCATCCCTTTAAGGCCAGGAGGTGGAAGTGACATTGGACGTTGCTCCGGTCCTCCAAGGGCATAGAGCAGAGTGGGGGGCTATCTTGCCCTCACACAGCTTCCTGCCTAAAGATCGGATGGTTTCCCAGTTATGGACGGGTCCAGTAAGCTTGGGAAACACTGGGAAGTGTCGGGATGGGGGGCACCTCTCCCACGGCACTGCAATTGGCAGAAGTGATGTAAAATTGCATTGGTATTGGGTTCAAATTCTGTGTCTCAGTGAAGAGTTGTGCTGCCTGTGGATAGTGCCAAGTCCGCAGGTGACTATACTGTCTGAACAAACTGGTTCTAAGGAGGTATGTCAATACAGCAGCAACAGAACAGCCAGAGTGCAGAGAAGAGGAGGCCATGGGGAATGGTCTTGCAGTGTGGAGGAGCCTGCGGTAGCAGAGGATCGGGTAAGTAAACCTGCTTTTCCTGGCCCCCTCGAGCAGCTAACCCCCTACAGTTTGGGCGCAGCCCCATTGCAAAGGGCGGAGTTCTCACTTTCCCAGTGTTGACACCTGCACGTTTCCTAAACAAATGAAAAAACACAAAGCCTGCAATTGTGGGTTGTGCTTGCAATGTCATTGTTAATGGTCCCCCAAGAGTGGGTAGCAAATGGGCGGTTTGCCGCGCACTGAAAAATGAACATCGTTTGGTGATCAGAAAGGTTCTGGATCTACTTTGGGGTGTTTGTTGTGTGTAGGACAGCTCTTTCAACTCAATGGGCTTCCCTAGGCGTGGCGCTCATTAACGCATGAAAAATGCACAAAAAAAGTGGGAACACTTGTTGCTATGCTCAGGTGCAGTGGTGGCTGGTGCTCCACTTACCCCATCCACAATCGCTTCCCTTCCTCGGCAGAAGCAGTAGGAGAGCAGCCAGGTGGACAGAGCCAGGCCGACAGAAATCTCCATCTTTCTTCTCCTTGCTTCAACTATACTTCTGCACTTGAGACTGCACACTCATTGGCTGCCGCTAGCCCCCCCGCCTCCTCCTCCACTCCTCTACTCCTCCTCTCCGCTCCAACCACCGCCGTACACATTTGTCAGGACTGGGCTCAGCGCTTCCTTCTCTGAGCTGGCCACTCAGCTGTCTGCTAATTGCCAGCTCCTATCTCTCCACATTCCTGTTAAAAGACTTGCTTGGCTGAAATTCCTTCTGGCTCCAGATCCTGGTTGTTGTTTTACCACGCTCATCTCTGGCTCCCTGACGTTTGACTTGTCTGACTATCCGTTCCAGTTCCTGAACTCTGGCTATGTTTTGCCTACGTTTTGTTCTATTTACTTTTATTAACCACTTCCCGGTTCAGTTATTCTGACTGGGCGTCATATGATATCCAGCAGGATAACAGCCCGTGGGGGGGGGGGGGGGGGGCATCACGCAATTGGTGATGCCCCCCCTCTGACGGAGGCTCTTTACCACGTGTTCAGCCGTGTCCAATCACGGCTGATCACGATGTAAACCGGAAAAGCCGCACTCACGTCTGACATTCGAGTAGAGGAGAGACGATTGGTGGCTCTCCTGATGGGGGGTCTGTGCTGATTGTTTATCAGCGCAGCCCCCCCTTGGATCCCACCCAGGACCACCATCATGCCACCTAGGACCACCAGGATGACCATCCTCACTGGAACAACAGGGAAATGCAAATGTGTGCCAAGGCAGCTGCCAAAAAAAGCCCAGGCAGCTGCCAATCAGTGCCCACCACTGCCATCAGGGATGCCCATCAGTGCCACGTATCAATGTCAATGATATCAATGTCCAGCAGTGCCGCCTATCAGTGCCACCCATAAGTACCCATCTTTTCAGTGTCACCTATCAGTACCCACCAGTGCCACCTATGAGTACCGATCAGTGCTGCATATCGGTGCCACCCATCAGTGCTGCCTACCAGTGCCCATCGTCTGTGCCTGTCAATGCCTGCTCATTGGTGCTACCTTATCAGTGAAGGAGAAAACTTCAAATTTTATAACAGAAACAAAAGCAAAACTTTTATCAAATAAAACAAAACCGTAGAGGTGATCAATTACCACCAAAAGAAAGCTCTATTTGTGGGAACAAAATGATAAAAATTCTGTGTGGGTACAGAGTAGCAGGACCGCGTAATTAAACAGCGACAGCGCAGAAAGCTGAAAATTGACTTGGGCAGGAAGGGGGGGGGGGGGGAGTAAGTGCCTGGTATTGAAGTGGTTAAACAAGTGTGATTTAACTGTACTTCTGTCTCGGTCTGATTTCATGGTCCCTAACAACATCAGACAAGTGGGTGGGCTCGGGGCACAGTCCTCTGCGCTCAGAGCCCACCATTTTTAGAAGCCAATTAGAGCCTCAGGCTCTAATCATGTGCTTCAAAAAAAAAAAAAAACCCCCATTGAAATCCATGCGTCTGGTGCCCTGCATGCAGGTTAGGGGCCAGGTGCATGGATGGGGGGGGGGGGGGGCGGCCACCACTGCTCAGGTGTGAATGCAGCCTTGAAGCTGTTGATTTGCCAACAGCAAATAAAAGCTGGAGGACGAGTCCGAGGTCCTTATCTCTTGTTCCGGATTAGTGAAGCCACCAACAGCCATCCAACTAGCATCTCCAGCTCAGCGGCGGCAGCCTCCACATGTTCTGCTAATTCACACTTTTTTTTTTGTTTTGTTTCCTCTTTCATTTCCTAAATGACTTTGCAGTTGAACGCGTTGAACATACGTTCGATATTGATACACGTGAAATGAAAGCACATGGCGTGTGATCCGCGGCATTAAATTAATATTGCATAACATTCGTTCATAATCCGGAGACAACACAATTATGCAAGGTTCCTGTCTCACTTCCAGGGTTTATTTAAAGCTTCACCACTGATGCAGATGGCGTGGTTTTTTTTTTCTTTTTTTTTTTCTTGCTTATGCTAATGAAATGTACCTTGCACTTCGGTGAAGGCTGCAGACCTCTGTGCTAGGCAAGCAGCTCTGTGCCCGCCGGTCTCCAGAGGGGCGTCTGTACAGGAGCAGATGCTGAGATGGTATGTGCCGCCTAGCTGGGGACTTGTGTGCTGCCGGAGTATTAAACACTGCCAAGAGGCAGGTGCTGCCTTTGGGCAACCCCTCACACCGGCCACAACTGCTGATCTAAAGAGGTTTCATCTGTCGGCGCTCATTACCTGGCAAAAAGGAAAAAGTGCAAACTAGGGCAACCGTCTCAATGAACCCTCTGCTGTCCTACGTGCCTATCCTGCGCTGGGTTAGAAAAGGAATGTTTAGCTGAAATTCCTGAAATGTGCAGTAAAAATATCATCCTTCTAAAAAAATCTCTCCATTTTATCATTAACCACTTGACCTCCTGGAGATTTACCCCCTTAATGACCAGGCCATTATTTTGCACTGCGTTACTTGAACTGACGTTGTACCCAAATAAAAACGTTTGTCCCTTTTTTTCCCCCACAAATAAGAGCTTTCTTTTGGTGGTATTTGATCACCTCTGCGGTTTTGTATTTTTTGTGCTATAAACAAAACAAAACCGACTATCTTGAAAAAAATAAATAAAAATAACTATATTTTTAACTTTCTGCTATAAAACATACCCCCCCAAAAAAAGGTTAAAAAAAATGTGTTCATCAATTTAGGCCAATATGTATTCTGCTACGTACTTTTGGTAGAAAAAATCCTAATAAGCGTATATTGATTGGTTTGTGCAAACGTTATAGCGTCTACACACTATGCGCTATATATTGGAATTTCTATTTATTTATTTATTAATAGTAATGGCTGCGATTTAGCGGCGGACATTCGGACACTAATCGGCACTTTTGACACTTTTTGGGGACCATGGACACTGATAACAGTGATCGGTGCTAAAAAAAATATGCACTGTCACTGTACTAATGACACTGGCAGGGAAGGGGTTAACATCAGGGGCGATCAAAGGGTTAAACGTGTGCCTAGGTTGTGCTTACTAACTGTGGGGGAGGTGCTTTGACTGGGGGAAAGCAAAGATCCGTGTTCCTGCTTAGCAGAAACACAGGATCAGTACCTTCCCCTCTGACAAAACGACAGTTTACCTTGTTTACATAGGCAGATTGTTGTTCTGCCTCTGCACTGTCTAATTGGTGGGAGCTGGCGGACATCGGGTCCGCGGTACCTGCCGCTGGGCTCCCGCTGTGTATAGTCACAGTGGTAGCGGGTCACCGGTGGCGCACGCCCCAGAAGTGTCAGATCACCCATTGGGTATGTGATCGGGCACAGAGCAGCCGCCCTGCTGCAGTATATGGGGCAGTTGCTAGAATTTAGCATTTAAAAAAAAAATAACAAACATGCTATACTTACATGCTCTGTGCAGTGATTTTTGCACAGAGCAGCCCCGATCCTCTTCTTCTCAGGTCCCCCGTCAGCGCTCCTGGCTCCTCCCTCCTGCCAAGTGCCCCCCAGAGCAAGCAGCTTGTAATGGGAGCACCCAACCAGGCTGGCTACTGAACCATGGCTCTACGTGTCCATTCACACACAGAGCCGTGGCTCAACCCCACCCCCTCTCCTCGTTGGCTTACTGGCTTGTTTGACAGCCGATGGCTTCTGCTGCTGTCTTAGCCAATGAGGAGAGAGAGTCCCCAGAGAGCCGAGGCTCTCGTGCACATCATTGCAGTAAGATCGGGCTCAGGTAAGTATAATGCCGCGTACACGCGACCGGACTTTCCGGCAGACTAGGTCCGACTGTCTTCCTGGCGGAGTTCCGACGGACCTTCCAAATGAACGGACTTGCCCACACATGAACGGACTAAGTCTGTTCGAAAGTCCGTTTGTTTTGAACATGACGTAAGACGGGACTAAAAAAAGGAAGTTCAGTAGCCAATAGCTGCCCTTGCGTCGTATTTGGACCGTCGGACCAGCATACAGACAGTTTTCCCGATAGAAATTGAATCCGTCGGACAGATTTGAAACATGTTCTATTTCTAGGTCTGTCTGAATTTTTTAACGAAAAACGATCGGATTGTCCAACGGACTGATTCCCTCAGACCTAGTCTGCCGGAAAGTCCGGTCGTGTGTACGCGGCTTTAGGGGGGCTGGGGGGGGATGCTGGACATTGAAGGTTTTTTTTTTTACCTTCATGCATAGAATGCACGAAGGTAAAAAAACCTTCAGCCTTTACAACCACTTTAAATCCACTAGTACATCTAACACTCCCCTCCCCCTAGACTGACAATGTTGCTGTCTGCTGTGCCTCCAGTTCTCATTCATCCAGAGTGGAGGCCCTCTAATACAGGAGGTGTATTACTGGCCAGATCACCAGGTGGAAACAGAGAGACAAAAAAAAAAAAAAAATGAATGCAGCCACCACATCCAATGATTGGTAAGCTGCAATATATAAAATTTAGAGTTTTGGGTTTAATACCAATTTAACTGCTTGCCAACCACCTAAGGTGCTAGTACGGTGGCAAAGCTGCCTCCCTGTGCATATACCTAGTACATGATCCGCGTGCCGGCCTGAGCTGTGATTCGTCACTAGACGTGTGGTTTCATTCCAAATTAATATTCAGACACATTTTTCGTTATTCAGAGATTCGGATATATCCGAATACCTGAATTACAATATAAACTAATTTTACCGAATGCTCCGAATAACGTAATGAAATTCAGACTGAATTTCGAATCAAGTTTTACATTTAATGCCAGTCAAATTGTCACTACACATATTGCTGAAATCAAAGACTGTGTGTGTTATTAGAGTACCAGTTCAAAATAATGCTGTTTTTGTTAAGCCAAAGGTGACTTAACCACTTCAGCCCTGGAAGATTTTACCCCCTTCCTGACCAGAGCACTTTTTTGCGATTTGGCACTGTGTCACTTTAACTGACAATTGCAGGGTCGCACAATGCTGTGCCCAAACAAAATTGACATCCTTTTTTCCCCACAAATAGCGCTTTCTTTTGGTGGTATTTAATCGCCTCTGCAGTTTTTATTTTTTGCGCTATAAAACAAAAGAATAGCGTCAATTTTGAAAAAAAAAACACACATTATCTTTTACTTTTTGCTATAATAAATATCCCCCATAAATATATATAATGTATATTGATTCATTTGCGCAAAAGTGATAGCGTCTACAAAATAGGGGATAGATTTAAAGTGGTGTTCCCATCTTAAAAAAAAAAATAAAAAAATAAAAAAATAATTAAAAGTCAGCAGCTACAAATACTGTAGCTGCTGACTTTTAATAATCGGACACCTACCTGTCCCAGGGTCCAGCGATGTGGGGTATCGAACCCCTGTTCGTCTCCCTCTCCATTTGGCAGCGCCGGCATTGTAACTGTCGGGGCATGCACGAGCGGCACCGCAATTGGCCACGCAATCATCTGGGACCTGTCACATGTCCCAGATGACTGGCATGAGGGAGGGGGCAGAGCTGAGCCCTTCCTGCACCGAGGGGAAGTGACGTCAAGAGCCCAGGCACTGAAGGAGGCCGATTACGAGGGACCCCCTAGCAGTAGCCATTTAGAGGTGAGTAAAAAAAAAGATTTTCCAAATGTTTTTATATTTTATTTTTTAAGGCACTTTTTTTTAATATATATTTTTTTTTACTAGTAATGGCGGCGATCAGTGATTTTTATCATGATTGTGACATTATGGCGGACAGATCGGACAATTTCGACACATTTTTGGGACCATTGGCATTAATGCAGCGATCAATGCTAAACAATTGCATTGATTACTGTAAAAATATCACTGGCAGTGAAGAAAAAAAAAAAAAAGGTAAATTTTAAACAAAATTCGAAAATTCCGAATACAAATTCCAAATACGAATCAACTGAATTTAACTAAATGAAATAACTGTATATTGATTGGTTTGTGAAAGGTCAACGTGGTTTACTCAATATGTGCCACGATAAAAGAAAATGGGGATGTAATTTTCTTTTATCGCCTATATTGCAGTTGGTGTACATTTGGTCGTATAGGCCATGTACATTCTGTGTTCACTGTTTAATTGTTATAAATATTAATAAAAACTTTTTTCACTTATTTGTATTGTCATATGAGTAAATTGCTTTTAAAGTCTCATAAAGGGGAATCCCCGATATCCATTTGTCAATTAGGGATGTGGCACATATTGAGTAAACCACGGTGACCTTTCACAAACCAATCAATGTACAGTTTTGTTTTGTTTTAGGGGGGGGGGGGGGGGGGGTTTACCAAAGACATGTAGCAGAAGACACTTTGGCCAAAACTGATAAGAAAATGTAATTAAAAAAAAAATTATTGGACATGTTTTTTTACCCAGTTTATTTTCATATATAATGCAAAAAATAAAAAAATGCAATGGTGATTAAATACCACCAAAAGAAAGTTCAATTTGTGTGAACAAAATTATATAAATTGTTTGTGTACGGTGTTTCATGACCGCGCAAATGTCAGGTAAAGTAGCGCAGTGCTGAATAGCAAAAAAAAAATGGCCTGGTCATGAAGGGGGGTAAAATCTTCCGAGGTCAAGTGGTTTATACTACCCTTGAATGTTCCAGAGGTGTGCACTCATGCCATCTAGTGGTTTTGATTATTATTCCTTACAAGGAAATCCAGTGGCGTACCTTTAGACCAGAAGGTCACCAATCTTTCTAAATAAAGGGTCAGTTTACTGTCCTTCAGACTTTGGGGGGGGTGGACAGTGGCAGTAGAAAATGCCCCAGCGTCAGCAACAATGCCTCAGGCTTGGGAATAAGAAAATTACATAGAAGTAGTCAGAGGAATAGTACCCCATCATTGATAATAGTTAACCGCTTGCCAGCCAGCCACCGTCCTTATACTGCGGCAGGTTGGCACGTTCCCACGAGCCATGGTAGCTGTATGTCGGCTAGGGTTGCCACCTGTCCAGGATTCACCCGGACAGTCAGGGTTTTGAATCATGTGTCCAGGTTTCAGGCAGACTGAAACCCGGACACATTATTCAAACTGGGCAGTGGCTCCTCAAGTAACCAAGATAGTCACTCAAATCTGTTGGCATCTAGGAGCTGCAGGTGGCTGTCTTGGGGCAAGTTCCACATGACTGGGTGGCAGGGTGATGATGTCAGAGCAATTTGGCCACACCCACAGTTCGCTGCTGCACGCTATGCACACCACATTACTACTCTCCTTGGGGCACTCAAAGGTTTCCCATCCTGCTAAAGTGTTCGGGTTTGGCTTGAAGAAAAGGTGGCAACCCTAATGTCGGCCCTTTAAGCAGAGATAGCAGGCACACGCGCGCCCGCTGTACTGCGGGAGAACCGATGCGCATGGCCGGCACCTGCGATCTCGGGCACGAGAGCCAGAACACAGACGTGTGTGTGTAAACACAAATCCCTGTTCTGTGAGAAGGAGATGCAGATCGTGAGTTCCTAATAGATAGGAACCACGATCTTTCCTTTCCTATAGTCAGTCCCATCCCCCCACAGTTAGAACCCACAGTCAGGGAACACACTTAACCCCTTGATCGCCCCCTAGTGTTATCCCCTTCCTTGCCAGCAACATTTATACAGTAATCATTGCATTTTTATAGCACTGAACGCTGTATAATTGTCAATCATCCCACAAATGTCAAAAGTGTCCGATGTGTCCGCCATAATGTCGCAGTCACAATAAAAATCGCTGATCACCGCCATTACTAGTAAAAAAAAATGCCTTAAATCTATCCTATTTTGTAGACGCTATAACTTTTGCGCAAACCAATCAATATACGCTTATTACGATTTTTATTACCAAAAATATGTAGGAGAATACGTAGCGGCCTAAACTGAGAAAAAAAATAGCTTTTTATTATAGCAAAAAGTACAAAATAATGTGTTTTTTTCCAAATTGGCGCTGTTTTTTTATTTATAGCGCAAAAAATAAAAACCGCAGAAGCGATCAAATACCACTAAAAGAAAACTCTATTTGTGAGAAAAAAAGGACATCAATATGTCATGCCATCAGTATGTTTTTCAACAATAAGGTCTTGAGAGAGCTCTTTGCTTTTTCCCATCGTGAGATGTTTCTTGTGTGACACTTTGGTGATCAGACACATTTTTATAGGCCATCAGTTGAGACTGAACTGATATTAATTTACATTGACCAGGGGCCTAATTGCTTTCTAATTACTGATAGACTTCAGCTTGTGTCTTTGCTTTCCATACCCTTTTGCACCCCCCTTTCTTCATGTGTTCAATACTTATTTTCATTACGCCTGCTTAACCCTTTCATGACTAAGCCTATTTTTGGAATTTGGTGTTTACAAGTTAAAATCCATATTTTTTGCTAGAAAATTACTTGGAACCCCCAAACATTATATATATTTTTTTAGCAGAGGCTCTAGAGAATAAAACGGCGATTGTTGCAATATTTTATGTCACACGGTATTTGCGCAGTGGTGTTTTAAACGCAACTTTTTGGGAAAAGGGACACTTTCATGAATAAAAAAAAAACAAAACAGTAAAATTAGCCCAATTTTTTTGCGAAATGTGAAAGATAATGTTACGCCGAGTAAATAGATACCAAACTATAATTGCGCGCACTTGTAGATTGACGACAAAGTACGGTACCTAAAAATCTCAATAGGCGACGCTTTAAACATTTTTTACGGTTACCAGGTTAGCGTTACAGAGGAGGTCTACTGCTAGAATTATTGCTCTCGCTCTGACGATCGTGGCGATACCTCACATGTGTGACTTGAACACCGTTTACGTACGCGGGCGCGACTTCCGCATGCGTTTTCTTTGCTTCGCGAGCTCGCGGGGACGGCGGGCGCTTTGAAAAATTTTTTTTATTTTTTTATTTATTTTATTTATTTTTAAATGACTAAATTGTTTAAAAAAAAAAAAAAAAAAATTTGATCACTTTTATTGCTGTCACAAGGAATGTAAACATCCCTTGTGACAGTAATAGGTGGTGACAGGTACTCTTTATGGAGGGATCGGGGGTCTAAAAGACCCCCCACCCCTCCTTTACACTTCAGTGTATTCAGATCGCCGAAAACGGCGATTCTGAATACCGGATATTTTTTTAAAACCGGCGCCATTGGCAGCCGAGTAAACGGGAAGTGACGTCATGACGTCGCTTCCGTGTTTACGATGAGGAGACTGGAACGAAGCCGATTACGGCTTCGTTCCAGTTCCTCCCCAGCAGCCAGAGCCGACGGATCTTTAATCGGTGCTCCCGATCGAGCGGGAGCACCGGTAACAGCGGCGAGAGGCGGCGGGAGGGGGGGGCGTCCCCTCCCGCTCCTCCGGCATAACAGCCGAGCGGCTTTTAGCCGCATCGGTTGTTATGCCTGGATAGCCAATCGCCTGCTGTAAAAATCGGTACCGGGATGATGCCTGCAGGTGCGGGCATCATCCCGGTATAACCCCCGGAAGCCGAGTACGCAGATGTGCGTACGCTCGGCGGGAAAGGGTTAATATCTGAACTTATTTATTTTGGTTTCTTTGTATGTATGTATTGCATGGGTTGTTACCGACATGTGATGAAAATTTCATGTCAGGAGCCCCTTTAGAAATATAATTACTTAGAAAAATGGTGACGTGTTCAATACTTATTTTACCCACTATATGCATGCATCACACCTGATCGGCTCCCAGAGTGCTGCTGTACCAAATTCAGGTACTTACACTACTGATTACTGACTACTAAAATATAAATATAATAATTTAATAATGAATGCAGAGTTGGGTTCATTTGTGTGTTTTGTATCTGCCTGGAGTTCAGCTTTGAAACATTTTTAATAAATATATAGCTGGAATAAATATTTTTTTTTATCAAAAGAGCAGATTTCAGAGGAAATTTCCGTGGGACCAGATTTGGCCCTTTGCTTGTATTTATCTGACCCTTTGGACACTATTCCTCCCACTGATACCAACAATAGAACACTATTTCTCCCATGGACACAAATGATGGGGGACTCTGCCTCCTACTGATACCAATGATGGGGCTCTATTCCTCCCACTAATACAAATGATAAGGCACTATTCCTCCCGCTAATACCAATAATGGGGCACTATTCCTCCCACTGACACCAATAATGGGGCACTATTCTTCCCACTAATACCAATAATGGGGCACTATTCCTCCCACTGACACCAATAATGGGGCACTATTCCTCCCACTGACACCAATGATGGGGCACTATTCCTCCCAATGATGCCATTGATGGGGCACTATTCCTCCCAATGATACCAACAATAGGGCACTATTCCTTCCACTGACACCAATGATGGGGCACTATTCCTCCCAATGATGCCATCGATGGGGAACTATTCCCCCCCAATGATTCCAATGATGGGCACTATTCCCCCCACTGATACCAATGATGGGCACTATTCCCCCCACTGATACCATTGATGGGGCACTATTCCTTCCACTGATACCAATGATGGGGCACTATTCCTTCCACTGATACCAATGATGGGGCTATTCCTTCCACTGATACCATCGATGGGGCACTATTCCTTCCACTAATACCATCGATGGGGCACTATTCCTTCCACTGACACCAATGATGGGGCACTATTCCTCCCAATGATGCCATCGATGGGGCACTATTCCCCCCAATGATTCCAATGATGGGCACTATTCCTCCCACTGATACCAATGATGGGGCACTATTCCTTCCACTAATACCATCGATGGGGCACTATTCCTTCCACTTATACCAATAATGGGGCATGATTCCTCCCACTGATACCAATGGTGGGGCTCCATTCCTCCCAATGATGGGGCACGATTCCTCCCACTGATACCAATGATGGGGCACTATTCCTCCCAATAATACCAATGGCGGGGCTCCATTCCTTTCACTGATATCAACGACCAGGTACTATTCTTCCCCCTAATACCAAATGTGGAGTTGTTTACTCCCACTGATGCCAGGAAAATTTCTACTCTCACTGGCCACAGTCAACTCTCCCCCCCCCCCCAAAGTCTGAATGACAATAACCGGTTTGTTTAGAAAGTTGAAATAGTGCCCCAAGGGCTGGATAAAAGCAAGCAAAGGGCCGCATCTTGCCCCTGGGTGCAGTTTGGAGACCACTGGTTTAGTTGCTACCTTTATATCATGAAGAACACTCCCCTTATCCACTAACCCGGGGCACTATAACACACAACAGGTCCTTATTTAGGCAGGTCTGTTAAGAGGTGACAACTGTAGCCGACTTGTGCTCCTGCTTTGTCACTTGTGTCCCTGGTGGAGACTATAAGCTCATTGTGCAGACATGGTTCTCTGTTACCACTACCAGGAAGCCAGTCATAAGCAATAATGTTGCAACTGATGCTGCATATAGACCAGAAGTGTCTGAAAGAGGCTGGAGGTGATCGGCAGCGTTTAGAAACAGATTTAAAAAAAACTTGAAAACAGTGTTTTATTTAAAACAAAATGGTAATGGCTTATGATAACAGTGTGTAATCAAGTTAGGGTTTATCTCACTTTCAGTGAAGTCGTCTGCCCACTAACATGCAGGAAAATCATTGTGATCTAGTGAAAGGCACTATAAAGACACGCATATGAATCTCCAGCTAAGTGGAAAGCCTTTTGATATTCATTAAAATGAGTGGTACGGACCTGCCAACACAGCCCATTTCCACCTCGTGATAATTCCCTCTTTGTGTTTTCCCTCATTGATTTTACAATTGCAAGAACCTGGGCTGAATTATTTTTAACCTCAGTTAATTAACTCAGGTTATTGGAGCTGGAAAATCGATCGGGGAAAACGGAAGCAGGACATTATCGGGTGACTGGAGTGGTCAGGAGGGAAGTCTGGAGAGGTGGACGGCGGGGGAGACTAATTTAGTGGATGGGATTAAAGAGAAACTCCCGTCAAATGTTTAGTCGGTATATATGATTTACATCTATGCTTTGCGGGAAAGTGTCCGATAACACGCGGCAACACATTGCAATGCCATTCAGTTTGTATACCACCCCAACCTACTATGGCGATGTCCAGGGCAGGACTTACCATTGGGCTTGACTGGGCTCAAGCCCATGGGCCCCACCCAATAGGGGGCCCGCCAAGATATATAGCCGAGTCTACCCAGCTCAGCTCTGCTCACAGTTACTGGGCATGACTGTGAGCCGAGCCGAGTACACTCGACTACTCTCAGCTCCATTCGGGACTGCGAGAGGACCCGAGAGCCGCTGAGATACACAGGACTCGGGTATCTCTGCAGCACCATTTTTAAACTTCAAAACTGCAAAGACAAGCCTGCAAATGACAAGGCTGCAATGACACTGGACAAGGCTGCAGATGGGACACTGATAAGGCTGCATTGATGGGCATTTAAATGTAAGTTTTTTCCTTAAACTTCCTTCCTAAAAGTTTTTTCCTTAAAATTCCCTCCTAAACTTGGGGTGCGTGTTATACGCCGATAAATATGGTAATGTATAGAAGGTAGGGCCCGAAAGTGACTCAAGCCCAGGGGCCCCCACCACCCTAAGTCCTGCCCTGGCGATGTCCATGTGCCATGCACCATAGTGTGTTGCGGAAAAATGTTATGACATTTGGGACGTTTTGGTGCCTTCAATGGGCTGCCCTAATGCAACACACATTAAACATGCAATATAAAGTGTGTTAACGCAAATGCATTATTGTACCAGACAACTGTACACAGGCCCTAAATCTTTACTACTTCCCCTACCGGGCCAAATTTCTCTAGTGTGTAAAAATCATAATTATTTGCTAGTAATTACTCAGAACCCCCAAACAGTATATATTTTATTTAAGCAGAGGCCCTAGAGCAGGGGTCCCCAACCAGTGGCCTGGGGGCCACATGTGGCCCGCGGAGCCCTCTGATGTGGCCCACGACCTCCTGCTCTGGGATAGAATAGAAAAAATACTGTTATTAAAGGTCAGTATATTACTAAAATCACAGTGTATATATGGGCATATATTTTCTGCAGGGGGTACTGGGCTGCTTTCAAACTGATAAGCAGGTGCAGAGCAGTTTACCTGCAGGTTACTTGCACTGAGCCGTAGACTATTATTACCTGCAAGTTTGGTGAGCTTTCTGAAAGTGCACCAAACCTGCAGAATATAATAGAAGTCTATTGCAAACTCCAGGAAAGCCAAAGGAACACTGCGTTGCACACGTGGTGCAGGTAAACCGCAGCGCATCAGTGTGAAAACAGCCTTGGACCCCTTTCACACGGTCAGTCCAACAGTCCGACCAATTGGACCCTCCATTCACCTCTAAGTAGTGGCAGACATAAACCGACTTGTTATTCCCAAATAAGCTGCGCTATACTGATCCGATAAATGCTATGTGAAGCAAATGAGTGAATAAATAAAGCATGAAATCAAAAAATATTAACAAAGTGCAGACAGGGAAATGCATATACTAATGTTCAAATATTAGTCCATCATCCCATCAACAAAAAACGTTTTGCTTGTAATCTCCAACGTGTTTTAAACACACCACACCGATATAGGAAAAGTGTCATCAGAGTTTGCAGGAAAAAAGAGGACTTCCACCACCAACACTACTGCCGCTTACCAGCTACACTGATCCCATCTCAGAGACCAGATATCGCCAAATCAAAAACGCTTCCTCTGAGTCAGGACTGCATGGAGGGTGTATCCTCTTTAAGCGCTTGGTTCAAATGGTTAGAAGAATCCTACGGCCACACCGCTTATTCCAATGGTTAGAAAAATCCTACGGCCACACCGCTCATTGCCCAGCACATATAATAACGAAAGGAATCGCCATAGTGTGATATAGTCACGAAATTTAATATAATAAAAAAGATTGCACTTACATCAAGTAGAAAAAACTTTGCTTTGTAAAACAAACAAATTCGCCGGCCGGCTTAGTAACGCTGCCCGTCGCTTCCGGGTCCAGCGTAGATCGCAGTGACGTCAGTACGTCGCTCCTCCCTACGCCGTTTCGTTATAGGTAACGTCTTCCAGGGGCACATAAACCGACTTGTGTTCTACCTCCAATACGATCTGCCAAAAAGTATCGTGTGTCCGCTCTGCAAATCACCTGCTCCGCTCATTGTGGCCCGCGACTGGTTACCAAGTCGCTTAAGTGGCCCATGCGCTTCAAAGGGTTGGGCACCCCTGCCCTAGAGAATAAAATGGTGGGTTTTGCAATTTTTTTTTTTATCTCTCTCTGTATTTGTGCAGTGATTTTTCAAATGCAATAAAAAAAAAAAATACACTTTAATGCAATACACAATAATATATATATTTATTATACCGTTTCTCCGAAAATAAGAGCTAGCGTGATTGTCGGTGGTGGCTGCAATATAAGCCCTACCCCCCAAATAAGCCCTACCCGGTTTCCCCGAAAATAAGTCCTACCCTGAAAATAAGATCTACAAGGACTTTAACTAGGGCTTATTTGGGGGGGTAGGGCTTATATTGCAGCCATCACGACAATCACGCTATATTATATATATATATACATACATACATACACACACACACACACACACACACACAATATATAACCCAATTGTTTGATAAAATAAAAAAGATGATGTTATACCAAGTAAATAGATACCTAACATTCCACGCTTTGAAATTGCGCACGCTCGTTGAATGGCGCCAAACTACAGTACTTAAAAATCTCCATAGGCGACGTTTTAAAAATGTTTACAGATTACCAGTTTAGAGTTACAGAGGAGGTCTCTCGCTCTAACGTTCGCAACGATACCTCACATGATACAACACCGTTTACATATACGGAAGCGTCCTATGTATACATACGCTTCTGCGCGCGAACACGAGGGGACGGGGCGATTTAATTATTTATTTATTTTTTATTAGTATTTTATTTTTTACACTTTCCATTCAATTTTTTTTTAATCACTTTTATTCCTATCTAACCATCCCTTGTGATATAAATACGGCATGACAGGTCCTGTTTATGGAGAAATTTTGGGGTCTATAAGACCTCAGATCTCTCCTCTACTCTATAAGACATTGATCTCTACTTTCCAAGAAAAAAAAAAGGCAGTGGTTACATTAGGGTTGCCACCTGTCTGGGATTCACCCGGGCAAACTGGGTTTTGAATCGTGTGTCCAGGTTTCAGTCTGCCTGAATCCCAGACACAATATTCAGACAGGAATGTGGCTCGGAACAGGGCCTGACCGGAGGATGAGGGGGCACCATGTGCGCCGCATTACTATTCTCTTTGGAGTGCCCAAAGGTGTCCCAGGTTTGTTACGACCCTACTGTATAGTGTATGCTAAAAAAAAAAAATGTTTTGCTGTGCGCTGCTAAAGTGTTCAGGTTGGCTTGAAGGAAAAGTGGCACTGGCAACCCTAGTATACATCTGCCAAAAGCAGAAGTGATGTCATAACATCGCTTCTGGCCTCCCAGGGTCATAGAGATGGCCGGGGCACCATCTGGTCCATGGCCAGCTCTATGGTAACCCAGCAGAACTGCCGGATCGCATATCGGGCTCCCTGATCACACTGGAGAACCTTGAGAGGCAACTGTGTAGCTGCAGGCATCATCCCAGTATGACCACTTCAACCTAAGGACGTTCATGGATGTCCTGCGGTTGCAAAGTGGTTAATAAACTTGGGGTTTTGCACACGTGAAGGGGGAATACTAATTAGAGTATGGAAAGATTTTTATTGGTATCTGTGTCCCCTCTATGGAGATTTTGAAGTAAAACTTTCCTTTCATGAGTGTTTCTTCAATGTTCACATTATTAGAGGGGTCAGATCGACATTTGTTTTTGACCGCATTGATATGAATGAGCACTAACAGTGAAGATGGCTTTCGTTTGGGAAAAGACATTCATTCCAAAATCGAATGTGAAAAGCAAACAGAATTTGGAAAGTACTTTTGAACAGCATTCATCAAGTCACCCCACGTACTGATGAGAATTGGCATATGAATGTTCATAGGAACCTACGCTCATAAATCTACTAGTGTATGGCCTTTACTTTCTTTGTTCTGGTGACCATTGCCACAGGAACTTCATGTGAGGTCAAATCCTACATTTTTACAATTGTCACTAAAAGAGGAGGTGAGCTGAAATCTCAATGGGGACATTTGTCAGCTGTCTAGGGGGGATTCCTCTCACTTTGGAGAGATTTCTGTTGTGTCTCTGGGACCGTAATTTGGGGTAGATCTCCTTGATGGGTCACAAGTAGACCCTCTATTCCTCCCACTGACACCAACAGTGGGGAATAATTTCTCCCACTGACACCAACATTGGGGAATAATGCCTCCCACTGACACCAACATTGGGGAATAATGCCTCCCACTGACACCAACATTGGGGAATAATTCCTCCCACTGACACCAACATTGGGGAATAATTCCTCCCACTGACACCAACATTGGGGAATAATGCCTCCCACTGACACCAACATTGGGGAATAATGCCTCCCACTGACACCAACATTGGGGAATAATGCCTTCCACTGACACCAACATTGGGGAATAATTCCTCCCACTGACACCAACATTGGGGAATAATTCCTCCCACTGACACCAACATTGGGGAATAATTCCTCCCACTGACACCAACATTGGGGAATAATGCCTCCCACTGACACCAACATTGGGGAATAATTCCTCCCACTGACACCAACATTGGGGAATAATGCCTCCAACTGACACCAACATTTGGGGAATAATTCCTCCTACTGACACCAACAATGGGGAATAATGCCTCCCACTGACACCAACATTGGGGAATAATGCCTCCCACTGACACCAACATTTGGGGAATAATTCCTCCCACTGACACCAACAGTGGGGAATAATGCCTCCCACTGACACCAACAGTGGTGAATAATGCCTCCCACTGACACCAACATTTGGGGAATAATGCCTCCCACTGACACCAACAGTGGGGAATAATGCCTCCCACTGACACCAACATTGGGGAATAATGCCTCCCACTGACACCAACATTTGGGGAATAATGCCTCCCACTGACACCAACATTTGGGGAATAATGCCTCCCACTGACACCAACATTTGGGGAATAATGCCTCCCACTGACACCAACATTTGGGGAATAATGCCTCCCACTGACACCAACATTGGGGAATAATGCCTCCCACTGACACCAACATTGGGGAATAATGCCTCCCACTGACACCAACATTGGGGAATAATGCCTCCCACTGACACCAACATTGGGGAATAATGCCTCCCACTGACACCAACATTGGGGAATAATGCCTCCCACTGACACCAACATTGGGGAATAATGCCTCCCACTGACACCAACATTGGGGAATAATGCCTCCCACTGACACCAACATTGGGGAATAATTCCTCCCACTGACACCAACATTGGGGAAGAATGCCTCCCACTGAAACCAACATTGGGGAATAATTCCTCCCACTGACACCAACATTGGGGAATAATTCCTCCCACTGACACCAACATTGGGGAATAATTCCTCCCACTGACACCAACATTGGGGAATAATGCCTCCCACTGACACCAACATTGGGGAATAATGCCTCCCAGTGACACCAACATTGGGGAATAATTCCTCCCACTGACACCAACATTGGGGAATAATGCCTCCAACTGACACCAACATTTGGGGAATAATTCCTCCTACTGACACCAACAATGGGGAATAATGCCTCCCACTGACACCAACATTGGGGAATAATGCCTCCCACTGACACCAACATTTGGGGAATAATTCCTCCCACTGACACCAACAGTGGGGAATAATGCCTCCCACTGACACCAACAGTGGGGAATAATGCCTCCCACTGACACCAACATTTGGGGAATAATGCCTCCCACTGACACCAACAGTGGGGAATAATGCCTCCCACTGACACCAACATTGGGGAATAATGCCTCCCACTGACACCAACATTTGGGGAATAATGCCTCCCACTGACACCAACATTTGGGGAATAATGCCTCCCACTGACACCAACATTTGGGGAATAATGCCTCCCACTGACACCAACATTTGGGGAATAATGCCTCCCACTGACACCAACATTTGGGGAATAATGCCTCCCACTGACACCAACATTGGGGAATAATGCCTCCCACTGACACCAACATTGGGGAATAATGCCTCCCACTGACACCAACATTGGGGAATAATGCCTCCCACTGACACCAACATTGGGGAATAATGCCTCCCACTGACACCAACATTGGGGAATAATGCCTCCCACTGACACCAACATTGGGGAATAATGCCTCCCACTGACACCAACATTGGGGAATAATGCCTCCCACTGACACCAACATTGGGGAATAATGCCTCCCACTGACACCAACATTGGGGAATAATTCCTCCCACTGACACCAACATTGGGGAAGAATGCCTCCCACTGACACCAACATTGGGGAATAATTCCTCCCACTGACACCAACGATGGGACACTATTCCTTCCACGGACACAAATAATGGGACACTATTCCTTCTATTGACACCAACAAAGAGGCACTATTCCTCCCACTGACACCAATAACTGGGGAACTATTCCTCCCAGTGACATCAGCAATGGAAGAATAATCCTCCCACTGACACCAATAACCAGGAAACCATTCCTCCCACTGACACCAATAACCAGGAAACCATTCCTCCCACTGACACCAACAATGGGGCACTATTCCTCCCAGTGACACTCACAATGGAGCACTATTGCTCCCTATTGATATCAACAATGTGGTACTATTCCTCCTCATTGATATCAACAATGGAGCACTATTCCTCTTGCTGACATCATTGATGGGTCACTAACCATCCCACTAACATCAACAATGGGACACTATTCCTCCCACTCCCACAAACAATGGGGCATTATTCCTCCCAGGAACACCAACAATGGGGCACCATTCCTTCCATTGACATCAATGACAGGGCATTATTCTTCCCACTGACACCAACAATGGGACACCCTTCCTCCCCCTCATAATTCATATCCCCATTGCATGCATTCCTGGATGAGCTCTCAATTTTGGGTGCTGCAGCAATAACCAGCTGGATACTGGTTCAAGTCACAATGAAAATATTTGCCAACACACCATGGAACGACATAAATAGCGTCCAAATGGATAATTATCCGTTTGGACGCTATTTATGTCGTTCCATGGTGTGCTGGCAAATATCTTCACTATTCCTTCCATTGACACCAACGATGGAGCACTATTCCTTCCATTGACACCAATGATGGAGCACTTTTCCTTCCATTGACACCAATGATGGAGCACTTTTCCTTCCATTGACACCAACGATGGAGCACTATTCCTTCCATTGACACCAACGATGGAGCACTATTCCTTCCATTGACACCAACGATGGAGCACTATTCCTTCCATTGACACCAACGATGGAGCACTATTCCTTCCATTGACACCAACGATGGAGCACTATTCCTTCCATTGACACCAACGATGGAGCACTATTCCTTCCATTGACACCAATGATGGAGCACTATTCCTTCCATTGACACCAACGATGGAGCACTATTCCTTCCATTGACACCAATGATGGAGCACTATTCCTTACATTGACACCAATGATGGAGCACTTTTCCTTCCATTGACACCAATGATGGAGCACTATTCCTTCCATTGACACCAATGATGGAGCACTATTCCTTCCATTGACACCAATGATGGAGCACTATTCCTTCCATTGACACCAATGATGGAGCACTATTCCTTCCATTGACACCAATGATGGAGCACTATTCCTTCCATTGACACCAATGATGGAGCACTATTCCTTCCATTGACACCAATGATGGAGCACTTTTCCTTCCATTGACACCAATGATGGAGCACTTTTCCTTCCATTGACACCAATGATGGAGCACTATTCCTTCCATTGACACCAATGATGGAGCACTATTCCTTCCCTTGGCACCAATGATGGAGCACTTTTTCTTCCATTGACACCAATGATGGAGCACTTTTCCTTCCATTGAAACTAGTGATGGAGCACTATTCTTTCCACTGACACCAATAATGGAGCACTTTTCCTTCCATTGACACCAATGATGGAGCACTATTACTTCCATTGACACCAATGATGGAGCACTTTTCCTTCCATTGACACCAATGATGGAGCACTTTTCCTTCCATTGGCACCAATGATGGAGCACAATTCCTTCCAATGACACCAATGATGGAGCACTATTCCTTCCCTTGACACCAATGATGGAGCACTTTTTCTTCCATTAACACCAATGATGGAGCACTTTTCCTTCCATTGAAACTAGTGATGGAGCACTATTCTTTCCACTGACACCAATAATGGAGCACTTTTCCTTCCATTGACACCAATGATGGAGCACTTTTCCTTCCATTGACACCAATGATGGAGCACAATTCCTTCCAATGACACCAATGATGGAGCACTATTCCTTCCATTGACACCAATGATGGAGCACTATTTCTCCCACTGATACCAATGATGGAGTGTTATTTACTCCCACTGACATTGGGGCATTTTCTACTCCTACTGGGCACAATTCAGCCCACCCCAAAGTCTGAAGAACAATAAACTGTTCCTTTGTTTGTAAATCCCTGAACTATTCAAGTTTTACCTAAAGTATAACTAAAGGCAAAACTTTTTTTTTAGCTTTGATAGAGAGGAGAGGGATTAGACCACCTGTCAGGTTTTATTTCCTTCTGTGCCCCCATTCGGAAGATTACTATTATCATCGAAAGGGGGGAAATCTTCCAGTGGAGACACTAGTTTTGGTAACAGCCAGGGATTTCCTTACTTTGGCTAGATTTCCGTTCACTTCCTGTTTTGGCTATGGGACAGGTAGTGAAGGGAAATCTCCCCAATCAGACAGAGGTGGGGAAAAAAAGGCTGACATGGACTATAACCCTCCCTTACTCTATCAAAAATGAAAAAAAAAATAGAATATATGTCAACCTGTTGTTTTTTCCCTGGTTGTGCTTAGGACAGGTTCCCTTTAACCTCACGAAGATATACAGTGGCAGAAGGGCACGTACAGGCAGATTAACGTACCTGTACGTTGCCTTTTAAGAGGCGGCTTGCGAGCGCTCATGCTGCCAGTGGCACGCCTGCCGCGGAGCTCTGCGACCATGATCGCGGATCCCGCGGACATACCTGCGATCGTCTCACGGTGAGGAAGAACAGGGAGATGCTAATGTAAACAAGCATCGTCCCGCTCTGCCTAATGACAGTGTCACTGATCATCGCTCCCTGTAACCGGGAGTGGTGATCAGTGACGTGTCACACACAGCCCACCCCCCCCACACACACACACACACACACACACACACACACACAGTTATAATCACTCCCTAGGACACACTTCACCCCTACAGCGCCACCTAGTGGTTAACCCCTTCACTGCCAGTCACATTTTTACAGTAATCAATGCAAATTTTTTAGCATTGATCGCTATATTAATGCGAATGGTCGCAAAAATATGTCAAAACTGTCCGATGTGCCCGCCATAATGTAGCAGATAAAAATCGCTGATCACCGCCATTACTAGTAAAAAAAAAAGTATCAATAAAAATACCATAAAACTATCCACTATTTTGTAGATGTTATAACTTTTGTGTAAACCAAACGCTTTTTTGCGTTTTATTTTTTTACCAAAAACATGTACAAGAATACATATAGGCCTAAACTGAGGAAAAAAAAATGTTTATTTTTTTAATATATTTTTTAGGGATATTTATTATAGCAAAAAGTAAAAAATAATGTGTTTTTTTTTTCCGTAAATTGTTGCTATTTTTTTGTTTATAGCGCAAAAAATAAAAACAGCAGAGGTGATCAAATACCACCAAAAGAAAGCTCTATTTGTGGGGGGAAAAAAAGGACGTCAATTTTGTTTGGGAGCCACGTCGCACGACCGTGCAATTGTCAGTTAAAGCGTCGCAGTGCCGAATCGCAAAAAGCACTCTGGTCAGGAAGGGGGTAAATTCTTCCAGGGCTTAAGTGGTTAAAGAAGTAAAAAAAAAAAAGTATGTGTTCAGATCGGTATATTGTATGCTATGGACCCATACACAGAGGCACAGAGCTGTGTTCACATCAGTAAAACTGCACTGCTTCAAATCTGTCAAATTAAAATATAAAAATCTGTGGTCATGGTCAGTAATTTACACAATAGTAAATCTGTACAGATCTAAACACACAGCTCTGTAAAGTCCAAGTTCATGAGCTCTTATTCACTGCGTACATGTGGATCCACCCCACTGGTGGATCACTTTTCAGAGGGTGTTTGACAGGTAGGAGATTATACACTCACGGCCACGTTATTTCATAGACCTGTCAAATTGCTAATCAGCCCATCACATGGCAGCAAGTCAATGCATTTAGGGATCTAGCCATAATAAGGTGACTTGTTGAAGTTCAATCCCAGCATCAGAATGGGGAAGAAAGGGGATTTAAGTGACTTTGAACATGACATGGTTGTTGGCGGCAGACGGGCTGGTCTGAGTATTTCAAAAACTGATGATCTACTGGGATTTTCACACACAACAATCTCTAGGGTTTACAGAGACTGGTCGGAAAAAGAGAAAATATCCAGTGAGTGGCAGTTCTGTGCACAAAAATGCTCTGTTAATGTCAGAGGAGAATTGGAAGACCGATTTGAGATGATGGAAAGGCAACAGTAACTCAAATAACCACTCGTTACACCCAAGGTATGCAGAATACCATCTCTCATTCCTCTCAAAATTTTGAGATGGGAATGAGGGACACCTACTAGCAAATGTAGGTAGGTATAGGACACTGTCACACCCCCTTAAAGGAGAATTAGCCAAAAAAAAGGTTAAATAAATCCACAAGGGCTTTTTTTTACCACTACTATTCCTTTATATTAGCTTTTAAAATTTACAAATGCAGCAATTTAGAAATTAGATAAAAGGTTTAGCGCTGGGAAACACTTTTTGAAAGATAAAAAGTGCATATTATATACAACTATATAGATCAGACCAAAATGAGGGGAAAAGAGGGACAGAGGGACTTTGTTTCAAATCAGGGACAGTCCCTCAAAATCAGGGACAGTTGGGAGCTATGCATCTTTGAATGTACAACACATTGAAGTAGATGGGCTACAGCAGCAGAAGATCACACCGGGTGCCACTTCTGTCAGCTAAGAACAGGAAACTGAGGCTACAATTTGCACGGGCTCACCAAAATTGGACAATAGAAGATTGGAAAAATGTTGCCTGGTCTGATGAGTCTCGATTTCAGCCTCAACATTCAGTTGGTAGGATCAGAATTTGGTGTAAACAACATGGAAGCATGGATCCATCCTGCCTTGTATCAATAGTTCTGGCTGGTGGTGTAATGGTGTGGGAAATATTTTCCTGGGACACTTTGGACTATTGTTTAAACGCCACGCCCTACCTGAGTATTGTTGCTGACCATGTCCATCTCTTTATGGCTACAGTGTCCCCATCTTTTGATGGCTCCTTCCAGCAGGATAATGCACCATGTCAGTATGGACTGTAATATTGGGGGTTGTATAAGTCAAGTGCAGCACCCACTAGCGAGACCAATCCACACCAGAAACTCAATTTCAGGGCTTTTTGACCCACTTTTATAAAAAAAAAGAAAAATGTCCATCGATAATTCCCAAGCAGGGGTTTCAATTTCACAGCAGTAATAAACAAAAAATACCAAGCCACCTGGCCCTATGGTCAGCTCTGCTGCTCAGGCTTTGCTTCAGCCCTCTTGAATTTCTAACAGAATTACGATACCTCAGCACTCTTTCCCAGCTTCTTTGCTGTTCCAGCCCACAGGCTTTGGCCCTCTGTCTGCTCTGACAAACAGAGCTGTTCAGCCATATACACTTCTCCCTTGCTTTCCTGGACTCCTCAGGAGGGTGGAGCCCAGAACCATGGTCAGGTGTCTAGAAATAGTCCAACACACACCTGACCAGAGCCGGTTCAGACGGGGGCAACACGACTTTCAACACGACTTTTGGAGACAACTTGGACACGACTTATCAACACGACTTGGGGCGACTTACAACACGACTTTAAGTCGCCCCAGGCCAGGTGACTTTTGCAGTGGCCAATCAGAGAATGAGCTCTCAAGGGAGAACTCCACGCCAAATTAAAAAAAACGGCGTGGGTTCCCCCTACAGGAGCATACCAGGCCCTTAGGTCTGGTATGGATTTTAAGGGGAACCCCCTATGCCAAAAAATAAAACAGCATGGGGGTCCTCCCCAGATCTATACCAGACCCTTATCCGAGCACGCTACCCGGCCGGCCAGGAAAGGGGGTGGGGACGAGCGAGCGCCCCCCCTCCTGAGCCATACCAGGCCCTCAACATGGGGTTGCCCAAAGCACCTTGTCCCCATGTTAATGAGGACAAGGACCTCTTCCCGACAACCCTGGCCGTTGGTTGTCGGGGTCTGCGGGCAGGGGGGCTTATCGGAATCCGGGAGCCCCATTTAATAAGGGGGCACCCGGATCCCGCCCCCCACCCTATGTGAATGAGTATGGGGTACAATGTACCCCTACCCATTAACCTGTGAAAAAAAAAAAACCACAACACACAAGGGTTAAAATAGTTTATTTCACAGCTCCGGGGGTCTTCCGGCTTCGGGGGTCTTCTCGCCGGACTCCTCCGCTATCTTCTGCTAGCTCTTTTACTAGCAGAGGAGCCCGGCTTTCTTCTTCACCGCCGCCCTCTTCTTCCGACTTCGGGGGTCTTGTCCCCCTCTTCGGGGGTCTTGTCCCCCTCTTCGGTTCTTCTTGCCGGGCCACTGCGCCTTCTTCTAGCTCTTTTACAAGCGGTGGCCCGGTCTTCTGTCACCGCTGTCTTCTGGCCTTCTGTTCTTCTCTTCTCTTCTCTTCTTGAGCTATTGCCTCGTCGCTGTCTCTGCTCACAATGACAGGGACGCGACGTGCAGCGACTTATATAGGGACATTGCCGGATGATGTCCCCGCCCATTATGATGTCACAGTCCCAGAGGAGTCCGGCGAGAAGACCCCCGAAGATGGAAGAAGACCCCCGGAGCTGTGCAATAAACTATTTTAACCCTTGTGTGTTGTTGTTTTTTATACATTTTTTTCACAGGTGAATGGGTAGGGGTACATTGTACCCCATACTCATTCACATAGGGTGGGGGGCCGGGATCCGGGGGCCTCCTTATTAAAGAGGGCTCCCGGATTCCGAAAAGCCCCCCGCCCACAGACCCCAACAACCAATGGCCAGGGTTGTCGGGAAGAGGCCCTTGTCCTCAACATGGGGACAAGGTGCTTTGGGTTGGGGGGCGTGCGGCCCCCCCCTTCCCCAATTCAACCCCCTATGTTGAGGGCACGTGGCCTGGTACGGCTCAGGAGGGGGGGGGGCGCTCGCTCGTCCCCACCCCCCCTTTCCTGGCCGGCCGGTTAGCGTGCTCGGATAAGGGTCTGGTATGGATCTGGGGGGAACCCCCACACCGTTTTTTCGGCGTAAGGGGTTCCCCTTAAAATCCATACCAGACCTAAGGGCCTGGTATGCTCCTGTAGGGGGAACCCATGCCAATTTTTTTTAATAAATTTGGCGTGGAGTTCCCTCTCGAGAGCTGATAATTCTGTGAGAGTGGCCTCCGTATAGATGGAGATCCGACTTGGAGGCGACTTCCATTGAAATCAATGGGTACCAGTCGCCTACAAGTCGGATACAAGTAGTACATGAACCTTTTCTGAAGTCGGAGCGACTTCATTAGTGTGCATTAAGACGGCTCTCATTCACTTACATTGATTTTTACATGTAGCGCGACTTGAGGCGACTAGGGGCGACCTGAAGTCGGATCCTGATTTGCCCCTGTGTGAACGGGCTCTCAGTGTGCTGGTGAATCCCAAAATCTGGACCCAGGACTGGGGATTTCATCCCACCCGGATCACTATGAAATCCCAGGGCTCCAGATCCCAAAACAGATTTTAGTAAATAATGAGGAAACTGAAAAGTCAGTTTCCTCCTAACGTTGCAAGCTCCCTGGAGCCCCTCAACCCGCCTGGTTGAAAATGCTGGGTCCATACACTGGTGGGGTACCACACTACCACAGGACCAAAATCTCTGAGGAATGTTTCCAGCACTTTGTTTAATCTATGCCATGAAGAATGAAGGCAGTTCTGAAGGCAAAGGGGGTCCAACACAGTACTAACAAGGTATACCTAATTAAGTGGCCTGTGGGTGTATGTATATCGCCATCACCAAAGGATTCTCATGTAGTCTTCTTATGAGTATTGAATTCAGCTGTGACATTCAAATGGTAGGGTCAGGATTTGGTGTAAACAGGAAAGCATGGATCCATCCTGCCTTGTATCAACGGTTCAGACTGGTGGTGTAATGGTGTGGGGGGTATTTTCTTGGCACACTTTGGGCCATTTAGTACCAAGTAAGCATCGTTTAAATGCCACGGCCTACCTGAGTATTGTTGCTGACCATGTCCATCTCTTTATGACTACAGTGTCCCCATCTTCTGATGGCTCCTTCCAGCAGGATAATGCACCATGTCAATATGGACCAAAATCTCTGAGGAATGTTTCCAGCACCTTGTTGAATCTATGCCATGAAGAATGATGGCAGTTCTGAAGGCAAATGGGGGTCCAACCCGGTACTAGCAAGGTGCACCTAATAAAGTGATCCACCATGCCACAACCACATGCATTGTCCATGGTTGCAAGGTGGTTTTGGCATGCCGGCACTACCGCCTGCTGAATGAGACATTCTGTTTACTTTTTTTCCACGCCCGCAATGCTTTGCCCTTGGGTTCAGTCACATGTGTGGCTAGGGATGAGCCGAACACCCCTCCGGTTCGGTTGGCACCAGAACTTTTGAACGGACCCCAAATTCGTACGAACTTTAGAACCCGATTGAAGTCTATGGGACGGTCGAAATTAAAAGTGCTAATTTTAACGGCTAATATGCAAGATGCTGTCCTAAAAAGGGTTTGGGGACCTGGCTCCTGCCCCAGGGGACATGGGTCAATGCCTAAAATGTTTTTAAAAATGGCCGTTTTGGCGGGAGCACTGATTTTAATGATGATTAAAGTGAAAAAAAAAAGTGAAATATTCCTTTAAATATCGTGCCTGGGGGGTGTCTGTAGTATGCCTGTGAAGTGCCACGTGTTTCCCGTGTTTAGAACATTCCCTGCACAAAATGACATTTAACGGAAATAACATAATTTAAAACTGCTTGCGGTTTTAATGTTATATCTGGTTCCTGCAATATGGTTGAAAATCATTGAGAAAAATGGCATGGGTAGCCCTCCCTGCCCATTACCAGCCCCTTTGGGTCTTGTACGCATATTAAGGGGAACCCTGTACCCATATTAAAAAAAGGAAATGCGTGTGGCCCCCAGGCCCTATATACTCAGAACAGCAGTATACAGGCGGTGCAAACAAGACAGGGACTGTGTAGGTTTGTTGTGTTAAGTTGAATCTGTTTGTAATTTTCAACTGGTAAATTTTTAAAGTGTAGCTCCAGTCAAAAAAAACAATTTTTAAGCTTTTTGGAAAACATAGGGAAGGGTTATCACCCCTGTATAATTTGTTTTGTCGTCCATCTTTTTTCATCTCACTTGCTGTTGTCTTCTTCCGTTTGCAAGTAGGAGATGTTTGTAAGTTGGATATTTGAAAGTAGGGGCCTGCCCTATATGCTCTTCAGAAATGGCAGAACAAGGTGTTGGTTTTGCCACAACATTGTAAGCCCTCAAAGTGACTCTTGGTGGGCGCTGGAGCGCCCTGCTTTGAACGATTATATCAAGAATTGTAATTACATGCCATTGTTGAACAGTGGTAGAAAAAGTGACCTTTGGTGGTTGTGGTGCTGGTGCCACAACACTATAAGTCCTCACAGTTACTCTGGGTGGGCACAGGAACGGGCCCTCCTGTGAAATATTATATCAAGAATTGTAATTACATGTCCCTGTTAAACAGGGGCAGAAAAATTGGGCCTTAGGCACTGGTGCTGGTGCCACGACACTGCAACCTCTCCCATATACTCTAGTTTTAGTGCAGGAATTAGCCCTGCTGCAAAGCATTGCATCAAAAATTGTAATTAAAGAGGAAGTAAACCCTGATGAGTTTACTTCCTCTTTCATTCCCTGCAAAGGCAAAGCATAATGGACTACTATGCATCGCATAGTAGTCCATTATGTGTCACTTACCTGACACAGGAGCCAGCGAAGTCGCCGCTGTCCCTTGTAGTCCGCCGCAACCATCTTCTTGGTGGGGTCTCGCAGCTCCGCCGCTGTCATTCGGCGAAGCCGCGATGATGTCACTCCCGCGCATGCGCACGGGAGCTGACACGCGCGGCAGCTCCGTCGTTGAGCATGCGCGGCAGCTCCGTCGTTGAGCATGCGCCGTAGACAGCAGTGCCTGTGCCTGTTTTCGGGCAAATATCTCCTAAACCATACAGGTTTAGGAGATATTTCTTGGACCTACAGGTAAGCCTTAATCTAGGCTTACCTGTAGGTCAAAGTGGTTTGTAAGGGTTTACAACCACTTTAAACGCCCCTGTTAAACAGGGGCAGAAAAATTGGGCCTTAGGCACTGGTGCTGGTGCCACGACACTGCAACCTCTCCCATATGCTCTAGTTTTAGTGCAGGAATTAGCCCTGCTGCAAAGCATTGCATCAAAAATTGTAATTAAACGCCCCTGTTAAACAGGGGCAGAAAAATTGGGCTGATGGCATCACCCAGAACCAGAAATGTTCTTCCAACATATCAGCAGAGGAGGAAGAGGATAGACAATCAACATAACAGGACAGTCACTCAGCATCAGCATAGACAGTCTTGAAGGGATGTGATATTGCAAAAAAAATTATTCGGTTACATCAGCTTCAGGTGCTTGGTAGCTGTGGGTGATCCAAGACTGATTCATCTTGATGAAGGTCAGTCGATCAACTGATTCGGTGGACAGGCGCACCCTGTGATCGGTAACAAAGCCACCAGCAGCACTGAAGGTGCGTTCCGAAAGAACGCTAGATGCAGGACAGGCCAGTAGCTCAATTGCATACTGTGCAAGCTCTGGCCAGTGATCCATCCTCAAGACCCAGTAAGCCAGAGGATTTTCGGTGGGAAAGGTGTCCAAGTCTGACCTTGCCCCTAGGTATTCCTGCACCATGTAAATCAGACGCTGGCGATGGTTGCTGGAACCGATCATACCTTGGGGCTGCGAACTAAAAAATTGTCTGAAAGCATCGGTCAGACAGCCACCTTCTCCACCGCTCCTTCTGACCGATGCCTCAGCAACACGTTGTCCAGGACCAGGAGTTTGTAACCTCCCAGTCTCTGGGAACGCGTTGCACAGACCTTTCTGCAAGGCCTCCCGGAGATGTCTCATCCTCTGCTCCCTCTGCGATGGCAAGATAAGGTCGGCAACCTTACCCTTGTACCGTGGATCAAGGAGAGTGGCCAGCCAGTAATGGTCCCTCTCCTTGATCCGAAGAATACGAGGATCCTTCCGCTGGCTTTGCAGGATCAGGGAGGCCATGCAGCGTAGGTTAGCTGAGGCATTCGGTCCGGAGTCCTCTGGGTCACTAAGGACAACATGATCCGCAGCTACCTCCTCCCAGCCACGTACAAGTCCATGGGTTTCTTGGGACTGTAAATCATCTCTACAAGACTGCTGCTGATGCTGAGTGCCAGCCTCCCCCTCCATGCTGACACAATCATCCTCCTCCTCCTCCTCCTCCTCATCCTCTTCCTGTGTGATGGGTGGCACAGCAGGAACAAGAGGTACAGTGTCACTGATGCATGCACTGTCACTTCTCACCATCCTTGTGGCCTCCTCAAACAGTGACAGGACAGTGCATGCATCCTTGATCATGCCCCACTGGCATGGTGAGAAAAAAACGAGCTCCCCTGACCCTGTCCTGGTGCCGTAGTCGCACAGGTACTCATTGATGGCCCTCTGCTGCTTGTGCAGCCGCTGCAGCATGGCCAACGTTGAGTTCCACCTGGTGGGCATGTCACATATAAGGCGGTTCTTTGGCAGGTTCAACTCCTTTTGGAGCTCAGCCAGCCGAGCACAGGCATTAAATGATCGGCGGAAATGCACACAGACTTTCCTGGCCTGCTTCAGGACATCCTGTAAGCCCGGGTACCTGCCCAAGAACCGCTGCACCACCAGGTTAAGGACGTGAGCTACACAGGGCACATGGGTCAGTTGTCCCTGTCGGAGGGCGGAGAGGAGGTTGGTGCCATTGTCGCAAACCACCATTCCTGGCTTAAGCTGGCGTGGCGTCAACCACCTCTCGGCCTGCCCCTGCAGAGCTGACAAAACATCCGCCCCAGTGTGGCTCCTGTCCCCCAAACAAACCAGCGCAAGCACGGCATGGCATCGTTTTGCCTACGTACTTGCGTAGCCCCTGGAACGCCTACGGAGCACCGCTGGTTCTGAGGACAGAGCACTGGAAGAGGCCATGGAGAAAGAAGAAGAGGAGGGGGTGGAGGAGAGAGGTGTGTCACAACCAATAGTAGCATTTTGGAGGTGTGGTGGCGGAACAACCTCCAACACTACTGCACCTTGTCCTGCATCCTTCCCTGCTGCCAGAAGAGTGACCCAATGGGCAGTGAAAGACAGGTAACGTCCCTGTCCATGCCTGCTGGACCATGAGTCAGCGGTAATATGCACCTTACCGCTGACCGCCCTTTCCAGCAAGGCAAGGACATTGCCTTCCACATGCCGGTAGAGAGCCGGAATCGCCTTCCGTGAGAAAAAGTGGCGTTTGGGGACCTGCCACTGAGGAACCGCACATTGTACAAACTCACGGAAGGGGGCCGAGTCTACCAACTGAAAAGGCAGCAGTTGAAGTGCTAGCAATTTAGCCAAGCTAGCATTCAACCGCTGGGCATGTGGATGGTTGGGAGTGAACTTCTTTCGCCGGTCCAGCAGCTGGGGCAGGGACATTTGCCTGCTATAATCAGACGTGGGTTTACTGCTAGCAGAGTGCCCGGAAGCACTTGGCTGTGACACACCTAATTCTACACTTTCATTCCTCTCAGAGCAGGTTTCAGAGAGGACTGAAGGTCTAGTGGGGTTGGAGATCCCAGCTGATGAGGAGCAAGGAGAGGTCCGCTTTGTTCTTTGGTGTGGGTCTTTGAGGTACGCTTGCCAATGAGCTGCATGGCAGGTCAACATATGTCTGGTCAAGCATGTGGTGCCCAAGCGGCTGATGTTTTGGCCACGTGAGATACGCTTGAGACATATGTTGCAAATAGCAGCGGTGCGATCTGATGCACTCGTCTCAAAAAAGGCCCACACCAAAGAACTTTTAGAATAACGTGCAGAGGCAGCGCTCTGCACAGGTGATTCAGTCGGTATGCTGCCCCTAAGCTGGCCCCCGGAGGGCATCCTGCCTCATTGGACATGTGCCTCCTCCTCCTCTCTCCTACTAGGTACCCACGTGGAGTCAGTGCCCTCATCATCCCCTCCCTCTTCATCGCTGGAGCAAACCTGGCAGTATGCTGCAGCTTGTGGAACATGATTGCCAGATTGCTGTCCTTCTTGAGCATCCCCTCTCTCTGCATTCACGCTACTGCCTTCCTCTAGCTGAGTATCATCATCAGAGCCTACAAAACACTGGGCATCCTCATGGAGCATGTACCCAACACTGTGCTCAAAGAGTTCAGGAGACTCCTCAGGAGGACGTGGTGGGTCTAGGGAAGGAGTCACTGATGATGACATTGAGAGGAGGGAAGACGATGCGGTGGCAGCTGCTTTGCTAGTACCCTGATACTGGGTGAGAGAGGATGAGGAGGATGAAGAGGGCTTGGTCATCCACTCTACCAAGTCGTTGGCATGTTGCGGCTCAACATGTCCAGCTGCCGAAAAGAAGGACAAGCGTGTCCCATGGCCACGTGCTGATGATGACGATGCACCGCGTCCACGACCACCACTGTTGTCTCTAGACACAGAGCCTGCTTGCCCTCTTTTATTGGCTCGCGCCTGTCTGCCTCTCCTTGCTGGCCTTCCAGACATGGTAATGGCCTGAAGGGAGTTGGGAAAACCAGCAATTGGGTAGTGCATATTGTGCTGGAGGCACACACAACTTCCACTAACTCCTGCAGATGGCAGATGGCTCAAATAGAGAAGAGCTATGTAGGTGGATATAGCGGTGTATACTGGGTTCAGAGCACGCAGACAGCACGCACAAGCTCCTACCGCTGACTGCCAGCTCTATTTAAAACGAGCAAGATAGTTTGCTATATAGGTGGATATAGCGGTGTATACTGGGTTCAGAGCACGCAGACAGCACGCACAAGCTCCTACCGCTGACTGCAAGCTCTATTTAAAACGAGCAAGATAGTTTGCTATATAGGTGGATATAGTGGTGTATACTGGGTTCAGAGCACGCAGACAGCACGCAACAAGCTCCTACCGCTGACTGCAAGCTCTATTTAAAACGAGCAAGATAGTTTGCTATATAGGTGGATATAGCGGTGTATACTGGGTTCAGAGCACGCAGACAGCACACACAAGCTCCTACCACTGACTGCAAGCTCTATTTAAAACGAGCAAGATAGTTTGCTATATAGGTGGATATAGCGGTGTATACTGGGTTCAGAGCACACAGACAGCACGCACAAGCTCCTACCACTGACTGCAAGCTCTATTTAAAACGAGCAAGATAGTTTGCTATATAGGTGGATATAGCAGTGTATACTGGGTTCAGAGCATGCAGACCGCACGCACAAGCTCCTACCGCTGACTGCAAGCTCTATTTAAACCGAGCAAGATAGTTTGCTATATAGGTGGATATAGCGGTGTATACTGGGTTCAGAGCACGCAGACAGCACGCATAAGCTCCTACCGCTGACTGCAAGCTCTATTTAAAACGAGCAAGATAGTTTGCTATATAGGTGGATATAGCGGTGTATACTGGGTTCAGAGCACTCACAAGCTCCTACCGCTGACTGCAAGCTCTATTTAAAACGAGCAAGATAGTTTGCTATATAGGTGGATATAGCGGTGTATACTGGGTTCAGAGCACGCAGACAGCACGCATAAGCTCCTACCACTGACTGCAAGCTCTATTTAAAACGAGCAAGATAGTTTGCTATATAGGTGGATATAGCGGTGTATACTGGGTTCAGAGCATGCAGACAGCACGCATAAGCTCCTACCACTGACTGCAAGCTCTATTTAAAACGAGCAAGATAGTTTGCTATATAGGTGGATATAGCGGTGTATACTGGGTTCAGAGCACGCAGCCAGCACGCATAAGCTCCTACCACTGACTGCAAGCTCTATTTAAAACGAGCAAGAGAGTTTGCTATATACGTGGATATAGCGGTTTATACTGGGTTCAGAGCACGCAGACAGTACGCACAAGCTCCTACCGCTGACTGCAAGCTCTATTTAAAACTAGCAAGATAGTTTGCTATATAGGTGGATATAGCGGTGTATACTGGGTTCAGAGCACACAGACAGCACGCACAAGCTCCTACCACTGACTGCAAGCTCTATTTAAAACGAGCAAGATAGTTTGCTATATAGGTGGATATAGCAGTGTATACTGGGTTCAGAGCACGCAGACAGCACGCACAAGCTCCTACTGCTGACTGCAAGCTCTATTTAAAACGAGCAAGATAGTTTGCTATATAGGTGGATATAGCGGTGTATACTGGGTTCAGAGCACGCAGACAGCACGCATAAGCTCCTACCGCTGACTGCAAGCTCTATTTAAAACGAGCAAGATAGTTTGCTATATAGGTGGATATAGCGGTGTATACTGGGTTCAGAGCACGCACAAGCTCCTACCGCTGACTGCAAGCTCTATTTAAAACGAGCAAGATAGTTTGCTATATAGGTGGATATAGCGGTGTATGCTGGGTTCAGAGCACGCAGACAGCACGCATAAGCTCCTACCACTGACTGCAAGCTCTATTTAAAACGAGCAAGATAGTTTGCTATATAGGTGGATATAGTGGTGTATACTGGGTTCAGAGCACGCAGACAGCACGCACAAGCTCCTACCACTGACTGCAAGCTCTATTTAAAAGGAGCAAGATAGTTTGCTATATAGGTGGATATAGCGGTGTATACTGGGTTCAGAGCACACAGACAGCACGCACAAGCTCCTAACACTGACTGCAAGCTCTATTATAAAAGATAGATATATAGCTAGCTATATAGGTGAATATATCGGTGTATACTGCGGTCAGGGCACGCAGACAACAACCACTACAGAAGAGCAAGAACGAAAAATCGGCCGATAACGATCGGTGTATACTGTGTTGAAGGTACACAGAACACCCATTAACTGCTACAGACGCCAACGCACTACACAAGGCCGTCGTGCTGGTGGCCTTATATAGTGTGGGGCGTGTACTACACAGCCTGAGCTATGATTGGCCACAGGCATCCTGCCTGTGGCCAATCATGGCTCTCCTCGCTGCCGGCGCTGTGATTGGCCAAGCATGCGGGTCACAGTGCATGCTTGGCCAATCATGAGCCAGCAATGCACTGCACCATCGCAGTGCATTGTGGGCCGTTAATGCCACACGAATTTGGCGCGAACGGCCCATAACCTTTCGGAATTCGCCGAACGGGCAAACAGCCGATGTTCGAGTCGAACACGAAGCTCATCCCTATGTGTGGCTATAGTGCCGCCCCTCTAAAAATTGATCCAAAATCAATTGCTTTTCAGATGGCTTTTGACAGATAGTTAAGTAGATGATATGTCACCTCCTTGCCGCCTGCTTCAAAATGCCAACCCACTGCACTGCAACTGCGCACAATGCACCCAGTTTAATTAATTTGAACTGGTTGTACTTGGTGGCAGTACTGTCTGCTGAATGCGATTATTTATTCATTAATTTTATTTTTTGAAGCAGAGCATCATGGGTACTACAGCCCTGAACAGCTGCATTTTTAGATTTAGGTGGGTGGTCGAGGAGGGGGGGGGCAGCAAAACAGGGGCACAACTTCTTGCCTATACTGCTTCTGCCAGGCCACTGTGTCCGTTAGATGCGTCTTTTACGCAGGATCTTGCTGCCAGCCTCTGCCAGCATAGATATCAGTAAATGAATTTGAATACGCGCTGTAAAGCTAGGCACCTAATATGCAAATGTTCAGTGCAACAAGGATAAAGATGACAACCCTGAACCTTTCATGGCCAATACGAGACGGTGATGCCATTATTTTCGTCTTTGTCGCTTTTTTTCCCTAAGCTCGTCTCGGAGGAGGGGGAGATGTAATAAAATGATTATTACTATGTGACTGGAGGGCCAATTGACCTCCTTAGCCACTCATGTAGGATTTGCAGGATGCTGAGCTACCAAAGAGGCCATCCTGTAGTACAGGCGGTAAAAGGCCTTGATCTTTGCAGTGCTGTATAAAATTTATATTCATTCACTCCATCAACTCTCTCTCATCTTACCTGCTGTCTACCCCCCCACCCCGCCATATCCCCCCTCCCACCACTCGCCTCTCTGGCACTCCCCCCCTTCCCTACTCTCTCTCAGTCTCAGCCGTCTGTGCTTCTGTTTAATATCTTTTCCTCTGGAGTCAGCGGCTGCTGATCGGATTTCTGTTCCCTTGTAAAGGTCGTGTGATTAATAGCTGCCGCCATCTCTCCCCCCTGTATCAGCTACTTGTGTAACCTGCAAGCAGAGATTGCTGAGTGTTAATCTGCCAAACAGGCAGCTGGGATCCCCAGAGAGGGACACGGGGACCGACGGGAGACACGCCACAACACCAGCGTATCCCTGCACCCTGCAACCTTTAATATGTTCTACAACGTCTCCGCTGACCTAATGTGTCACTTCCATTAAGCCACTTTGCTGGGGTTTCAGCCTGCCACTTTAACCCGCCAAGTGCCGCTCTAATTTCAATTACTCGCTATTGCTACAGTTGGCGCCTTAGATTTTGCCACAGGGCTGTGTGATCTAAGTATTGGTCATTTCATAGCAGTGGTCTCCAAACTGCGTCCCTTTGCTTGCCTTTATCTGACCCTGTAGGCACTTTTCCTTCACTACTAAAAGACACTATTCCTCCAACTGACATCAATATTGGGACACTATTCCTCCCACTAACACCAACACTGAGACACTATTCCTCCCACTGACACCAATATTGGGACACTATTCCTCCCACTGACACCAATATTGGGACACAATTCCTCCCAATGACACCAATATTGGGACACTATTCCTCCCAATGACACCAATATTGGACACTATTCCTCCCACTGACACCAATATTGAGACACTATTCCTCCCACTGATATCAATATTGGGACACTATTCCCCCCACTGACACCAATATTGGGACACTATTCCTCCCACTGACACCAACATTGAGACACTATTCCTCCCACTGACACTAATATTGGGATATTATTGCTCCCAATGACACCAATATTGGACACTATTCCTCCCACTGACACCAATATTGAGACACTATTCCTCCCACTGATATCAATATTGGGACACTATAGATTTTGCCACAGGGCTTTGTGATCTAAGTATTGGTCATTTCATAGCAGTGGTCTCCAAACTGCGTCCCTTTGCTTGCCTTTATCTGGCCCTGTAGGCACTTTTCCTTCACTACTAAAAGACACTACTCCTCCAACTGACATCAATATTGGGACACTATTCCTCCCACTAACACCAACACTGAGACACTATTCCTCCCACTGACACCAATATTGGGACACAATTCCTCCCAATGACACCAATATTGGGACACTATTCCTCCCAATGACACCAATATTGGACACTATTTCTCCCACTGACACCAATATTGAGACACTATTCCTCCCACTGATATCAATATTGGGACACTATTCCCCCCACTGACACCAATATTGGGACACTATTCCTCCCACTGACACCAACATTGAGACACTATTCCTCCCACTGACACTAATATTGGGATATTATACCTCCCACTGACACCAACATTGGGACACCATTCCTCCCACTGACACCAATATTGGGACACAATTCCTCCCACTGACACCAACATTGGGACACCATTCCTCCCACTGACACCAACATTGGGACACCATTCCTCCCACTGACACAAACATTGGGACACTATTCCTCCCACTGACACCAACATTGGGACACCATTCCTCCCACTGACACCAATATTGGGACACAATTCCTCCCACTGACACCAACATTGGGACACCATTCCTCCCACTGACACCAACATTGGGAAACCATTCCTCCCACTGACACCAACATTGGAACACTATTCCTCCCACTGACACCTCCTGGAGAGGAAAGGAACACAGAGGGCCCGCCCCACCTGTTTGTACACGTTTGTATGTTAAAAGGGCAATGAAGCAGAAAATGGTCCATAGTCTTCTCCTCACCTGCACACTCCTTCCAAGGACAGCTACGATCCATCTCACTGTGGAATTTCAAATTGCCCCGAACATAGAGCCTCCCATGGAAGCACAACCAGACAACCAAATTTAAGGGGGACACTATCCAAATTAATCAGTATTAACCCTACCCTCAAAACTGGGCCTGGGCAATCCCTCAAGGCCAGTGGGTCATGAAAGACTTTGCTCAAGACTCGACTCATAAGGACTTTCCTCGGAACCGATCTGAGATTTTCAGCCGACAATCGCCACTGCCGTAGTAACTTCAGGCACGGAGCGACATAGGCTGGTAGCGGACCATGATGACCCCTGAGATTCTTCACTTGGCCACCTTCTTCCCAAAGTCATAGAAAAGTCCTAAACCCAGATCTAAATATGCCTACCCATCCAGGAGGTTCCACTGCAAGCATATTACCAATGTTAAACTTGAGAAAAAGCAGCAAAAAGAAAAGAACTGGGTTGACCATACCTAAGCCACCCTCCCTCCTGGATAGATAGGTGACATTCCTCTTGATGGGGTTCATGTCCCGCCACAGCATCTGGAAGAACACACTACTGACCCTAGCATAGAGGGACACTGGCATGATGCAGACAAAGCTGACATACAAGAAGATCAGAATCAGGTAAGTCTTAATCAGATAAACCCTTTCCCTCAGAGATCACTTCTATCTCTTCCAGGTGACAACCTTAGTATTGGCAATTTCCAGTCTGCCTTCCCAGTTTTTGAGGCCATAATCGCTGGGTCCGAATTCAATGCCTAGTATCTTAATTTTTTCCTGGGGCACTGGAAAGGTGTTCGGGAGATCAAACCCCTCACCTTCCTTTATGATCCAGAAAACTTCACTCTTTTCCTGATTGATCTTGGAGCCTGATGCTTCAGAGTAATGTGATGCCAGAGATGCTACCGCCTCTGCTTCATTGGTCCCGGTACAAGTCACTGAAACATCGTCCACATAGGCAACAACCCTCAAAGGCGGCTCACCCGGGAGCCCCACTCTAACTCCACACAACATGCCGCTCTCTAGCCTCCTGATGAAGGGGTCGATTGCAAACACAGAGAGCAGGGGACAACCCTGACGCTCTCCAGAGCCAACCTCAAAGGACTGCCCAACCCAACCATTAACAAGAGGAAAGCTTTCTGCCCCCTTATACAAGACTTTCAACCAATGGACAAAACCACTACTTACTAAGGAGCAACCACAGGTACTCATGGTTAACACAATCAAAAGCCTTTGCCTGATCCAATGTCAGCAAATACTTTCCCCAGCCTGCAGCCCTGCACCGCTCCAAGGCCTCCCGGACAGCTAAAACCACTGTGAAGGAGCTCCTACCCTGGACCGAACAGTGCTGATGGCAAGAAAGCAAAGACTCCGCTACTGACGATAGGCGCCGGAAAAATATATTTGCCAGCACCTACCTTCTATCGACATTGAGAAGGCTAATGGGGTACCAATTCTCAATTATCGAAGGATCTTTACCTTTTGAAAGAAGAATCACAGCTGAGTGCTTCATGGAAGGAGAAAGCACCCCCTCAGCACGGCAACTGTTAAAAACCTCTACCAAATGTGGGGCCAGAATAGACTTAAAGGCTTTGTAAAACTCAGCCGTCAAGCCATCTGGTCCAGGTGACTTTTTGATGGCAAGCTGTTCAATTGCCCTCATCACCTCTTCAACTGTGATCTCCTCTGTCAAATTCATCAATGGGACATCTTCATCATTTAGACCTGGAGTAGAGTCAAAAAAGCTTTCTATCCTGTCACAGTCAAGCTCTTTCCTCCCCAGAAGGTCAGCATAAAAGGACCTCACGACCTCCAGGATCCCTGACCTGGACTTTGTCAAGGAACCTGTACTATCCTTAAGGCCAACAACCGTTTTAAAAGCTACACCTTGTTTGCAGTTCTGGTAAGGGTCAGGAGAGTGGTACTTCCCATAGTCCCTCTCCAGAACCAAAGAGGCATGCTAGGAATATTGACACTTCCTGAGAAGGAGTTTCACTTCGGAGAATGCACCAGGATCTCCTCCTCTCGAGACAAGAATATCCAGCTTCCTCTGTAAACATTGGTAGGTCATGTATTTATTAAATTGTTTTCTATTGACTAGGCCCCTAAAGAATCCAGCGATCCTCTTTTTGGTCAGCTCCCACCACTCAGCCTTGCTTCTACAAAAGTGCAGAATGATCACCTGTGCCTGAAAGAATTCCTCAAAGGATTGTCTAACATCTTCTTCCTTGAGTAGAGTCAAATTCAATCTCCAGATGCCCTTGCCCCTCTGAGGGGTGTCTAAAGCATTCACGACCACAAATAGCATATAGTGATCAGAGAACTCTATTGCCTGCACCACTGGGGGTGAAAAAGCAGAGGTCTCCTTAAAAAAAAACGATATATCCTACTCTGACTACTACCTCGATGAAAGGTGAACCCAGGGTCATCCAGGAGGTGCTTAATGTACATATCCACAAGACCAGCATCCCTAACCATACTATTGAAAAAAATGCTATCATATCTTAGCCTGTAATTGAAGTCCTTCCTGTCCTTGGGCCTAGTTACTGTATTAAAGTCACCTCCAAAGACCACTTGCCAGGATGTAAAAAGAAATAGCTTGATCCTTGTAAAAAGGCATTTCCTGTCCCACTTCACGTGTGGCCCATAAACATTAATTAGGCGCAGATCCTGCCCTCCCACAAGGATGTCTAAGACCATACATCTCCCAATCACCTCAATAACCCGCCAGACAGTTACCATGCCGGTTTTAAACAACACCGCCACACTGCCGTAAGGCCTGGGCAATCCCTCAATCTCTCTTGGCCATATGAATATCTGCCAAGAAGGCGAGCCTGGTCTCTTGCAAAAATAAAATGTCAGCGTCTAATTGGCTAAACAAAAAGAAGGCCATAGAACGAGCTCTTACTGACTTGATGCTGGTGACATTTATTGTCACCAAATGACAGTTGGAGACAGGCACTGGAGCTTCCTGATGCCGTTCCGTCCTCACTGCCTGCTTCTTCCGCTTCCCAACCTTCCTTCTTTCCTCCAGGTACTACAGGTCAGCTTTAGAGATGCCCTCATCCCGTGCTTTTTTCTTTGAAGTCTTCAGAGACTTCTTTAGAGGGGAAGAAGCAGAACCCCTTTTGAAACTCTCTACCACTCCTGGAGGGGGGGGGGGGGCGTTCTTTAAGTCAGACTTAGGAGGGGTAGACTCCTGGGGGGGTAACTGACTCAGGGGGCACAGACTTGGAAGGTTCTGACACAAGAGCAGAGGCGACAGTAGGCTGGGGGGACACAGAGGCAGATACAGAAGGAATAATTACAGACACAGGAGGAGTGGCCACAGGAACTGGAGAGGGATCCTGAGCAGAACTAGGGTAGTCGGTCACCACAGAGGAGGATGGTACACTAGCGGCCTCCAACCAGTCCAGCCTTGACAAGTCATCTATTACCTCCTTCTCCATATTGTGCTAGGCTTTAGGACAATGACAATTGCACGGTCATACAATGCTGTATCCAATGACATTTTTATAAAAAAAATTCACACAAATAGAGCTTTCATTTGGTGGTATTTAATCACAACTGGGGTTTTTATTTTTAAACAAACAACAAAAAGATGGAAAATCATGTTTCATAGTTTGTTATAAAATTTTGCAAACAGGTAATTTTTGTCCTTCATTGATTTGCTCTGATGAGGCAGCACTGGTGGGCACTGATAGGCTGCACTGATGGGCACTGATAGGCACAGTTAAGATGGCACTGATGGGGAAAGAAAAGGCAGCACTGATGGGCACAGATAAGGCAGAACTTATTGTCCACTTATAAGATGGCACTAATTGGCCCTGATGGGTGACACTGATGGGTACCACTGATAAATGGCATTGATAGGTTCCACTGATAGGTGGCACTGATGGGCACTGGTAGGTGACACTGTTGGGCACTGGTGGGCAGTACTGTTGATGAGACACTGATTCTGGGCACTGATATGTGGTACTGTGGGCACTGATAGGTGGCACTGTGGGCATTGATGGGTGGCACTGGTAGGCGACACTGTTATGTACTGCTAGGTAGCACAGGTGGGCACAGATAAGCTTGGGGCAATCTTTTTGATCGGGACCGATGTCCCTATCATAGCCACCGGTGATCGGCTTTTTTTTTCCCTCCTCAAATAGCCGATTACCAGCTCTGTTTAAGTCACGTGATCAGCTGTCATTGGCTGACAGCTGATCACATGGTAAGGGGTCGTGATCGACTGGGATTACAGGGTCGAGATTACTCTGATCTGTGATCCAGTGAGTCTCATAGACTCGTTGATCACAGAGCGCACCACACGTGCCCTGCAGGGCACACGCAGGCCGCTCGGCACGGAAGGACGTCAATAGATGTACTCCCGGCAAAGCAGCTTCGCAGTGTAGCTGTCATTCGGCTATAGCCAAGATCTGAACAAGTTAAAGTGGTTGTAAGCCTCAGACATGAAATATGAACAAAGCATATCCCTCTATGGTGTTTACTGTGTCATTTCTCTCTTCTGCTTCGTTCCTCTGCTATCAGTCACTCCTGACAAGTTTTCCTGACATCAACAGAAGAAAGATGACAGGGTAGGGATCTCCACCTGATTGACAGCCTAAGCTCTGTTCCTGTGTGCTGTGTGAAGGGGGTGTGTCCCTTCCCTCCAATCATCTGTCAGAGCTCTCCTCACTGATGTAACTTTAACTCTCCACCCCCTGCTTTTCAGAGCCGAGAGACCCTGTGTAAATCCTCCACTTTGAATGGATGTAGGGGAAAGATGGCTGTAGATAAACAGGTACAACTTATGTAGGAGGATTTGTTCCATCTCTGTGTATCACCTGAGACCAGTTACTTCACTGGACATATGTGAAGGTTAACCACTTTAATTTGGTAAAATGGGAAAGAATTACATTTTGTGAGGTCTTTATTTTTGTCTGTGACTCCATTGGGGAGATACTCTCACTTTCTGTTCATGTGACACCTAGACAGGAAATGGAGGGTGATGGTGTCACAGGGACAGGAAGATATGGTTAAATTGTAAGGTAATGCACTTGTGGGGCAAGTTACTTGCTACAGGGAGAGCCTCTTGGGGTATCCAGAATGGAAACAGATCTGGTCTCCTAGTAGATCACAGGCTCAACAATGGCAAGCAATACCAATCTGTAATCAAAGCTAGCAGCATGCAATACATTTTTACTGACTAATGATAATTCTACTAATTTACAAAACTCTGGTCTGGCCACATCTGGAGTATGCTGTCTAGTTCTGGTCACCAGTCCTCAAGAAGGATGTGCTGGAACTGGGGAGAGTCCAGAGAAGGAGGGCAACAAAGCAAAAAAGAGGACTAGAGGATCTCAGTTACGTGGAATGACTACAAACATGAAACATTATTCTCTCTGGAGAAGAGACGCTTAAGAGGGGATATGATGATGATGATGATACACAAATATCTTAATGGTGATTCTAGCATAGGAAGGAGGCTATTCAGACCTAGCTCACTTAACAAGACATGTGGCCACTCAATGAAGTTGGAAGAGAAGCAGTTTAACCTTAAACTGTGTAAAGGGTTCTTCACTGTCAGAGCCGTAAGGATGTGGAACTCCCTTCCACAGTGGGTGGTTTCTGCGGTAGGGTATTGAATATTTCAAAAAACTCTTAGATGAGCATCTTAGCGAACACAATATACAGGGATATGAAAAATGGTACTAACATAAACACACACCCACACAGGTTGAACTGGATGGACTACTCAACCTCACCAACTATGTAACTGTGTAACCATTCCTAATAAACAACAAAAAACTGTTGTCAAGCGCCGGCCATAGTTACTTGACTTTCTCTCCCTTTATTCTCTTAGTTTGCTGCCATATTATAGTCAGTAATTTTATGTATGTGTTCCTATTGGATATTCTTTCACACATTCCTTCATCATACAAGAATTGGGAGGGTGATGGATTCACCAGGGTGTCAACGGAATGTATAGAGACAAATAATGAAAATTTTAAGTTCATATCCTTTCTCATTTTTATAAAAAAAAATGTGTTTGTGTCCCCACTGGGGAGATTTACTATTGTTTCTTCTCCTGAAAGGAATTGATGGAAAATCTCCCCAACAAAGGCACGGATTCCAAAAAAAACAACAACCTGAGAATCTGACCCTTCCTAACTTCATGCAAAATTAAATAACGTCTGTAGTTCAGTGTAGGGCCCCTGCCAGTAGCAGTATTGTCCCTATTCTAAATTTAGTGCTGCTGGGCTATAGTCAGCCTCAGCCTGAATTGATAGCTCTGCTTTCTACAAGTTTTCCACCAAGTTTAGGCTATTGTTTGCTTCTGCCTACTGCCAGGGATTGTTCCTGTTGATACTGTAGGAAGATCCAGTAGCCTGAGTTATGCATATTTATTTCTCTCTGGCCAACTGCTAGGAGGTCTATGGCTGTTGGGAACCATGAAATCAGGCCGAGACAGAAGTACAGTTAAATCACACTTGTTTAATAATAAAAGTAAAGAGAACAGACGTAGTCAAAACATAGCCAAAGTTCAGTAACCGGAACAGATAGTCAGCCAAGCCAGAAGTCAGGGATCAATGTAGTGGAACAGCAAGCAGGATCTGGAGCCAGAAGGGATGTCAGCAAAGCAAGTCTTGAACAGGACTCTGTGATGTTGACCAAGGCGAAGGCCAAGCTCCTCTGTACTGGACGGCTTAAGTAGGCAGGACTGACGAGCAGGATTTTATCAACACCTGAATAGCTGTGGAATGATAGGAGCTGGCAATTAGCCAACAGCTGAGTGGCCAGCTCAGAGAAGGAAGGGCTGAGTCCAGTCCTGACAATGGCTAGTGGTGCATGCTAAGGAACAGTAGCACCCTCTGGAAGCTTTCTTGCATCCAAAGATTTGTCTGGGAAGGACATATGTGCTGTTGTTCCTGACCTCCCAGGCCAGCCACATGGGGGACACATGTGCCTCGGAAAGATAGGCTCAAGGCTGGGGCCTGAAGCTTGCAATGGCTGGCCAGTGTTTTTGCCCAGGAGGAATGAAACTGAATTATAAGTTGGAGGACCAAGGAGAAACTTTGTCTATCAAAGAGTGTTACATGGTGACAATGTGGTGGCTAATCCAGTGGGTAGAGTGTTGTTACTGCTTACAGGCAGTGGTGAGCTTGGTTGGATTTGAACTCAATCCAAACCAATTTTCACAGAACCTGTTGTAAGCTGTCACATGATCACAATCTCACCAGGGCAATCCGATGGCATTCTCTGCCCCGCAACTGCTTATACATGTAGCAGGTGTCTCACCCTATAACCCCTGATCCCGCAAAGCTGGCCGGAACAATGTACACAGGCTTTCCAGCTTGAGTTAATCCTGCCAGCAGCTGCAAGGGATTTTTCACCTCTCCCCCTTCCTGTTTTCACTGACTAAGTAATGTAATGTGCGTTGAAACACACAGAGCTGTGCATTCAGTAGCCTCTCCTGTGCCCCTATTGGCCGGAAGAAGAAAACCAATTTAAGGCACAGTTACAGCAACCAATGGGAGAGACTACTGAACTGCAGAGAGAGCTGCAATGGATTCTGGGACATGCAGTTCCCCCACAAATTGGTATACAGGGAGAAATATAAATCTCAGCAGGCTCTGCTGGCAAGAAACCAAAGACTCCATTTTGTGTATTGAGGGGATAGTTCAGTCAGCCATGAGGGAGTAAAGAGACCAGACCTGATGGAGAGGTTCTGTCTCTCAGATGATCTCTCTGCGTGATTCCAGCCTCCACTGCCAATCGGGACAAACAGCCTGAGAGAAGGGGATCCCAGGTGCATATCAAGGCACACCTGCACTGGCGGTGTATCATCCCAGTGTGAGGTGACCAGTTGGGTTGCCAAGGGAGCCTGTCTGCTCCTGGGATGTTCGTTTGGGCCTTGATCGCAGGATTGAGTGAGAGGGTATTTTTTCCCATCTGCAGGGAACAGAGACAATGCACTACAGAAAGTTATTTGAAAACTGTATACAGAAATCGTTGCTGGTAGTCATCTTGCTGACACTTGTAGTACCACAGGGATAAAGTTAAGGCTATCCATTTCTGGGACACTGTATACAGACATCATTGTCCTCTCACCTTGTTGAACAAAATCCTGTCTGTTTCACTTGGTATTCTGGGCCAGTTATGTTGTTTGCCCCGTTACCCAGGAGTTAAAATGCACCAAGGAAAGTGGCTAACTGAAGACACCAAAGCTTATCTTTTCTTCAAAAAGGACTGTAGCTGTTAGGGCCAGACAGATCCACACACACATATCCAGGGCTCTCTATATGTATTGGGTGTGGGGGACAGTTTATCTATAAAGTTAAGCCATTACTTGCCGACTTGAATAGGTGTGTAAAGTTGGGCCTGTGGTGTCAGGGGAGAGAAGAGAGAGGCCTGACATAAAGGGAGTCATTCCTCTGGTCTCCTCCTGCCTGGAATCATAGAGCCAATCTGTGTAAAGGTAACCAATCTAAATTTGAAGTGTTATATTGTGCTTTATTTACCATTAAAGTGTGTGCCGTTGCTCTTGGGGAGATTCTCAGGTTTGTAATCCCCTGAAAGCAGCTTGAATATAGAATTGAAAGCTATATTGCTCCTAAATCTCAGTTATTGATCTCTAGTTGATTACTTGAATATATATTGTTACTCTCTGTTCTCCTTCGACAGAAATATTGCAGTAAAGACAATTTCTGTGTTTTATCATAACGTGTGTGTTTCTCATGCCGCGTACATACAACCGGACTTTCCAGAAGAATAGGTCCGACGGAATCATTCCGTCGGATAGTCCGATCGTCTGTTGTATAATCGTTTTTCTTTAAAAAATTCCAAAGGACCTAGAAATAGAACATGTTTCAAATTCTGTCCGACGGACTCAATTCCTATCGGGAAAACCGTTCGTCTGTATGCTGGTCCGACAGGCCAAATACGACGCAAGGGCAGCTATTGGCTACTGGCTATTGAACTTCCTTTTCTAGTCCCGTCGTACGTCATCACGTTCAAAACCAATGGACTTTCGAACGGACTTTAGTCCGTTCATGTGTGGGAAAGTTCGTTCGTTCGGAAGTCCGTCGTAACTCAGTTGAAAGTCCGTCAGGAAGACCGTCGGACCTTTTCTGCTGGAAAGTCCGGTCGTGTGTATGGGGCATCATTGGTCATTGAACTTACCCTATTGCCAGGTGTGCCAGAGGGAATTGAGGCTATTATTGGTGTTGAGAGGCAGAGTAATGGACTGAACATACTTAAGCAGCTCCTTTGGGGGTATCTCTACATACACAATAGGGTGGGGATTCTCCCGATGTCATTGACTTAACTCCTTCATATCCGCGCTATAGCCGAATGATGGCTACCTTGCAGATCTGCTTTGCTGGGAGGGCGTCAATAGACGTCCTCCCCTTTGCAAGCTGGCCATGCCCCCCTGAAGGGCGCGCGCGGCGCACACTGTGATCACCCGAGTTAATGAGACTCGGGTGATCACAGATTGGAGTAAGGGGTCGATCCTGACCCCTTACCACGTGATCAGCTGTCAGCCAATGACAGCTGATCACGTGATGTAAACAGAAGATGGGTGATAATCGTTGTTTTTTTTTCTTCTCCCGCTGACGGCGTGAGGAGAACAAAAAGCCGGTCACTGGCCTCTGTTGAAGGGACCCGAGCAGGGAGAGGCTATGCCGCCTCATATGTACCCACAAGTACCACCTGCCAGTGCCACGAATCAGTGCCCACCAATCAGTGCCCTCCAGTGCCCACCAATCAGTGCCACCTATCAATGCCCACGAGCTGACAGCGTGAGGAGAAAAAAAAGCTGATCACTGGCCTCTGTTGAAGGGACATTGGTCCCGAGCAGGGAGAGGCGAAGACGACTCATATGTTCCCACAAGTACTACCTGCCAGTGCCGTGAATCAGTGCCCACAAATCAGTGCCCACCAGTAAATCATTGCCACCTATCAATGCCCACCAGTGGTGCCAATCAGTGCCTCATCAGTGCCACCTAGCAGTGCTGCCTATCAGTGTCACCTACCAGTGGCGATCAGTGCCCATCACTGCCAAATAATAATTTTCCCCACTGTGTACATATAAAACATATAAATACATTTTTATTATAATTATTATTAGATATTTAGTGAAGCAGAAGTGTGTTTTGGTATATATGTTTTTCTTTTTTATGCCTTGGAAGCTGATAGGAATGCAGCCCTGATCCCTGCTATAATATTTGCAAGCGACGTTTCATTTGTGGTTGTAAGGAATAAGGTGAGAGCACCCGGGTTTGGAACGCAGCTGAATGCAGATGTGGGAACACTGCCATAGTATACACAAAGTGTTATTTATAAAAAAAAAAATAGGCACACAGGGAACGTGCCAACATTTTATAAATTAAACATGGCTTCCTCCTTTCCACTGCGGCGAAGACAACAATTTTTACGATCCTGATTGTTAAAGGGGTAGAAGGTCAAGGAATACAATCTCTGACATGTTTTTCCTTCAGATATGAAAATGAAAAAAAAAAGGAAGCCTAGATTCTAGAGAAAATGTTGCTTTGAAGCAGAATTCGATCTTTGAAGGTTAAAAGAGGTATTTTCGGGAAGGACGGGCATCCATTGATGTACTTTCTGTGTGTGATCCCAATTCATAATAAGCTTAAAGCCCAAACTTTTTGTTAGTGTTGAATTGAACATGTGTTGTAGATCTCAATAGCAGGAGTTCAAACTACACACACAGCTAAATAATGAGAGGGGCACACCACCCTATTTTCTTCTACACATTGGACCCCTCTGGACAGAAAGAAAGCAGCCAGTACTTGGCTTTCTCTTTTTGGAAAGCCTAGAATCTTCTCCAAAACCAGTGTAATGAGGGAAGCCTACATTACATGTTTATTTGTGTAGCACTAACCCCCAAAGGAGCTGCTGGTTATTTTTGGGCTTACCGTTACCTTTCATTCTCCTTGTTTCACGTCTAGGGGATGTCCCGTGGTAGATGACCCAGTAACTTGAGACTGACAATAGATCCACTTGAATGGATTTTATTTGCAAAAACTCAAACCATTGAACAGTCTTTCAACTTGGGATCAGAGGGTTGGAAAAGGAAGTTCAGGTACTCTCAATGTCCAAAAACGTTAAAGAACTTGCTTACTTTGACTGCATCTAGAGAATAGCCATTCGCAGCTGGATGACCACTCAGGTTGGACAGTCCTTCTCTCACAAGGCCTAGCAGCCAACAAGGTACTTACTCAGGAACAAAGTCTTTGTCACAGACGTTGTTGCAGAACATGTAGGGAACTAAGCGGTAGAACACTTGTAGGATACCTGGATCTTTCAGCCCGCTTGGCGATATCCACAAGACCAGATTCCTTTGGTGACTTCAGCCCTTCCAGGCTCTTGTTAAGAAAACCAAACTCACACTTGGTGTTCTTCTAAAGAGTCCTCCCCTGGAATGCTCGAAGTACAAGGGGTCTCTCCGGACCGGAGACAGCACCCATCCACCTCAGAATCCTCCTTTTAGTATCCTTGCCCTGGGCTAGCCAGCCCCGAGGCATCAAAGTTGGGTGGATCCGCACCCCAGGCCATAGCCTTCCTGGGGGCTGGTCAGGAGGACCAGGACCAAGTAGTCAGCACATCATACTGGACCGGAACCCCGAACCACGTGATGTCCGTATCTTAAATACCCTCTCCCAGAGGGCACAGCGAGAGGGCCACTCCCACTGACCTGACTCCGAGAAAGAGTAACTTAAGCACCTGACCAGACCATAGTTCCACACCTGCCACCCGAGACAGTGCCCCCTGTGGCCAGGCTGAACATCTCACAGTCCAGTCAGACTGATACAGAAGTCGAATTTAGGCAACTAGACCCAAACCAAACTGTAGTTTGGGTAAAGTTTAATTTTGAAAAACACACAGCACATGCTCTTCAGGAGCCCACCGCTACATTTGTAAAACAAAGAATTTACACAAATAAGAAAAAGAATCAGCTTATAAATACACTATATTAAGTATTGGGACAACCGCCTTTACACGCACATGAACTTTAATGGCATCCCAGTATTATTACACACGATCGGAACATTCCGACAACAAAACCGTGGATTTTTTTTCCGAAGGATGTTGGCTCAAACTTGTCTTGCATACACACAGTCACATAAATGTCGGAAATTCCGAACATGAGAAGGTGGTGACGTACAAGACATACTACGAGCCAAGAAAAGGGAAGTTCTATAGCCAGTGCGGCTCTTCTGCTTGATTCAAAGCATGCGTGAACTTTTGTGCGAAAATTTGAGAACCTGCTCTCATACATTTGTGGCCGGTAATTCCGACAACAAATGTTCGATGGAGCATACACACGTTCGGAATTTCCGACAACAAACTCGCATCGAACATTTCCCATTGGAAAGTCTGACCATGTGTACGCGGCATTAGTCTGTAGGGTTCAATATTGAGTTGGCCCACCATTTTCAGCTATAACAGCTTCAACTCTTCTGGGAAGGCTCTCTTCTGGGAAGGATGAGATGAGCTGAACTGCTTTGTCAGTGCTGTGGGGGATCAAGAGGAGCTGAGCTACCAAGTCACAGCTGGGAGCGGGAGCAGGATGAACTGAGTTGCTTAATCATTGCAGGTGGGGGGGGGGGGGGGTAACAGGAGGAGCTAAGCTTCTGAGTCTTTGTTGGGAGGGGGTAGAAGGAGCAGCACAGCTGCTAGGAGGGAGTTGCAGGATAAGCTGAGCTGCTGAGTCACTGTTGGGAGGGGAAAGCAGCAGGAGCTGAGCTGCTGAGTCTTTGCTGGGAAGGCTATCAAATCAGACTCTCCACCACCTATCAAATCATCCTCACCAGCGCCCATCAAATGCAGCCTACCAGTGCCCATCAATGAGGAGGGGGAAGCAAGTGGAGCTGAGACATTGATTGAGGGAACAAGAGGAGCTGAGCAACTGAGTCTTTGCTAGGAGGGAGTTGCAGGATCAGCTGAGCTGCTGAGTCACCATTGGGAGGGGAAAGCAGCAGGAGCTGAGCTGCTGAGTCACTGCTAGGAGGGGGAAGCAGCAGGAGCTGAGCTGCTGACATGGGCGTCCGCAGAACTTTTGCCAAGGGGGGGGGGGCATCATTTTAAGGCCATAATACATACTGTATGTGTTATATAACAGATAATTCATCTTCACTTTGTATTGGAAGTTACTCAGGGGGCTGTGTTCCATGCCCATATAGCCTAGAGAATGTACATCTTTTTACATTGCAATACATCTGTTGTGGCCATATTTGGTCCCATACTGTCACTGTATAGGCTGTTTTCATCAAGATAAAAATATGGCAAAAACAGTTGTATTGCAATGTAAAAATATGTACATTCTCTAGGCTATATGGGCATGGTACCCAGCCACCTGAGTAACCTTGCGGACACCCATGCTTTCAAAAACCAGCCCTGGAAAAAATTTCATACCAGCCTCACAGCATTATTATACCAGCCCAACAGCATAACGTCATTATTTTCTTGTCCATGAAAGGGAAAACCATACATTTTACCAGTTAATAGTGGTAAGTGATCAATCATCAAGGGGGACCCCAGGAACTCAGAACGTGGGGGGGGGACCACCTTCTGCAGAAAGAATACTCAAAGGTAAGGGGGGCGGGTTACTAATATAAGGAGGAAACCCTTTATATCAGTGCCCCTTACATTATCGTATTCACTCCCCCCTTACATCAGTGACCCCCCCCCCCCGACTGGCCTGGTGGTGCTTTCACTGACCTCCTCTCAGGTGCACTGTGCAGGGCTGTCAGTTGGCTCCAGCTTGGTGGCTCTGGTTTTATCCTATAGTCTCCTGTCCACACAAGTCTGACTTCTCCCATGACCCCCATCCTGGCGGTGCTCCCACTCTTGACTCCTCTCCAGACTCCCTACAGGAGATGGTCAGAGACTGCAAACTTGATGCAAGAGCTCAATGCAGCCTCACCAGTGCCCATCAAATGCAGCCTCACTGTGCCCACCAATGCAGCCTCGCCGTGTCCATCAAATGCAGCCTCAGGCCGCGTACACACGAGAGGATTGTCTGCCCAACTAAGTCCGTCCGACAATCCGACAGACAGTCCGTCCTACTTTCGAATGAACGGACTTGACCACACACGATGAACAGACAGTCCGCCGAAAGCTTGCGCGATGACGTGTACAGCACGTACGACGGGACTAGAAATACGACGTCCAATACACTGCAATGCAACCTTTTGCCGTGTAAATCTTTTCTGAGCATGCGCCATACTTAGTCCGCCGAACTAGCCTACTCACGAGCGGACTGTCCGCTGAAACCAAGTTTGGACGGACAATATTACGGAAATTCCGAAAGACTTAGTCCGCCAGACTGTCCGCCGAAAAAGTCCGCTGAAGCCCACACACGAGCGGATTGTCCGCTGAAACACGTTTCAGCGGACCAAGTCCGTCAGACAGTCCGCCCGTGTGTACGTGTCCTCACTGTGTTCATCAAATGCAGCCTCACTGTGCCCATCAAATGCAGCCTTACTGTGTCCATCAAATTCAGCCTTACTGTGTCCATCAAATGCAGGCTCACTGTGTCCATCAAATGCAGCCTCACTGTGTCCATCAAATGCAGCTTTACTGTGTCCATCAAATGCAGCCTCACTGTGTCCATCAAATGCAGCTTTACTGTGCTGTGAATGCAGCCTCACTGTGTCCATCATTGCAGCCCCTCCTGTGCCCCATGTCCCAGTCTGCAGTCCCTGTCTGTGGGAAGGTGTGTTGTTGATGCTTGGTACGGTACCTTGCATGCCAGCAGGATATCCATGATGGCCAGCAGCAGGCAGGGTCTGTTCTCATTTTGGATGGGGACGGTGCTCCTTCCAGAGGATCTGTCTGCTGTGAGATGGAGTGGTCCCTGGCCACCTGGACCTTCAGCTGTCCTCATTTTCCAGCCCCAGTCAGCCTGTCCTCTGGTCCTGGGGAAGTGGAGAGCACTGGGTGGGAGTTGAAGAGAAGGGGGAGCAAAGAGTACTGGCGGGGTTGGAGAACACATGGGTGGGGGCAAAGAGTGAGGGGGAGTGGAGATCACAGGGCTGGGGAGTGGAGAGTGCTGGGGGGGAACTTGAGAGCACTGGGGGGGCCAATGAGAACAGGGGTAGAGAGCACGGTAGGCTGAGAGCACTGGGGGGGCTAAGAGTGTGGGGTGGTGATGAGCACTGGGGGGAGGGCAGAAAAACAGGGGTTAAGAGCACGGGGGCTGGAGAGTACTGGGGGGGTACAAAGAGCAGGGCGGAGTGGAGAGCAATGGGGGGGAGCTTGAGAGCACCAGTGGGGGGCAGAAAGAACAGGGGTGGAAAGCACGCGGGACTGGAGAGCACTATGGGGGGTGGAGAGCACTAGTAGGGTTGGAGAGCTTATGGGTGGGGGCAAAATGCAGGGGGAGTGGATAGTACAGGGGTGGGGAGTGGAGAGTGCTGGGGGGAGCCAAAAAGAACAGGGGTGGAGAGCACGGAGGGTAGAGAGCACTGTGGGGGCTGGAGAACACCAGGGGGGCAGAAAGAACAGGGGTGGGGAGAATGGGGGGCTGGAGAGCACTGGGGTGGGGGCTGGAGAGTGATGGGGAGAGCTGAAGAGCACTGGGGGGAAGAAAGAACAGGGGGGAGAGCACTGGGGGGAGTGGAGAGCACTGGGGGGGGAAAGAACAGGGAGAGAGCACTGGGGGGCAGAGGAGAGCACTGGGGGGAGGAGAGAACTGAGGGGAAGAAAGAACGGGGGGAAGAGCACTGGGGGAGAGCAGTGGGGGAGTGGAGGGCACGGGGGGGAACAGGGGGAAGAGCACTGGGGAGGAGAACAGGGGAAGAGGACTGGGGGGAGTGGAGAGCACTATGGGGGGGGGGAATGGGGGGAGCACTGGGCGGAGTGGAGAGCACTGGGGGGAACAGAGGGGGAGAGCACTGGGGGGGACAGGGGGAGAGCAGTGGGGAGGGGACGGGGGGGGAGAGCACTGGGGTGGTGGCTAGAGAAGGATGGGGAGAGCTGGAGAGCAGGGGGGCAGCAAGAACAGGGGAGGAGAAAACTGTGGGGGGGGCAGGAGAGTGTGGTGGAGGAGAGCACTGGGGGGGGGGGGACAAAGGGGGAGAGCACTGGGGGAAGTGGAGAGCACTGTGGGGGGAGCACTGGGGGGTGAACGGGGGGAGTGGAGAGCACTGGGATGGTGGCTAGAGAATGATGGGGAGAGCAGGGGGGCAGCAAGAACAGGGGAGGAGAGAACTGTGGGTGGGGGGGCAGGAGAGTGTGGTGGTTGAGGAGAGCACTGGGGGGGGGGCAGGAGAGTGTGGTGGTGGAGGAGAGCACTGGGGGGGGGGGGCAGGAGAGTGTGGTGATGGAGGAGAGCACTGGGGGGGCAGGAGAGTGTGGTGGTGGAGGAGAGCACTGGGGGGGGGGCAGGAGAGTGTGGTGGTGGAGGAGAGCACTGGGGGGGGGCAGGAGAGTGTGGTGGTGGAGGAGAGCACTGGGGGGGCAGGAGAGTGTGGTGGGGGAGAAGAGCACTGGGGGGGGCAGGAGAGTGTGGTCGTGGAGGAGAGCACTGGGGGGGGCAGGAGAGTGTGGTGGTGGAGGAGAGCAATGGGGGGGGCAGGAGAGTGTGGTGGTGGAGGAGAGCAATGGGGGGGGCAGGAGAGTGTGGTGGTGGAGGAGAGCAATGGGGGGGGCAGGAGAGTGTGGTGGTGGAGGAGAGCAATGGGGGGGGGGGGCAGGAGAGTGTGGTGGAGGGGAGCACTGGGGGGGGGGGGGGCAGGGGCACAAGGTGAACTGGGGACAGTAAAATAAGTTGGATACGAGAATTGGCAGGGGGGCCCCCTGCAGCCCCCCCCCCATCTTCCTATCCAGGCACTGTGGCACACATGGCGGGCTGTACCTGCAGCATCTCCTCCTATGGATAAAAGCGCTGGCTGGCTGTGTACGGCGGCCGCTCTGTAACATGGCCCCGCCCCCCCAGACCGGCTTGTGTGATAGGCAGAACGTTGATTCTCTCTACTATCACACAAGCAGGTCTGGGGGGGGGGCGGGGCCATGTTACAGAGCGGCCTCCGAACACAGAGGCAGCCCGCTCTGTGATCCAGAGGAGAGAGCGTAGGATGCAGCCGCTGGCGGACTCAGTAAAAAAATGCAGCATGGCGGTGGCTGCAACACCTTGGGGATTCCAGGGGGGGGGCACTTGACCCCCCTTCCCCCCTGCTGCGGACGCCCATGGCTGCTGAGTCACTGTTGGGAGAGGAAAGCAGCAGGAGCTGAGCTGCTGAGTCACTGCCGGGAGGGGGAAGCAGCAGGAGCTGAGCTGCTGAGTCTTTGCTAGGAGGGAGTTGCAGGATGAGCTGAGCTGCTGAGTCACCATTGGGAGGGCAAAGCAGCAGAAGCTGAGCTGCTGAGTCACTGCTGGGAGAAGGAAGCAGCAGAAGCTGAGCTGCTGAATAATTGCTGGGAAGAGGAAGCAGCAGGAGCTGAGTTGCTGAGTCTTTGTTAGGAGGGAGTTGCAGGATGAGCTGAGCTGCTGAGAGAACTATTTAAATGACTACAATGTTTCCCCTCTGGGCTTTGTGGGTGAATTGCTCCTTCATGCCTGTAGCTACAGAGGTCAACGCGGGGCTTGTTTTAGAACTCATTTACTGTTTGTTAAGAATATGTAAATACTTAGTGCCCATTTCCTGGTCACAGGTTCCCTTTAAAGCCACTAAAAAGCTATTAGGTATAAATGACACCTGTAGAGGCCTCTACATACCTGTAATAATTACTATACTATTCCTTTTTTCTTTTTTCCTGCTGACGTACACCAGCACCATCATGTCTCATGATTTTTGTGCAGCTTTTGAAATAATATTCCCTCCCCCCTATCAAACAATTCACTCATCCTGCATTTTTGCCATGTTGCATCATTTTTTTTTTTTTTCAGAACCAAACGCTCCTCTTCTATCTATTTTATCCAAGGACAATGCTATTCTTTTACAAAACCCATTATATGAATCAGGCAGACTTTCCAGCATTATGCTTAGACCTAATAAATGCATTTTTAAATATGTTTTCCTCTTTTTTTCAATGTGACCCTGTCCCACCTGTCTTCACCCTGGGCAGCTGCCCCTACTGCCCCATGCCCATAATCACATCCCTAGTCACTCCTTTATATAAGGGAGGTATGTGATCTCCTGTGCCAGATGTGGCAATCATATTCTTGTTTATTGAAATCTCGTGAAGTGGCGTATATTTCCTTGACAGCCAGTAAATAAATAATGTGTGTGCTGTCATGAGATCACTTCGTTATGACCTTGCTTGTCAAATGAAGTTGTGTATGTGTTCTGCATTCTAACAGTGACCACTAGAGGCAGTGTCCCATTGATGTCTAGGGATGATGAATGATTAGACTCAACCAAGCAGTCAATAGAACAACACCCTTATACTAATGCAGTGATGATGAGTAATATGTCTGCTTGTGCACAGTAATTTATGTCTATCTATTTACCACCCCCGCTCCAACAAGCGGATTAACATTTCTCTGCAGAATTACTTCTATAAAAGTGACAGCCATATGCCGGGTGGTCACAATGATTGCGCACGGTTGTTATACTCCATAGGGGCCCATGGGGATAGACCGCCCATGAGGAATTCCCAGGTGGCCAGCAAGAAAAGGACAGGCATCAGGCATCATATTCACCATGGGGCACTCCGAAGACGTCTACAAGCCATTAGACACTTCTGACAGATATAAATATAACAAATGATTGCAGCTTTGTAGTAATTATTACATCCCTAAATATGTTTTTTAATGCAAACAGTGCAAGTCCAAAGCAGAAAAAGAGCTGGCCACCCGGTATACTCCTTTGTTTACTCCTAATGCAACTACCTGAATTTGACTTGACAGTAGCCCCTTGCAATCCTCTATACAGTAGAGCTCAGACTGGAGGAGGGGAAGCAACACAAAGAGCCAGTCAGTTGAGTTGGAGTGCTCAACAGTGCTCTGATGTAAAAAAAAGAAAAGATAGGGGAGGGGAGATGGAGGACTCTGATGTGAAAGGAGGAACTGAGGAATCTGATATTAAAAAGATAGGCAGGGAGACAGAGGAATCTGATGTGAAAAAAGGCAGAGGACTCTAACGGAAAAAGATGGGGGGGGGGGGGGGGGTGTAGTACTCTGATGTGAAAAGGGGCCGAGAACTCTGACTGAAAAAGATGGGGGGGGGGTGTAGCACTCTGATGTGAAAAGGGGCCCGAGGACTCTGATGGAAAAGGATGGGGGGGGGGGTGTAGGACTCTGATGGAAAAAGATGGAGGGGGGGTGTAGGAATCTGACGTGAAAGGGGGGGCTGAGGACTCTGATGGAAAGAGATGGCGGGGGTGTAGGACTCGGACTTGAAAGGGGGGACTGAGGACTCTGGTGGAAAGAGATGGGGGAGGGGGACTAATGACTTTGACGTTAAAGGGGGTGACTGAGTACTCTGATGTGAAAAGGGTTGAGGGGGACTGAGGACTCTGATCTGAAAGGTGTGTTTGTGGGGGGTGGGAAATTGAGGCCTCTAATGTGAAAGGGTGGAATTAGGACACTGATGTAAAAAAAGATGGCGGGGGGGGGGGAGACGGAAGACTCTGATGTGAAATGGGGGACTGAGGACTCTGATATGAAAAGATGGGGGGTCTGATGACTTTGATGTGCAAGGGGTGACTGAAGACTCTGCTGTGAAAGGGTTTGGGGGGGGGGGAGTGTGCTTGTGGGGGTGGGGGTTGAGGAATTGAGGACTGGGGGGCTGAGGTCTCTGATGTTAAGAGATGTGTGAGGGGGGGCAGATGACTCTGATGTGAAAGGGTTGGGGGGGGGGGGCTGAAGACTGTAAAGTGAAAAGAGGGACTGAGGATTCTAATGTCAAATGGGGAACTGAGGCCTCTGATGTGAAAAGATGGGGGGGGGGGAGGGGGTGTTGGAACTGATGAAGTGAAAAGGGGGGGGAGGATGACTAAAGGATCGTTTTTTATTTTTTTTAAATAACAAACATATCATACTTACCTCCACTGTGCAGCTCGTTTTGCACAGAATGGCCTCGAACATCCATTTCTGTGGTCCCTCTGTGGCTCTTGCGGCTCCTCCCCACATTAGATAACCCCCTTGGAGAAGTGCTCTCCTAAGGGGGTTACCTTGCGGGCACGCTCCTGAGTCCAGCACTTGCACCCATAGAGGCTGAATGCAGGACTGGGCCCCGCCCCCTGGCACCTGCCTCATTGGATTTGATTGACAGCAGTGGGAGCCAATGGCTGCGCTGCTATAAATCTATCCAATCAAGAGCTGGGAGCCCATAGAGAGAGGGACGGCGGGACGCACTGATGGAAATTCGGGGGCTCAGGTAAGTAAAACGGGGGCTAGGGGGCCGGTGACTGCAAGGTGTTTTTTTTCACCTTAATGCATAGGATACATTAATCACTTCCCGACCGCCGCACGACGATGTACGTCGACAGAATGGCACGGGCAGGCATATGGGCGTACATGTACGTCCCTGCCTTCCCGCGGGTGCCCGCGGCGGTCGGTATTCGTTCGGGAGCGATCCCGGACGAGGGGACGGCCATTCATTCATGGCCACCCCCTCGCGATCGCTCCCGACGAATAGAAAGTCTTCGTGACATCACTTCCTCTCCTGTAATGTAAACACAGGAGAGGAAGTGATGTAATCTCTCCTCCGTGTCGGTATTTTTCGTTCCGACACCGAGGAGAGAGGATCGGTGAGTTGCACCAACACGACACTACACAGTAGAACATGCCAGGCACACTCACACCCCCCTGATCACCCCCCCAATTACCCCTGCCCCCCAGTCACAGTGACACCAATGTCATTTTTTTTAATTTTTTTTTTTTGCATTGGTGTCATTTGTGACTGTAATAATTGTTAGGGCAGTTAGGGTTAGCCCCCTTTAGTTCTAATGTACCCCCCTAACCCCCCCAATAAAGGTTTAACCCCGTGATCACCCCCCGTCGCCAGTGTCACTAAGGCTGGGTTCACATTGCAGCGGTTTATGAGAACGAATGTGATTTGCACCGCACTGCAGTGCAAATCACATCCGATCTCTGTGCGATTCGAGTTCAGCCATTCGCCGCACCCGCCGCACCCGCCGCACCCGCCGCAAATTCGCACGGGACCCTTTTTTTGGTCCGCAGCAGAATCGGATCGCATGGGTGTTCACACCATGCGATCCGAGTTTGCAGATCGCACTGCGATATGCGAACTGATCTGGGGGTGTCATTAACATTTCACTGACACTCCCAGCAGTTCGCATAGGGCAGTGTGAACTGCCGCCGGGAGGCATGCGATGCGGGAACCCGCCGCGGATTCGTGGCGTTCCCGCATAACTCCAGTGTGAACCCAGCCTAATAAGCGATCGTTTTTCTGATCGCTGTATTAGTGTCACAGGTGACGCTAGTTAGGCAGGTAGGTATTTAGGTTCGCCGCAGCTTTTTATAGCGCCAGGGACCCCCATATACTACCGCATAAAGCCCCCTGATTGCCCCCTAGTTAACCCTTTCACCAGTGATCACCATATAACTGTTACAGGTGACGCTGGTTGGTTAGTTATTTTTTTATAGTTTCAGGGCACCCGCCATTTATTACCTAATAAAGGTTTAACCCCCTGATCACCCAGCGGGTGTCATTTGTGACTGTAATAACTGTTAGGGTTAGCCCCCTTTAGTTCTAAGGTACCCCCCTAACCCCCCCAATAAAGGTTTAACCCCGTGATCACCCCCCGTCGCCAGTGTCACTAAGGCTGGGTTCACATTGCAGCGGTTTATGAGAACGGATGTGATTCGCACCGCACTGCAGTGCAAATCACATCCGATCTATGTGCGATTCGAGTTCAGCCATACAGATAGTATGGCTGAGTTCGTGTCGCACCCGCCGCAAATTCGCACGGGACCCTTTTTTTGGTCCGCAGCAGAATCGGATCGCATGGGTGTTCACACCATGCGATCCGAGTTTGCAGATCGCACTGCGATATGCGAACTGATCTGGGGGTGTCATTAACATTTCACTGACCCTCCCAGCAGTTCGCATAGGGCAGTGTGAACTGCCGCCGGGAGGCATGTGATGCGGGAACCCGTCGCGCATTCGTGGCGTTCCCACATCGCTCCAGTGTGAACCCAGCCTAATAAGCGATCATTTTTCTGATCGCTGTATTAGTGTCACAGGTGACGCTAGTTAGGCAGGTAGGTATTTAGGTTCGCCGCAGCTTTTTATAGCGCCAGGGACCCCCATATACTACCGCATAAAGCCCCCTGATTGCCCCCTAGTTAACCCTTTCACCAGTGATCACCATATAACTGTTACAGGTGACGCTGGTTGGTTAGTTATTTTTTTATAGTTTCAGGGCACCCGCCATTTATTACCTAGTCTCACTAGTGTACCCCTAAATTTAGGGGTGTCTACTTTCCAAAATGGGGTCATTTGGGGGGGGTTTGTGCCATCTTGGCATTTTATGGCCTTCAAAACTGTAACGCCCTTAGAAAGCCTGAAGGCGGTGCTTGGTTTTCGGGGCCCCGTACGCGGCTAGGCTCCCAAAAAGTCCCACATATGTGGTATCCCCATACTCAGGAGAAGCAGCAGAATTTATTTTGGGGTGTCATTTCACATATTCCCATGGCATGCGTGAGCAATATATCATTTAGTGACAACTTTGTGTAAAAAAAAAAAAAATATTCAATGGGCTCAACATGCCACTTATCAATTTCCTTAGGGGGTCTACTTTCCAAAATGGGGTCATTTGGGGGGGTTTTGTACTGCCCTGCCATTTTAGCACCTCAAGAAATGAGATAGGCAGTCGTAAACTAAAAGCTGCGTAAATTCCAGAAAACGTACCTTAGTTTGTAGATGTGACAACTTTTGCGCAAACCAATAAATATACAATTATTGACTTTTTTTTTTACCAAAGACATGTGGCTGAATACATTTTGGCCTAAATGTATGACTAAAATTGAGTTTATTGGATTTTTCTAATAACAAAAAGTAGAAAATATCATTTTTTTTCAAAATTTGCGGTCTTTTTACGTTTATATCGCAAAAAATAAAAATCGCAGAGGCAATCAAATACCATCAAAAGAAAGCTCTATTTGTGGGAAGAAAAGGACACAAATTTTGTTTGGGTACAACATTGCATGACCGCGCAATTACCAGTTAAAGCAGCGCAGTGCCAAAGTGTAAAAAGACCTCTGGTCATTTACCAGCAAAATGGTCCGGTCTGAAGGTGGTTAAGGTGAAAAAACACGAGGGTTTCCAACCACTTTAAGGGTTGGGCTGAGGACTCTGATCTGAAAAGTGTGTTTATGGGGGTTGCAGAATTGAGGACCCTAAAGTGAAAGGGGGGGTGAGGACTCTGATGTGTGAGGGGAGGCAGATGACTCCAATGTGAAAAGGGTGATGGACGACCTCTGATGTGAAAGGGTTGGGGGGGGGGGGGGGGGGGGCTGAGGACTCTGATCTGAAAAGTGTGTTTGTGGGAGGGGGGTGAGGATTGAGGACTCTAAAGTGAAAAGAGGGACTGAGGATTCTAATGTCAAATGGGGAACTGAGGTCTCTGTTGTGAAAAGATGGGGGGGATTGATGAAGTAAAAGGGGGAGGAGTCAAGGAGTCTGATGTGAAAAGATGGGGGGAACTGATGAAGTGAAGGGGGGAGGGAGGAGTCAAGGAGTCTGATGTGAAAAGATGGGGCAACTGATGAAGTGACGGGGGGAGGGAGGAGTCAAGGAGTCTGATGTGAAAAGATGAGGGGGGCTGATGAAGTGAAAGGGGGGGAGGAGTCAAGGAGTCTGATGTGAAAAGATGGGGGGAACTGATGAAGTGAAGGGTGGGAGGGAGGAGTCAAGGAGTCTGATTTGAAAAGATGGGGGGAACTGATGAAGTGAAGGGGGGAGGGAGGAGTCAAGGAGTCTGGTGTGAAAGATGGGGGGAACTGATGAAGTGAAGGGGGGAGGGAGGAGTCAAGGAGTCTGATGTGAAAAGATGAGGGGGGCTGATGAAGAAAAAGGGGGGAGGGAGGGGTCTGTGGTGAAAGGGTGGGGGGGGGGTGCTGAGTTCTCCAATGTGAAATTAAGGATTCTAATGTAACAGGGGCCCCAGATTTTTTCAGTGATGGCACCCCATTCTTTCAGAGTGATGACATCATAGTGCACACAACCACCGGAGCACCTTAGAAGAGATTGTTGTGGCCCGTCCTATAGTGTATAGGGAGCCCGTGGGAGTTAGTCCCACTTTCTATTCTCAGTTTTGAGATCCTCTTTTCTAGTTTGATCTGTTTCCCATATTTGGGACCTCACCCATACAAATTTTTTGCAATCTGCGGACAAATACATATTTTCTAAAGATTTCTTTGCACTGGAGAAGTCGAAGCCCGAGCATAAATGTCAGTGGACTAATACACACATGAGTTCAGACATGCGTTCAAAGCACTTAGTTGTGTTTTGGCTGGCTGCCCTTTTGAGGTGTTTAATGAGCCCACAAAATACAATAAAATCTATGGGAGCGCTCATGGTGCATCCGGAGCCTCGTCCTGCGATCAATCACCGCGGAGTGCTGGTGTCTGGACCCGGCGGGAGCGAGAGACAAAATAAGAATTCTACAGGAAAGGTGAGATCCTTCAAGTAAACGTGCCACTAAAATTCACATCTCACCAGAACCAAGATGTCATCATTACTAAGTCACACAAGTTAAAAAAAAAAGTTATGGACAAGCAGTCAGAACATTGAGCACCCTTGAAAAATCTGATTATTTGATGACTGCATCTGCCTACATACAGAGATACACAATATTGCCAAAAGTATTGGGACGCCTGCCTTTACACACACATGAACTTTAATGGCATCCCAGTCTTATGCCGCGTACACACGGTCCGATTTTCCAACGGAAAATGTTCTATGGGAGCTTTTTGTTGGAAATTCCGACCGTGTATAGGCTCAATCGGACATTTGCCATCGGAATTTCCGTCACACAAAATTTGAGATCTGGATCTCAAATTGTCCGACAACAAAATCTGTTGTCGGGAAATTCCGATCATGTGTACAAAGTTCCACGCATGCTCGGAATCAAGCAGAAGAGCAGCACTGGCTATTGAACTTCAATTTTCTCGGCTAGTCGTCCGTGTTGTACGTCACCGCGTTCTTGATGTTAGCAATTCCCGACCAACTTTGTGTGACCGTGTGTATGCAAGACAAGTTTGAGCCAACATCTGTCGGAAAAAATCCCATGGATTTTGTTGTCGGAATGTCCGATCGTGTGTACGCGGTATTAGTCCGTAAGGTTCAATATTAAGTTGGCCCACCATTTTCAGCTATAACAGCTTCAACTCTTGGCACTGGCTATTGAACTTCATTTTTCTCGGCTCCTCGTCCGTGTTGTATGTCACTCTTGTTCTTGACGTTCGCAATTCCCGACCAACTTTGTGTGACCGTGTGTATGCAAGACAAGTTTGAGCCAACATCCGTCGGAAAAAATCCATGGATTTTGTTGTTGGAATGTCCGATCAATGTCCGATCGTGTGTATGCGGCATTACTCTGGCATTGTTAACCACTTACGGACCGCCCGCCGCAGTTTTACGGCAGCTGTTTGAGGGAGGATATCGTTGTTATGGCAGCAGCTAGCTGCCATAGCCCTGGTGTCCTCGTCTTCAGCGAGCGGTCCGCTACAATATAAAAGTGGTCTCTGTGGCGAATTCGTCACAAGATCACTTTAATTGGTGGCGGGAGAGGGCCCCCCCTCCCGCCGCAATCCATTGACCTCCGCTGCTTACCGGAGCTGTCCGCAGCGGCGGAGGCGATCGCGTCCTGTCACTAGCTGGGTATGGAGACAAGTGAGGGGAAGATGGCCCCCACCCGTCTCCATACAATTGCTGGGCGGACGCGACGTCAAAACGTCACTTCCACCCACATCTCTTAAGGCTAGGTTCACACTATAGCGATGCGGGAACGCCGCGAATCCATGGTGTTTTCCCGCATCGCATGCCTCCCGCCGGCAGTTCACACTGCCCTATGCGGACTGCTGGGAGTGTCAATGAAATCTTAATGACACCCCCAGATCCGTCCGCATATCGCAGTGCGATCTGCACACTCGCACAGGAATCGGATCGCATGGTGTGAACACCCATGCGATCCGATTCTGCTGCGGACCAAAAAAAGGGTCCCGTGCGAGTTTGCTGCGGGAGCGATGCGAATTCAGCCATACTATCTGTATGGCTGAACTCGCATCGCTACGGAGATCGGATGTGATTTGCACTGCAGTGCGGTGTGAATCACATCCGGATCTCCCCCCGCAGCAGTGTGAACCCAGCCTAAAGGGACAATTTTTTTTAATTATTTTTTAAATTACAATTTTTCCTTTTTTTTTTTATTGCATTTTTTGTGTAAATATGAGATTTGAGGACTTTTTGACCCCAGATCTCATATTTAAGAGGACCTGTCATGCTTTTTTCTATTACAAGGGATGTTTACATTCCTTGTAATAGGAATAAAAGTGAATTTTTTTTGTCAAAATAAAAGGTAAAATAATAATAATAAAACATTTTTTTTAAACGCGCCCCTGTCCTGCTAAGCTCGAATGCATAAGTGAGCAGCTCCCGCATATGAAAACGGTGGTCAAACCACATATGTGAGGTATCGCCGCGATCGGTAGAGCGAGAGCAACAATTCTAATCCTAGATCTCCTCTGTAACGCAAAACATACAACCTGTAGAATTTTTTAAACGTCACCCATGGAGATTTTTAAGGGTAAAAGTTTGTCGCCATTCCACGAGCGGGTGCAATTTTGAAGCGTGACACGTTGGGTATCAATTTACTTAGCGTAACATTATCTTTCACAATATAAAAAAAAATGGGCTAATTTTACTGTTGTCTTATTTTTTTATTCAAAAAAGTGAATTTTTTCCAAAAAAAGTGCGCTTGTAAGACTGCTGCGCAAATACGGTGTTAAAAAAAAGTATTGCAATGATCACCATTTTATTCTCTAGGGTGTTAGAAAAAAAAACAATATATAATGTTATAAGTAATTTTCTAGCAAAAAAAAAACTGCTTTAAACATGTAAACACCAAAATCTTAAAACGAGGCTGGCCCTTAAGTGGTTAACAACGTCAGGACATTTCTACTCCTATTGGCCACAGTTTGGCCCCTGCTATAAGGTAACGGTGAAAACCACCCAGCCGCCATACTACCCAGACAGACTCCCAGATTGTATTACCAATCATACTTGTCTAAAAGCAGCCCAAAGGACTAGCCGACTATTGTGTGTCTGACAACTGTTCATTTTTCAATTTTCCTATATTTTATTAAGTAAAAAAATGAGGTGATAAATCCTTGAGAAAGCTTTCCATTTGTCATTTGGTAAGTTCTCCGGCGGTGTTAGCCCCTCTGCGGCATCTGATGAGAGTTAGACTCTCGATCTGTGAAATCACAGCGCTTGTCCCTGACCCACATCTACAGGCGAACGCCATGCAACCGGGTCTTCTAAAAGCTATAAGGATAATGACATGTTAATATGTTGTCTGTACGCAAACGTACCGGCTTCGCCGCCCCGCAATAGATGCAATTTGAGTTTTCCCTGGCCGGAGGTGCTTAAAAGATTAATAGAACCCGTTGTATTGAGGGATTAGTCACACAACTGTTCCACATATGACCGGGCAGAGTGGACAAGCCAATACAATGTGAGAAAATATATTCATATTGCGATTTAACCTTGGCGGTAGAGAGGATCTGCCCGGGAGATGGTGCGATGAAAGGAAATTGCATATGAATAATGAAAACCCCTAAATGAGAACTTTCCAGAGCCTTCCAACTCAAGCAATGTAGGCAAAGCCAGCCCTGGTAGAAAACATTAATGAGTTGCCTGTAGCAACTAGGCGCAGCCTTTGCTTTTAAAAATTACAGACACTTAGTGGTGGCTATGGGCAACGTAAGTGCCTTCCATTAGAGTAGCAAACAAGCATTAAAGCTAGGGCTGACACCTGTCCGGGATTTACCTGGACAGTCCAGATTTTGAATTATGTGTCCAGTTTTGAGTCCTCCTGAAAAACAGACACATTATCCAGACCGGACTGTGGCTCCCTAAGATAGCTGGAGAGAGGATTGGCTGTCCTCCTCCCTCAAGCCTGCTGGGGGGGATAGAGAGCCGGCACAGCTCAGTGTCGACACGGCACTGCAGGGGAGAGGAGACTGGAGAGAGGAAGGAGGAGCTGAGTTGTTTTTAGTGTGTGATCTGTGAGTACAGTGGGAAGGGGGTAATTGATGTAACAGGGGAATGTAGTGTGGAGGGACTCTGATGGGGCACCTGATGTAGGAGGGATTCTGATGGGGCACCTGATGTTCTGATGGAGCACCTGATGTAGGAGGGATTCTGATGGGGCACCTGATGTAGGAGGGATTCTGATGGGGCACCTGATGTAGGAGGGATTCTGATGGAGCACCTGATGTAAGAGGGATTCTGATGGGGCACTTGATGTAGAAGGGATTCTGATGGGGCACCTGATGTAAGAGGGATTCTGGTGGGGCACCTGATGTTCTGATGGAGCACCTGATATAAGAGGGATTCTGATGTAAGAGGGACTCTGATGGAAGCACCTGATGTAAGAGGGATTCTGATGGAGCACTTGATGTAAGAGGGACTCTGATGGAAGCACCTGATGTAACACTGACTCTGACGGGGCACCTGATGTAAGAGGGACTCTGATGGAAGCACCTAATGTAAGAGGGACTCATGATGGATGCACCTGATGTAAGAGGAACTCTGATGGGGCACCTGATGTTAGAGGGATTCTGATGGGGCACCTGGTGTAAGAGGGACTCTGATGGGGCACCTGATGTAAGAGGGATTCTGATGGAGCAACTGATGTAAGAGGGACACTCATGGAAGCACCTGATGTAAGAGGGATTCTGATGGGGTACCTGATGTAAGAGGGACTCTGATTGAAGCACCTGATGTAAGAGGGATTCTGATGGGGCAACTGATGTAAGAGGGACTCTGATGGAGCACCTGATGTTAAAGGGACTCTGATGGGGCACCTGGTGTAAGAGGGACTCTGATGGGGCACCTGGTGTAAGAGGGATTCTGATGGGCATCTGATGTAAGAGGGATTCTGATGGGGCACTTGATGTAAGAGGGACTCTCATGGAAGCACCTGATGTAAGAGGGACTCTGATTGGGCACTTGATGTAAGAGGGACTCTCATGGAAGCACCTGTAGCGCCGGCTCCTGAAGAGCACGCGCTATGTGTTTTTGGCATTTAATATTCCTTGAACTTCAGTTTGGTTTTGGGTTTAATTACTCAAAATTTTGGTCTCAGTACTAGTCTAGCTGGATTGCATTATGTTCTGCTTGACCATAGGTGGTGCTGTCATCTCTGGCAGGTGCTAGAACGCAGTCCAGTTGGGTGCATTGAGTGCCAGTTCTCTCTCGGAACCAGCCCAGTGGGAGTGTCACTCATGCTGTACATTCTGGGAGGGGGTACTTAAGGTGCGGACATCACGTGCTTCGGGGTTCCGGTCCAGAAGTGCTTTCTGGCCGTTTGGTCCTGGTCCTCCTGACCAGCCCCCAGGGCTCTCATGGCCTGGGATGTGGATCCACCCGACTCCAAGTCTCGGGGCTGGCTCGCCTGAGGCAAAGTAACTGAAAGAAGGATTCGAAGATGGTCCAGTGCCGTCTCGGTTTGTGGAGAGGTCCAGCAACTGTAGAAGCATCCAGGGGAGGACTCTTCGGGAGAAGGCCACGCAAAGGTTGGCTTCTTGGCAGGAGCCTGGAGGCTAAGTTGAAAGGACCCCAAGCGAATCTGATCTTGTATGGTATTGCCGGACCGGCTGCAAGATACTGGTACTGTACGAGGGTTCTCTGAGTTGCTACATCTTTCAATTATTCAAGTGTTCTACAAGTCTGTGGTAGAGACTTTATTCAAGTGTTCTACAACAAGTCTGTGGCAGAGACTTTATTGAAGTGTTCTACAACAAGTCTGTGGCAGAGACTTTATTGAAGTGTTCTACAACAAGGCTGTGGCAGAGACTTTGTTTGATTTAAGCACCCTGTTGGCTGCTAGGCATGGGGAGAGAAGGACTATCTGATAAGGGTGAGGATCCAGCTGTGAATGGCTATTCTCTGGATTTCCTAATGTGAGAGACTCTTTTTTCTATTTGACTTAGTTCCAAGAGTTCCTGGACTTTCCTACCTAAACCCTCTAACCCTACTTTGAGAGACTGTGTTTGTTAACCCTTTTTTCAAATAAAAACCCCTTAAGCGGATCTGGCATCAGTCTCTGCAGTTCTTGGGCCATCTACCTCGGGAAACTCCTAGACATACACAAGGTCAAGAAGGTAACGGTAAGCCCAATTAAATCAGCTGCTCTTTTGGGGGTCTGTGCTATACACCTGATGTAAGAGGGACTCTGATGGGGTACCTGATGTAAGAGGGATTCTGATGGGGCACTTGATGTAAGAGGGACTCTCATGGAAGCACCTGATGTAAGAGGGACTCTGATGGAGCACCTGATGTAAGAGGGACTCTGATGGAAGCACCTGATGTAAGAGGGATTCTGATTGAAGCACCTGATGTAAGAGGTGTTCTGATGGGGCACCTGATGTAAGAGGGACTCTGATGGAAGCACCTGATGTAAGAGGGACTCTGATGGAAGCACCTGATGTAAGAGGGACTCTGATGGAAGCACCTGATGTAAGAGGGACTCTGATGGAGCACCTGATGTAAGAGGGACTCTGATGGGGCACCTGATGTAAGAGGGACTCTGATGGGGCACCTGATGTAAGAGGGACTCTCATGAAAGCACCTGATGTAAGAAGGATTCTGATGGGGCACCTGATGTAGGAGGGACTCTGATGGAGCACCTGATGTAAGAGGGACTCTGATTGGGCACCTGGTTTAAGAGCGATTCTGATGGGGCACCTGATGTAAGAGGGATTCTGATGGTGCACCTGATGAAAGAGGGATGCTGATGGGGCACCTGATGAAAGAGGGATGCTGATGGGGCACCTGATGTAAGAGGGACTCTGATGGAAGCACCTAATGTAAGAGGGACTCTGATGGAGCACCCAATGTAAGAGGGACTCTGATGGAAGCACCTGATGTAAGAAGGATTCTGATGGGGCACCTAATGTTCTGATGGTGCACCTGATGTATGAGGGATTCTGATGGAGCACCTGATGTAAGAGGGATTCTGATGGAGCACCTGATGTAAGAGGGACTCTGATGGGGCACCTGATGTAAGAGGGACTCTGATGGAAGCACCTGATGTAAGAGGGACTCAGATGGGGCACCTGATGTAAGAAGGACTCTGATGGAGAGCTTGATGTAAGAGGGACTCCGATGGGGCACCTGATGTAAGAGGTATTCTGATGGGGCACCTGAGGAAAGGGGGATTCTGGTGGGGCACCTGACGAAAGGGGGATTCTGATGGGGCACCTGATGTAAGAGGGATTCTGATGGGGCACCTGATGTAAGAGGGACTCTGATGGAGCACCTGATGTAAGAGGGACTCTGATGGAGCACCTGATGTAAGAGGGATTCTGATGGAGACATCAAATGTAAAGGGGACTCCTAGGGTTGGTACCATTGTTTTTCATTTGTTTTGCATACTACAAAAACAATTGTTGCGTGCCACTAAAGGGGTTTGGCTATAAGAAAAGGTGGCAACCATAAATAAAGCGGAACTAGACATGTAAACTGACAAAAAATGTGTTAGTTTTATTTGTTTTTTTATTTTGTTTGTTTTTTGGGAAATTCGAAAATCCGAAAATTCTAAATAATAACTAACTAATAATAACTAACCTAAAATTATAGGTATTAGAATTTCCTTTCAATTTGGCTGTTAGTGAACATAACGAATATGAATTTATCTGAAGTTACGAATTATCCGAAATAACGAATGCTGCATCTAAACGGATGGAACATCTCTACTTCTCTCTTCCCTTCCCTGCTCACCTTCGCACCCCTCCTTAATTTTCCCCTTCACACACCTCCCTTCCCCCCTACTTCTCTCTTCCCTCCCTTCCTCTGCTCACCTTCGCACCCCCCCTCCCTCTTCCCCCTCTCCCCCTCCTGCTTCCCTCTTCCCTCCCCTCCTCTGCTCACCTTTGCACCCCTCCTCCCTCTTCCCCTTCTCTCCCTCCTGCTTGCCTCTTTCCTCCCCTCCTCTGCTCACCTTTGCACCCCTCCTCCCTCTTCCCCATTCTCCCCCTCCTGCTTCCCTCTTCCCTCCCCTCCTCTGCTCACCTTTGCACCCCTCCTCCCTCTTCCCCTTCTCTCCCTCCTGCTTCCCTCTTCCCTCCCCTCCTCTGCTCACCTTTGCACCCCTCCTCCCTCTTCCCCTTCTCTCCCTCCTGCTTCCCTCTTCCCTCCCCTCCTCTGCTCACCTTTGCACCCCTCCTCCCTCTTCCCCATTCTCCCCCTCCTGCCTCCCTCTTCCCTCCCTTCCTCTGCTCACCTTCGCATCCCTCCTCCCTCTTCCCCTTCTCTCCCTCCTGCTTGCCTCTTTCCTCCCCTCCTCTGCTCACCTTTGCACCCCTCCTTCCTCTTCCCCTTCTCCCCCTCCCTTCCCTTCTACTTCCCTCTTCCCTTCCCTCCCCTGCTCACCTTTGCATCTCCCCCCCTCGCTTCCTTTCTACTTTTCTCTTCCTCCCCTCCTCTGCTCACCTTTGCACTCCTCCTTCCTCTTCCCCTTCTCCCTCCTACTTCTCTCGTCCCTCCCCTCCCCTACTCACCTTTGCACACCTCCTTTCTTTTCCCCTTCTCTTCCCTCCCCTCCCCTACCCACCTTTGCATGCCTTCTCCCTCTTCCCCTTCTCTCCCCCCCCCCCTTCCCTCTTCCCTTGCCTCCTCTGCTCATCTGTCAAGTATGGTATAGATTTAAGGGAGAACCCCACACAGCTCATGAAAAGACATAGTGTAGCACACCCCCTAAAGGGCTGCAGGTGAACTTGGATCCTCCACCCTGCACAGCCAGGCACGCCGAAATTTCACAGCCACTCAGAGTCAGAGAACAGTCCGTGACTTTGTTTTTTTTTTTTTTTTTTTATTGAGGATAATAAACTTGAATGGGGATAAGGGTATAATAGGATGCCCACTCGACTTCAGAACAAACTTCAAGGACAGGTCTCCTGTTTGCAGTCTATCTACACTCCTCTGCTTCCTTCAGCACTCACTTGCTCGCAGAACTCCACTGGCATACTGATGGTTAATTTGACATAGCACAAAGATTAGAGGCCCCTCTGTTGTGTAGCAAATAGTCAGTGTCCAGCATACATCTCTGTGGCTACTGATCCCAGCACCACCTCTTCAGGCACTGCCAGCCTGCCTGGCTGCAGCTGCCTCTTTCACTAGCCCTCTTGGCTAACTTCTCCATAGTTCTCCCAGACTGACACTCTCCTCAGTCCTCCCAGACTTACACCGAAGCACCCAAAATCCCCACCCCCACATGCCCAACGTACAATATAAATGGATGTGGCGGGGGTGCCTACATGCAGAAATGTTGATTGCGCTACACGGTACAAATTGCCACATATACGCTGAAGTGAGACAAATAATTCTAGGCCTAGTATATACGGTTAACTATAAAGTGATGACCTGTAGGGGCTTTTAAAGCGTCACCTATAGAAAATATAGGGTCATATGTGTGCGTAGCCGATTGCATTAGGGTGTGCACCCCAAAGCTCAAACACACGTGTGTGTGTATATATTATATATAAAGGGAGAGCAGTACGGCAGTGGACATTGTCAGTAGAACAGGGATTGGTGTCAATAGTTTATTTTTATTTTTTTATTATTTATTTTTTTTACTATTTATTTTTTACAATATTATATTTGATTTTTTTCAATTTTTTTAAAAGCCCCGTTGGGGGACTTTGGTGAAGTATCAGGGATCTAAACAGACAGATCCCCCAGTCCTTTCCTCTGCAGCCAGGCAAAAGGGGGAATCTGCACAGTACAGGGCGATTAAGGTGTGCCCAGGCACACCTGGCAACCCATGTGCGCACACGGCGTGCGGCCTGGTACGGTTCGGGGGGGGGGGGGTGCTCACTCGTCCCCTCCCTTTCCTGACTTGCTGGGCGGCATGCTGGGATAAGGGTCTGGTATGAATTTTGGGGGAGACCCTTCGCCATTTTTTTTTTATTATGGCGTGAGGGTCCCCTCTGAATTCATACTAGACCCAAAGGGCCTGGTATGGACCTGGGGAGAAACTCCACGTCGTTTTTTTTTTTGCTAATTTTTTTCCCAGCAAATTATTTTTTTACATTCAGGTGTAGGTGTAGGTGTCCCTCATTCTCATCTGAAAATGTTGGGAGGTATGCTGTTGGCAACCCTTCTCTCTGCATTGTATTATTATGGATATTGACTACCGTATTTATTGGCGTATAACACGCACCCCAAGTTTAGGAGGATACTCTGCTGAGAGCTGAAGACTCAACGGTTGCGAACGACGTGGTGGCCGGCTTCTCGACCCCCTGATTAGCAACCAGCTATATGATGGACAAGGCTGCAGATGGGACACTGATAAAGCTGCATTGATGGGCATTTAAATGTAAGTTTTTTTCCTTAAACTTCCCTCCTAAACTTGGGGTGCGTGTTATACGCCGATAAATACGGTAGTCAATATCCATATTAATACAATGCAGAGAGAAGGGTTGCCAACAGCATACCTCCCAACATTTTCAGATGGGAATGAGGGACACCTACTAGCAAACGTATGTAGGCATAGGACACGCCCCCTGCCACACCCCCTTAAAGGAGAATTAACCAAAATAAAAAGGTTAATTAAATCCACAAGGGCTTTTCTTTTTACTACTATTATTCCTTTATGTTGACTTTTACAATTTACAAATGCAACCATTTAGAAATTGGATGAAAGGTTTAGCACTGGGAAACGCTTTTTGAAAGATAAAAAGTGCATTTTATATACAACTATATAGATCAGACCAAAATGAGAGACAAGTGAGGAGGAAAGAGGGACAGAGGGACATTGCTCCAAATCAGGGATAGTCCCTGGAAATCAGGAACATTTGGGAGCTATGGCCAACAGGCGTATTTCAGTCCAAGGGGCCCACACCTTATTGTATTTCCACTGACATCCCCAATGTATGTAAGTGATCCTATACATAGACAGGGGAGCATCAATCTGTGCCTCCCAAGAGGAGAGGGATGGAGGAGAAGGCGAGATCCATTGCATTACTGTAATTCCATGATATTACTGTAAACTGAAACATCTGGGGTAAGAAAAAGGAATTTGATCAGGAGGAAAACACTTGCAGGGGTAGCACCCCAGCCCTCACTGTAAATGGTCTAGCAAGACATCCAACCCTATGTCAAAAGTGTAGGGTTGAGTACACACAAAATAAAGCACCCCTTCCTTTCGATGCCCAGGGTGAGCGGCGTCGCATGTGTGAGCCCACAACCACAGAATAGTGATTGTTCGTGCCAGGAGGTGACAGTGAAGCAGAGGATCGTAGTGGAGCTCTCTCACAGACGTCCACTCAGTTCGCCATCTTGGCCACATCCCCAGTCTTGGGCAATCAGTCTTCGGGAGAGGATCATGTCTGTGTTTTTTATTTTTTTTCCGATAGGCATCATGATTTAAGTTCCACTTTAAATGTCACCAATCAGAGGGTATTTGCGTCAAAGCTGTATTCGCAAAACTGGGACAAATTAAATTAAATTAAAAGAGAGTAGATGGCATAGAGATGGTGCAGTACAGAAAGTCCTTGTGCGTTGGTTTTGTTATGATGACCTCAGCAGGCGTAAACGCATAGAAGAGAAGAAAGCAAAAGCATCTCCTGCATATACTTGTCATTAATTAGGATTCTATTTGTTACAGTGCGGAGCTCTTGAATGAATAGCTGATCTGGTAAGATAATGTTACATCAATCCATCCATTGTTTGGAAATGTATAATTGTTACATTTTCTGCAAATGAAGTTGGCACTGATTCACCTCATTAGGAATATAAATATTCGTGGAAACTGGAGGCCAGAACTACGAGGGGGGATTGTAGACTCTTGTTGGCAATCACGTATTTGCAACGCATTGATTTCCATGTCCCGCAAATTAGGAGACTGACAACCCGTGGTTAACCCTTCTGCTGCCAGAGCCGTTATTGCTTTATTTACACATGTTTACCCTACGTTCACACCTATGCGTTTTTTTTTATGCGTTTTGCAGTTTGCAGAAACGCACTACAGTCCATTTAACATGCTTTCCTATGGTACTAGTTCACATCTATGCGTTTTGTGGCCGGTGCGTTTTTGGAAAGGGTCGGGACTTTTTTTCCCGAAATTTGCGGCTAATAGATTTCAATGGAGCTGCAACAGAAACACAAGTGGTGCATTTGTGATGCGATTTTTGATGTGTTTTGTGGTTCTTATTATACCACTGTATATAGCTGGTTGCTAATCAGGGGGTCGGGAAGCCGGCCACCATGTCGTTCGCAACCGATGAGCCATCAGCTGAATGTAAAAAAAAAATTTGTTGGGAAAAAAAATTTGCGAAAAAAAACGGTGTGGAGTTTCTCCTCCCCAGGTCCATACTAGGACATTTGGGTCTAGTATGAATTCAGAGGGGACCCTCACTCCAAAAAAAAAAACGAAAAAAAAAAGGCGTAGGCCCCCCAAAATCCATACCAGACCCTTATCCGAGCATGCCACCCGGCAAGTCAGGAAAGGGAGGGGACGAGCGAGCACCCCCCCCCCCCTTGAACCGTACCAGGCCGCACGCCGTTCCTGGGCACACCCTAATCGCCCTGTACTGTGCAGAGTCCACCTTTTGCCTGGCTGCAGAGGGAAGGACTGAGGGATCTGTCTGTTTAGACCCCTGATACTTCACCAAAGTCCCTCAACGGGGGTTTTTAAAAAAAATAGAAAAAAAAATATATATATATAATATTGTAAAAAATAAATAGTAAAAAAAAAAAAGTAATAAAAAATAAATAAATAAAAATAAACTATTGACACCAATCCCTGTCCTACTGACACTGTCCACTGCCCTACTGCTCTCCCTTTATATATAATATACACACACACACAGACACGCGCGCAATAGGCTGCGCACACATATGACCCTATATTTTCTATAGGTGACGCTTTAAAAGCCCCTACAGGTCATCACTTTATAGTTAACCGTATATACTAGGCCTAGAATTATTTATCTCACTTCAGTGTATGTGGCAATTTGTACCGTGTAGCGCAATCAACATTTCTGCATGTAGGCACCCCCGCCACATGCATTTATGTTGTACGTTGGGCATGCGGGGGTGGGGATTTTGGGTGCTTCGGTGTAACTTTAATTATTTTTTTTAATCACATAGGGCCACTGATGTAGTAGATGTATATGGATTATATTGGGAAAATAAGGATAACGGTTAATGTCACGTTAATTAGTGATGGACGAACTTCCGACAGGACGTTTCACGAACGTGGCCCGCGAACGCGGCCGATAGTTCGCGAACCGCAGCGTTCGCGGCGGGCCCCATTGACTTCAATGGGAGGTGAACTTTGCAAACCTACAGGTCAAATTTGCAGCCACAAAATAATTAATAGCTGTACAAACAAAGTCCCACCACATGGCCAATGGCATAACACATGTATGAGGTGAATCTGGGATCGACAACTACAAGCATTCTTTTTTTATATGTGAAATTGTTGTGACAATTCAGGACTGTGGAGCGCATGAAGGCAATGGAGGAGAGGGAAGGTCAGGGTAGGCAAAGAAGAGGGTGCAGGAGATGATCACCAGCAGCGTGACATACAGCAATGACACCTGCACCGTGATAGAGTCATCTGACACCAGCACCGTGATAGAGAGCACTGACATCAGCAGCGTGATATACAGCAATGACACCTGCACCGTGATAGAGAGAACTGACATCAGCAGCGTGACATAAAGCACTAACACCAGCACCGTGACATACAGCACTGACAGCAGCACCGTGATAGAGAGCACTGGCATCAGCAGCGTGACATACAGCAATGACACCTGCACCGTGATAGAGTGATCTGACAACAGCACCGTGATAGAGAGCACTGACATCAGCAGCGTGACATAAAGCACTAACACCAGCACTGTGATATACAGCACTGACAGCAGCACCGTGATAGAGAGCACTGACATCAGCAGCGTGACATACAGCAATGACACCTGCACTGTGATAGAGTGATCTGACAACAGCACCGTGATAGAGAGCACTGACATCAGCAGCATGACATAAAGCACTAACACCAGCACTGTGATATACATCACTGACAGCAGCACCGTGATAGAGAGCACTGACATCAGCAGCGTGACATACAGCAATGACACCTGCACCGTGATAGAGTGATCTGACAACAGCACCGTGATAGAGAGCACTGACATCAGCAGCGTGACATAAAGCACTAACACCAGCACCGTGATATACAGCACTGACACCAGCACCGTGATAGGGAGCACTGACATCAGCAGCGTGACATAAAGCACTCACACCAGCACCGTGATATACAGCACTGACACCAGCACCGTGATATACAGCACTGACACCTGCACCGTAAGCAGCCCCAGGAGGAAGTCAGCATAGCACAGGGATGGTGAGAGCCCTTCATAATAAGCAGCCCCAGGAGGAAGTCAGCACAGCACAGGGATGGTGGGAGCCCCTCATAATGAGCATAGCACAGGGATGGTGGGAGCCCCTCATAATACGCACAGCAGAGGTACAGCCCCAGGAGGAAGTCAGCACAGCACAGGGATGGTGGGAGCCCCTCATAATAAGCAGCCCCAGGAGGAAGTCAGCACAGCACAGGGATGGTGGGAGCCCCTCATAATAAGCAGCCCCAGTAGAAATATGACACCGCTCAACCTCTTCAAAGAGGAGGGTACGGGCATATAGTACAGTGTGCTTTTTTTGGACAAGGAAGTGAGCCAAATGAAGAAAGAAGGTCAGTGTGCTCGATTAAAAAAATTGTTTATAGACATATACATGGTCTACTGGTCACATGTGTTGAATTCCTCCGAGATCCATGCCTCATTCATTTTTAGAAATGTGAGGTAGTTAACACTGTCGTGAGCTAGGCAAGTACGCTTATCGGTCACGATCCCCCCTGCTGCGCTGAACGTCCTTTCGGACAGGACACTGGACGAGGGGCAAGCCAACAGTTCGATTGCAAATTGGACAAGCTCTGGCCAGAGGTCAAGCCTGCCCACCCAGTAGTCCAGGGGTTCATCACTCCTCAGAGCGTCCACATCGGCCGTTAACCCGATGTAGTCGGACACCTGACGGTCTAGGCATTCCCTGATGCTGGATCCGGATGACACCTGTCGATGGGTCGGCTGAAAGATTGACCTCATATCCAAAGTCACCAGCACATCTTCAAACCGGCCTCTTCTTGCAGGCGCTGTTGGATTGGTACCCGCAACTCCTTCTCTGGGAGTGGGAATTGCTCCTCTGCCAGCGCACGCAAAAGCAGAATGCAGCATTTCTCGAAGCAAGGCCTGGAAGTGCTCCATTCTGACAGCCCTCTGTGACGGCTGTAACATTTCCACCATTTTCTGTTTGTACCGGGGGTCTAAGTACGTTGCCACCCAGTACTGGTCCTTGACCCTTATGCTTTTTATACGGGGGTCCCTATTAAAACACTGGAGCATGAAGGCCCCCATTTGTACTAAACTGGAAACGGTGTGGTGGCCTGGCTCCTGCTCATCATCCAGGATAATGTCGTCCTCTTCATTCTCCTCTCCCCATCCACGCACAACAACAGGGATCCCAGAAAGGTTTAAAGCATGCTCTTCTTGCTCCTCCTCATCCGCCCCGGCACCATCCTCCTCTGACTCCTCTTTAGACTCCTGTTGTTCACTTGTCTCAGATAGAGTAGCCCCCCCTGGGAATTCATCCAGCATTGCGACTTCCTCATCTTCCCGCTCCTGCTCCCCCACAGCTTGATCAATGACACAACCCAAGGCACGCTCCATAAAGAAGGCATAAGGTACCATGTCACTGAGGGCGCCATAGCCAGTTTGGTGATCTCCTCAAATGGCCGCAGAAGTCTGCATGCGTCGCGCATGAGCAGCCACTGGCGCGGTGAAAAAACCCCCAGCTCCCCAGAACCTGTTCTGCCGCAGAGTTCATACAGGTAGAAGTTAACTGCACGTTTCTGCTGGAGCAGCCTATCAAGCATATAGAAGGTTGAGTTCCATCGCGTCGAGCAATCGCAAATAAGACGTCTGACCGGCAGATTGTGTCGCCGCTGAATGTCAGCAAGGCGAGCCATGGCCGTGTAAGATCTTCTGAAATGGGCCGAGATTTTCCTTGCCTGCCGCAAGATGTCCTGGACCCCAGGGTATTTGACAACGAATCGCTGCACGACCAAGTTTAAGACGTGTGCCATGCATGGCACGTGCGTAATTTTGCCCTGTTTCAATGCAGATTGGCAACGTTGTCACACACCACTTTACCAACTGTCAAATTAAGCGGTGTTAGCCACTGATCTGCCTGTGAACGCAAAGCTGAAAGGAGTGCCGGGCCAGTGTGGCTCTTGGCTGCCCGTGTTTGCTAGACCACGTGTCTGTGGTCAGATGTTTCTTGGCACCGACACTGTGTGCCAGAGATACATTCACTTGCCCCTGAACATGGCCATATAGCTCTGGGATGCCCTTCTCTGAGAAATACTTTCTTCCTGGGACCTTCCATTGTGGTGTTCCAATGGCCACAAATTTGCGAAAGGCCTCCGAGTCCACCAGTTTATATGGCAGTTTTTGGCGGGCTATGAGTTCTGACAAGCCAGCCGTCAACCGTTGGGCAAGAGGGTTATCCGGCATCATCATTTTTTTACGCTCGAACATTAGGCCCACGGAAGCCTGTCTTTTTGCAGAAAAACGTGAGCTTGGCGTGATGGAAGGTGGAGTGGAGGACAATTGTGAGGAGAGAGGAGAAGGAGAAGTAGAAGAAGAGGCTGTACGGTGAGAGCCTGGAGTGTGGCTTTGTGTGTTCCGTTGCTCCCACTGGGCTCGGTGATGGCTGCTCATGTGCCTTCTTAAGGCGGTCATCCCTAGGTGAGTTTTGGGCTTACCGCGACTAATGCGTTGACTGCAAAGATTGAAGATGGCAACGCTATTGTCAGCAGCGGACACGTTAAAAAAAGCCCACACTGCGGAGCCATGTGCCGGTGTCCTGGGAGCGACCGTACATGGTCGATGACTCGCTCCTGAAACATTTGCAGTCTGCTTTGTCCCTCCTGTGCAATGTAAGTTATTCCTGCTTCTCCTGCCTATCTGCTGGTCCATATCTCCCTCTGAACTCCCCTCCTCTTCCTCTCTTGTGGGCACCCACGTGACATCACTAGACACGTCATCATCGATGTCACCTTCCCCACCGCTATAAGTAGAGATCTCGGAGTAGGCAGCAACACCGGGGACCAACCTCCTCCTTGGGCTGATCTGGGTACTGTCGTCAGACTGCTGAGTAGCGGTTGTTGCTACCTCCTCTTCCTGATCCAATACCAAGAGTGGCTGCGCATCAGAAATGTCTTGATATGGATCGGAAAATAATTCCTGTGACTCAAGCGGAAGGTATGTGGTGGTGGTGGTGGTGTTGTTGTTGGTGGTAGTGTCTTTGGGGGTGCACATAGCAGAGAGTGAAGAAGAGGGTGCAGATCGAGAGGATGAGGAGGGTGCAAAAGAGTAAGGCTGAGTGAGCCACTCAACCAAGTCTGGTGCATCCTTTAAATGAATTGAACGGACCTTCTGCAACTTCCCACTTTGGCTCAAGCCTGTTGCTCTTGCCCTACCCCTACCACCCCTGCGGAAGGGCCTGCCTCTTCCTCTGCCTGTCATTTTTTAAATGACCCTGTGACAAAACTCTCAGTCCTTATACTGATGAAGGACTGCTGCAGTATAGGGCAGCGGTCAGCAGTAGTACACCTCAACCCTATGTATTGTGGACCTATACCAGTCCTTATGGAATAGCAGACTGTACCTCACTCAACCCTATGTACTGTAGCACCCTAGACCTTACCAGTCCTTATAAGGACCTTTGTGGAACAAGTAGGTTGTGAATGATTAGCAGACTGTACGTCAGTCCCTATACTGATGAAGGACTGCTGCAGTATAGGGCAGCGGTCAGCAGTAGTGCACCTCAACCCTATGTATTGTGGACCTATACCAGTCCTTATGGAATAGCAGACTGTACCTCACTCAACCCTATGTACTGTAGCACCCTAGACCTTACCAGTCCTTATAAGGACCTTTGTGGAACAAGTAGGTTGTGAATGATTAGCAGACTGCAGCAGAAGGGCAGCAGTCAAGTATAATATTCTTTCTATATTTGGAAGAAAGAATATTATACGTGTACAAGCATATTACCATACCAGTCCTGAAAAGAACCTTTGTGAACCTAATAGTAACAGCTACTGATTAAACTGACTGTCCCTCCCTGCCTCACACACAGCTTCCTGCCGGTCCCTATATAAACTGACAAAACAGAGGCTGCTGGAACAATAACTTGAATTGCACTTTTGTGGACCTAATAGTAACAGATAATGATTACACTGACTGTCCCTGCAGCACACAGCGTCCTGTCCCTCTCTCTACACTGACAAAAGACACTCAGGCTGCTGCAACAATCACTAGCACAGCACGGCCTCAAACCTATATCCTGAACTACACCTATACCATGATACCATTCCTTAAAAGAACTTTTGTGGACCTAATAAATAGCGATTTGGGTCACAGAAGTCTCTCCCTGCTCCACACAGCAACCTCTCCCTATAGTGACAGAAGAAAGAATGTAAAATGGCCGCCGGATCGGGTCTATTTATAAGTTAGGGGGAATGTCCAAGTGTCCATGTGCTGTAATGTCTCAATTGGCTGTCCTGTACCCCATGATGGATGTGTCATCATAGGTCAAAGTTCTTTTACACAGTAAACACGGAAGTCCGCCGGGCGAACGGCGGCAATAGTCCGCCGATCGGGCGGATGGCGAACAGCCGAAATTCACCGCAAAACGACCGCCGGGCGAACCGTTCGGTCATCCCTAACGTTAATGACTTTTGTTCAATTTTCATCGATCAGCCGTGGAAGAATTTTAATGATTGTTTCCGATCAATTACTGTAAATAAAAAGCTGTGTGTTAGGGACTGGGATACTAATTGCTTAAAGGAGTTGTAAAGGTTTGTTTTTTATTTTCTAAATGGGTTCCTTTAAGCTAGTGCATTGTTGGTTCACTTACCTTTTCCTTCAATTTCCCTTCTAAATGTATTTTTTTTGTGTCTGAATTTCTCACTTCCTGTTTCTCCTCAGTAAACTTCACACCATCATCCGAGCGGTGGTTAGTCAGCCAGAACAGCTTACTGAACAGCTTACTGAGGAGGAACAGGAAGTGAGAAATTCAGAAAAAGAAAACAAAGAAAAAAAAAATTTAGAAGGGAAATCGAAGGAAAAGTTAAGTGAACCAACAATGCACTAGCTTAAAGGAACCTATTTAGAAAATAAAAAACAAACCTTTTCAACCCCTTTATCGATTTCAATAGCTCATGTCTGATAAAAAAACTCGCAATTTCAATGACAATTGCGCGGTCATGCTACGCTTTACCCAAGTTAAATTTGTATAATTTTGTTTGCACAAATAGAGCTTTATTTTGGTGGTATTTTTCACGACTCCGTTTTTTATTTTGTGCGGTATAAGCGAAAAAAAGAGAGGACATTTGGAAAAACAACAATATTTTCTTTTTTTCTATTTTAAAAGAAATCCAATAAAATCGAATTTTGGCATAAATTTAAGCCAAAATGTATTCTGCTACATGTCTTTGATAAAAAAAATTTGGTTAAGTGTATAATAATTGGTTTGTGTGATCATGGACATATGTACGCAAATGATCATGTACATATGTGTACAGGTGATAACGGACATATGTGGGGACATTGTGTTTACACTGTGTGGTGACATGTGTGTTTTCACTAGACTGGTGATCAGTGAGTAAAAAGCTGTAAAAAACAGCTCATACTCACTGATCACCAGCCACTGCAGCGATCCGCTCTCCTCTCCTCAGCGACGACTTCCGTGTGAGGAGAGAAGAGCCCATTGCCTAGCAACCAGCTGTTTGTTTACATCACATGGCGGTCGTGATTGGACACGGCCGTCATGTGATCAGGAGGGCCAATCGCAGAGGTGGCATTGATGAGGGGTATTGATATGCGTCACTGATAGGTGGCACAAATAGGCACCGATAGGCGGCACAGATGAGCATGGATAGGCGGCATGGATGGGCATGGATAGGTGGCACAGATCGGTATGGATAGGCAGCACGGATGAGCAAGGCTAGGTGGCATGGATGGGCACTGATAGGCGGCATGGATGTGCACTGATAGGTGACATTATGTAAAGTTTTGTACTGATGGATGCCAATCAGTGCCAAACAATAATGCATGCCAATCAGTGATGCCCATTGTGGGCACTGATTGGCATCCATTGTGGGCACTGACTGGCATCCCTGGTGGTCTAGGGTGGCATACCTGGTGCTGGGCATCCCTGGTGGTCTGGTGGTGTCCCTGGTGGTCCTGGATGGGCATCCGCTGGGGGGGGGGGGCTGCGCTGATAATCGATCAGCACAGACCCCTATTGTCAGACGCGAGTGAGGAAAAGCCGATCACCGGCTCTTCCTATTTACACTGTGATCAGCCGTGATTGGACACAGCTGATCACGTGGTAAAGAGTCTCTGTCGGAAACTCTTTACCGAGATCGTAGTAACAACGATCGCCACGATGCACGCCCCCCATATGACGTCCAGTCAGGATATTGAAAAGTCATTCTGCTATATGGCGGCGGCCAAGTGGTTAAGGAAAAAAAAGGGGGGGATGCACTGGACTGCACTAAAAAACGCACTGGAATGCATTAAAAACGCGCATGCTTAAAAACCATCTGGAGAGCATCTGGATTGTTTCTATGATGTGAACTGGCCTTTAGAGAGCCCGCCTGGAGCATCCTTCAATATGTAAGCTCTACATTCTTGAAGTGCTTCTACCACCTGGCTAGCTCCGCTCTCAGGCACGTTATAGAATAACGTGACAAGAGAATGAAGTTTACAGAACCAGAACACAATGGAAGCAGACATATTGCAATAACCCAAGTGGACTTCTTAATTTAGCAAAAATAGGTTTAAAATGTTTAAAGGTAATGTATAGCATAGAGGCTATGGGGAGTATTTATTAAACTTGACATAGCTGTTCATTCTTCAAAACTGAATGGAAATTTGTTCTGTGTGATTTGGGCAAAATCCAATGTTTTTTGTCTATTTCTTCCGTAGATCGAATGTCATTCATTGAAGAAAAAAAAGTGTGATTGAGGAAAATTGCCACTGGATGGCGTTGAGTATCATAGGAAATAAGTGTGCTGTTCAGCTTCATCTAATGGTAATAATGTCATATTTTCCCCATTTACACTTTTTGAAATTAATAACACTCAAGCTGCAGAGACTATAGCCTGAGAAAATTCAATTTTGCTTAATTCATACGTAATGTCTTTACATGCAGCTATTTCATTATTTTTTTATTATAAATAGATATACAAGTCTCATATTTATTATTTTTATTATTTGGAGACTGGCAAAACACAATTTTACCAGAAGTAAATGGCATTCCTGCTAATACGGGACAGCTGGAAACCCAAGTCACAAGCACTGGTCCATAAGGAATTCTGGGATACATGTTATACACAGCCGCCGACTTTCTTCCATAACGCACTCATGTGTGATAAACGGTATCCTCTTCTTCTTTCACATGTGACAGATGTACCACCCGGAAATGGCTAGCAGGAAACTGACAAGCGCTAAGCCGAAGCCCACTCTGTTGATTGTAACCTCACTTGGCTGTCACAACACATATGTCTTTTGTCTGCTTTTGTGCTGGCGCCTGTTCCGTGGTAGAGGTGAATATATGAAATTGCTGTCATAATTTGGAAAGCGAGGAGATCTATGCAGCTGCGTCGCAGTCACGCCAAAATATACTCACAAATATGTAATAGTGCCATTGTAGTCAGAAGAAAAATCTGGCTTGGCGAAATAAGATATGGTGTTTCATAATGATATGTTATTGTAGGCCATGTGATTCATGGAGATATGCCACCACAAAAATGCAGCTCATTGGGTTCTTAAAGGGGCAATGTAATGAGGGAAATTCAGGGCTGCCATTGCTGGCCTCCTGATGAAAACTTGGGTATTGTAGTTGAAATTAACCTCTTGCCAACCGCATAATGCATATATGTGCATCCATGGTGGCATGAGGTGTTGTAAATATATGTGATGACTAATAAATGAGGTTGTGTCCAGAGAGCATGCTCATTGTGCTGGTCAAGCTGTCACTGACGGTTCCCAAGGTTTCTGATTGGGCCTGGGATTGGGCTCCTGATCATGTGACCACTGTGAGAGCCAATGACAGCAATCACATGATCCAGAAGCTGCTCTACTTCCTTAGCATTAAAGCCAACCTAAAGGGACATTGGGAGGCTCCATTAGGGGGATAAAGTGTGTATCCAGTCAAAACTGTTTTTTAAGTCTTGGATAGCATGCAGGAGGGTTAGAACCTCCTGTTGGGTTTATATGCTCTTCAAGGATTTGTTAGTGGGATTTCCACTCAATCCTGGTTTCATCATACAGGAAGTCCATAGACTTCATATACTGCTTTCTGGGATTGTCCCAAAGCCGGAGAAGATCAGAGATGCTCTCTTAGTAGTCCATGTGACTGTGTCCCAAGGCCAGAGAAGATAAGAGACACTCCCTTAGAAATCTGGGTGGCTGTGTCCAGAGGTTGGAGAAAATCAGAAATTCTCACTTAGATGTCTATGGGGCTGTGTCCCAAGGCTGGAGAAGATCAGAGACACTCCTTTGGAAGTCTATGGGACTGTGTCCTAAGGTTGGAGAAGATCAGAGAAGCTCCCTCTAAAAATCTAAGGGGAAGAGGGCCAAAAAAAGATTAATGCACTTTGTTTTAGGGAAAATCTCCAACAGCAACACTAACCAAAAATAATTGTATTTAGTAATATAGTGGAAGGGTAGAAACCTGTCAGTTTTTTACTGGTATTTTTGTGCCTATTGCAGGTTTTCTCATCCCATTTGTATTCTGGTGAATCCATTGTCAGTGGAACAGAAAGTGAGGAACAACCTCTTTAATCATCCCAGACAGCCATTAAAAAAATGAAAAGGGTTTTAACTACTAAGGGTTCTTTACTCTATCCAAGAGTAAATAGAAAAGTTTTAGCTGAACTTACACTGTAAAACAAAATGCATTTATTCTTTTTGCCCCCATCACTTTGCCTAACTCAACCTACCCTACCCCTCTACAAATGCGTCCTTACCTTGATCCTACAGCCGTGGATCAGAGATGCTCCTTTTAAAGTCTATGAGTCTGTATCCCAAGGTCAGAGAAGATTAGAGATGCACCCTTAGAATTCTATGCGGCTGTGTCCCTAGTCCATAAGAGTTCAGAGACTACCTCTAGAAGTCTATGATGCTGGGTTCCAAAAGCTATAAAAGATCAGAGATGTTCTCTTAGCCCTTGTACACATGGTCGGAGATTCCGACGGCATGTGTCCTATCGGACCGTTTTGTCGGATTATCCGACTGTGTGTGGTCTGCATCGGACTGTTTCCGTCGGAATATCCGACGGACCAAGTTTTACAACTTGCCGGTAAAATTTTCCGACTCCGATCATGTGTAGCCTACTCCGACGGACAAAGTGCCACGCATGCTCAGATCAAATTCCTAGACCAAAGTTATTGGCTACTAGCCTGAACGTAGTCCCGTCGTAACGAAATAACATCATCATGTTATGTACAATGGGATTTTCCGACAATTTAGTCCGACGGCATGTATGCAACATCCCTTCCAGACCTCTTCTGGAATTAATCCGTCGGAATTACTCTGACGGATTTGGTTGTCGGAATTTCCGACCGTGTGTACAAGGGCTTAGAAGTCTATGGGGCTTTACCAAAAAGCCAGAGAAGGTTAGAGATGCTCTCTTAAAGTCTATGGCCAGGGACAATCAGAGACGGTTCCACAGCATGCTATAGGGCTGTAAGGTGCAGATGTAGCCAAGACAGTGATGACTCAATCATCTGGGTGTAAACAAACAGTAGAACCATGGCCATTAGATTGAGGTAAGTATACATCTCTGGGTTAGGTTACGTCAGGGAAAAAGGATTAATGTCCTTTGTTTTAAGCTGCATACACATATGCGCAGACTGATTTTTCAGGTGTTTTCGTAAGAGAGTTTCTGTGTGTGTATAAGAGGGTTTTGAGCTGTATATCCAGCGTTTTACATGTGTATTCATGCTTAAGGCATTTTTTGTTTAAGCCAGTCAAAGCACTTGGAGGAGGAGGAGAGAGTTCTTAAAAATGCCTACAAATATGCTCAAAAACACATGATTTGAGCATTAACAGGCATTCCCGTTGAAGTGTTTAGATGCCCAAAATGCTCAAATCTGCCTCAAAAGTAGGTTGTGTAGCTTTTGAAACATCAAGGGTCGAGCTACAGGTGCCTGAGCTATCATATGTGAATGGCCCTATTAAAATCAAATTTTGGATGCATAGTGTTTCGGGGCTTCGAGGTTCGAACACTGCATTTATATTTTAAGGAATTTTTCAGTTGCTAATTGGGTGTCAGAAAATATCAGCATTCCTTATCTCTATACCTGTTCTCAGGGCCATGTCGGGTGGATATGGCTTGAGTTGGCCATTTTACTACCCCTAGCTCCCTGCGGTAGAGATGGCCACCTCTGGTGGTAGCACTGCCTGTGTGACTGGACAAGAGCATTAAAGGCAGATCAAACTGCCAGTCATTGCTACGAGGACATGTGGGAAGGTTATATTGGGTTTTTAGGGTATGAAGTAAAAAGAACAGAAAATTTATGGTGGCCACATATGCTTCTGCAGCACTACCCCCATAGGAGTTGCTGAAGTTAAGGTTCCCCACTGCTGCACAGCCAGTCACACCACATTTCCGTGTTTCATCCAGACTTAGAAAATCTGTATTTTGCTTGTTTTGTTATTTTATTAGGGAATAATAACTTGGATAGGGTGAGGGATTATGGTATGCCCAATGTGACAACATACAGAGCTTCAGGGAACACTTTCTCCCTATATACAGTCCTTGTCTTACTTCCTCCTGCACACACTTGGTTCCTCTATGTACAGATCCAGTTGGCTCACTTCCAAGGGAACTAGCAGTATATTGCTAGTTCAGCAAAGGCCCATTACAAGCAGGAACTCTCAGTCCTCTGACAAAGTACAACATTTGAGTGAACATCATAACACATCTCCCTCTGCTTTCTGTGGCCACTGATCCCAGTTCCACTTGCTTGCAGAATGCTAGCTCATCTGGCTGCCACCAGCCACACCTGGCTGTTTCTCTTCCCAGTCTTCCTAACTGATTCTCTCTACCAGTCCTGCCCGACTGACACACACATGGAGATTCCCCAGGGCAAGGCTGGATGAAGAATTGGCACACCACTGCCTTCAACAGAGCACTAATACAGCTGGCAGTCTGTCCCCTTGTCTGTCCCTCCACAGTGCTCATCTACTCACTGTCTTTCCTTGCTCTCTCTGCTGCCTCTCCAGCTTGAATCCCTCCATCTGTCTCCTGTGCTGGGATTTTTCCAGGCCAGTCTCCCGAGCTCCAGCCCGAGAGCCACCAACAGCCTCTCCTCAGCACTGCTTCTCCATCTTCCACCCGACTCCCTTCCAGGCATGGCCCATATCTATTTATAGGTTTCTCAGTCCCCTGCCAGACCCACTCCTGGAGATTGGCTGGGGGCTCAACAAATATTCAAGGCAGCCCCTCTTAGCCTTCTCCCACTATATTCTAGAATATTCTCCAACATTCTTTAAATGAGGGGGTGGTCGGACCAGAGAGCTGCCAGGATGAGTCATCCAGCCCTGAACTCTTGTAACCCTGACCCAATTACAGACTCACCATGTACCGGGAGTCAGAGTATAGTTTGCCTTCTCTCACTACTACTAACACACAATAGAGGGTGCTACATTTCAAGTTTTTTTTTTTTATTGATCAATGGGCGATTGGATCAAAACAATCAAATCGGAAAATACTTAAGTAAGTGCTGTAACATCCCTTCAAATTGATTATTAGGAAAGTACCTGCTTCAATAAATGATCAATTATTTTTACAATCAATCCCTTTAGATAAGAATAACCGTTTAATAGCCAACAACCCAGTCAACTGATATACCAGACACGGGGAACTGGATTTCAATCGATAGTTAAAGGAGAAGTCCAGCCTGAGCTCGTTTGGCTGGGCTTCTCCTATGGATCACAGGAGTACAATTCAGTTTGCATTCCTGTTTTCAGCAGAGAGCAGTCTGAAGTCCGCTCTCTGCTGACGTCACTGGAATCAGTCCAGGCACTGCGTCATCCCTACAGTAAAGTCTGGATCTGCCATGTGCCTGGACTGATGCCCATCTCAGCGAGCCGCTGAGAGCCTGAGATGGCCGCTGCCCACCCCTCCACAGCTCAGCGCTCGAATGAGTGTGGAGGAGCAGAGAGGAGAGCTGCAGACTGACAGGCAGCAGCGCTCTGCTGGGGGAGCTGAGAGAACCAAGCCATCGGTGGTGTTCGATGGCTTGGTTCTCAGTGCAGAGAAGGCAGGAGACAGATGCAGCAACAGTCCAATGCTGCATCCACCTAGGTAAGTATGATGGGTTAAATAAACTAAAAACCATACTTCTCTTTTAGGTTATGATCAGTGATGTAAGTGAGTTATAAACTAAATAAACTAAAACTAAATAAACTGAGTTACTTAATGCAGTTACTTTAGAGGGTAACGAGTAATATAACTGATTACTCTTCCCCTCATGGTAACTCAGTTCCCATTACTTGGGTGGCATTACCGCAATTACATCTACTGCCCGGGAGGCCCGCCATGGCCTCGCTGCCTGGCCGTTCGTTCCGCAGCGGGGAGGGGGGCTTTCGCCCGGTGAGCTGCGAAGAGGCTGAGGCTCAGAGAGACTGTCTGGACTGCCCCATCCCACCTGCCTATCCAGAGAGAGAATGTAGGGAGGCGGGGCGGACACTGAAAAATTAAGTCAGCTGACCAGCTGACACCAATCGAGTGGACGGGGGGTTTCTCTCCCCATGAGGAAAGGTATCCCTGGAGGCATTCAAGTAAGTGACTGTCTGACGATTCAAATTGCAGTGCAATCGATCCATCCCAAGTCCTCCACCATCGCTGCTTCTTACTGATCCCATCCCTACACACCCACCATCACTTCTACAACAGAGGTGATGGGGGGATAGGGTAGGGATGAGATCAGTGGTGGTGGGGGATGGGATCAGTAAGAGGCAGAGGTGGTGGTGGGAGAGGATAGCACCACCACTGCTGCCAACCCCCAAGTACCACCGTTGCCACCCCCCCAGGTACTGTACACCACCACCACTGCCACCCCCCCAAGTACACCACCACTGCTGCCACCCCTCAAGTACCACTGCTGCCACCCCTCAAGTACCACTGCTGCCACCCCCTCATGTACCACCACTGCCATCCCTGTCACAGTTACTTTGCTGAGTAACTAATTACTTTTCCAATGTGGTAAATGAGCTACTAACACAATTACTTTTTGGGAGAAGTAATTTGTAACTTAACTAATTACTTTTTTAAAGTAAGATGACCAACACTGGTTATGATCATATCTTTTTTTTCTTAAAGTCTTTATTTGTCAAGGAATTCTGCAAAACAATACAGAACAAGAGACGATCACATCAAGCCACTTCAAGTTCACAACATTAACTAGGTCAGCAGACATAAAATACTAATAAGTGTCCAAAATGTGACCAACTGTGTCAAACGCCAAGGAATCTTTCTCAGTATATAAGAAGCAAATGAGAAAAGGGAATAAAAAATAAATAAAAAAATGGGGGAACTGATAAATAAGATTGAAGAACTCCCCCTGACTGGGAGGCAAGCGGGGTCTGGTCCCTATAAAACTACGGAGTCCAGATCCTCCAATACTGGTTTCCTGCTCATTCAAGATCATTGTAAGGTTTTCCATTACCTGAATTACTGCAATTCTGGCCCACCAATGAGCTGGCCTAGGAGGACTAGTACTTTCCCATAATGCCGGAATGTAGGCCTTAGCCGCTGTGAGCAAATGCCTGAGTAAGGAGTTCCTAAATTTCTTGTTAGATAATGGAGTATCATTTAACAGATACAGAGTGCCTGACCACCGTAGCCATACATTCTGCTTACCAGACAGCAAGTTTAAAGGTAGGTGGCCTTAGCCCAGCCTAGGCCTTTAAACTTGCAGGTGACCACAATGGCAGCGATGTCGGATGGTAATGACCGTTCCCTCTATCCTGTTAAAATAATCGAGTGTGTCCAATGGATGCTCAGAAGGAGAGAAAAACACTGGCCATAGTGTAATAAAGTCTAAATTTCAAAATGTATTTAAACAAAGTATTGCACTTACAGTTAATATGTAATATCATGCATAAAATAAATGCCTTAAAAACACAAGAGAGAGCGCACGCCAACCCTAGTGTGTTATTGTTTAATTAAAAGTTCAAATATATAACATACGAAGGTTGCACTCACTGCCATCCAATGGTATCACACATGTATAGCTCCACAGTGACCTCCTCTCCTGCTCTGTTCGATTTGGCTGGCTCACTGGAACCTCCTGCATGGGATGGATATTATTATGTCTACATAAGCCACCTGTTAGCTCAACCACTCTCCACTGTGGACTCTGGGGACAGCGCTACAATTGGTTTGTTGTATATAAAATAAATGCCGGCTGGCACAAACAAACAGAGTCCGTCCTCCTATTCAGATCACGTGATGGCGGCACTACGTGCCTTCCTCCAAACGCGTTTCGTCATCAGCAGACTTTGTCAATGGGAAATCCCCGCTGCCATTGTGGTCATCTGCAAGTTTAAAGGCCTAGGCTGGGCTAAACACACCTACCTTTAAAGCTTGCCATCTGGTAAGCAGAATCTACGGCTATGGTGGTCGGGCACTCTGTCTGTCTGTGTGTGCACATTGCAGTGTTTTTAAACTTCCAAGCAACTTTCAGTTTCTATATGGTTAATTGACTGTTTTCCATATCAGTATGCTAGTTTCTGTGGACTCAATACATTGAGACTTTGTAGCACAGCTTTTTCCAATTTTATCTTATTTTCTGTGTTATCACACTGTTTGCTGCTGCTTTTTTGCTTTATTATTTTTCAAGCACGGTATTGCCCCCCCCCCCTTTTTTCATTTAACAGATACGTAGCTGGATTCTTATTTAGGGAAACTCCCTTTAGGATCTTAATTGTAATTTCAACTTCATCCCAGAAGCTGTTTAATCTTGGGCATTCCCAGAAGATGTGTAAAAGGGTTCCCACAGACTCCCTACAGCACTAGCAAGTATCGAGACTCGGGGAAAGATTCAATGCAATTTAGCAGCAGTTCTCTACCACCATGTGAGAAGCTTGTAACCTCCCTCCTGGTATCTGCTTGCCAAGGCGGCATTGTGGGGGAAGCGAATAATTCTGTCCTTCTGGGGCTATGATGACCTGATCTTAACTATCAATTGACATTGATCAAGTTGGTTGTAGAGAATAGATCAATTATTGATCGGAAAGAGAGATTGACCAGAAAAGAGATCAGTCATTTACCATTGACCATTAGGTGTGTTGGGTTCCAACCATGATTTTTTTTTTTAGGTGCCCGGAGTTGGGTTTTAAATGCTTTAGCCGGTTAAGGGCCATTCCAGCAGCGAATGAGTTATCCATCTCTTCCACGGATACAGCTGAGGTTTTCAGTCCCGGCACTCAGTAATCCAGCTCTCCATACAACACACAAACTATGCAGGCCTCTCGGTCTCCCAGTGTGGGTGTCTCTTGCTGACGTCAGCTCTTTATAATTAAAACACTTGTGGGAATAGACCAATTTACTTTCAATAAAACAGCAGCGCCTCTCAGCAGAGTACCTTTCAATCCCTCGCTCCTCTCAGATAATACTTTCCTTTTGGAAATCCCTCCATCTCTTCCTCTAATCCTATAATGTGTGGTCTCCTGTGATGCCAACTGGCAAATTAAATCATATTTTGCTTACTTCCAATCCTCATTTCAGGAAGATCTGATCATCATAATAGTAGCTGGTAACAGCAGTCTACTCTATTAGTACATTCACAAGACATTTGACCTTGTTCACATAATAAAACCTTTTTTTACGATACAAGTATTTCTAGATTAATTCTGGATTGATTTTTTTTTGATTTCCAGTCAACAGCATCATTTTTTTTTCCAAAATTAATCCGCTAATTTCCCAACAATCTTAAAGTGACCGATAGCTAGACTCAGACTCGACAGTTTTTAATCCGATCTTAAAAAAAAGAAACACCTGGATTAGAAAAGACCAGTCTGTGTATTAAGTAGTGCTCTGTTGTATAAGAAATAATGTAATCTGATAAATGCATAAAGTTCATACATTTGAACTAGATCTATACTTGAATTGGTATTAACCCTTTCATGACTAAGCCTATATTTGGTGTTTACAAGTTAAAATCCATATTTTTTGCTAGAAAATTACTTGGAACCCCCAAACATTATATATATATATATATATATATATATATATATATATATATATATATATTTTAGCAGAGACTCTAGAGAATAAAACGGCGATTGTTGCAATATTTTATGTCACACGGTATTTGCGCAGCGGTGTTTTAAACGCAACTTTTTGGGAAAAGGGACATTTTCATGAATTTTAAGAAAGCGAAACAGTAAAATTAGCCCAATTTTTTTGCATAATGTGAAAGATAATGTTACGCCGAGTAAATAGATACCAAACATGTCACACTTTATAATTGCACGCACTCGTGGAATGACTACAAACTACCATGCCTAAAAACCTCAATAGGCAACGCTTTTTTTCCCGTTTTTTTTCCGGTTACCAGATTAGAGGTCTGACGATCGCTGTGATACCTCACATGTGTGATTTGAACACCGTTTACATATGCAGACTTCTGTATACGTTTTCTTTGCTGCGCAAGCTCGAGGGGACGGGGGGGGGGGGGGCGCTTTAAAAAAAAAAATTCTTATTTATTTTATTTATTTTAAACTTAATAAATTGTTTAAAAAAAAAAAAAAAGTGATCTCTTTTATTGCTGTCACAAGGAATGTAAACATCCCTTGTGACAGTAATAGGTGGTGACAGGTACTTTTTATGGAGGGATCGGGGGTCTAAAAGCCTTCCCCAGTAAACTATCTGTTATAATTATTATCCCAACACTTGTGGTTTACAACTTTTAATGCTGTTGGCTACTGCTCTCTCAGTGTTGCTTCCCTGAACTTCCAGTCTTTGTGGGAAAGAGTTAACAATGAAAAGTGCAGTCTTTCAAGTGGTTGAAAACCCTTACAAACCACTTTTAGCTACAGGTAAGCCTAGATTAAGGCTTACCTGTAGGTCCAAGAAATATCTCCTAAATGTACACGGTTTAGGAGATATTTACAAAAAGACAGGCATCACGCCGTAGACAGCGGTGCGCAGGCGCACTGAGCATGCCACTGCTAACGGCGATATGCCGTTAGTGGCGGCTCCCATGCGCATGCGCAGGAGTGACGTCATCGCTACTTCGGCCCTTTGAGTGACCGGAGAAGCGATACCCAGAAGAAGATGGACGCTCCGTGCTACAGGGGACAGTGGTGACATCGCTGGCTCCTGTGTCAGGTAAGTGACACATAATGGGCTACTATGCGATGCATAGTAGTCCATTATGCTTTACCTTTGCAGGGAGACAAAGAGGAAGTAAACCCATCAGGGTTTACTTCCTCTTTAATTAGTCTGTTAGCTTATAGAAGGGAGGAGGAGGGGAATGCATTGACTTCTTAGATCAGTCATTCTCAACTAGGCTTCCACCAGAGGTTACTATGGGTTCCTTGAGCTGTGGTTGGTTCACCTCCTATTTGATTGTGCCTACATAGTTCTGGGACAATGCCTTTTGAAAGAGCAAATGTCAAGACACCAATTACATGTTTAGCTGTCTGAAGGGTGGCATTCTGACTACCATTCTAAGCAACATTCTTTCCACTTGTCTTCTCATTGACCACCTCTGTAAGGGGAGGGGACATTCCTCCTACTGACTATCTAAGTAACTGGCATTCTTCCCTAGACCTAATAAATGTTTTGAGCAGTTCCTTGGGGGTGTAAAGGTTGAGAATAGCTGTCCTAGACTATGGGGCTGTGTGTTTCTACTGATGCACTGAGACACAACTCCAGTCCCTGTATGCAAGGGTGGCTGCATAGGACGCTGATAAAGAAAGGGGCCACCCTGCATCAGGAAATCTGGGGCAGCGGTCATGGCACCAATTTAAAGTGCAAGTTCATCTACAGCTTCTCCAGTCCCTGCTGTGCTTACCTCCATGAGTGATAAGCTGTCAGTGCCCACGCAGTTGGTGCAGCAGTCCAGGGATTTGAAATCCTTGTTTTTCTCCCTCTTCTTTCTGCAGGGCTCCCGGAATGGATCAGAACAAGTATGATTTGGTCAGCATCAGGAAGGGTGATTTCAAATCCATGACCACTAAACAGGCTGCGTGGGCACTGACAGCTCATTGCCCATGAAATACAGCAGGGTAGGGAGGCTTTACGTTGTTCAACCACCTTTCCATTTTCTCTGAACCCTTTAAACAAGGATTAAAGGATGAATAAGCTGCATATTCAGTAACTGAATAAATCAGTTGCTGAAAGTGCTTAAAAACGGACGGTTTAATATCGCTTTAACCCAATCACTAAACTCTCATTTGAATGTTAACGTGTGTAATTACAAAAGTAATTTTCAATCTTTTTAAATCTTTAACTTTTATTTAAGCCCCTAAAATAAAATGGTCCCCCAACTCACAACTAAAATAATAAAAACACCTTGGATGCAATACTCACCTTCTGTCTGTGCTGCCCCCTGCAGTACTAACGTTTTGCCAGAAGATGCCCTCAGTCTTCCAGGTCAGCGTAATTCAACCCAGAGGACAGAAGACTGAAATTATGAATGAAGGTAGTCTTGAAATAACCCCCTTAGTGCCCTTCTTTCACAGTAAGTTGATACAGAGAATGATGCTGGTATCATCATATCAGCACCACTCTCTTTGCATTATTAGAGGCGCAGCCATCATTGGAATGTGAAGAAGGAGAGGACCCAACACATCATGTGATAAGCCTACAATTCTAAAATACAGTGGTTATAAAAAGTCTACACACCCCTGCTAAATGTCGGGTTTCTGTGATGTAAAAAAAATGAGACAAAGATAAATCATTTCAAAACATTTTCCACCTTTAATGTGACCTATAAACTGTACAACTCAATTGAAAAACAAACTGAAATCTTTTAGGGAGGGAAGTAAAAATAAAAAAATAAACTAATGTGGTTGCATAAGTGTGCACACCCTCTTATAACTGGGGATGTAGCTGTGTTCAGATTTAAGAAATCTCATGTGAAATAGGAGTCAGTACACACCTGCCATCATTTAAAGTGCCTCTGATTAACCCCAAATAAAGTTCAGCTGTTCTAGTAGGTCTTTCCTGACATTTTCTTAGCCGAATCCTACAGCAAAAGCCATGGTCTGCAGAGAGCTTCCAAAGCATCAGAGGAATCTAATTGTTGAAAGGTATCAGTCAGGAGAAGCGTACAAAGGAATTTTCAAGGCATTAGATATACCATGGAACACAGTGAAGACCGTCATCATCAAGTGGATAAAATATGGCACAACAGTGACAATACCAAGAACTTGACATCCCTCAGGAAGGCTGCCAAGAGGCCTACAGCAACATTAAAGTATCTGCAGGAATATCTGGCAAGTACTGTTTGTGTGGTACATGTGACAACAATCTCCCGTATTCTTCATATGTCTGGGCTATGGGGTAGAGTGGCAAGATGGAAGCCTTTTCTTAAGAAGAAAAACATCCAAGCCCAGCTAAATTTTGCAAAAACACATCTGAAGTCTTCCAAAAGCACGTGCGGAAATGTGTTATGGTTTGATGAAACCAAAGTTGAACTTTATGGCCAAAATTCCAAAAGATATGTTTGGTGCAAAAACAACACTGCACATCACCAAAAGAACGCCTTACCCACAGTGAAGCATGGTGGTGGCAATATCATGCTTTGGGGCTGTTTTCTTCAGCTGGAACAGGGGCCTCAGTCAAGGTAGAGGGAATTATGACCAGTTCGAAATACCAGTGAATTTTGGCACAAATCCTTTAGGCTTCTGCTAGAAAGCTGAACATGAAGAGGAACTTCATTTTTCAGCATGACGACAACCCAAAGCATATATCCAAATCAACAAAGGAATGGCTTCACCAGAAGCAGATTAACGTTTTGGAATGGCCCAGCCAGAGCCCAGAACTGAATCTGATTGAAAATCTGCGGGATGATCTGAAGAGGTCTTTGTGCAGCAGATGCCCTCACAATCTGACAGATTTTTGTTGATTGTGTTTCGATGAATCAGAAGAATGGGCAAATATTGCCAAGTCAAGATGGGCCATACTGATAGACTCATACCCAAAAAGACTGAGTGCTGCAATAAAATCCAAAGGTGCTTCAACAAAGTATTAGTTTAAGGGTGTGCACACTTATGCAGCCATATTATTTTAGTTTATCTGTATTTCCCTCCACCTAAAATATTTCAGTTTGTTGTTCAACTGAGTTGTACAGTTTATAGGTCACATTAAAGGTGGAAAAGGTTCTAAAAAGATCTTGGTCTCATTTTTTGACATTACAGAAACCTGACATTTTAACAGGTTACAGTGTGTAGACTTTTTATATCCACTGTATATTTAGCACCCTCCTAGTTAGGCTGCTAGGTATATTTTGTTTTTGGTTTCTACTGTAGCTAGAGGAGCAGTGATTGTTTATTCTGGTCTGCTCAGGGCTGCACTGGCTGGGAGTTTGATTGCTTACCCCTGCCTCTAGAAGACGTTTCTGGAGTTTAGGGAGAGAAAATTTAAATGACTAGCCTGAATATTGAGCAGGGCACAGTCAATTCCTTGGTAGGTATGCCTAGATGGTGGCTGAGAGAGCTGTTAAATAGTTTAGAGCCCTGAGAAGATTGTCTTTTTTCCCTCCTTAATGAATGGATGAGAGAGCTGAAAGGAGAAGGGGGAGCTGCTTGCCCCTGGGACTGGATTCTGAGCTGCTTTAAACTGGCCCTGTTCCTGTAATCTGTGCGTATCTGTATATCTCATATCTGTTCTGCAAGTTACTTAATGGTCCCCAGCCATTAACCTAAAGGCTGTTCCAATCTAGCATATCTGTTCTAAAAGTTAATTCATGGTCCCCAGCCATTAACCTGTAGACTGTTCCAGTCTAGCATATCTGTTCTACAAGCTACTTCATGGTCCCTAGCCATTAACTTCTAGCCTATTCCAGTCTAGCACATCTATTCTACAAGCTGCTTCAAGGTCCCCAGTCATGACCCTATAGACTGTTCCAGTCTACCATATCTGTTCTACAAGCTACTTCATGGTCCCCGGCCATGAACCTATAGACTGTTCCAGTCTAGCATATCTGTTCTACAAGCTACTTCATGGTCCCCAGCCATTAACATACAGACTGTTCCAGTCTAGCAGATCTTTTCTACAAGCTACTTCATGGTCCCCAGCTATTAACCTATAGACTGTTCCAGTATAACATATCTCTTCTAACAGCTACTTCATGGTCCCCAGCCATTAACCTATAGACTGTTCCAGTCTAGCATATTTGGTTCTACAAGCTACATCATGGTCCCCGGCCATGAACTTATAGACTGTTCCAGTCTAGCCTATCTGTTCTGCAAATTAATTCATGGTCCTCCATGTATCATGTATCTGAAGGCTGTTCCAGTCTTGCTGCTTCTGATTTACAAAATATCTCATGGTCCCCAGCTGCGAGTGAAATAAAAATGTGTTGTTGCTGTTTAGAAAGACTTATGTCTAAGTGTTTTGGAGTATTCCACATCACCTCCAATCCTCTCCCCAGTTCCTTTAAGCAGTAACATACAGAAAAAAGACAAATCCCTAGACTGATTAATGAGCCAAAATGGATGTACTGTTGCTGTGTGCCTGGCTACCTCTGCACAGTAGTAGGAAAGAACCATGACACATCTAAGCGGCCCCTGTGGAGGCAGCACTATATGTATTGAAAGATAAAGCCAAACGATGATGGGGAGCCTTCAGCAGGAAGGGGGGAGTTTGCTAGAGTTGGCTACTAGAGGATATGGGGCTTAACCCAGAGATGGGCTTTAAAATAATACCTAACAATGCTGCCGTGAAGGTCCTTGCTTAGACACTGTTAGAGGAACATGGGCTATGGCAGTTGATCAAAAGGTCTATTGCTGGCTATTCTCCTAGATTGTAAGCTCTAACGAGCAGGGCCCTCTGATTCCTCCTGTATTGAATCGTATTGTCACTGTACTGTCTGCCCTCATGTTATAAAGCACTGCGCAAACTGTATAATCTTGTATAATAATAATAATAATAATATTCTTTCTAATCTATTCTATTCTAGTCCATTGTTTTTTCTATTCTATTCTTTTCTAATCTATTATTATATATTCTTCTTTTTTTTCTATTCAAATATTTCAAAATATGTATTTTCTATTCTATTCGGAGATTTATTTTCTATTCTATTCGGAGATTCAAATTCAAAAAGGATTCAAATATGAATCAAATTTGAAAATGTTTTGAATACAAATTTTGGACGAAATTGCGTTTCCTTATTTTAGATTAGTTTAAATTTGTTACTTTTGTCATTCGGACTTTCCGAATAATAAACAATTTGACTGAATTTCTATTCGGAATGTAACAAACTGCACATGTCTACTGATAAATCATTCCATTCTAAATCAAATTTATTCTATTCCAAATTTGAATTTTAGAAGATGGTTATATTTTTTCTTTTCCATTCTATTCTATTGTTTTTTCTATTCTATTCTTTTTTTGTATTCTAATCCTTTTTTTTATTATATTCTATTATTTTCTATGCTATTCAAATTAATTCTATTCGAAATGTAAATTTTGGAAAACGGTTATATTGTTATATTCTTTCTATTCTATTTGTTTCTATTGTTCTATTCTGTTCTATTATTTTATTTTATATTCTTTTCTATTTTATTCTATTCGAATTCTGATTTATTCTATTAGAATTTAGGAAGAAGGTTATAGTCTTTCTATTCCTTTCTAGTCTAGTCTATTCTAATGCGTTTGATTCAAATTTTGATAAATGGTTATATTTTTTTAGTTTCTATTCTTTTCTATTCTTTTTTAATTCAAATTTATTCTATTTGAAATCTTAATTTCAGAACATGTTATATTCCTTCTATTTCATTTTATTCTATTCTATTTTTAATTCTATTCTATTGTATTATATTCCTTTGTTTTATATTCTATTTTATTCTGTTTTTATTTTCTATTCTATTTTGTTCTGTTTTACTCTATTCTTTTATTTTCTATTCTCTTTTTTTTTTCAATTTGTTTTTCTTATTCTTTTATTTTTTATTCTGTTCTGTTTACTCTATTACATTGTATTCTTTTATTTTCTATTCTATTGTATTATTTTCTATTCTATTATTTTCTATTCTATACTCTTGGGAAATTCGAATTAGATTTGAATCAATTCGAAAACGATTCAAATTAGATTTGACAAGGATTTTAAAAATTTAAAATTTTGTATGAAATTTTGATTAGTTATTTTGGATACGTTTAAGCTCTTTACTATTGTAATTTGGATACATCCGAATTTTTGATTAATAAAAAATTTCAATTCGGAAACCAAACAAACCACACATGTCTAAGCCCTTGTACACACGGTCGGAGAATGTTTCCTATCGGACCGTTTTGTCGGATATTCCGACTGTGTGTGGTCTGCAGCAGACTGTTTCCGTCGGAATATCCGACGGACCAATTTTTCCAACTTGCCGGTAAAATTTTCCGACAAAATGCTCCGATCGGACATACTCCGATCATGTGTAGCCTACTCCGACGGACAAAGTGCCACGCATGCTCAGATCAAACTCCTAGACCAAAGCTATTGGCTACTAGCCTGAACGTAGTCCCGTCCTAACGGAATAACGTCATCACGTTATGTACAATCGGATTTTCCGACAACTTAGTCCGACCGTGTGTATGCAACATCACTTCCGGACCTCTTCCGGAATTAATCCGTCGGAATTACTCCGACGGATTTGGTTGTCGGAATCTCTGACCGTGTGTACAAGGGCTTAGAACAAGCGATCTTTGATAGATAAGGGTGCACTAGATCTAGATTATTACAAATACCCTTTGGCGGCTTGTTCTCTACTCTGGTTGCTCGTGTCCCTCATGCGCTGCGCATGTTGGGGAAAAGGGGCTGCAATGTTGAACGGATATAGAACATTGCTCTAATGGATGACTTGGCAAGGGGATAGCATAAAGTTATGACCTAAGAATGGAAAGTGGGTGGTGAGGTACGGGGAAAACAAGCTTTAATGGAGAAACCCACAAAGCAAGTGCACAGAAAATTATGACCATGACGGCCCCCCCCCGTGGACGTCTACAGTCACATGACGCGGCTGCTAATCGCAGACCAAAGTTTGCTGACTTTTCCCACTGAACACAATAAAACTCCAGCACACAGGCAGGAGAAATTATGCATATTTTAAAGTTTATTAAAGCAAACTTGTATTCGCGGTTATAGTTCCTGTAAAAGTCCTATGAATAAGTAATGCTAATGAAAGAGAAAAATTGCAATATACTGGTCAAGTAGGTATTAATCATGCATTGAATTTCTAGTAATATGACATTAACAATGTTTTATTAGTTTTATTGAGGTCAGGGATTCGGAGCAACTCATTTGCATGCGTTGCGCTGTTTCACAGAATGAAGATGTCAAGAGTTCCAAGCTGACTGAAGTTCTAAGCCTATACATTCATTTCCATCCATGTTTACCAAGGTGATTGAACAAACAAATTAGATGTAGCTACATATATTAATAGTAAGAGGAAGATATAGATTTACATTTCATTTTCAATCCAGGTTGGCTTTCTTACAAAGAGTTTATTCTTAGATTCAAGCAGATATTAAAGATTGCTAAGTAATCATGCAGTATGTATGCATGAAAAAAAAAAAAAAAATCACTGAATATGATTTTAAGTATAATCATTATAAATATCTCAGGGGTGGGACGGCAGGAGGGATAGCCACTCAGGGCGCAGCTCCAGATCAATGGCTAGCAACCAGCTCCAACATGCCCATTGTCAGGACATTAACAAAGGTGCTCATGCTGCAATCTGCAGGTTGAGAGCCCCAGTAACTTGCGCCGGTTCAACATGCGTAAGTGCGTTGTGCGAATGCATAGACACGCTGGCACATGTCCATGTACAAACTTCCTATTTAAGGAAGCAGCTGTGTCTGGTAATTGCTGGATGATTTTTGGCTTCCGTTATCCTTGTTCCCGTTCTCCTGGTTCAATGCTACTTGGTTACCCTTTGCTGACTTGGCTTGTTCCTGACTTTTGTCTGCTTGATTCCTGATCGTGATGACCTGGGCTTATTGTTTGACTACTATTCCAGCTGATCTCTTGTGTATGACCTCAGCTTGGCTCCAGACTATGTCTCTCCTGGCTGTTTACTTTGTATGGCCCGGCTTGGATCCTGAACACGTTTTATATTCCAGTTGCTACTTGTGGATGGTCTCCACTTGGCTATTGACTACATTTCAGTTACTTACCTGTGCATGACACCAGCTAAACTTCAAAACGACCTCTCTTCTGCTTACCTGTACATCGTCTTGGCATTCCTTCCTTCCAGACTTGTTTTCTGGGTCCTAATATATTTCACCTTCCACAGAATTGTCAGAGGACAATTTTCTAAACAGCAACAGTATAGTTTCTTTTGCCTTAAAGCTGGGGTCCGTGAGATATTTGGTAAATAAGAGACAGCAAGACTGGAACAGTCTTAAGGGTCACGGCTGGGGGCCATGAAATTGCTTGCAGAATTGATAGGCTAGACTGGAACAGTCTATAGGTTCCTGTCATGGTTGGGGTGTCAGAAACCATGAAATCAGGCTGAGACAGAAGTAAAGTTAAATCACACTTGTTTAATATTAAAAGTAAAAAGAACAAGGTAGTCAAAACATAGCCAAAGTTCAGTAACCGGAACAGATAGTCGACTAAGCCAGAAGTCAGGGATCAATGTAGTGGAACAGTGAGCAGGATCTGGAGCCAGAAGGGATGTCAGCAAAGCAAGTCTTAAACAGGATCGCAGGCGATCGTTTCTGTGATGTTGACCAAGGCGAAGGCAGAGATCCTCTGGACCGGACGGCATAAGTCGGCAGGACCGACGAGCAGGATATCATCTACAGCTGATTAACTGTGGAGAGCTAGGAGCTGGCAATTAGCCTACAGCTGAGCGGCCATCTCAGAGAAGGAAGGGCTGAGCCCAGCCCTGACATGGGGACCATGAAGTAGCTTGAAGAACCAATAGACTAGACTGCAACAGTTTATAGGTTCACGGCTGTGGACCATGAAGTAGCTTGCAGACAGATATGAGGCTCTACACACAGAATCCTGGAACAGGATCAGTCCACAGGTAGGCAGCTCAGCATTTGGTCTTCAGGATCGCCTCTTCCTTTCAGTTTAGTGATCCATCCCCTCAGGAGGGAGAAAGACAGTCCCCTCAGGGCTCCAAACTATTTACAACTTTCCCAGCCACTGACTGGGCACACCTACCCATGGATTGGTTGGTCCCTGCTTAATATTCAGGCTGTTCATTTGAATTCTCCCTCTCTGAACTCCAGAAACTTATTCTAAAAGCAGGGTGAAGCAATCAAACTCCCAGCCTGTGTAGCCCTGAGCAGACCAGACTAAACGACCACTGGTCCTCTGGCTACAGCGGGAGACAAAAACTAAATTGGCCTAACAGCCTAAATAGGAATGTGCTAGATTAGCTTTCTGTGCTTTACTACACAGCATTCAAATTTCAGCCAATTCCTGATAAATCTGCCAAAATTCTCTCCACTGGTGGCACTGTCTGCAATACCCTGATGAACAAAAGCTCATTTTTAACTGGCTTTTGTCAAAGGAACCAAACAGAAAATTGTCAGACAAACAGTGCCTGCTTCCCATACAAGTAGTGTTTGGGTATTCTGACAATCAGTGCTGTCCACAATAGTCCACAGTGGAAGATTCCTTTATCCATGCTGTTTGGAGTTTATATAGAGTGGGAGAAAATAGGGTTAATTTTTATTGCTCAATGCCCCACCCATGCTGGGAGCTTGCTGATAGGAGGTGAAAGCAAAGTGATGGTTTTATCAGTGCGCTTATACTCCTCCAATGTCCAATCAGCAAGCTGGGGGTAGGTCAGAGAACCATCTGTATCACTTAACGTTTATCTAAAGACCAAGCTTTTGTTTCTTATAAAGTAGGGAATGAATAATACATTTTTTACCTTCTGTGTCCCAAATGTTTTTTTTCTTTTTCCAAAAAAAGAACTCTGGTCAATCTGTAAAAAAAAATGTCCCCTCCTTAGTAACTCTGTTATAAGCTTGATAAATATGGCCATACACCAGCAGAATTTTGTATGAATGTCTGTACTGGAATTATGAAAAATCGTTCATCGGAGCATTTGATCTTGTAAAAATTTGGTACAAAAGCCCTTAAAAGTTTGCACATTAAAATATTTAATATTTGCTGAATGAAAGCCACATGCACAGTTAGAATTTATTTTGTTCAAAAAACATTTTCCATTCTTGCTCTTTTGAGAAAAAAAACGATCGCCAATGTAACCCCACTAACCATTAGAAAATGAAAATGAAAATTTGATGAAAATTTTCAAAAAAATTCTGTGCATGACCAGCTTTACTCTACAGGACTATAGCAGAGAAAATTATTTACCCTAATGCCCCATACAATTGGACTTTCCAACAACAAAACTGTGGATTTTTGTTCGAAGGTTGTTGGCTCCAACTTGTCTTGCATACACACGGTCACACAAATGTTGGCCAGCAATTACGAACGTAGTGACGTACAAGACGTACGTGCATGGGCGTTGCTAGGTCTACAAAAGATCTGGGGCTAGAGCCCATAGCAGCAAAGAAAAGAAAGTAATACTCTTGGGCGGGCATACACATATATATAATATACATGTATATATATATATATATGTGTATGTATGTATGTATGTATGTATGTATGTATATATATATATATATATATATATATATATATATATATATATATATATAAAATATTGTTACATATCTGAGTGTGGATCCCCATTTATATCAGAGCCCCCCTCATTACATCAGGGTCCCCAGAGAGCCCCACCTTACATCGGGGGGGGGGCTGCGGTTCCAGAAATTACATTGCCCGGCAGATTGGTACAGAAGTGGACGCCGGGACAATGATCGGAACTGCTGAATATAGAAGAACTTGTGCCTGTTAACATTAACTAGCCATTTTCCTCCCCTGGCCACCAGCTAAGCAGATGGAGCCCAGAGCAAACCCTAGGTAAGAGACTCGGGGCTATGGGCCCCATATTTAGGGCTATAGCCCCAGTAGACTCCCCCTAGCGACGCCACTGCGTACGTGATATCTCCATTAGGAACGCTAGTTTTACAAGTCCGAGCGCTTCTGGCTTGTACTTGTTTCCGAGCATGCGTGGACTTTTGTGCGACAGACTTTTGTACACACGATTGGAAAATATGACAACAAAAATTAGTTGGCGGAAAATTGGAGAACCTGCTAGCCAACATTTGTTGGCGGAAAGTCCGACAACAAATGTTAGATGGAGCATATACACAGTCGGACTTTCTGCCAACAAGCTCAAATTAAACATTTGTTGTCGGAAAAAATCTGATCGTGTGTATGGGCCATTATTCTTGCTCCTAAAATCAGACAATGATTTTTAACAGTTATGGAAAAGTGATGGTTATTATTTTTTGATATATTATTTTGTTTCTCTGAATATTAAAAGGGGGTAGATCTTAAGTGGTGCTATAAATAATTTTTTCTGCAGTTTTTTTTTTTAATATCAGTATAATTTATTGAGGACAGCTGCCTGGTATTTATTGGATGAGACATCCTACTATTTGCTTTGTAAATCCACGAGTTATCACATTTATTAATATTTGTTCTACATTATAGGCTACAAAGCCTAATAAGCACCTAATAGGGCTACAAAAGGGCTTCAGCTTTAACTTCCAGTGCAGATCCCTTAACCTTCCACAGTGCCCCCCAGCTTCTCATAGTGGTCCACGGTGCCCCCAGCCCACTACCGAGCCTTCAGTGCTCCATAGTGTCCTACAGAGCCCCTCAGCTTCCTACAGAAACCTCAACTCACAAAATCAGCTTTAATGTCACCTAACTCACTCCACAACCCCCGTCATCCCCTACAGTGACACCCAGGCCCACCCCCATCCAGAGTCTTCAAGAATTTAAAGAGGAGTTCCACCCATAAAAATTTTTTTTACATTACTGTGCAGCAAATGATATAACTAGTGACATTTGTAGAACATTTTTTTTACTTACCTTTTAATCTCTGTTGCTATGTGGTCCCTTCAAATCTTCCTCACCGCGGCTCCTGACGTCACTTCACTTCCCTCTGCTCATGGGAAATGTGTGTCATAATTTCCCAGGAGTCAGTGGGCAGCGCCGAGGGCTTCGTTGCCATCCCTTCCGATGAAGCCGCCCATTGTGATGGCAACATGAGAACTTTACGGAGCTGCAAGCCTATCATACTGCGCATGCGCGAGAACGAGCGGAGCATGCTAGTCACTCAGCTGCACTGTATCCCGCAACTGTATGCTTGGGGGCTTCACATTGCCCACAAGCAAGATGGGAATGGCCAGGACAACAGAATATTACTTACCTTTTTATAGTAAAGCGGACATCGGGAGACGAATTTTAAAAAACAAAAGAGTGTTAGAAGTGAATGTTCTGAGCTTAAGAAATGTTTTCAAACAAAAAATGTATAAATGTCAGTGGAACGCCTTTAAATACATATTTTGCATTCCCATACTTTTATGGTGTGAATATAAACTTTTTTTTTTTTTTTGGGGCATGGAAAGTTTTTGAAGGATTTACCCAGCCCTGGTCCCAATAGGGTTGGGAACCACTGCTGTAGACACATCAGCATGCAACAGAATATCTCTCCAAAGTGAAAGAAATCCCTTCAGTTATCCCTGGAAATAATATTAATTCTGAAAAAAATATTTTAAAAAATATTTTAAAAAAATTAAGAACATGCTCTCAATCTTTTGCTGGCCGAAATTCCGCCAGCAAAAGTCCAATTTTCCAATCGTGTGCACGCGGCATTAGTAATTGCTGAACAATGTTCATTTACTGATTGCTTCCAAGGGTTGCCTGAAGTCCCTCTTTAATTTGATGGAAGCTTTAGAAATGATCATTTGCCTTTAATTCTGCATTTTCCTCCTATTTTATTATTTGGATCTGGCATTGAACTGCAGTTCACACAGCCTTACCACTTTTCCTGTAGCATTTCCAGAATCATCAATCATCTTGTTTCTCGCTTTGAAATGTCAATCCTTTTACAGATTTTTGTGGTATCTGCAGAAAAAAAGTTATAGGTTTTTAACAGCCAGGAATCTAGAAGTAAGGCTGCCGCATCAATTCTAATATATAGACGTTCTGTACTCCTTATCTGGAATACAAAATGCTGCCTGGCAGTGCAGTGGGTGTTGTTTCCTAATTGGGACCCACGCAAAGTCCATGATAAGAATTTGTCTCCAGAGGTTTGTAAGGTGACTATGCACTTTGTCTTGGGCGTCCAAAGCATTTTAAAGGGCAATTGTATTGGGCAAAGGTTTATAATGTTTTTTCAGTTGTTATGTTGATACGTTTTAAATGAACGTTTGATACAGGCTGCCCCCATGCAGGGCTGGACTGGGACAGAAATTTGGCCCTGGACTTCATCTAGACCGGCCCACTTACATTTTGAGTGTCCCATCAGCACCCACTTACATCAGAGTGTCCCATCACCAGCCCCCTTACAACAGAGTGTCCCATCAGCACCACCTAACATCAGAGTGTCCCATTACCAGCCCCCTTACATCAGAGTGTCCCATCAGCACCCCCTTACATCAGAGTGTCCCATCAGCACCCCCTTACATCAGAGTGTTCCATCAGCACCCACTTACATCAGAGTGTCCCATCACCAGCCCCCTTACATCAGAGTGTCCCATCAGCACCCCCTTACATCAGAGTGTCCCATCAGCACCCCCTTACATCAGAGTGTTCCATCAGCACCCACTTACATCAGAGTGTCCCATCACCAGCCCCCTTACAACAGAGTGTCCCATAAGCACCTCCTAACATCAGAGTGTCCCATTACCAGCCCCCTTACATCAGAGTGTCCCATAAGCACCTCCTAACATCAGAGTGTCCCATCACCAGCCCCCTTACATCAGAGTGTCCCATCACCAGCACCCCCTTACATCAGAGTGTCCTATCACCAGCCCCCTTACATCAGAGTGTCCCATCACCAGCCCCCTTACATCAGAGTGTCCCATCACCAGCCCCCTTACATCAGAGTGTCCCATCACCAGCCCCCTTACAACAGAGTGTCCCATAAGCACCTCCTAACATCAGAGTGTCCCATTACCAGCCCCCTTACATCAGAGTGCCCCATCAGCACCCCCTTACATCAGAGTGTCCCATCACCAGCCCCCTTACATCAGAGTGTCCCATCACCAGCACCCCCTTACATCAGAGTGTCCTATCACCAGCCCCCTTACATCAGTGTGTCCCATCACCAGCCCCCTTACATCAGAGTGTCCCATCACCAGCCCCCTTACATCAGAGTGTCCCATCACCAGCCCCCTTACATCAGAGTGGCCCACTGAGCTCCCGGTAGTCCCGATGGCCAGTACATGCCTGCCCCCATGACACATGATCTACAAAGCATTCAGAATGCACAGCAGAAGCTGCTGCCTTTCAGACCCCCTGACTGGCAGTGGAGGGGACCTGATCTTTTTCTTCTGCAGTTCCAGCTTCACTTACATGTCCGCTCCTCAGCCTGTGAATGGACAGTGAAAAAAGAAGCAACATGCTGATGGGCTTGTCACTTTGCTGTCTCCTCTTATCAGCCAGGGCTGGGACAAGGGGTGGGCTGGAGGGGCGGCTGCCCTGGGTACTGTGGTATCATGTGGGGTGAGAGGGGCCACAAGGAGATGGGGGGTGGTTTTGGGAGGGGGAAGTTGGGATGCAGCAGGGAGTAAGAATTGATTTTGGGGGATTTGTGTTGGAAGATCGAATGGGGGGAGAGGATTTGAGCTGGGGGGGGAAGTTTGCGTTTGTGCTAGAAAAGGTGATATGGTAGAGGGGGAGGTGTTTGTGCTAGTAGGGATGATTGAGAGGGGGGGTGTGCTAGGAGGGGGGATTTGGACTGAGAGGGATGATTTGGAATGTGGGGAAGAGGATGTGTACTTGGAGGGGAAATTTGGGGGGGGGAGAAGATTTGTACTATAGAATTGTTTTTGTTTTTTTTGTGGTGTGGGGGGGGGGGGGTGGTTGTGCTGTGGGGATTTGAGGAGCGAGAGTATTTGAACTGGGAGGGGGTATGGGGGGGCAAACATTTGTAGTACTCGTGCAAATGCTAGGTATCGGCACCGCTATCTATACTAGTATCGGTGCAACCCTAATCGTGACCATATGGTCAGGATCCGTCCATGTGCCTGGACCAACACCTGAGCGAGCCGCTGAGAGCCTGAGCCGGCCACTCCCACCCCCTCCACAGCCCAGTTCTCCAGTGAGCATGGGGGTTGGGCAGAGCCAGAGAGCTGCTGACTGGCATAGCACAGTGGTGTAGTGGTTAACACTTTCACCTAGCAGCAATAGGATCACTGGTTCAAATCCTGACCATGACACCATCTGCCTCCCACACTCCAAAGACAAGGTTAATTAGAGACAAGGAGACAAGGTTAATTAGAACTTGTCTAAAAAAAATTGGCCTTAATATGTGTGTATGTGTGTATGTCAATGTTGTATGTGTTTGTAAGCGTGTCAGGACCTTACGGGGTAAAGGACAACGCAAAGCCGCAGATGGACTCTGGTGGCAAGAAAGCGCCCTGAGGCGATTCAGTTCGCATAGGTAGCGCTATACAAGTCACTCATTCATTCGTGGCAGGATCACCAGGTATTTTTATGAAAGCTGTAATTACGTTAAGGCTCATATGATGTAATTATGTTAAGGCTTATATGAGATTTTAGGGATTGGGTTTAGATCTTCATTACAGGTTAACTAACAAATATAAAAAATATAAAAATCTATTTAGTTGTGGTACCCTATTGTTTAGGCAGGGTTGCTCCTAAATTTACCTGCCAGGTGCAGGATCAATTGAGCTTAGGGTCCTTTCACACGGGGCGGATCAGTTCTGATCCGCCCCGTGGATGTCCGTTTGCTCAGCGGGGATCACTCCGCCGATCCCCGCTGAGCAGGGAGATGACAGGTCTGTCTCCGCACACTGTGCAGGGACGGACCTGTCACAGCGCCGCTCTCCCCTATGGGAGATCGGATGACGACGGACCGCAGTGCCCGTCGTCATCCGATCCGATCCGCAGACGGATGGAAAAATAGCTTTTTCCTCCGTCACACTTTTTCGGATCGGAGCGGGTCGGATGTCAGCGGACATGTCACCGCTGACATCCGACGCTCCATAGAGCTCTATGGAGCACCCGTTCAGGTCCGCCTGAAAAACTGACAGGCGGGCCTGAACGGGACGTTAGTGTGAAAGGGGCCTTACCCTAAGTCTGGAATTACTACACCTCTCTCTTCTGCCACTAGGTGGCGGAGTACCTGGTGACATTAGATAAGACAAGGGCAAAGCAAGGACAGATTAGGAGTATATGGGGTATCTCAGCCTAAATCCTTTAGCCTGCTAAAAGAACCTATACATTCGGGTGGAGTCAGGTGATCAGTTTTATGTGCCACCTGGACGGCTGTCTGGGTGGATTTGTGTTGTACTGCCAGGGCTGCTAGGCCGGAGTTTGGGCCTATGCCAGGCACATCTGGCTGCTAGGCTGTCTGAGAGCCTATCCAGAAGCAAGAGAGCAGCGTAGGGTTGGGACTGCGGCTTGCAGTCCAACCAGAAGCGACGGTTCTGCTGGCCGGTGAACCTATCATGGTCGGAGGTAGAGAGGAAGCTGTCGCCACTAAGGGATCAACTACCTTTGTACTAGGGACCACAGTGAGTAGCTGAAGCAGGTGCGGAGCAGTAAAAAATTGGAAAACTTCAGCAGGTGTCAAGCCAGGGACCTAGCCAGCGGAGGTGACGCTTGCAGAGCAGCCTTGTGTGCCAAGACAGGGACTGAGCAGGCCAGTGGGGTGAAGCTTGAGAAGTATCTGGAGTGCCAAGCTAGGGATCCAGCAGAGAAGCAGGGGTGACGCTTGAGGAAGATACTAAAGTGAAGATTGGAAGAGCTCACAGAATTCAGTGGCAGTGAATCAGCAAGTCTAGTGAGAGAGACTGGGACCTCAGTGGGTTGAGAACCTGCAAGAAGTGATTATAGAAAAAGGAAAGGAATCTGTTAGAACTTGTGTTAGGAACTGTTCTAAGACTGTCTGTTGCCATAGGAGTCAGCATGGATGGTGTCTTGTTGGATGTCATAGGAGTCAGCATGGATGGTGTCTTGTTGGATGCCATAGGAGTCAGCATGGATGGTGTCTTGTTGGATGCCATATAGACATGTGCAGCATTCGTTTTCGCCGAATGCATTTTCGTCCGAATTTCAGGTATTTTCGTTTTCGTTTTGACAAACAATAACGAAAGCACAGAATCCAAAAAACGAAAGATCCGACATAAATAAATGCTTTATTTTCGTTTTCATTGTTACAACAGTTCGATATAGACTAGGAGATTCGACGTGACTCTGACAACAACAATCTGTGTCTATAGAACCTGTGGTAGAATGTGCCTAACCTTACCTCTATTAGTCCAAGATTATATAGAGAAAATATTCGAACAGAGAAAAAAAATTTGACAGAGAGAAAAGATTCTGCAAGGTACTGTCCAAAAAAGTGTTTGGGGACCCGGGTCCTGCCCCAGGGGACATGTATCAATGCAAAAAAAAGTTTTAAAAATGGCCGTTTTTTCGGGAGCAGTGATTTTAATTTCGTACCTGGGGGGTGTCTATAGTATGCCTGTGAAGGGGCGCATGTTTCTTGTGCTTAGAACTGTCCCTGCATAAAGTGTCATTTATGCAGGAAAAAAAGTCCTTTAAAATCACTCTCAGCTATTATGAATTGTCGGCTCCGTAATACAGAGAACACTCATTGAAAGTCAATGATAAAAAAAAAAAAAAAAAAAAAAAGCGTGGGGGTCCCCCAAATTCAATTAAAAGGCCCTTCAGGTCTGGTATGGATATTAAGGGGAACCCCGCGTCAAATTTAAAAAAAAATTGACGCGAGGGTCCCCCTAAAAATCCATACCAGACCCTTTATCCGAGCACGCAACCTGGCAGGCCACAGGAAAAGAGGGGGGACGAGAGAGCGGCCCCCCTCCCTCCTGAAGCGTACCAGGCCACATGCCCTCAACATTGGGAGGATTCTTTGGGGGTCTGTGACCCCTCAAAGCACCTTGTCCCCATGTTGATGTGGAGAAGGGCCTCATCCCCACAACCCAGGCCGGTGGTTGTGGGGGTCTGCGGGCGGGGGGCTTATCAGAATCTGGAAGCCCCCTTTAACAAGGGGACCCCCAGATCCCGCGCCCCCCCCCACTGTTTGAAATGGTAAGGGGTGCAAAAAAATAAAAAAAAGATTCCAGCGGTGCTAATCCACTCTTGCTATCCAGCTACGGACGATCATTTCTCCGGGGTCCAGCGATGGCTGATCTGATCCAGCGCAGCAAATCCATCCATCTTCTGTCTCCACGGAGGAGACACTGCTGGGATCCTGGCGGCCTGACGTTTGTTATATGCGGAGGGCGTGACCACCCGTCACCTGACCCCGCCCCCCTCTGACGCAAGGGGAAACCTGCCTGTGTTACATCAGAGGGGGGCGGGGTCACCCATACGTCACGGGGAAGCCCGGGTTTCCCCTTGCGTCAGAGGGGGGCAGGGTCAGGTGACGGGTGGCCCCGCCCTCCGCATATAACAAACGCCAGGCTGCCGGGATCCCCGCAGTGTCTCCTCCGTGGAGACAGAAGATGGATGGATTCGCTGCACTGGATCAGATCAGCCATCGCTGGACCCCGGAGAGATGATCGTCCGTCGCTGGATAGCAAGAGTGGATTAGCACCACTGGAATCTTTTTTTTTTTTAATAAAGGAATTTTTCAAAAGTGTGTTTGTCTTATTTAACTATTTTTTACACTTTCTTTGTGAAATGGTAGGGGTACTTTTGTACCCCCTTACCATTTCAAACAGGGGGGGCCGGGATCTGGGGGTCCCCTTGTTAACCACTTGCCGACCGCCGCACGACGATGTACGTCGACAGAATGGCACGGGCAGGCATAAGGGCTTACATGTACGTCCTTGCCTGCCCGCGGGTCGGGGGCCCGATCGGGCCCCCGCCCGGTGCCTGCGGCAGTCGGTATTCGTTCGGGAGCGATCCCGGACGAGGGGACGGCCATTCATTCATGGCCACCCCCTCGCGATCGCTCCCGACGAATGAAAATGTCCGGTGACATCACTTCCTCTCCTGTAATGTAAACACAGGAGAGGAAGTGATGTATTCTCTCCTCCGTGTCGGTATTTTTCGTTCCGGCACCGAGGAGAGAGCATCGGTGAGTTGCACAAGCACTACACTACACAGTAGAACACGCCAGGCACACTCACACCCCCCCTTTACCCCCCGATCACCCCCCAATTACCCCTGCCCCCCCAGTCACAGTGACACCAATTGCTTTTTTTTTTTTTTTTTGCATTGGTGTCATTTGTGACTGTAATAACTGTTAGGGCAGTTAGGGTTAGCCCCCTTTAGTTCTAATGTGCCCCCCTAACCCCCCCAATAAAGGTTTAACCCCGTAATCACCCCCCGTCGCCAGTGTCACTAAGGCTGGGTTCACATTGCAGCGGTTTATGAGAACGAATGTGATTCGCACCGCACTGCAGTGCAAATCACATCCGATCTCTGTGCGATTCGAGTTCAGCCATACAGATAGTATGGCTGAATTCGTGTCGCACCCGCCGCACCCGCCGCAAACTCGCACGGGACCCTTTTTTTGGTCCGCAGCAGAATCGGATCGCATGGGTGTTCACACCATGCGATCCGAGTTTGCAGATCGCACTGCGATATGCGAACTGATCTGGGGGTGTCATTAACATTTCACTGACACTCCCAGCAGTTCGCATAGGGCAGTGTGAACTGCCGCCGGGAGGCATGTGATGCGGGAACCCGCCGCGCATTCGTGGCGTTCCCACATCGCTCCAGTGTGAACCCAGCCTAATAAGCGATCGTTTTTCTGATCGCTGTATTAGTGTCACAGGTGACGCTAGTTAGGCAGGTAGGTATTTAGGTTCGCCGCAGCTTTTTATAGCGCCAGGGACCCCCATATACTACCGCATAAAGCCCCCTGATTGCCCCCTAGTTAACCCTTTCACCAGTGATCACCATATAACTGTTACAGGTGACGCTGGTTGGTTAGTTATTTTTTTTTATAGTTTCAGGGCACCCGCCATTTATTACCTAGTCTCACTAGTGTACCCCTAAATTTAGGGGTGTCTACTTTCCAAAATGGGGTCATTTGGGGGGGGTTTGTGCCATCTTGGCATTTTATGGCTTTCAAAACTGTAACACCCTTAGAAATCCTGAAGGCAGTGCTTGGTTTTCGGGGCCCGGTACGCAGCTAGGCTCCCAAAAAGTCCCACATATGTGGTATCCCCGTACTCAGGAGAAGCAGCAGAATTTATTTTGGGGTGTCATTTCACATATGCCCATGGCATGCGTGAGCAATATATCATTTAGTGACAACTTTGTGAAAAAAAAAAAAAAAAGTTTGTAATTTTCCCGCAACTTGTGGCAAAATATAAAATATTCCATGGACTCAACATGCCTCTCAGCAAATAGCTTGGGGTGTCTACTTTCTAAAATGGGGTCATTTGTGGGGGTTTTGTGCCATCTTGGCATTTTATGGCCTTCAAAACTGTAATAGGTAGTGAGGAGTGAAGTCAAATATTTACGCCCTTAGAAAACCTGAAGGCGGTTCTTGGTTTTCGGGGCCCCGTACACGGCTAGGCTCCCAAAAAGTCCCACATATGTGGTATCCCCGTACTCAGGAGAAGCAGCAGAATTTATTTTGGGGTGTCATTTCACATATGCCCATAGCATGTGTGAGCAATATATCATTTAGTGACAACTTTGTGAAAAAAAAATAAAAAAAAATTAAAGTTTGTAATTTTCCCGCAACTTGTGGCAAAATATAAAATATTCCATGGACTCAAAATGCCTCTCAGCAAATAGCTTGGGGTGTCTACTTTCTAAAATGGGGTCATTTGTGGGGGTTTTGTGCCATCTTGGCATTTTATGGCCTTCAAAACTGTAATAGGTAGTGAGAAGTGAAATCAAACATTTACGCCCTTAGAAAGCCTGAAGGCGGTGCTTGGTTTTCGGGGCCCCGTACGCGGCTAGGCTCCCAAAAAGTCCCACATATGTGGTATCCCCGTACTCAGGAGAAGCAGCAGAATTTATTATGGGGTGTCATTTCACATATGCCCATAGCATGTGTGAGCAATATATCATTTAGTGACAACTTTGTGTAAAAAAAAAAAAAAAATTATTTTTTGTCATTATTCAATCGCTTGAGGCAAAAAAATAAAATATTCAATGGGCTCAACATGCCACTTATCAATTTCCTTAGGGTGTCTACTTTCCAAAATGGGGTCATTTGGGGGGGTTTTGTACTGCCCTGCCATTTTAGCACCTCAAGAAATGAGATAGGCAGTCGTAAACTAAAAGCTGCGTAAATTCCAGAAAACGTACCTTAGTTTGTAGATGTGACAACTATTGCGCAAACCAATAAATATACAATTATTGACTTTTTTTTTACCAAAGACATGTGGCTGAATACATTTTGGCCTAAATGTATGACTAAAATTGAGTTTATTGGATTTTTCTAATAACAAAAAGTAGAAAATATAATTTTTTTTCAAAATTTGCGGTCTTTTTACGTTTATATCGCAAAAAATAAAAATCGCAGAGGCAATCAAATACCATCAAAAGAAAGCTCTATTTGTGGGAAGAAAAGGACGCAAATTTTGTTTGGGTACAACATTGCATGACCGCGCAATTACCAGTTAAAGCAGCGCAGTGCCAAATTGTAAAAAGACCTCTGGTCATTTACCAGCAAAATGGTCCGGTCTGAAAGTGGTTAAAGGGGGCTTCCAGATTCTGATAAGCCCCCCGCCCGCAAACCCCCACAACCACTGGCCAGGGTTGTGGGGATGAGGCCCTTCTCCACATCAACATGGGGACAAGGTGCTTTGAGGGGTCACAGACCCCCAAAGCATCCTCCCAATGTTGAGGGCATGTGGCCTGGTACCGTTCAGGAGGGGGGGCGCTCTCTCGTCCCCCCCTCTTTTCCTGCGGCTTGCCAGGTTGCGTGTTGGATAAAGGGTCTGGTATGGATTTTTAGGGGGACCCTCACGTCAATTTTTTTTTAATTTGACGCGGGGTTCCCTTTAATATCCATACCAGACCTGAAGGGTCTGGTATGGATATTTAGGGGGAGCCCCACGTTAATTATTTTTTTTTTTTGATGCAGGGTTCCCCTTAATATCCATACCAGACCTGAAGGGCCTGGTAATTGAATTTGGGGGACCCCCACGCTTTTTTTTTTATTTTTTATTTTTTTTATCAATGACTTTCAATGAGTGTTCTCTGTATTACAGAGCCGACAATTCATTATAGCTGCGAGTGATTTTAAAGGACTTTTTTTCCTGCAGAAATGACACTTTGTGCAGGGACAGTTCTAAGCACCAGAAACATGCGCCCCTTCACATACTATAGACAGCCCCCAGGTATGAAATTTAAAGGAATATTACACTTTTATTCACTTCATTTCACTTTAATCATTATTAAAATCACTGCTCCCGAAAAAACTGCCATTTTTAAAACTTTTTTTTGCATTGATACATGTCCCCTGGGGCAGGACCCGTGTCCCCAAACACTTTTTAGGACAGTAATTTGCATATTAGCCTTTAAAATTAGCACTTTCGATTTTGAACGTTGGAGTCCCATAAACTTTAATAGGGTTATAAAGTTCACACGAAGTATGCTATATACTAGCTCCGTCGAATCTTCTTTATACATTCAACAGACACCATAAGCCTTCAAAGACAGATTCGACCGTAATTTATGTGGATTTTCGGACGTTGTCTTGTTGGATGCCATAGGAGTCAGCATGGGTGGTGTCTTGTTGGATGCCATAGGAGTCAGCATGGATGGTGTCTTGTTGGATGCCATAGGAGTCAGCATGGATGGTGTCTTGTTGGATGCCACAGGAGTCAGCATGGATGGTGTCTTGTTGGATGCCATAGGAGTCAGCATGGATGGTGTCTTGTTGGATGCCATAGGAGTCAGCATGGATGGTGTCTTGTTGGATGCCTTTCCCTGCAAGTCTGTTTACCTGTAGACGTCTCAGAGTCTGCCAATTAACATTGCAACTACTAAAGGGTGTCTTGGCCCTAAACCCTCTCTCCCTCAGTTCTGTTCAAGAGAAATAAAATCTCTTTGCATTCAACAAGTGTCTGGCGCCCATGAATATACCTTGCATTACACCCACTATGCCTTACAGCCCACTCTACACAGAAGGATGTCAGCAAACTCTTGGCCCTGGAGGTTCTCATTAGACTAAAGGAGGCCTGGGATCTTGCTACATAGTTATGTATTGATTAAAAATATTATTATATGTACTTTAAATTTAAGTAGTTTAAATACTTAAAAATTTGTATCCGCCTCCTGTTTTCCCCTACTGCACCAACCAGCTGGGCACCAACCAGTACGGTGGTGGCCAGACTGGGAAAGGAAGGGGAAGTACGAGGAGCCAATCGGGTGTGCTGTATTCACATGTGCTAACAAAGTACATGCTGACAGGAGGAGAAGCGAGTAAGCTGCCGTACACACGGACCGAATGTTGGCTGGTTTCTGTTGAACCTGAATATATTTGGCCCATGTGTACGGGACTTAAGACAGCTCTCCTATACAGTACGTATTTCAAATGTGTATTTAGCTGTGTGTCTGTAGTCCAGGATAACGTGCCCAATTAATTGGATTGCACTTCCAAGTATGCTTCATTAACTTAACTCTATGGATGCATTCACTTGCCCTGCTTACAAAATTACCGCTACCGTCACACCCCATTGATGTCACCGGCGCTAGGCATTTGATAGGCTACCTCTACCACAAGCTCATCCCACAAATTGCCTCTCTGCTATGTCTGAAGAATACAAATAAACTTTATTTTACCCCTTCAAACACACAACACAGTCCCCAAAGTTTAATCCCAATGTACCAGCCTCGGAGGAAAAAATTAAAATAAAAATCTACCTACAAAGGGCTTTGCGAATCTAAAATTCGCAATTGAACTAGAAACAGATTTTTTTCTGATTACCTTTCTACCACCCCGGCCTCCGGAGAAATGAAAAAAAAAAAAAAAAAGGAGCGATCGGTTTATAGCTTGGAATAAATAAAAACATCAAAATCTCTCTGCTGTTTCTTTTCAACGTTTACAACATGGAAAAACTAATTAAATAGGATTTTGTGTCTCCCTCGTCCCTCCCCAACGGCTGGGGATTCTTTAATTAGCACTGGTTGAAGCTGTGCCTATTTTTCTGGAGAGATGGATGTAATTATAAGAATCTCTCTCGCTCTCTCTAAACTACCATTTTAATAACTGTTCGGCTTCTAATTACGCTTCTAGGTTTAGCGAATTGAAAAGGCAAAAGGAGAAAAAAAAAAGGAGTACAAAAAAAAAGGAGAAGAAAAAATAATTAGAAGGTGGGGAAGAAGCGGAATATTAACGAGCCACGTTGAAAGGGCTAGTCCCACTTACAGAAGGAAGGGGGAAAAAAAATTGATTTTCTTCAATGGTTTACAGAGATAATTGGCAACAGGATTAATGAACTGTGAGAGATTCACTTGTGTGTGTGTCCTGTGAAAAATAACGCATTTTACTCATCAAAGGCGAAGCGGCGAATGTCTCTGATCAGCCGCTAAGTGTTCTCCTTCCCCGCCAAACGTTTGTAAGCCATGCGTTTTCTGGGGAGGCTTAAATGGGAGACGTTCGTTAGATTGAAACAATGCCTTTGAAATAAGCTGGGGTTTGTCTAAAAATTTGACAATTACTGGCTTTATTGGGCACATGGTGGAAATGTTTCAATGCTTACTCTGACACATAAAATAAGCGTTTTTTTTTGTTTTTTGTTTTTGTTTTTTTAAGTTTGAACCTCAAAGGAGGTACTTCTGGAAGGATATACTGTACATACTATGATTCCTGACGTAACATCCACATTCAGGAGACCTTTAAAGAAGGCCTATTCAAATTCACACTTCACTTTAATGAGTTAGGCCGCGTACACACGGGCGGACTGTCTGTCCAACTAAGTCCGTCAGTCAATCCGACAGACAGTCCGTCCTACTTTTAAATGAACGGACTTGACCACACACGATGAACAGACAGTCTGCTGAAAGCTTGCGTGATGACGTGTACAGCACGTATGACGGGACTAGAAATACGACGTCCAATACACTGCAATGCAACCTTCGGCCGTGTAAATCCTTTCTGAGCATGCGCTATACTTAGTCCGTCCAACTAGCCTACTCACGAGCGGACTGTCCGCTGAAACCAAAGTTGGACGGACAATATTACGGAAATTCCGAAAGACTTAGTCCGCCAGACTGTCCGCTGAAAAAGTCCGCTGAAGCCCACACATGAGCGAACTGTCCGCTGAAACACGTTTCAGCGGACCAAGTCCGTCAGACAGTCCGCCCATGTGTACGCGGCCTTAGTCAGCATCAAAAATTCCCATTCTTATTTTCATTAACAAAAATACTTGAATAACTACATAGTTAGGTTGTAAACAGGCACGTCCATTGAGTAAAAAATAAAAGAAAAAAAGAAGAATAAGAACCCCGTATTCTCAGAACCCTAAGCTAGCTAAGATCCAGAGGATGGGCAAAAATGCCTATAAGGCAGGCTCTCTCAAGCTTTTAACCCTAGAGGAACCCCAAAATTAATTTTCAGGTCTCGAGGAACCCTTACTAAAACCAACTCATCAGTGGTCAATAGGAACAATGCCCCTTATACTGGTGGTCAATAGGAAGAATGTTCCCCTTAAAGTGGTGTTCAGAATGCCACCCTTAAGCCCCGTACACACGAGAGGACTTATGTCCGACAGACTTCCGAAGGAGTTCCGTCGGAGTTCTGCTGGAATTCCGACGGAGTTCTGACAGACTTTTCGGCCGAGCGGACTTGGCCACACACGATCACACTAAACTCCGACGGATTCGAACGTGATGACGTACGACTCGGCTCGAATAAGGAAGTTCATAGCCAGTAGCCAATAGCTGCCCTAGCGTCGGTTTTAGTCCGTCGGAGTAGCATACACACGAGCGGAGTTTTCGAAGGGGACCGGGTCCGGCGGAGTTCCTTCGGGAAAATTTGAAGCATGTTCCATATTCTAAAGTCCTTCGGACTTTGGCGAGTCAAAAGTCCGTTGCAGCCCACACACGATCGGATAGTCTGACGGACTCAGTCCTTCGGACTTTGGATGTTGAAAAGTCCGATCGTGTGTACGCGGCATTAGACAGCTTAAACAATATTTGGTGCCATGTTGCTGGCTTTGCTAAGTGATGGTGAACCTTGAACTCTGTAGGCATCATCAACAAGGTGATTCATCAGCCACAGCTCAAGGAACCCCTAGCAACCTCTGGAGGAACCCTGGTTGAGAATGGCTGCTATAAGGCATGGTTATTGTCTTATTTTCTCTAAGGGCTCATTTACACGTGCTTCAAAATGTGGCATTGGACACGCTTTTTATAAATAAAAATAAAATAAATACATACATTGTATTTGCTTTCTTGGTGCTTCAAATGTCTCCAAAGCCTCCATAGAAGTCTACAAAGCCTCCATAGAAGTCTATTTCAACGCTCGCTTACAGCACCTGAAGCTTTTGGGGGGCTTGTATTGAGCGTTAGCTGCATTCTGTTTTGGAGGTATTGCACGTATAAGTTATCCCAGGATAGCCAACGTGCCAACCAGAAAGACGTCATCAGCAGTCACTTTCAGTTCATGTGTGTAAGTTCTGGAAGTGTACGGACCAGACGTCACATATGGTGTGCAGCAAGGAGCAGCAGGAACATGAGCGGCGTCCAGCCTGGAGCAGAGCAACTAGCAGATGGCACACATTGTGTGCAACATGGGAACACTATAGTGGAAGGTGAGCAGGGACCGGCAAGAGAGGACTGAGCGGCAGAGGATCAGCAAAGCTGGGGGATCAAAACCAGGAAAAACTAGCAGATGTCACACGTGTTGAGCTGCGTGGGAGCAATATAGCAGGAGGTGAAAGGGAAAAAGAGAGAGATGAGGATCAGCAAATCAGAGGATCAGCAGAGCTGAGGATTACACTAAGTGGAGGAACCAGCAGAATTGGGGAGGTTACTGGTGAGCGGGGGATCAGCAAAGCTGGATGTACAACTGAGTGGGCGTCAGGCACCCTTCCTTCTCTGAGCTGGCCGCTCCGCTGTTGGTTAATTGCCAGCTCCTATCTCTCCACAGTTACTCAGCTGTTGATGATATCCTGCTCGTCAGTCCTGCCTACTTACACCGTCCAGTCCATAGGAGCTCTGCCTTCACCTTGGTCAACATCACAGAAACTATCTCCTGCCATTCTGTTCAAGACTTGCTTTGCTGACATCCCTTCTGGCTCCAGATCCTGCTTGCTGTTCCACTACATTGATCCCTGACTTCTGGCTTGGCTGACTATCAGTTCCGGTTACTGAACTTTGGCTGTGTTTTGACTATGTTTGTTCTTTTTACTTTTATTATTAAACAAATGTGATTTAACTGTACTTCTGTCTCGGCCTGTTCTGGCAGTGGAGGACCAGCAGTGCAGGGGTACTGTTTATCAGGATATCAGCTAAACAAGGGTATTAAGAAGCTGGAGATCTGCTCAACCAGGGTACTAATAAGCTGGGGATCTGCTGAGCAAGGTACGAATGAGCTTGGGATCTGCTTAATGTGGGTACTACTGATCTGGGGTTCTACTGGGCCCCTTTAAAACAAATAAAAAAACACACACACACAGCATTTGTTAAGCTTCATTAAAGCTTAAAAAAAGCATCACTGAAGCATCAAAAACACATCACAATAGCATGTTGAAATTGTAGACTTTTTACTGTGTGTTAAAGTCGAAGCAAGTGTAAATGAGCCCTGAAAAGGGTAAAAAGATCCTACTTAAAACTTTTATATTTTGTGCACTGAATTGTATGTAAAGACATTTTTCTTTTTTTTAGTTTGGATAAAGTGGGTATGGGTTAGACCCTTTGTTATCTTTTTATTACTGTTTTTGTCCCAGCAGGGGAGATTCCCCCCTCTAGTTGTCCTGGTGACTATTTTCACATTAATGGGTAAGTCATACAGTGCCTTGAAAAAATATTCATACCCCTGGGAAATTTTCCATATTTTGTCATGTTACAACTAAAAACGTAAATGTATTTTATTGGGATTTTATGTGATAGACCAACACAAAGTGGCTCATAATTGTGAAGTGGAAGGAAAATGATAAAAGGTTTTCCATTTTTTTTTTACAAAAAAATATCTGAAAAGTGGAGTGTGCATTTGGATTCGGGCCCCTTTACTCTGATACCCCTAACTAAAATCTAGTGGAACCAATTGCCTTCAGAAATTACCTAATTAATAAATTGAGTCCATCATGAAGGCCAAGGAACACACCAGACAGGTCAGGGGTAAAGTTGTGGAGAAGTTTAAAGCAGGGTTGGGTTACAAAAAAAATAGAAAAAACAAAACAAAAAAAACTGCGCTGTCCAGAATGTAAAAGCATTTTAGAGTGGTAATAAAGTGTGGTGCGGATTGTGAAATATATATGGAATACTACAATTGGTGACGACTGTATACAATAATAAAGTGTCTATTTAAATATATAGAATGGTGATCAAAAATTGGGTATATAACCCAACATAAATGATAATAATGATATGAATACAAAAAAAAAATTCCAAAGAGTGCTATAAATACTAAGAAGCTGAGTGATTAGTCTGAAAATATCCACCAACAATAGTGTATATTATGCAAAATGATTAAGTTCCATAAATCCATGAAGAATCCAAAGAGTGCTGTAAATACTGGAAAAATGGGTGATTTTGCATAAGTAGTTAGCATTTTCCCACCAGAGCTGGTAGGTTAGGTCTGAAGATTATTTAAAACCCCCAAATATTACATATTTTCTGAAAGCAGAGACCCTGAGGAATAAAATAGTGCTCATTTTACATTTTGATGTCACATGATTTAAGTGCAATGGTTTATCAAGCACAAAATTTTAGTAAAAGATACACTAAAGTCAATTTTAAATAAATGCAATATACTGTATTTCCCGATATTTAGTAAAACATAAAAGGTGAAGTTGCACCGAGTAAGTAGTTAGCCAGCATGTCAAGCCTTTAAATTGTACGCGCCCGCGAAACAACAATGAACTTCAATACCCTAAATTCTCCATGGACAACACTATAAAAGCCCCTACAATCAACCATGAGCAATGGCCATAGAATTATTGATCTCACTCTGGCATGCACAGCGCTATGTATTGTGCAGTGCAATCAATCAATGTTTGTGTAAGTAGGCACCCCTGAAGTGTGTGTTTATGTATGTGCATGCATGTTGGGACGCAGGGATTTTTTTTTTTTTTCTGGGATGAGGTTTAAGTGATTGGATGTCACCATTTTCTTTCACCACATTTTCATTTTAATCATATGGAGACCAAATGTACTGGGGGTGCATGAAAGCAATCTCGCCATTCAGGGTTATTCATGAAAGGCAAATCCACTTTGCAGTGCAAGTGCACTTGGAAGTTCAGTCACTCTAAATCTAATGCCGCGTACACACAACTGGAATTTTGGTCGGAAAAAGCTCTGGTGGTTTTTCCGATGGAATTCCAACGGGATTCCACTCAAGCTGTCTTGCATACACACGCTCACACAAAAGTTCTCTGAACTTTCGACCGCCAAGAACGCGGTGCCGTACAACACTACGACAAGCCGAGAAAATGAAGTTCAAAGCTTCTGAGCATTCGTCGAATTGTTTCCGAGCATGCGTAGTAATTTTGCACGTCGGAATTTGTACAGACAATTGGAATTTACGATCGGAACTTTCTCCGACCGAAAAATTGAGAAAATGCTCTCAATCTTTTGCTGGCAGAAATTCAGCCAGCAAAAGTCCGATGGAGCATACACACGGTCACATTTTCCAACCAAAAGCTCATCAGACTTTTGCTGGTTGAATTTATGATCGTGTGTATGGGGCATAAGGGGTAGATCTGAAATGAGGGGAAGCTCTGCTGATTTTATCATCCAATCATGTGCAAGATAAAATGTTTTTTATTCTCCTTGCATGTCCCCCTCGGATCTACAGTTAATTTACTTCCAAGTGGACTTGCAGTGCAAAGTGGATCTTCCTTTAGTAAATAACCCCCATTGTCAGAAATCTGGAGCTGTCCCATGTCCAGTGCTCATTTCCTGTGTAGTTCAATGAGAGTAACTAGTCCTCCTTGTCCTTAGCTTGGGACTACAGAATGGCTAGCCTTTATGTTTGTAGCGGATGACATTTGGGATCAAATGTCACACGCATGTAAATTTAGTTTTTGGCCTCAGAACACTAAGGGTTCTGAGGGTTAATTGTGTAGGTAGGCCTTAACACCAGTCTGGCCAGGCTGTATTTGGAAGTTCTGCCTGGTCATGTGAACAGTGAGTTGCACATGACAGGCTAGAACCAGGTCTGGTTGGATTTTTAGGTATCGGCTTTCACGGAGCCAATCAGTGGGAGTGCCGGGGCCGACTGGGGAGTCTGGAAAGGGGTACTTAAGGGGGTGTGGGTCATGTGTTCAGGGTTCCGGAGTGGTTCGTGAGACCCGTGTGGTCTGTTTGAAACCCCGCAACATGTTCCTGTCGGTGGCCCCTGATAGACCTGTCTGGTCTGGGGTAGGGATCCGTCTGTTCCCGAGTCTCGGACCCGGCTGGTCCAAGGTGCAGTAACTGAGGGAGGATTCAAAGTGTCCGGGTGTGCCCTCGGCTTGGAGGGACACTGCAGCTCGTGAAAGTGACTGGGGGAGGACTCTTCGGAGGGCCGGCAAGTGGCATCCTGAGAAGTGCCTGGTTACTGAGTTGGGAAGGACATTGGCGAATTTAAGCTCTTCCAGTACCATTGAGGAGACGGGAAACATTCCAGGTACAACGGAAAAAAGTTCACCCTTAGTTGATTGCTCAAGTTTGAGTCAACGTGCTGACTGCCATGATCTCTGGCTAGAGATCTGTTCAGCCTTGAAGTGCCCAGCTGCGAGTGGCTACTCTCTGGGTGGAAATAGAGACTTTGCTAGACCTGCAGTTCAAGGTGCCTGAGTTCTTCACATGTGCCCTCTGTTCCCTAAGAGACTGTGTTGTTTGAAAGTTCTCACTGCAAAATAAACCTTTTGAAAAAGGACTTCATCTGTGTCAGTGTGCAAATCGTTGGGTATCAACCCTTGGAACCCCTAGAAGTGGAAGAGCAGGCCGGGAGAAGGTAACTGGTAAGCCCATAAAGTCAAGGCCACTCTGCAACGGGTTATGGCCGCTACATGTTGTAGAGTTGGGAGAGTGAGAGGGTCTGAATAGTTCAGCAAGAGAAAACTGGGCCGGGTTGACACCACCACGAGTTGCCCACAGCAGGACTAATGCTACGTACACACGACCGTTTTTTCCGTCAGAGTAAACTCTAACGGTTTTTCCGATGGAGTTCCGCTAAAACGGACTTGCCTACACACGATCACACCAAAGAACGCGGTGACGTACAGCACGTATGACGGGACTAGAAAAAGGAAGTTTAATAGCCAATAGCTGCCCTTGCGTTGTTTTTGGTCCGTCGGAATAGCATACAGACGAACGGTTTTCCTGATAGGAATTGGTTCCGTCGGAAAGATTTAAAACATGTTCTATTTCTAGGTCCGGCAGAATTTTCAAAAAAAAAGTCAGCTGAAGCCCACACACATTAGGAATATCCGATGAAATGATTCCATCTGACTTTTTCTGCCGGAAAGTCCGACCGTGTTTACACGGCATAAGGCCACATTCATACCTGACTTTTTGTGGACACAATCACGTGATTATTCCTGTGATTTCAAAATCGCTGCGGGACATGTTTGTGATGCCATTATTTTTTAATGGCACCCAAGACCGGTGTGTTTTTGGTGTGACTGACATGCACAAATTGCAACACCAAAAATGCACCTGGTTCTGTTCCAAAATTTGAACATGAGCTTCTTTTGGGGTGTTTTTGGAGCGGAGGGAGGCCCATTCAAATGAATGGTGCTGCTCCTAAAACGCGCCACAAAACATGCAAAAATAGCTATAGAAAAAGACTGGCGCAGCAGGTGTGTCACTACAGTATGCTTAGGTGTCAACAGGGACTTAGAAATGGAGCCCATTTCTGACAGATTAACGGGTATTTCTCTGTACCTGTATGCTCTTTAACCACTTGCCTACCGGGCACTTACACCCCCTCCCTGCCCAGGCCATTTTTCAGCTTTCAGCGCTGTCGCACTTTGATTGACAATTGTGCGGTCATGCTACACTGTACCCAACCACATTTTTTTTATCATTTTCTTCACACAAATAGAGATTTCTTGGTGATATTTAATCACTGCTGGCCTTTTTATTATTTACAAAAAAAAAGACCAAAAAAGTTTGAAAAAAAAATATTTTTACTTTTCTCTGTCAGTAAATTTTGGAACTAAGTCATTTTTCACCTTCACTGATGTGCGCTGATGAGGTGGCACTGATGAGGAGGCACCAGTATGCCACACTTATGGGCACTGATAGGTGGCACTGATAGGCGGCACTGATGGGCACTAATAGGCAGCACTGGTGGGCACTGATAGGTAGCACTGATGGGCACTGATAGGCAGCATGGATAAGCGGTACTGAATAGGCAGCACTGGTGGGCACTGATAGGTGGCACTGGTGGGCATGATAGGTGGCACAGATAGGTGGCATGGATAGGCAGTACTGATGAGCACTGAAGGGCATTGATGGGTGGCAGTGATGGGCATTGATCGACAGCAGTCATGGGCATTGATGGGCAACACTGATAGGTGCCACTGATTGCCAGCACTGACTGGAATCGCTAAGGGGCACTGATTGGTGACACTTGTGGGCACTGATTGCTGGCATTGCTGGGCAATGGTGGGCACTGTATGGTGACACTGTATCACTATATTGCAATCAGGGAACTGATGATCAGTGCCCTGATTACATTCCTAGATGTCCCCCTGCGTGGAGATGTTGCTGGTTAGCTATCCTCACCACTAGTGATGGCCGAACAGTTCACCCGGCGGTCGTTTCGCGGCGAATTTCGGCTGTTCGCGGTCCGCCAGTTTGGCAGACTATTGGCATCGTTCGCCCGGCGGACTTCCGTGTTTTTACTTTGTAAAGGAACTTTGACCTGATGACACATCCATCATGGGGTACAGGACAGCCAATTGAGACATTACAGCACAAGGTCACTTGGACATTCCCCCTAACCAATAAATACACCCGATACGGCGGCCATTTTACATTCTTTCTTCTGTCACTATAGGGAAAGGTTGCTGTGTGGAGTAGGGAGAGATAAATCGCTAGCTATTTGGTACACAAAAGTTCTTTTCAGGACTGGTATAGGTGTTAGGTGTATATAGGTTTGCTGTGCTACTGATTGTTGCAGCAGCCTGAGTGTCTTTTGTCAGTTTAGAGAAAGGGACAGAGCGCTGCTGTGTCTGCTGCTATTTTAGGGACAGCCAGATTAGTCATCATCATCATCATCATCATTAGCTGTTACTATCAGGTCCACAAAAGAGCTATTCGAGTGACCAGTAATTGTTCCAGTCTCCTCTTTTTTGCCAGTTTGTATAGGGACAGGAAGGAAGCAGTGTGTCAGGCAGTGAGGGTCAGTTTAAAGAGTTGCTGTTACTATTAGTTCCACAAAGGATCTTTTCAGGACTGGTATCAGTGGTATGGTAATAGGCTTGTACACGTATAATATTCTTTCTTCCAAATATAGAAAGAATATTATACTTGACTGCTGCCCTTCTGCTGCAGTCTGCTAATCATTCACAACTCACTTGTTCCACAAAGCTCTTTATCAGGACTGGTAACTTGGTCTGTGTAGGGTGCTACAGTACATAGGGTTGAGTGAGGTACAGTCTGCTGTTCTGTAAGGACCGCTATCGGTCCACAATAGATAGGGTTGAGGTGCACCACTGCTGACCGCTGCCCTATACTGCAGCAGTCCTTCAGCAGTATAGGGACTGACGTACAGTCTGCTAATCAGTCACACACAACCTACTTGGTCCACAAAGGTCCTTATAAGGACTGGTAACTTGGTGAAGGGTGCTACAGTACATAGGGTTGAGTGAGGTACAGTCTGCTGTTCTGTAAGGACCGCTATCGGTCCACAATAGATAGGGTTGAGGTGCACCACTGCTGACCGCTGCCCTATACTGCAGCAGTCCTTCAGCAGTATAGGGACTGACGTACAGTCTGCTAATCAGTCACACACAACCTACTTGGTCCACAAAGGTCCTTATAAGGACTGGTAACTTGGTGAAGGGTGCTACAGTACATAGGGTTGAGTGAGGTACAGTCTGCTGTTCTGTAAGGACCGCTATCGGTCCACAATAGATAGGGTTGATTTCTAAAAATGAATGAGGCATGGATCTCGGAGGAATTCAACACATGTGACCAGTAGACCATGTATATGTCTATAAACTATTTTTTTAATCAAGCACACAGACCTTCTTTCTTCATTTGGCTCACTTCCTTGTCCCAAAAAAGCACACCGTACTATATGCCCCTACCCTCCTCTTTGAAGAGGTTGAGCGGTGCCATATTTCTACTGGGGCTGCTTATGAGGGGATCACACCATCCCTGTGCTGTGGTGACTTCCTCCTGGGGGTTCTTATGAGGGGATCACACCATCCCTGTGCTGTGCTGACTTACTCCTGGGGGTTCTTATTATGAGGGGATCACACCATCCCTGTGCTGTGCTGACTTACTCCTGGGGGTTCTTATTATGAGGGGATCACACCATCCCTGTGCTGTGCTGAGTTTCTCCTGGGCCTGCTTATTATGAGGGGATCACACCATCCCTGTGCTGTGCTGACTTCCTCCTGGGGGTTCTTATTATGAGGGGATCACACCATCCCTGTGCTGTGCTGAATTACTCCTGGGGGTTCTTATTATGAGGGGATCACACCATCCCTGTGCTGTGCTGACTTACTCCTGGGGGTTCTTATTATGAGGGGATCACACCATCCCTGTGCTGTGCTGACTTCCTCCTGGGGGTTCTTATTATGAGGGGATCACACCATCCCTGTGCTGTGCTGACTTACTCCTGGGGGTTCTTATTATGAGGGGATCACACCATCACTGTGCTGTGCTGAGTTTCTCCTGGGCCTGCTTATTATGAGGGGATCACACCATCCCTGTGCTGTGCTGACTTCCTCCTGGGCCTGCTTATTATGAGGGGATCACACCATCCCTGTGCTGTGCTGACTTCCTCCTGGGGGTTCTTATTATGAGGGGATCACACCATCCCTGTGCTGTGCTGACTTCCTCCTGGGGGTTCTTATTATGAGGGGATCACACCATCCCTGTGCTGTGCTGACTTACTCCTGGGGGTTCTTATTATGAGGGGATCACACCATCCCTGTGCTGTGCTGACTTCCTCCTGGGGGGTTCTTATTATGAGGGGACACACCATCCCTGTGCTGTGCTGAGTTTCTCCTGGGCCTGCTTATTATGAGGGGATCACACCATCCCTGTGCTGTGCTGACTTCCTCCTGGGGGTTCTTATTATGAGGGGATCACACCATCCCTGTGCTGTGCTGACTTACTCCTGGGGCTGCTTACGGTGCTGCTGTCAGTGCTGTATATGACGGTGCTGGTGTGAGTGCTTAATGTCCCGCTGCTGCTGTCAGTGCTGTATATCACGGTGCTGATGTCAGTGCTTAATGTCACGCTTCTGATGTCAGTGCTCTCTATCACGCTGCTGCTGTCAGTGCTGTATATCACGGTGCTGATGTCAGTGCTTAATGTCACGCTTCTGATGTCAGTGCTCTCTATCACGCTGCTGCTGTCAGTGCTGTATATCACGGTGCTGATGTCAGTGCTTAATGTCACGCTTCTGATGTCAGTGCTCTCTATCACGCTGCTGCTGTCAGTGCTGTATATCACGGTGCTGATGTCAGTGCTTAATGTCACGCTTCTGATGTCAGTGCTCTCTATCACGCTGCTGCTGTCAGTGCTGTATATCACGGTGCTGATGTCAGTGCTTAATGTCACGCTTCTGATGTCAGTGCTCTCTATCACGGTGCTGCTGTCAGTGCTGTATATCACGGTGCTGATGTCAGTGCTTAATGTCACGCTTCTGATGTCAGTGCTCTCTATCACGCTGCTGCTGTCAGTGCTGTATATCACGGTGCTGATGTCAGTGCTTAATGTCACGCTTCTGATGTCAGTGCTCTCTATCACGCTGCTGCTGTCAGTGCTGTATATCACGGTGCTGATGTCAGTGCTTAATGTCACGCTTCTGATGTCAGTACTCTCTATCACGGTGCTGCTGTCAGTGCTGTATATCACGGTGCTGATGTCAGTGCTTAATGTCACGCTTCTGATGTCAGTGCTCTCTATCACGGTGTTGCTGTCAGTGCTGTATATCACGGTGCTGATGTCAGTGCTTAATGTCACGCTTCTGATGTCAGTGCTCTCTATCACGGTGCTGATGTCAGTGCTTAATGTCACGCTTCTGATGTCAGTGCTCTCTATCACGGTGCTGATGTCAGTGCTTAATGTCACGCTTCTGATGTCAGTGCTCTCTATCACGGTGCTGATGTCAGTGCTTAATGTCACGCTTCTGATGTCAGTACTCTCTATCACGGTGTTGCTGTCAGTGCTGTATGTCACGGTGCTGGTGTTAATGCTTTATGTCACGCTGCTGATGTCAGTGCCCTCTATCACAGTGCTGTTATCAGATGACTCTATCACGGTGCAGGTGTCATTGCTGTATGTCACGCTGCTGGTGATCATCTCCTGCACCCTCTTCTTTGCCTACCCTGGTCCCTGACCTTCCGTCTCCTCCATTGCCTTCATGCGCTCCACAGTCCTGAATTGTCAGAACAATTTCCCATATAAAAAAAGAATGCTTGTAGTTATCGATCCCAAATTCACCTCATACATGTATTATGTCATTGGCCATGTGGTGGGACTATGTTTGCCCAGCTAATAATTATTTTGTGGCTGCAAATTTGACCTAAAGGTTTGCAAAGTTCGTCTCCCATTGAAGTCAATGGGGCCCGCCACGAACTTTCTGTTTCGCGAACTATCGGCCGCGTTCGCGGTCCGCGTTCGCGAAACGTCCCGTCGGAAAGTTCGTCCATCACTACTCACCACACACTCTGTCAGTGTGAGGCGAGAGAGCCAATTACCGGCACTTCTTTGTTTACATGTGATTGGACACAGCCGATCACATGGATAAAGAGCCGCGGACACGCGAGAGCAGCCGCCCCAGAACAAGAGCCGCACAGCCCCGCCGTCATTTCACAGTGGGCGGACAGCAAGCAGTTAAATAGATGATGCACTGCAGTGCATATGTTTTTTTTGTCCTTTATTTATGTGTGTAATTTGAAACATTAAAAAAACTCTTATATAGCTTATAAGAAAAAAAAAAAATATATATATATATATATATAGATATATATATATATGTGTGGCTTCAGAGAATAGCTGCAGGAACTCCCCCTTTCCAAGGCACCCCTTTTCTCTGCTCCTACCCACCCCCCGAGCAATATGCAGCAACAGATCTCCCCACATCCAGCATCAATAGACCCCTCCCTCTACAGTAGATCTCTCCCAGCAACAACTGACCCACTACCAGCAACAATAGGTCCCCCACCAGTAAAAATAGACCCCCCTGCAAAAATAGATCCCTTCCTGTTAGAATAGATCCCCCAGCAGTGAGCATCAATAGACCCTGCAGCACATCCCAGCACCCGTGCCGGAACTGAGCGTTTCCGCTGAAAAAAAGCCCTGTTATACACACTATATTACCAGATGTATTGTGACGTCTGCCTTTACAGGCACATGAACTTTAATGGCATCCCAGTCTTAGCCCGTAGGGTTCAGTATTGATTTGGCCCACCCTTTGCAGCTTTAACAGCTTCAACTCTTCAGGGAAGGCTGTCCACAAGGTTTAGGAGTGTTTATGGAAATGTTTGACCATTCTTCCAGAAATGCATTTGTGAGGTCAGGCACTGATGTTGGACGAGAAGGCATGGCTCAAGTCTCTGCTCCAATTCATCCCAAAAGTGTTTTATCTGGTTGAGGTCAGGACTCTAAAGATCACAGAAACACGTAAACTGACCACAATGTCAGGGTTCAGCAGCCATGATATACCATGGTCATTTTACGGGGGGGGGGGCAGAAACTGGCAGGATCAGCCAGGTATTTCAGGTTAGGGTACCAAACACTTTAAGAGTTCCCTTCACTGGAAATAAGGGGCCAAGCCCAACCCCTGAAAAACAACCCCACACCATAATACCCCCCCCCACCAAATGATTTAACCAGTACACAAAGCCAGGTCCATAAAGACATGGATGAGCGAGTTTGGGATGGAGGAACTTGAATGACCTCAACCCAATAGAACACATTGGGATGAATTAGAGTGGAGACTGTGAGCCCATAAACACACTCCTAAACCTTGTGGACAGCCTTCCCAGAAGAGTTGAAGCTGTTATAGCTGCAATGGGTGGGCCAACTCAATATTGAACCCTATGGACTAAGACTGGGATGCCATTAAAGTTCATGTGCGTGTAAAGTTCATGTGCCCCAATACTTTTGACAATAGTGTGTGTGTGTGTGTGTGTAGTATAGTTGGGGGTTGTTTAGCCTAGTGTAGAGCCTACCAGTGAGTGGAGTCCATGCCAGATATCCAGTTTAAGGGCTTGTAGGCCCACTTTTATTAACCACTTGCTGCCCGCCATATAGCAAAATGATGGCGGCAAAGTGGTTTTAATATCCTGACCGGACGTCATATGACGTGGTCAGGATATTAAGCCGCTGCGTGCCCCTCGGTCTGACACACTGCAACTACAATCTCGGTAAAGAGTCTCTGACGGAGACTCTTTACCATGTGATCAACCGTGTCCAATCATGGCTGATCACAGTGTAAATAGGAAGAGCCGGTGATCGGCTTTTCCTCACTCGCGTCTGTCAGACTCGAGTAGAGGAGAGCCGAACGACTGCTCTTCTAACAGGGGGGGGTCTGTGCTGATCGATTATCAGTGCAGCCCCCCCCCCGCGGATGCCCACACAGGACCATCAGGGACGCCACCAGGGATGCCCAGCACCAGGTATGCCCCCCTAGACCACCAGGGATGCCAGTCAGTGCCCACAATGGATGCCAATCAGTGCCCACAATGGATGCCAATCAGTGCCCACAATGGATGCCAATCAGTGCCCACAATGGGCATAACTGATTGCCATGCATTATTGTTTAGCACTGATTGGCATCCATCCCTAAAATACTGTACACTACAATGCCACCTATCAGTGCCCATCCGTGCTGCCTATCAGTGCCCATTTGTGCCGCCTATCAGTGCCCATCCATGCTGCCTATCAGTGCCCACCCGTGCCGCTATCAGTGCCCACCCGTGCCGCTATCAGTGCCCACCTGTGCCGCCTATCAGTGCCCACCCGTGCCGCCTATCAGTGCCTATCCATGCCCATTCGTGCCACCTATCCATGCCGCCCATCCATGCCAATCCGTGCCACCTATCCATGCCAATCTATGCCACCTATCAGTGCCTATTTGTGCCACCTATCAGTGTCTGTGTTGCATACCAGTGCCACCTTATCAGTGCCCGTCACTGCAGCCCCATCAGTGCCCATCAGTGAAGGAGAAAACTTACTTATTTGCAACGTGTTTTTTTTTTCATAAATTTTCTTTTTTTATTTGTTTAGCAGAAAATAAAAACCCCAGAGGCGATCAAATACCTCCAAAAGAAAGCTCTATTTGTGGGAACAAAATTATAAAAATTTAGTTTGGGTACAGTGTTGTATGACCGCGCAATTGTCATTCAAATTGCGATAGCTCTGAAAGCTCGAAATTCGTCTGGGCAGGAAGGTGTATAAGTGCCCGGTATTGAAGTGGTTAAAGAAAGAAAATGTCCATCCAGAATTCCCACGCAGGGGTTTCAACTTCACAGCAGTAATGTAGTAATAAATGAAAAATACCAAGCCACCTGGCTCTCAAGCAGCGCCGCTGCTCAGGCTTATGCTTCAGTCCTCTTAGCCCTATAACTGAGTTCCTGTACAAACCCTGTACCTCAGCACTCTTTTTCAGCTTCCACAGGCTTGGACCCTCTGTCTGCTCTGGGAGACAGAACTGTGCAGACATGCACACTTCTCCCTTGCTCGCCTGGACTCCTCAGAAGGGTGGAGCCCAGAATGGTCAGGTATCTAAAAAAAAATAGCCCAGCACACACCTGACCAGTCAGTATTCTGGTGGATTGCAAAACAAGGACCCAGGACTGAGTATTTCATCCCACCCAGATCGCTACAATATCCCTGGGCTCCAGGTCCCAAAGTAGACTATAGTAAATAATGAGGAAACTAAAAAGAGAGTTTGCTCCTAAATAAGCAATTAAACTGGAGCCCATCAACCTGCCTGGTTGAGAATCCTGCGTCCATACACTGGTGGGGTACCACACTACCACAATATATATATACACACACACACACACACACACACACACACACACACACACACACGATCACTAGCCTATTCTTCACTGATCTGCTCAGACTTGCCAGTTTATGTAGTTCAATAGCAGAAGCTAAAGTTGGTTGGGGAGTTCCTTCTTCAGAGGTACTTTTCTCCCCCGCCACCCATTCTTCCCTATTGTTTGGTTCAGGTAGACGGTATGAAGATTTGATTCGTATTAATGACTCCTAAAATGTGATTCTAGCTCATAATAATAAATAAAAATAATCCCCAGATAGAATGTAAGAGAAATAGATTGATTTGCTTGTGAAATCCCCCCCCCCCCCCCCCTTATCTATGTACTTTCATATTTTTTTTTCTCTTTCTTTTTATTGTCTGTTTTGCTTTGCCTTTTGGTAGATTCTTGCCCAAGTGAAATAATGTTTACTTAAAGCGGGATTCCACCCTAAAGTGGAACCTCCGCTGATCGGATCCCTCCCCCCCTCCTGTGTCACAATTGACACCTTTCAGGGGGGAGGGGGGTGGAGATACTTGTCAAAGACAGGTATTTTCACCCACTTCCGGGCATAGACTCCCGTGGGAGTCTACGCCATTTCCTGCCCTGCCGCGCTGTCTGCTGGGACACACACGGGTCCCAGTGACAGCGTGGAGATTTCCTATTGCGCGGCTCGCACATGCGCAGTAGGGAACCGGGAAGTGAAGCCGATTCGCTTCACTTCCTGATTCCCTCACCTAGAATGGTGACTGCAGCAGCCGAGAGCCGAGCGATCGATCGGCCTCGGCTGCCGGCATCGCTGGAACCCGGGACAGGTGAGTGTCCATTTATTAAAAGTCAGCAGCTGTAGTATTTATAGCTGCTGGCTTTTAATATATTTTTTTTGGTGGAATCCCTCTTTAAAGTGGTTGTATAGTCATTTTTACAACTTTTACCTACAGGAAAGCCTATAATAAGGCTTACCTGTAGGTAAAAGAAATCTCCTAAACCTGTACGGTTTAGGAGATATTCCCCTCGCAATGCGCCACTGACTGCAGAGGCGCATGTGCACAGGGGATTCTCGGCTGAAAGTCCAGCAGACGCCAGACCCTGGCGGGCATGTGCGGGAGTGACGATATTGTGGCTCCAGCCACTCACAGCGCAGGAGCCGCGATACCCGGAAGACATGCCGAGGGAACATGTCTGCTCCCTCGACGTTGATCAGGCCAGATGTCGGGGCCTCGTTCTAAGGTAAGTATTTCATAATGAGCTAGATACTAGCTCATTATGCCTTTTCCTTTGCAGGTCAAAAAAAAAAAAAAAACTTTAGCGGGTTTACTACCGCTTTAAGTATAGTTGTTTCTGTTGAACAGGTGATAAGATATATTTATATTGATCTTCGAAATGTTAGAAAAGATTGTCCTTCTCAAGCTTCATCAGTGTTGTGTTGTATGGGATCAAGGCGATCCAGACTATGGGCTTTTTTAATGTAATCTTGCAAACTATTTAATAAAAATGTATATTTAAAAAAAAAAGATAATCTTAAAAAAAAAAAATAACAGACAAAAACAGACAAAATATTTTACATTGCCTTTTCTTTGCTAAACAAATAAATAAAATCAAGATTATTGATAAAAAAAAGTATGTGAACCTCTAAGTTATTGATATCCTAAGGAGAGTATAATAGATGGTAGACTTTCCACGAAATTAATCTAGATAGATAGATAGATAGATAGATAGATAGATAGATAGATAGATAGATAGATAGATAGATAAATTTGACTGACTGATCACACAATTTTATTTCACCTGCTCTTCATAATGGATTTCTGTAGGGTCCACATAAAACAGCTTTCAGGGGTCTTCAGAGAAACAATTTTTGTCTATTAAACTGGAAAGGGCTCATGAAAAGTTTTATGGTTATTAAGCATTATACCCTGAATGTGCTGTGTGCCGTGTGAAATACTCCATCCAACAGTACCTGTTCAGTGACCTTCCACGCCTATCTCAGGGGGGGGGTCTTTCATATTGACAAAAGATCAGTGCTGCACACTCAACCTTGAATAGCTTTTATAAAGGAGTGTTATCTGTCTGCAGACAATTCTTAAAAAAGTCCCCAACCCAAGACTAAACAATCTTTTGTGAGGTAATGAGTATGCTAATGCTTGGTCTGCCTAGGTCCACAGGGGTGTCAATCTTAAAGTAGTTGTAAACTCCTCTGACCTACCATGGTGATGTGGACAAGGGCCTCTTCCCCAATACCCTGGGTGGTGGTTGTGGGGGTCTGTGGGCGGGGGGCTTATCTGAATCCCACAGTTCCCACCCCCCTATGTGAATGAGTATTGGGTATATATAGCACCCCTACTTATTCATTAAAAACAGCATAAACAGTAAAAACAGTAGACAGTTTGACAAGTTCTTCACAATTAATTCTGATCAGATTATAAAATATAATGAATAACTTAACAAATGAATAACTAAATGAAATTCTTCAATTAACAAATAAAACGAAAACAAAATGAAATGAACATTTTGGCTATGCGCATGCCTACGTAATACCTCTTCTTTCACAGGGGAATTCTATTACCATGTGTTTAGAGTCCTCATATACTCTACCTATTGTTTCCTTGCAGGTTCTTCAACTGTGTTGGCAACCCAGGCAAACAGTAATGTCACTCCTCCAGTCTATGACAATGGAACCGTCACATGCTTCCCCATTCCTGAAAGTGCTGGTTATTCTCAAAGCTGCAAGAGAGCCCAGATCTGGTAGTTCATGGGGGTTGGGTGATGTCGTTTGCAGAGACACTGTAATTTTGCCCTGCATGGGCAAGGTGACAGGGTCCCTTTAAGACTTTCATTATTATTATTTCCGTTGAGTCCTATTACCACTGGTTTTGAAAGTTTAGCAAAAGAATATCAAATCTGTGTCTCTTCTGCAATAACGGATTTTTATCTTCCTCCTCGCATACTTCTCTAAAGCTCATGCCAGTGGGAATTCTTTTCAAACGTTGCATAGGCTATTTGAACGCAAAGGACGTGCTGCATGCAAATGCACAGAAAACACAGTAAACTCATCAACATGAGTCCTTACAATGTACACCAAAACTACTGGGATGATTTAACACCCCTGCACATGTGTTGGAATTAGGTCATACCAGCCCAGCCAATCAAGATCCCAAAACCAGAAGAAGCCCAGGCGACAAAGAGGTTAGTGCTGGTGAGAGATTTTGCGAACATCACATCCCTGGAGAATAGGCCTTTTCAGATTTTAGTTCTACTGTAAGCCCCCCGATGAAGGAGGGCTTTCTGCGCCACCTGAAACTCATTGGCTTGCTTTTCCCTGTCTTATGTAAAGTAAAAAAAAAAAATCTCCAGACTCCGAGTGCTTTCAGAGGTCTTTTAGGCCACGTGAGCTGTCTCTCCAATGCTAAAGCCTTAAAATCAAGAAACTCTACTGCATACCCCAAGTTGAGAAATTGTTACTGTATCTAGTGCCCCTTGGGAGCCTCTTAGTGGGGCTTTGTAAGTACCGTATACCGCCAAAGAAACCGCCATACATAACAGTTAAACTGATATAGTAATGCATTGATGCAGAAGATATATACAGAGTGGCTGGTTTACAAAGGGTGTAGTAGAAGAAGCAGCTTCCAATAACAGTATGCGCTGACTCACAATATACAGGTGCCAAGGGAGCACTTCTGTTGGAGGGGTGGCGGCACAATGGCTTAATACTAAGTTTCTAAGGGCCCTGTGGCATGAGGGAGACGGAAAAGCCTGTTCCAGGTTACAGTGTGTAATTTCCCTGAAGGGGCAACCTAATCTGTCTCTTTTCATCTGGAACCTCTCCCAGTACTATTCTTATACTGGCCCTAACCAGGGGAGCTCTCTTCCTGTCTAATTACCATACTGCAAGAACACCAGATAATGTAGGATCTGCTATTTTTAGAACCCTTAGTTTAGATGGCCGAAGAAATCTCGTGGGGCTTTACTATCCAATAGGATATCAATGCTCCCTATAATGGCTGCCTGAAGCTCAAAAGTGGGTACAACTGTCCCTCAATGAACTCTGAAGAATTGTCCATGGCCACCCTAAGCCCTTGTACACACGGTCGGACATTCTGACAACCAAATTCATTGGATTTTGTCCGACTGATTTTGTACGAAACTGTTGCATACACATGGTCGGACAAAGTTGTCGGACAATCCTATTGTTCAGAACGTGGTGACGTTATTTCGTTACGATGGGACTACGTTCAGGCTAGTAGCCAATAGCTTTGGTCTAGGAATTTCATCTGAGCATGCGTGGCACTTTGTCCGATCGGAATTCTCTACACACGATCGGACAAAGTCTGATCGGATCATGCTGTCGGAAAATTTTATAGCCCTGCTCTAAAACTTTGTTAGTCGGATATTCCGACGGAAACAGTCCGATGGAGCCCACCCACAGTCGGATTATACGACAACATGGTCCGATTGGACATTTTCTGTCGGAATGTCTGACCGTGTGTACAAGGGCTAAGGCCTGAAGAATTGTCCATGGCTACCCTAAGGCTGGAGGACAAACTGCAGCCCATGACTGCCTGCCTACATGCCGGTAAACAATACCTGTGTGTACTGGGTCTGATAGCACCATAAAATATACTTCTACTGACAATATATGGATTTCGTTACGAAAGTTCCAGCTAAAATACTTTAGGCTTCCTATCTATTGTCAAGCGCTAAGCAGTTGAGCTCTCTTCCTGTCTAATTACCATGGTGCAAGAATGCCAGATCATGCAGATCCTCTATTTAACTAGTAGCTTACCGCCGGCCGTCAAATGACGGCCAGGCGGCGCACCTATTGTGGCGGGAGGCCGTCATATGATGGCCTCCCGTTTAAACAGGGATGCGCGCGATCGTGCGCGCGCATCCCTGTTTCTTCGGTGGCGGCGTGTCACGGAGACACCGCTCGCCACCGAAGGGGGTGAACAGCCATTCGTTATGGCTGTTTACCACGTGATCGGCCGTGATGAAGTCACGGCCGATCACAGATGGTCACACCCCGAACGTGCACGGCGCATGCGCGCGATCGCGAGCGCGCTGCGCGTGCACGTCGGTGGCAGCGTGTTCCCCGGGAACACTGCTCGTCACCGACGCTGGTAAACAGCCATTGGCCGGCTGTTTACCCACGTGATCGGCTGTGATCCTTTCACAGCCGATCACTAAAATGTAAACAAACCGCGGTAACGGGATGTTACCGGGTTCTCCTCCTCACACACCGATCGTCTGTGAGGAGGAGATTGCGGTAACATCTCGTTACCGCATACAGTGTACACCAAACATACTGATTGCCCCCCCCCCCCCCCAATAAAGAGGACCTGTCACCACCCCTCATAGTACCTGTCAATCACAGTCCATCAGAGTACCTGTCACAGTCCATCAGAGTATTTGAGTACCTGTCACAGCCCATCAGAGTACCCGAGTACCTGTCCCAGCCCATCAGAGTACCCGAGTACCTGTCCCAGCCCATCAGAGTACCCGAGTACCTGTCCCAGCCCATCAGAGTACCCGAGTACCTGTCCCAGCCCATCAGAGTACCCGAGTACCTGTCACAGTTCATCTGAGTACCCGAGTACCTGTCCCAGCCCATCAGAGTACCCGAGTACCTGTCCCGGCCCATCAGAGTACCCGAGTACCTGTCACGGCCCATCAGAGTACCCGAGTACCTGTCACGGCACATCAGAGTACCCGAGTACCTGTCACGGCACATCAGAGTACCCGAGTACCTGTCACGGTACATCAGAGTACCTGTCACGGCACATCAGAGTACCCGAGTACCTGTCACGGCACATCAGGGTACCCGAGTACCTGTCACGGCCCATCAGGGTACCCGAGTACCTGTCACGGCCCATCAGGGTACCCGAGTACCTGTCACGGCCCATCAGGGTACCCGAGTACCTGTCACGGCCCATCAGGGTACCCGAGTACCTGTCACGGTACATCAGGGTACCCGAGTACCTGTCACAGTCCATTAGAGTACCGAGTGCCTATCACAGTCCATTAGAGTACCGAGTACCTGTCACAGCCCACCTGAGTACCCAAATACCAGTCACCAAACCATCAGAGTACCTGTCACCAGGCTATCAGAGTACCTGAGTACTTGTCACCAGGCCATCAGAGTACCCGAGTACCTGTCACCAGGCCATCAGAGTACCCGAGTACCTGTCACCAGGCCATCAGAGTACCCGAGTACCTGTCACCAGGCCATCAGAGTACCCGAGTACCTGTCACCAGGCCATCAGAGTACTCGAGTACCTGTCACCAGGCCATCAGAGTACCCGAGTACCTGTCACCAGGCCATCAGAGTACCCGAGTACCTGTTCCAGTCCATCTGAGTACCCGAGTACCTGTCACAGTCCATCTGAGTACCTGAGTACCTGTCACAGTTCATCTGAGTACCCGAGTACCTGTCACAGTCCATATGAGTACATGTCACCGCCCTTCAGAGTACCCAAATACCAGTCACCAAACCATCAGAGTACTTGTCACCAGGCCATCAGAGTACCTGAGTACTTGTCACCAGGCCATCAGAGTACCTGAGTACTTGTCACCAGGCCATCAGAGTACCTGAGTACCTGTCACCAGGCCATCAGAGTACCCGAGTACCTGTCACCAAGCCATTAGAGTACCCGAGTACCTGTCACCAGGCCATCAGAGTACCCGAGTACCTGTCACCAGGCCATCAGAGTACCCGAGTACCTGTCACCAGGCCATCAGAGTACCCGAGTACCTGTCACCAGGCCATCAGAGTACCCGAGTACCTGTCACCAGGCCATCAGAGTACCCGAGTACCTATCACCAGCCCATCAGAGTACCCGAGTACCTATTTGCAGCCCATGTCTCATAGAATATACGTTGGGGTGTTTACTTTCCAAAATGGGGTTATTTTGTGGGTAATTTCACTGTCCTGGTGCTCCAGGACCTTCAAAAGTGTGATGGGTAGGAATGAAATGAGATGTGTGATTTATGCTCCTAGAACGCCTGAACGTACTACTTCAATGTTCGGCCTCTCTATGTGGCCAGGCTGTGTAAAAGTCCTACACATGTGGTATCGCCAAACTCGGGAGGAGTAGCAGAATGTATTTTGGGGTGTAATTTTTGCTATATACATGTTATGTGTTAGAAATATCTTATAAATTGACAATTTTGTGTAAAAAAAAATGCGCTTTAATTTTTTTCCACATATTCCAAAAACTTCTGGAAAAAAATGAACCATTCAAAAGACTCATTATGCCTCACAGATTATACGTTGGGGTGTTTGCTTTCCAAAATGGGGTAATTTTATGGGAAATTCCATTGTCCTGGTACTCCAGGGCCTTCAAAAGTGTAATAGGTGGTTGAGAAATGAGATGCGTAATTTTTGCTTATAGAACGTCTGAAGGTACTACATCAATGTTAGTGCTCTGTATGTGGCCAGGCTGTGTAAAAGTCTCACACACGTGGTATCGCCGTACTCGGGAAGAGTAGCAGAATGTATTTTGGGGTGTAATTTGTTGTATGCATATGCTGTGTGTGAGAAATAACCTGATAATATGACAATTTAGTAAAAAAAAATAAAAAAAAATAAAAAATCTTCATTTTGCAAAGAATTGTGGGAAAAAATTACAACTTAAAAAAACTCACCATGCTACTTACTTAATACCTTGGGATGTCTACTTTGTAAAAAGGGGTCATTTGGGGGGTATTTGTACTTTCCTGACTAGTTAGAGTCTCAAGAAATTAGGTACACCTGATGTACTGAAGGCCTGATCAGAAGTGATCAATTTTCAGTGATTGGCACCATAGATTGTAGACTCTATAACTTTCACAAAGACCAAATAATATATACTAATGTGGGTTATTTTTACCAAAGATATGTAGCAGTATAAATTTTGGCCAAAATTTATGAAGAAAATTACTAATTAGCAAAAATTTATGACAGAAACGAAGAAAAAGGCATTTTTTTCACAAAATTTACGTTTTATTTTATTTATAGCACAAAAAATAAAAAACCCACTAGTGATTAAATACCACTAAAAGAAAGCTCTATTTGTGTGAAAAAAAGGACGCAAGTTTCATATGGATACAGTGTTGGATGACTGAGTAATTGTCATTCAAAGTGTGAGAGCGCTGAAAGCTGAAAATTGGTCTGGTCAGGAAGGGGGTGTAACTGCACTGTATTGAGGTGGTTAAAGAAACCTTAGTCAAGATGTCCCACAAAATCTAGTGGGACATCAGTATCTAATAGGATATGCATCCTTCCCAAGATGGTTGCCCAAAGCCTACAATAGGAGACAACACTCCCTCAATGAAGAAATGGCACATTGCCACCCTCAGGCTGGAGGACAAACTGCAGTCCACACCTGCCTGCCTACAAGCTGTTAAATAATACCTGTGTGTACTGGACCTGACAGCACCACGTAATATACTGACAATATAAGGAATAGTTACGAAAGTTCCAGCTAAAATATTTGAGGTGTCCTGTGTATTGTCGAGCTCTCTTATAGGGCTCAGCTATATTTATATTTTATTTTCTCTCTATATGTACACAGCTTCTGTCTATATATAGTGTGTTATATATTGTGTATTATACTATAGTTCTTTCCCCAGCTGCGCCCAGACTTGCCGCCAATTTAATATATATATGAGATATGTCAGTGATTTGAGCTCTGTTGGAAACAGCCTCATCAAATGAGCACAACATTCCCATAGCCCTGCGGCCATACGGATGATGAATTAAATAATTTAACCCATAAAATCACATTTACCTCGGGGACTTCCATAATAGCCTTCAAATATTGCACTTATTTTTCTTCAGGAGATTAGACTCTTGTCTACAAAAAGAGAAGGGACTGTTTAAACACACGGTCGCCTGAAAATTCGGGCAAACTTATTTAATGAACAAATAGAGGAACGGCGGTGTACCGTAAGTGAACGGGTTATCTGGGGCCACTGGAGAATAGGCTGACATGTTTAGTGGATTAAAGGATAAGTCACACTAGGGAGCTGTACAATCTAATAACATTGACATGTTTAATTAAAGGTCAGCTCCATGTTGGTGTAGTCATGTAACCTGGTGACGGTAACGTGGTTAATTGGCCAAAACCAGCACAGAAAACTGGTTGAATTGATGTTTTAATTCTCACCAAGCTCTTTGGTTACACACAAACATGTCTGGTCATTAGACACAAAAAAGACATGCCAGACAAAAAAAAATGGCTTTAAGTAGTTATAAGGTGACAATTTAGAGTCAGCTTTTCATATCCAGCTAATAGAACCATTATTCCAGTGCAAGGGTCTGCAAACCTTTCAGTATCAGGGCTAAATTGTCTATTTTACAGTTGTTCAGGGGTCGGAGAAAAAAAAAAAAACATCATGCATAAAAATGTAATACATTTTTGGGGTTTATTTACTAAAACTGGAGAGTGCAAAATCTGATAATAGACAATCAGCTTCTACTATAACTTCAGCTTAGTCAATTATTTTTGAGAAAATCTTGAAGCTAATTGGTTTCTGTGCAGAGCTGCACCAGATTTTGCACTCTTCAGTTTTAGTTAACCAAGCGCATTGTGCTTTATTTGGAGCTTTTTTGTAATGCACATGATATGATTTAGAACAATGGTCTAAAAACTGATGTGGCCCATTGCTTGCCTTGGGGCACTATATCTCCAACTGACAGCAATGATGGGTCATCATTTCTCCCACCAACACTATCAATGGGGCACCATTCTTCCCACTGATACCAAAAATGGGACACTATTCCTTCAACTGGCACCAAAGATGGGGCACTATTCCTCCCACAAATACCAATGAATCGGCACTATTCCTTCAACTGATACCCATGGCGGGGCACTATTCCTCCAACTGACACCAGTGATGGGCCACCATTCCTCCCACCAACACTATCGATGGGGCACTTTCCCTCCCAAAGCCACAAAATATGGGGCACTATTCCTCCAACTGGCACCAATGATGGGGGACTATCCCTCCCACTAATACCAATGATGAGGCCCTATTCCTCCCACTAATACCATTGATGGGGGCAGTATTCCTCCAACTGATACCCATGATGGGCCACTATTCCTCCAACTGTTACCCATGATGGGCCATCATTCCTCCCACCAACACAATTGATGGGGCACTATCCCTCCCAATGACACCAAAAATGGGGCACTATTCCTCCAACTGGCACCAATGATGGGGCACTATTTCTCCAACTGATACCCATGATGGGTCATCATTCCTCCCACCAACACTATCGATGGGTCACTATTCCTCTCATTAATACCAACAATGGAGCACTATTCCTTCAATTGGCTCCAATGATGGGGCACTATCCCTCCCACTATACTAATGATGAGGCCCTATTCCTCCCACTAACAGAGTCTAAAGGCAGGGTCGAGAAAGCAAAGATCAGCAACAGGTATCAAGCAAGGTATAACAGGAGTCAGGATATCAGGACACAGCTGAAGACCAGTCAGCACTGGCCTTTAAATAGGCCGTCTAGCGCCAATTGGAGCTTGGGGCACGCTCCTGCGCATGCACACAGTCCATCGCAAATGCGCATTGGTGCATTTGGGAATCTGCTGTTGTCCATGAGTGTACGCACACGTATTCTAACAGTTTTCTTACAGTGAGGCTAAATCTTTCTAAGGTACTTAACTCTTAGTCATTTGTCACCAAAACAAGTGTCTGCTTCATAGTAGCTCGTAGTATGTTTGTAGTAGCTTGCACCTACTGTAGTTTCTGGTAGAGGGAGCACACCACCTATGTTATGCCACCCAGTAGACAGAAGAGGAGTGGTCTGACTGGGTATAAATGGCCAAGCAATAAGCAGTTTTACTGGGGAGGATGGCCAATGTTTGCATATACAGTAGTGGCTCTCATCTAAAGCTAGCCGTACACTGTGCCAATTTTTAGCAGATTCCTGGTAATTTCTGGTCCGCTTTTCAATCAGAGATACAGTCACAGCTTTCTGAAAAAAGGGTCTATTTTGAGGTGAACCATATTGAAGCCAGTCCTGAAAGAAATGTAGGCTGGTATCAAGATGGCATGATCAAGGTCTCAAAGAGGTTATGGTGCCATCTGGCAAGATCTAACTGACAGTTGGTTTTCACCAGGGTTTTTGAGGGAGGAGATAGGCGGGAGACCCTAGTGGTCCTCAATTACTTTGCTACAAACTGTCACCAGGTCACAGCCCTCAGGGGGTAGCTGGAACAGAGAGGCTACAGTACGAAGTCTCTTCACAGGGCTGCAGATGAGAGAGTAGTCAGGTCCAGACAGGGGCAGGGTAGGTAGCAGATAAAAGTAGTCAGGTCAGAACAGAGGTCTAGGCAGGTGGCAAGCAAGAGCATAGTCAGGTTGAGCAGAGATCTAGGCAGGCACCAAGAGTGCAAAAGAGTAGTCTTGTCATTCAAGGTCAGCAATTGTCAAGAAATCTCAAAGGCAAGTATAATGGCTCTTGGATCAAGAGCAGCTGGTGATAAGATACAACACCCGTCACTTCAAAAATTTGTGCATTAATATCCTTCCTTCTTTGAGAGCAGGACACTGGAAGTCCTAGCAGGGATTCTGAGTACCAATTGAAGTCCAGTCATGTATTCTGCAAGTACCATTGGAAGTCCTAACACAAATTCAAACGAGTACTGTTGGATGTCCTAGAAGAGATTCTACAAGTACCATTGGAAATCCGACCAAGGATTTAACAAGGAATAGATTCTCCATACATACGGTATGTATTTCTGTCTTTTTTTACATCAAACCTGGGTTTGAAATATTATTTTTAGAGTTCCATTTGAAGCAGGAACCATATGGATGGGATGGCGGATGGACTCCATGTGAAAGGGTCTTTCTTTTAAAAATGGATTTGGATGATTTTATGTATGTGCAATTCAACAAAATGTAAATCATTGGTATTTTTCCTCATGGACAATGCAATTTGGGTTAAATATGCTGAATTGATTGTTGATTATTTGTATTTTATAGATTACATATTTCCTGCTAAACCTCTGATGAAGGAGACTACGTTCATCGCCGAAACGCGTTGGATATAAGATCTCTGTGTCATCAATTTGCACAATTTTGATGTCTCCATGTCCAATATTTTGTTTATTATCATATGTATTTTTCTAAATAGCTACTTAATAAAATTCCTACTTTTTCTATTTTGTGTGTTGGTAGTGCCTTAAAAATACCACCGAAGGGTTCCTCTCTATTTCATTTTTCTCTGGATGTGGCACACTTTGTAAATCTTTCATATCAGAAAACCAATTCTCAAGGATTTAACAAGTACCAATGGAAGCCCTGGCAGAGATTTTGTAAATACCATTGGGAGTCCTAGAAGAAATTCTACAAGTACCATTAGAAGTCCTACCAAGGATTTAACAAGTACAGTAAAACCTTGGTTTGAAAGCATTTTGCAAGACAAGCTAATTTTTTAATACATTTTGACTTGATATACAAGCGATGTCTTGATATACAAATAACGTCATGTAACAACTGAGTATAAAAAGAGAAGCGAGGCTCCTCTAAGTGTAGCAATATAGTTACATTTAATGAAGGTACAACTTTTAGCAACATATTGCTACACATAGAGGCGCCTCTGTTCTCTTTTATACTCTGTAGCTCCTGTTGGATTTTGCTTCTAATCCCTTTGTGGAGGCTTCCATTTGTAGATGGACATTTTATGGTTACACAACCTGGTCACATTGCTATAATCTTTTTATGTGGACTATAAATATATGATTGTGGAACCAATCATTTGAGTTTGCATTATTTCTTCTGGGGAAATTTCCTTTGATATACAAGTGCTTTTGATTACAAGCATGTTTCTGGAACAAATGATGCCCGCAATCCAAGGTTTTACTGTACCATTGAAAGTTCTGGCAGCAGGGCTGTCTTAATGCTTGGGCACGTCCCAGGGGCCCCGGGTCCATGGGGGGCTCCATGCTAATCTTGCATTACATCATACTTGCCAACTGTTCTGGATCAGCTGGGATAGTCATGCTTTTTAGGCCGCGTACACACGGGCGGACTGTTCGCCCAACTTTGTCCGCTGAACAGTGTTTGGGCGGACAGTCCGCTCGTGTGTGGGCTTTCAGCGGACAGTTTCAGCGGACAGTTTGACGAACAAGGTTTTTCGGAAATTCCGTAAAACTGTCCACTGAAACCTTGTTTCAGCGAACAGTCCGCTCGTGTGTAGGCTTGTTCGTCAAACAAAGTTGCGCGCATGCTCAGAAAGGATTTTCACGCCGAAAGTTATAATGCAGTGTATAGGACGTCGTATTTTTCGTCCCGTCGTACGTGCCGTTCACGTCATCGCGCACGGTTTCAGCAAACTGTTCGTTCGTCGTGTGTGGCCATGTCCGTCCATGCTAATTTTGAGCGGACTGTTTGCCGAAACTGTTTGACGGACAAAGTTGGGCGAACAGTCCGCCCGTGTGTACGCGGCCTTACTAAGCTTTCTTTGGATGGCCAGCATCCCGGGAACCTGTACTTTGCCCCCCTGATCCCAGTATCTTGCCCTCCTGATCCCCACCCTCTACTTTGCCTTTCTGCCTCCCCCCTGTACTGGGCCCGTTGCGCTAAATTAGTCTTTGATGGCATGTTTCCTTATTGATTAAAATCAATTTTATAGAAAGCGCTAATAAGTATATGTTTGACTATATATACTTTCATTTTTGAGAGTAGATGCGTAAATTTATGCCATGCTGGTAGGGGCCCCAGAGCAAAACTTTGCCCAGGGGCCCATGATGCTATTAAAGAGGAGCTGTACCTTTAAAAAAAAATATTAAAAGCCAGCAGCTACAAATATTGCAGCTGCTGACTTTTAATAAATTGATACTTACCTGTCCCAGGGTCCAGCGATGTCTCTCCGCTGCCCCCGCCGCTATCCTCTGTCAGGGAATCGGGAAGTGAAGCATTGCGGCTTCACTGCCCGGTTCCCTACTGCGCATGCGCGAGTTGCGGTGCGTGTCTCCACTGGTCCCCGCTGTGTCCTGGGAACTGTGTGTTTCCCAGAACACAATGGGGACGGGGCAACTGTGGCTAGCTTGTCCCGGAAGTGGGTGCAGATATCTGGATTATCCAAGTATCTGCACCCCCCTCCCCCCTGAAAGGTGCCAATTGTGGCACCAGAGGGGTGGAGGGATCAGATGAGTGGAATTTCCACTTCAGGGTGGAGGTCCGCTTTAAGATGGCTCTGGAAGACCTGACAGGTATGTTGATTATACAATTACACAAATCATGGAAACACCAGCCCTTATCTGCAGTGTGCTGACTTGTTATATTGGGTTGAGGACACACATATTTTTTTTCATTTAAAAAAAATAAGTGAAAACGGTAATGGAGAAAAATATCAGTATTCCTTACTGGTGGATCGGAACAGAGATAGTACCAATGGATCTAATTTATCATTGTTCTCAGGTTTCTTCCATTATATATATATATATATATATATATATATATATATATATATATATATATATATATATATATATATATATATATATATGAGTGCCTTAATTATTTTACCATAGATACTAAAGGACACATCCACAAAATAATGCACAAAAAGCTAAAAAAAGATAAAATCAAAAGCGTAGATTTGTTCATTCATTCATAAAATACTCTGTAAAAGTACATAATGTTTTTCTCCGTGAATTGATAGAGCCAGTCTCATTTGGTTGTAACAAATGTTCATCGAGTTCAGCCCTTTGAAGATAGACAACAATGCAGGTTTATGTAGAGATGAAAGGCCTACTTTAAAAGGCCTGAAGAGTACCATTATGGGCTAATGATAGCAACATGTTAAATGTCTCCTCTCAAGAAGGAGCAAAGTTACCCTAATGAGAGAAATATTGTTCTCATCTCTCTCGGGAGAATGACACACAGGGCTCAGAAGAAATCACATTTATGTATTTATGAAGACTCGCCATTTGTTAGGCATCACTTGAGGAAATGGCCATTTGTCTCTATTAACCACTGTGCTTGCCACATATTGACGCTGCTTCTGGGGACAGTAATTGACCCTGAGGGCGAATGTATCCTAGATCAATGTGAGGAACGACTAGTGAAATGCCATTTGAATGTCATTATCTGGAGTGCAGGACAATATGGTGCACTCCTTTGGATGATGAGTGTGTGTGGTGGGGCTGAGAAGCTGCATGCCAGCACACAAAATAAAAAATAAAATAAAAATGCCAGTACATAAAATAAAAAAATTTAATATAAGAGGAAATCCAGTCACGAGGAGTGAATTTTGGCACACCCAGACACACATGTACACACAAATTCTGCTGTGCCTGTAAGATTAGTGCAGAATATACTGCACAGTGTACAGAATGAGGCAGTGTGGAATATAACCTACCACAAGGTGTATAGAATGAGGCGGTGTGGAATATAACCTACCACAAGGTGTACAGAATGAGGCGCTGTGGAATATAACCTACCACAAGGTGTACAGAATGAGGCGCTGTGGAATATAACCTACCACAAGGTGTCTGATTCCATATGACCGTAAGGCACTATTTCGGGCCATGTTCGTCAATGTTTCCCATGCGGCGCGCCCAGGGGCGCGCGTACCATACAAGTATGTGTTTTGGGTATTGGCTCCCCTGTGTTGGTCCATGGCTGGTCTATGTACGGCGTCAGCGTGCGTTTGACGCGGGGCGACACTCCCTATGTTTTTCTTTGGGGGCTGCGCCACCGTGCCTTCATGTGCAGTGGGTCCCTTTAGTTCCTACTCCTCTGACCGATATTGGCCCCCCCTTTTTTGATCAGAATGATATATATTGTTATTTGCTTTATTAGCTGATATGTTGTCCAGGCCCGGGACTCGATTATATGTGTTTCTTTTTCTATTTTGGTCCATGCAGGGGTGGGGTTCTGTGGCTGCTGGCGTTTATTTATGGGTATTTATGGCGATGGTATGCCGGCGCACACTATTGAGTGCTCTCCATATACTTGACGCTTGGCGCAGAGTATAAGGCACTTGGTTTTTAGGTATTATGCGCACGTGTGCGCGCCTCTATTTACAGCGGACTTGAAGGGGGATTGGTACTGCTGCCATACATTTGATTTCTATGCATGTCCCCACATAATGTGGGGATGGCATTACAACTTGGACCCTATGCGCATGCGCGAGTATTTTCATTCGCACATGCGCACTCGCCTCTACCCCATATTTAAGCCGATCAGCTGAGATCATGATCAGCTGTCGGTGTGTCACGCTGTTGGAATCCTTTATTTACCCACCCTGCTGGTTCCATATAGACTGATCTACACAGGTACATTTGCGGTTTAACCTGCTTGGGCGTTTAACTGTGAGTTTGGCTCTCTTTTGGTATATTGACACAATACTCTTGGTTTTAATTTAGATACATATTTTTTCTTTTAGTTATCCATAGTGGCCGAATACACTCTTGGTGCCGCATTTGCTCTGACCTTTGTGTGCATTTACAAACCACACTCCCCTGTCCGTGGGACGATATATATCTATGTAGGTATCAAAATATCTACATTTACTCCTTTTGTTATATGGGTGCATTTGTATGTATATGCATGTATTAGGAATGTTTTGATGGGGGTGGGAGGTGTATGTATATGTATGCTTATGTGGATATGTTTATGCGTGTGGGCACTGTTGTGCGTTCACATGCGTTCACATAGGCTTATATGTGTATGTTGGCCATGTAGGTGCATGTGTGGTTGTGGTATCAGGTATGTGTGTATGGGTGTGTGTGTATGTATGTATGTATATATATGCATGCACATGTGTGTATATATATATATATATATATATATATATATATATATATGTACATACACTGATTAACTGTTGTGGTCGTCCCCCCCCCATATGTAGAACATCTATTGGCTCTTTTTGGCAGGGCTATACGAGTATCAGGTTGCCCGGGTCTCAAATCATCACGTGTCACGTGGAATATCAGACAGAGTCAAATATTTTTATTGGTAATGTAAAAAAATTTGTATATTTCCCTCCTTGTTTATGACTTTGACCATGATGTATTCCGTTAACTGCATATTTGAATAATGCAATTAGTAATTAAATCAAGCACTAATGTTATATGTGTTTTTTTATTAGTGGGCTCTGTATAAGGTCTATAAATTCCCTGAAGAAGGGCAGGATTTGCCTGAAACGATCGTTGGGTTGGACGTCTGTTTGAGCCATTTTATGTATTATATTATGTTGTTTGTTATCATATATTTTTTCTAAATGCTTTATATGCATATTAAAAAAAAAGAAATTTGTACTTAATAAAATATTGTATTAATATTACTTATCAGTGTTTTCAGCCACTTATAAAGTCCCGTCTTACTGAGGGATTATTCTCTCCTTTTTTGTATATGTAATCAGTCAGGGTAGAATAGGGAACACACAGCCTGGCATATGAAATGACATGGTGTGGAATAGGAAATGTACAGCATGGCATTTAGAATGAGCCAGCCTGGAATAGGAAATGTACAACATGGGGTATAGAATGAGATTGTGTAGAATAGGGAACATACAGCATGGTACATGGATGGAGGCAGTACAGAATGAAGGTCGCACAGCATGGCATATAGAATGAGCCAGTGCAGAAAAGAAAACATGCAGCATGGCATATAGCTCTCAACTGTCCCTGATTTCGAGGGACTGTCCCTGATTTGGAGCAATGTCCCTCTGTCCCTCTTTCCTCCTCCTTTGTCCCTCTATATAGTTGTATATAAAATGCACTTTTTATCTTTCAAAAAGTGTTTCCCAGTGCTAGACCTTTCATCCAAATTCTAAATTGCTGCATTTGTAAATTTTTAAAGCCAATATAAAGGAATAGTGGTGGTTAAAAAAAGCTCTTGTGGATTTAATTAACCACTTTTTTGGTTACTTCTCCTTTAAGGGGGTGTGGCAGGGGGCGTGTCATATGCCTACATACGTTTGCTAGTAGGTGTCCCGCATTCCCAACTTAAATGTTGGGAGGTATGCATGGCACACAGGATGAGGATGAGGAGGTGTAGAATATACAGCATTTTTTAATGGAATGAAGATGTGCAGAATTGGAAAGAGACAGCATGGCAATTGGAATGAGTCAGAGTGGAATAGCAAATATATAGCATAGTATATGGAATGAGCAGTGTGGAATAGGGAACATATAGCACAGTATATGAAATGAGCCGATGCAGAATAGAGAATGTCATTGCAGCAAGGTCCCAGGTCCCCTTTGGTCTAATGAGAACCTCCAGAGTTAGGGACATCTGACATTCTTCTGTGTGGAGTGGGTTACAAGGCATGGTGGGTGTAATGCAAGGTAGATTCATGGGCGCCAGACACTTTTTGAATGCAAAGAGATTTATTTTCTCTTGAACAGAACTGCGGGAGAGAGGGTTTAGGACCAGGACACCCTTGAGTAGTTGCAATGTTAATTAGCAGACTCCGAGACTTCTATAGGTAGACAGCCATGCAGGGAAAAGCATCCAGCAGGACACCACATCTGCATGTGTAGAATCGCTGTCTCCTATGGCAACAGTCATATAATAGTTTCTAACACAAGTTGTAACTAGAGATCAGCCAAACACCCCTCAGTTCTGGTTGCAGCAGAACATGCGTAGAGACAAAAAATGTATGCGAACACCGTTAAAGTCTATGGGACGCGAACATGAAAAATCAAAAATATCAATAAAATATTCCTTTAATTATCGTGCCGGGGAGGGGGGGGGGGTCCCTCAGTCTGCCTGTAAAGTAGTGCATCTTTCTCATATTTATAACAGTACCACAGCAAAATGACATTGGGTCTGGTATGAATATTAAGGGGAACCAAAAATACAAAAAAAAAAATTAAAAATGGCGCGGATGTCTCCCCCAAACTCCATACCAGGCCCTTCAGGTCTGGTATGGATATCAGGGGAACCCCGTACCAAAAAAATGGCGTGGGGGTCCCCCAGGCACTATATACTCTGAACAGCAGTATATATACTATACAGCCCGCCCTATATACGCTACAGAAAAATTGGGCCTTAGGTGTTGGGGTGCCAGAACACTGTAACCCCTCACAGTTTGTTGGGCGCAGGAACAGGCCCTGCTGTGAAATATTATATCAAAAATTGTAATCGTAAAATTGTGGCGGCATTGCTTCCAATATGGGGGCGGCTGGAATTCCTGTGGGGGGGGGGGGACACTTCTAGTTTTGACTGTCCTATCATCCTGGACCACAAACCTTCCTCACTGTGCTATATTATTTCTACTGCACCATTGGGATGGTTATATCTTCTTAGTCCTCTCCAATTTGTGCATAAAGTGGTGTATCAGTTTAGTCAGGCCTAGGGCAACACAAAACCTAAATACACTACAGCCAACAACACTAGACATAGCCGCTATGTACACAGCCTTATATAGTGTGGGGCGTGGATTTAGTCGCTCTGAGCCATGATTGGCCAAAGTCACCCTGCCTTTGGGCAATTATTGCTCTTTCAGCAGAGCGCTCTGTGATTGGCCAAAGCATGCAGGTCAGGTGCATGCTTTGGCCAATCACCATACAGCAACGCACTGCGATCTCGCAGTGCATTATGGGATGTTCCATGGCACTCGAATTTCCTGAAAATGCCCCATATGTTCAGTTTGTTTTAGAACAAACAAACACCTGATGCTCTACTTACTTACGTTTGACTTGAACCGCTGGCTCACTGAGTATCTTCCTCAAGCATCACCCCCGCTTCTCTGCTGGGTACCTGGTGATTTGGCACTCACAGATACTCCTCAAGCATCACCCCACTGGCCTGCTTGGTCCCTGGCTTGGCACACAAGGCTGCTCTGCAAGCGTCATCGCCACTGGCTGGGTCCTCGCCCCTTATAACGTCACCTCATCATGCCCTGGGTGGTGACATCATAAGGGGTGGGGGTCACCGGATGACAACACCCGGTGGCCTCGCCCCATGCCTAAATAAGTCATTGCGCACCGTGCCCATGGCATTACATCGGGAGAGAGCGACCTGTCAACATTGGAAGAAGACAACGGAGAAGACCGGGCCAACGCTAGCAAAAGAGCGGGCAAAAGAGCAGAAGATAGCGGAGGAGCCCGGCAGAAGACACCAGAGAGCGGGAGAAGAGGCCGAAGAGAGGAGAGAAGTCGGAAGAGACCCCGGAGCTGCCTAATAAATTACTTTAAAAACGGGTCTAGTGTTTTTTTTATGACACTTTTTTCCCCCAGGTGAATGGTTAGGGGTACGATGTACCCCACACTCATTCATATAGGGTGGGGGGCTGGGATTCCCTTATTAAAGGGGGCTCCCGGATTCCAATAAGCACCCCGTCCGCAGACCCCAACAACCAATGGCCAAGGTTGTCAGGAAGAGGCCCTTGTCCTCATCAACATGGAGACAAGGTGCTTTGGGGTGGGGGGCCGCAGGGCGCCCCCTGCCCAAAAGCACCCACCCCCCATGTTGAGGGAATGTGGCCCGGTACGGTTTGGGGGGGCTGCTCGCTCGACCCCACCCCCTTTCCTGACCGGCCGGGCTGCTCGCTTGGATAAGGATCTGTTATGGATTTTGAGGGACCCCCATGCCGTTTTTTCGGCGTAGGGGGTTCCCCTTAAAATCCATATCAGACCGAAGGACCTGGTATGCCCATGCCAGTTTTTTTATTAAAATTTGCCGTGGTGTTCCCCCTCAAGATTCATACCAAACATAGTGCCTGGTAGTGGCGGGGATCCAAGTCAGATCCCTGTTTATTGAAGTCGGACACATCTCTGACTTCAAGTTGCAGGGCAAAGTCAGATCCAAAGTAGGATGAGTGTGGTATTGCACCAGTGTGAACCCAGCCTGATCGGTCCCTAGTCTCCCCAGGGATGAGAAGACTTATTAATTAAGCTGTGCCCCATTCAGAACTTCCATCAGCGCCAACCTGCAATGACAGACAGCTGAGCTGATCATTAATGTTATAGTAAGGCAGAGGAACACTCACACCACTTACTTCCTCTGCTGGGCTCTGCATTGGATGATGTCACCAGTCAGAGCCCAGCATAAGTAGCGAGAAATCCTCCTCTCTGGTTCTTCGTTTACATGTGACAGCTGCAATCTTATGTGCTGTTTGTAAATGCAGGTCCATGCTAATGGGAAGTCTGAATGGGGCAAAGCTTCAATAAAGGGGCAAACATTATCACTATCCCTGAGTGGCATAGTGCCCTCCTCAAGTGGTGCCCAGACCCTGACTGCCATACCCTAGATATCCCACTGAGAGGAACAAAACAATGGTTACCGTTCTTTGATTGAACAATCCTGTTCCAGGAACAGCAGGGAGAAGTGGAGTGATGTTTGCTAAATTGGTTTAGCCATCTGCAAAATTTCTCATGAGAGGGAACTGTCAATTTTGCTTACTGAACTGTCATTTGTACTTTCCAAAAAAAAAGGGTAATGTGGGTGTGTTTGAACTGTCCTGGCATTTTTATTCAATATGTTTTATAACGTAAAGTAAGATAAACTGACATTTGTAATGTTTATTCTTTCTTTCGATATATTGTAAAGCATGAAAAAAACTGTGGTCATTAACCTCTTCCTGTCTAGCCTTGGCATCTTTTTAAAATGGATCCCTACACCTGGGGTGGGGCTCACAACCCATCACATGACCACTGTGATTAGCTGTCACAGTGGTCACATGATCGGGAACAAACAAGTTATACTTTCCTGCTCTGTGCAGTGGTTTTGCACAGAACAGCCCCGATCCTCCTCTTCTCTGGTCCCCCGCTGGCGTTCCTGGCCCCTCCCTCCTGTTGCTGTGGGGGCACCCAAGCAGGCGTGCTCCCGAGCCTCGGCTCTGTGTGTCAATTCACACATGGCGCAGCGGCTCTGCCCCGCCCCTCTGTCTCCTGATTAGCTCACTGGCAGTGATTGACAGTAGCGGGAGCTAATGGCTCCACTGCTGCCAAATGCCAATCAGTAGTGCAAGTCTGTGGATAGGCAAGGCTCTCATCAGTGGCGTAACTAGAACCTTCAGGGCCCCGGTGCAAGAAACCACGAAGGGCCCCCTGAACCCCAGCCAGGGCCCTTCCCTCTGAGTCCGGCGGTGGAACTCCAGGGCGTGGTCACAGGTATGACCTTTGTGAGCCCTGTAGTTCCACCACTGGTATCAGTAGTTTTTTTTTTATTTTTTTTTTTTTTTTTTTAGGTGCCCCATTGGGGGACTGTCCCTAGGCAGGATGGGGTCCCTGTCCCCAGAAGAGATGAGGTCCTTTTCTCCAGGGCAGATGAAGTTACTGCCCCCAGGTGAGAAGGGGTCCCTGTCCCCAGGGGAGGTGGGGGTCCATGTCCCCATGTGAGAACGGGTCCCTGTCCCCAGGGGGAGATGGAGGGGGTATGTAATGGTGTGTGGGGGATGGGGTCCTCTCACTCACCATGACCAAGCTGTAGGCCATGGACTCATCCATGTTGGCCTTGGCTCCATCCAGTGTGCTGGACAAGCGATCAGCATATCTCTCAGAAAGACCTTTCATCATCTGTGTATGATGGGAGAGGAGGGGGGCTGGCAGACAAGCCTGCAGTATCCTCCGGGGAGCTGGCTCTCATAGGGCTGCACTGTATCTGTGTGCTTAAAGTTTGTTTACCCGGGAGAAGTATGCAGTGCAGTGTGGGCCGGACTCAGGGGGGGGCGGGACTCTGGATGGGGAGAACAGACATCGGACTGAGCGGCAATGCATGGAGCAGGAGAGGGGTACTCTGAGTAGCCGGCCGAGGACACAGGTCATGTGGGGAATGCACAACTAAAGAGCAGCCAGTGCGATAGTCAATCATGGAGCTCTGCTAGTCACCCTCCACCTCCAGCCACCCGTGTGCATAGTGCACTGGTACCCCTAGCTGCCTATGCTGCTGCTGGCCATATGTAGTAGAGGGGGCTGCATGGGCCCCCTGCATCACAGGGCCCAGTTGCGGTCGCAACTTCTGCACCCCCTATAGTTACGCCCCTGGCTCTCATGGTCATCCTTGGATCGAAAAGGTGCTCAAGTAAGTATTTGCGGGGGCTGCTGCACACAAGGTTTTTTACTTTCATGTATAGATTGCATGAAGGTAAAAAACCTTGTGCCTTTCCAACCACTTAGGGACCGCCCCACATACATTTGCTGCGGCAGGGTGGCCCTTTAGCGCAAAATCCTGTACCTGCATGTAATCTCTCCCTGGAGCCTTGCTCCCACTGTGATTCCATTGCGCCCGCCAGGAACCTGACGATTGTGCGCAGAGAGGCAGAATGGCAGTCTGCCTATGTAAACAAGGCAGGCCGCTGTTCTGCCAGAAAGTCAATGCACTCGCCACTAGAGTTAGAAAGCACACATAGGGAACACATTTAACCCTTTGATTGCCCCTGATGTTAACTCCTTCCCTATCAGTGTCATTTATACAGTGACGGTGTATTTTTTTTTGACTGTCTTGGTCTTTACTGGTCCCCAAAAAGTGTCAGTTTAGTCCGCCGCAATGTTGCAGTCCCGCTAAAAATTGCTGATCGCCGCCATTACTAGTAAAAAATATAAATAAATAAATAAATAAAAAGTCCCTCAATCAATCCCATAGTTTGTAGACGCTATAACTTTTGCGCAAACCATTTTTTTTTTTTTACTAAAAATATGTAGCAGAATACATATTGGCCTAAATTTATGAAGGAATTTGATGTTTTACTTTTTTTTTTTTACTGGATATATTTTATAGCAGAAAGTAAAAAATATAGTTTTTTTCATAATTGTCTGTCTTTTTTGTTTATAGCGCAAAAAATAAAAAACGCAGAGGCGAAGAAATACCACCAAAAGAAAGCTCCATTTGTGGGAAAAAACGACATACACTTTATTTAGGTACAGCATCGAACGACCGCAGTGCTGTATCTCAAATAAATGGCCTGGTCAGGAAGGGGGTAAAACCTTTTCGAAACTGAAGTGGTTAAATGAGACCAAAGGAAAGCTCTGGCTGAAAAAAATGATATAGAATTAATTTGAATAAGGTGTTTCATGATGGAGTAATTGTCAGTCAAACTATTACAGCACTGAAACCTGACCCTGTAATGAAACGGTATATGCAGGCTGGTACTGAAGTGGTTAGAAACACCGCTACCCAAAACTAATTTCCGAATTTAGGGCCAGTTCACATCACATGCAGTCCAGTGCGTTTTTTTTTTCTGCATCAAAAACGCATTGAAAGTAGGTTATATGGTTTTCAATGGCATAGTTCACACCAGTGCTTGCAGTTCCAGTGCGTTCCAGTTCCAGAAAAAAAAGTAGAACATGCTGCGTTTTTCCTGCACTGGACTGTACTGGAACACTGTAAAAAGCATCAAAAACTCACAGTAACGCACCTGAATGCACCTAAAATGCACTGGAACACCCATGTTCTCAATTAGTGCTAGTTCACACCAGACGCAGTTCCGTTCAGTTCCGTGCACTTTTCTTCTGCACAAAATGCATGCAAAGGGTTTTCATTGTATTCAAATCGCTCTAGTTCACACCATGCAGTCAGTTTCCGGTCAGTTCCTGCACCGGAAACTGACTGCATGGTGTGAACTAGAGCCATTGGAATACATGGAAAACACTGTGCATGCATTTAGTGCACAAAACAAGCGCACGGAACTGCGTCTGGTGTGAACTAGCACTTGAAGGGGCGTTCCGGCCATTTAAAAAAAAAAAAAAGTCAGCAGCTACAAACACTGTAGCTGCTGACTTTTAATAAGGACACTTACCTGTCCAGCGAGCCCGCGATGTCGGGCCCCCGAGACCACTCCGTCCATGAGATCGGTGGCCGGCGCCTCCATCTTAACTAAGGGAAACAGGCAGTGGAGCCTTGCTGCTTCACTGCCCATTTCCTACTGCGCATGCGCGAGCCGCGGGGCGCTTTGAGAATGGCCCCGTTGTTTCCTGGGACACACACATGTCGCAGAAGACATCGGGGCCGCTCGGCGAGGAGGAAGAATTGAAGAAACAGCGCAGAGGAAGAGGCAGATTAGGAAGACTGCCTAGCAACAGGGGTGAGTAAAACATTTTTTTTCTATTTTTTAAAAAATATTAATGTATGTTTTGTTTTTTAGGGTGGCCCTCCGCTTTAAGAGCCAGTTCACACCACATGCAGTCCAGTGCGTTTTTTTTTTCTGCATCAAAAATGCATGTAAAGTAGGTTATATGGTTTTCAGTGGCATAGTTCACAGCAGTGCTTGCAGTTCCAGTTCCAGAAAAAAAAAGTAGAACATGCTGCATTTTTTCTGCACTGGACTGTACTGGAACGTTGTAAAATGCATAAAAAAACGCACTGGAAAGCAGCTAAATGCACCAAAAACGCACTGCAACACACTTTTCCTTATTTAGGGCCAGTTCACACCACATGCAGTTCCATGCGTTTTTTCTGCGCCAAAAACTGACCAGAAACTGACTGCATGGTGTGAACTAGAGCCATTGGAATATATGGAAAACAGTGTGCATGCATTTTTAGTGCAGAAAAAAAGCGCACGGAGCTGAACGGTGTGAACTGACCCTAAGATTAAGGTGAAAATAAAGGGGGGGGGGGAATGCACTGGACTGCATCAAAAACGCACCAAAACGCACTGGAACGCATCAAAAAAGCACATGCAAAAAAGCATCTGGAGTGCATCCGGACTGCGTTTCTATGGTGTGAACTGGCCCTTGGGGTTGGTGAGAAAAACAGTAACACATTCCCCCGTGTGACCTATAAATAGATGACTGCAGATCAGATGAATATTCTCTAATGACTATAGGCACGTTTCCATAATGATAGGCTTTCAAAGCCATAATTCATACACCTGCACAAAAATAAAGATTAGAGGTATAAATCATCATGTAGGAAAACAGAGAGGCAATAGGTGTAGTGCGGACCAGCTCACACCACAACACAGTGCGGGGAAACCCGCGTTCAACGCATATTTCCCACACCCCGTTCATAACGCACTGCACTTACAATCTGCAATCGGTACGATGCTAACATCACCACAAAACAGGTCGCAAACCCAGTGCGTTTACCTGCATTGGATCTTATGCTGGCCATACACTGTATTAAAAATCAGCCGAACCCAATTTCGAAAAACGAACGTTTGGCCGCGAGCGCAAACAATAATGCCATCATGTAATGACTGATAAATCATTCAGTGGACATAAATAAATGTCCTTCGTTTTTTTGGCTCAAAAACTTCCAAACAATTATTGATTTTGTGCCCATTACCTGCCCAAAAAAACGAACGAACGGTCTAATGACCAAATTTCGGCTGATTTTTCGTACAGTGTATGTCCAGCATTATAATGCTTCTGTACCATGCGATCCAGTTGCTTTGCGTTTTTGTAAAGTAGTGGATGCATTACTTTTGCTACGGCCTATTTAAAAGAATGGTCTGAAATCACACTGCACCCGGACCGCATGTGAATCGCACAGGAACCCGCTGCCCGTTCCTATGCGATTCATGGTGTGGACCGGCCCCTAATAGCAGAAAACTTGGCTAAAATAATGCCTTGTACACGCGGTCAGACATTCCGACCACAAAATCCATTGGATTTTGGCCAAAACTTGCGTTGCATACACACGGTCGGACAAAGTTGTCGGAAAATCCGATCGTTTGGAACGAGGTGATGTTTGTTGCGTACGACGGGACAATGTAGAGGCTAGTAGCCAATAGCTTTGGTCTCGTAATTTAATCTGAGCATGCACGGCACTACAAATAATCGGAAAAAGTCCGATCGGATTTTGTTGTTGGAAAATTTTAGATCTTGCTCTCAAACTTTTTCCGTCTGAATTTCCAATGGAAAAAGTCCGATAGAGCCCACACACGATCAGATTTTCTGACAATATAATCCGATCTGACCTTTTCCGTCAGAATTTCCAACCGTGTTTACAGGGCATAAGACTTGAACCTAACATTTATATAAATATATTGTCGGGGTCATCTATCCTGTTCTCTGGCCTTGCAACTTCTGAGATCCATTCTTGAACTTTAGATGCTGAAACACTTATGTATATATCCAGGGCTTTTTTTCTAAGAGGATAGGCGCAGGAACTCCCTATTTTCAAGTCACCCCTTGTCTCCACCCCTCTACCCACCTCTGAGACCGCCCCTTGATTCCTTACCCTATCCCAGTGATGGGGAACCTTGGCACCCCAGATGTTTTGGAACTACATTTCCCATGATTCTCATGCACTCTGCAGTGTAGATGAGCATCATGGGAAATGCAGTTCCAAAACATCTGGGGTGCCAAGGTTCGCCATCACTGCCCTAACCTATCCACTTCCCAGTACCATCCAATTTAGAGAAAACAGAACCAAGTATTATATTATGGTGCTAAGTAATTTGTATGGGATTTGTTAATAAACTGTAAAACATATCCCCTGCAGCCAGCAACAATACACCCCAGCAACAATAGACCTCCCAGGCAACAATAGACCCTCACAACAAAGTACTTCCCAAGTAACAATAGATCCACTCCAGCATTCATAGACCCCTGTCAGCAACAATAGACCTCCTAACAGCCAGCATCAATAGACCCCCACAGGAGCTAACATCAAAAGACCACTCCCTCAACAGTAGATTCCTCCAAGCAGAAATGTAAACCCTCCCCAGCAACAATAGTTCCTCCAGCAGCCAGAATTAACCACTTCAATACAGGGCACTTAAACACCTTCCTGCCCAGACCAATTTTGAGCTTTCAGCGCTGTCGCACTTTGAATGACAATTGCGCGGTCATGCTACACTGTACCCAAAAATACCGAAAATTTTGAAAAAAAAAATGTTTTTTTTTTGTTTCAGTTTCAAAACTTTCTAAATAAGTATGTTTTCTCCTTCACTGATGGGCACTGATAAGGCGGCACTGATGGGCACCAATGAAGTGGCACTGATGAGGTGGCATTGATGGACACTGATAGGCGGCACTGATAGGCGACACGGATGGGCGACACGGATGGACACTGATAGGTGGCACAAATTGGCACTGATAGCTGGCACGGATTGGCATGGATGGGCAGCAGAGATTGGCATGGATAGGCGGCACAGATGGGCATGGATAGGCGGCACAGATGGGCATGGGTGGGCACTCATAGGCGGCACAGGTGGGCACTCATAGGCGGGACAGGTGGGCACTCATAGGCGGCACAGGTGGGCACTCATAGGCGGCATTGGTGTTATACTGTACTAATGGATGCCAATCAGTGCCAAACAATAATGCATGCCAATCAGTGATGCCCATTGTGGGCACTGATTGGCATCCATTATGGGCACTGATTGGCATCCACTGTGCTGACTGGCATCCCTGGTGGTCTAGGGAGGATTACCTTTTCCCTGGTGGTCTGGTGGCGTCCCTGGTGGTCCAGTGTGGGCATCCTCGGGGGGCTGTGCTGATAATCGATCAGCACAGACCCCCCCCTGTCAGAGGAGCAGCCGATCGGCTCTCCTCTACTCGCGTCTGACAGACGCGAGTGAGGAAAAGCCGATCACCGGCTCTTCCCATTTACACTGTGATCAGCCGTGATTGGACACGGCTGATCAAGTGGTAAAGAGTCTCCGTCGGAGACTCTTTACCGAGATCGTAGTTGCCGGGTGTCAGACTGACACCCCGCAACAACGATCGCCGCGATGCGCGCCCCCGGGGCCTGCAGCGGCTCATAATCCTGAGGACGTCATATGACGTCCGGTCAGGATTATGAAACCACTTTGCCACCGTCAATTTGTAATAGGGCGGGCGACAAGTGGTTAATAGACCCCCTCAGCAGCCAAGAACAATAGACCCTTCCCCCAACAGTAGCAACAATTTAAACCCTCCCCAGCAACAATAATTCCTCCAGCAGCCAGAATCAATAGACCCTCCAACAGCCAACAGCAATTGACCCTTCCCTCAACAGTAGATTCCTCCCAGCAACAATTGATGTCTACTATAGCAACAATAGATCCTCAAGCAGATAACATCAATAGACCCTCCAGCAAACCTCAGCACTCCTTGCCATTACAGGTATCCATTGCTGGAATTGCGTTCCCCCATGTTCCCACTGCAAAAAAGCCCTGTATATATCATGATTCATTTTTTATCTTTGCTACTATCTTCACTGTTGCTAGTATTTTACCTTTATATGTAATTTATTGACCACGGCATATATGCATGTGTAATGTCTACTTTCTAATATCGATGGATGGGCAAATCTCCTTGGCTTTGATCTGCCTAAGCCCGGGTTCACACTTGTGCGGACACAGATATCGCATGAAACCAAGTGTGTGCAGGAGGCTGTATATAGAGACTGTATATAGGAAGTTGACACTGTAGTTTTTGAAGTCAAGTGGGCATCCTATTGTCTCCCATCCCTATCCAAGCTGAAACTCCCTAGTAAAACATAAAAACAAAGCCACAAACTGGTTCTCTGTCTCTGAAGTGCTGGTGAAGATTTGGAGTGCCTGGAGTGGGGGATCCCTTCTATCTGCAGCTCTTACATGGGGTGTGCTACATCAATATGGACCAAAATCTCGGAGAAACATATGTTTTCGCCTTTGCATGAGAGCACAGGGGGGCGGGTTACTTTACATTTTTTTCTTGTAATATTTATTTTATTGCATTTTTTTTATTTTTACATTGTCTCTTTAAAATTTTGTAATCAACTTTATTGCTATCACAGGGGATGAACAACATTTGTGAACTTTACTGGGGAGATAGTTTGAGTGACTCTAAAGAATCACGCACCTCATCCCTGGTAATAGAAATTAATAGAAATAAGAGGATGGGATTATAGCGGGGCTTGAATAAAGAAATATACATATAGGGTAAAATTTGTAAATCTTTATTGTTACATAAAGTAGAAAAGAGGTTCAATAAAAATCAGAGCATATTCAGTTTGCTTTTTACTGGTCGCTGGTGTCCCACATTGGCTTTCTCAGAGGATCATTTAGGACCACCAGTATTAACATAGCTCTAATGCTGCGTACACATGACCGGACTTTCCAGCAGAAAAGGTCAGACGGAATCATTTCATCGGATATTCTGGTCGTGTGTGGGCTTCATCTGACTTTTTTTTTTTTTATTCTGACAGACCTAGAAATAGAACATGTTTTAAATCTTTCCGACGGAATCAATTCCTATCGGTAAAACGAGTCGTCTGTATGATATTCCGATGGACCAAAAACAACACAAGGGCAGCTATTGGCTACTGGCTGTTGAACTTCCTTTTTGTAGTCCCGTTGTACATCATTGTGTTCTAAACAAATGGACTTTGGTGTGATCGTGTGTAGGCAAGTCCGTTTCAGCGGAACTCCGTCGGAAAGACCGTCAAAGTTTATTCTGACGTAAATTCCATTTGTGTGTACGTGGCATAACACTAATAAAATACAAAAAAATATTTTTTATTAGTATTCAAATATAGAGGAAACAAAAATACATGTATATATACACATATGAACATTCCTCATGGCCTCCAAGGGTAAATACCCACCTCTACCATTCCCAGTCAAGGGGCTCAAAACAGGAAGACCCCACCAGCCCAACCAAGAAATGGCGGGGAAGGCCGTGCACAGCCACAGGAGATATAAAAGGATTGATGGGGTATGTGTGGTGCCCCATTGTACTGGGGTGCACTGTTTTGCCGCATTTACCATGTGCGTGGCTAAGGATTTAAAGTAGTTACTATTTGATAAGGGGGTAACCTGTAAGAGAAATTGCTCTGGTGTGAAGGTAGTTATTTTCCTTATAATTTGGTGAACTTCGCCCCAGAAAGCTTGGATGGTGGGACAGCTCCACCAGATGTGTAGGGGAGTTTCTTTATCCTGTTTGCATCTCCAGCATACATCTTGAATGTCTGGGTTGAATTTGTGGATAAGGGAGGGGGTACGGTATCATCGTGTTTGGACTTTGTACCCGTTTTCCTGTGTGGAAACATTTACTGATCCCTTGTGAATGCTCATGTAGACTCATTCCCATTCTTCCGGTGACAGGGATAGGGAAAGTTTGTTTTCCCATATTTTGAAAGCCCAGCCAATGTTGAAGGGCACATCCAAGAATAAAGGGGCACGCATTGTGGAGATTAAGTGACTTTGGGGGGATTGTTTTGTGCATAATGTTTGGAAACGGGAAAAGGGTCTGGAGAACTTGAATTTCCTGTCGAGTGAAATTATGTAGTGTGAGAGTAACGTTCGATTCCAAGGTGAGATGTAGATGCCGACTTCCTTTGATGGGAGCTTTTCACGGTGCAGAAGAGAAGAAATGGTGTATCTGAACATTTTTATGTGGCCAGATGCCATTTAGGAAGTTGCTGTGCATTCCCGGGGGGGAATCAGTGTTAAGACTTAGTGAGGTGAGGGAGCCTGGTTTAGAGGATAGGGAGGTTGACTTGCAGATGTTGTGGAAGCATTTGATTGTTGGGCCGATTAAGGGATGATTCCGAATTTCAGGCGGCATGTGTTTTGGGATGCTCCAGGGTAATAGATGCAGGGGGAGGAGGTGAAGGAAGCCTCAAGGTTAACCCAATCTTTGTATTTATGGTGAATGTTACAGTCTAGAACTCTGGAAAGGGGACAAGCAATGTAATAATTTTTGAGGTCTGCAAGTCCAATTCCTCCCTTCTGCTTCGGCAGAGAGAGGTGCTGGTAGCTAATTCTTGGTCTGTTATTTACCCAGAGGAAGTTAGAGCATAAACTTTTGTAATTACTGAAGAAGGTAGTGGGGATGTGGATTGGGACATTTTGCAGTATATAAAGTTGGCGTGGTAGAGCGTTCATTTTTAATACCAAGGAACCATGAAAAGATGGGTTTGTTCCAGCATTTTAAATCAGTGGTGAGGTTTTGTCAGATGGGTAGGTAGTTTTTGCTGTAAAGATTAGTAAGGTGGTGGGGAAGTTGGATTCCTAGGTAGGTTATGGCATCTTCCTTCCAGTGGAAGGGAAATTTCTTTGACATTGAGTGGCTGTGTATTTGGGCAAAGAGATGTTCAGGGTGCATGATTTGGAGAGGTTAATCTTGAGGTTGGATATTAGTCTAGTCTGCCAGTAGGTTGGGGAGAGAGATGTGTAGTTCAGTAAGAAAGAGAAATATGTAATCGGCGAAGGCCGCCAGTTTGTATTCTTTATCAGCTGTATGTAACCCTAATGTTTGGGTTGGCCTTGAGACTGCGTAGAAGGGGTTCTAGGGTGAGTGTAAATAGTAGTGGGGAGAGGGTGCATCCCTGCCTCGTGCCGTTACAAAAGGGGAGGGCATTCGTCAGGTGTCTGTTTACCCGGAACACAGGCTATGGGATTGGTGTTTAGGCCATTATGAAGCTTAATAGGTGATTACCCAAACCCATGAATCTAAGTACAGCTTCCATGTAGTTCCAGGCCACCCTTTTGCATGCCTTCTTGCGTCGAGTGATAAGAAAAAACTGTCTTGATTGGAGGAGGTCAGAAGGTGGTGCAGGTTGATCGCTTTAATCGTATTATCCTTGGCCTTCCTTCCAGGGATAAAACCAGCTTGGTCATGGGAGATAGTGGAGGAGAGAATGGGAAGTAAGTAATTGGCTAATATTTTGATGCCTACATTTAGTAGGGAGATTGGTTTGTAATTTGCCGTTTGGGTTGGGATCTTTTCCCTCTTTGGGAATAACTGAAATGTGTGCTTCCAGTAAGCCCGGGGAGATTGGGGTGGTTGCTGATAGGGAGTTAAACACTTTGAGAAAGTGGGCCGATACTACTTCCGAGAAGGTTCTGTAGTAAACCGCCGATAGGCCATCTGGACCTGGGCTCATCCCAATCTTGTATGGTGATTGAGCGATCTAATTCTGTTGAATTATCTGAAGCGAGTAGTTTGGGGCAGTGTTCTTGCAAGAAGCTCTGTATAAGTGTGGATCTGGGAATGGGGTTGGGTGATTGCGTTTCCATGGCCGAGAGGTTAAATAGGTTTGCATAAAAATGTTCAAACGCTTGTGCTATGTCCAGTTTACTTTTTAGTGTGTTACCCGATGGGGTCTGCAGCTGGTGTACTGTTGTTTTGGCTTTTTTCAAGTGTAAAGCTTGTGCCAATAGGTGGCTACTTTTATTGCTGTGTTCATAGAAGAGTTTCTGATGCCGTGTACACATGACCGGACATTTCGATGGACTGAATTCCGTTGGACTTTTCGATGGACTTCCGTCGAATCTGACTTGTCTACACACAATAACACCAAAGTCAGACGAATTCGACCATGATGACGTACGAACAGACTAGAATAAGGAAGTTCATAGCCAGTAGCCAATAGCTGCCCTAGCGTCGGTTTTCATCCATCGGACTAGCATACAGAGGAACGGATTTTTCGACCGGACTCGAGTCCATTGAAAAGATTTGAAATATGTTCTAAATCTAAAGTCTGTCTGATTTTTTGACAGCAAAAGTCAGATGAAGCCCACACGCAGCTGAATTGTCCGACGGATTCGTTCCGTCGGACCTTTGCTGACGAAAAGTCTGGCCGTGTGTACATGGCATGAGAGAGAGAGTATATTCTTTCCTCATCTTTTGAGCCAATTCTTCTAGTAGGAGCTTGCGGGTTTCTGTTAGTTCTGGGTGAGTGTGTTGGGCTAGGTTGTGCTTGTGTGATCTTTCTAGTGTTTGTATTTTAGTAAGCAGGTTACCAGCTCGTTTCTAGCAATTCCCATAGTACACTGGGTCCGGCGCCCGAACAAAGTGCACTTAAGGTCTTTTTAAGGACTTTTTTTTCCTTTTTTTACTAGGCTATGTTTAAAATGTATTCTTATTTTTTTGTGACAGCCTGGGGGGGGGGGGGGGGGTCGGAGTTTGGGGACTCTTTCTTTGTCAGTCAGGAGATTTGAGTCGAGTCTCCAGATTTTGGATGTGTGGGCGTGTTCTGCGAAAGTTAAGCGGAGAGTGATAGGGTGGTGGTCTGAACTAAACATTGGTTCTATTATTGTATTGGATAGATAAGGTAACTCAGGTTGGCTAAGGAAAAGGTAGTCAAGGCGTGAGTATTTCTTGTAGGGGGCTGAGAAGAATGTGTAATCCTTATTATAGGGGTGTAAGAGTCTCTTCATATCTTGTAGGGAGAGTTTCTGAAGTGACAGTTTGATTTGACGTAGGGCGCTACATAGGGCACCGAGCTGAGCTGAGACCACCCCCTTGCCTGAGAGTAAGGTGGTCTGTACTTAACGGGGGTCTATACTTAGCGGGGGTTCTGTACTGAGGGGGGTCTGTACTTTGAGGGGGGTCTGTACTTTGAGGGGGGTCAGTACTTAGTGGGGTCTGTACTGAGGGGGGGCCTGTACTTAGCGGGGAGGTCTGTACTGAGGGGGGTCTATAATGAGGGGGGTCTGTACTTATTGTGGGGAGTCCGTACTGATTGAGGGAGATCTATACTGAGGGAGGGGGGTTTGTACTTAGCGGGGTGGTCTGTACTGAGGGGGGTCTATACTGAGGAGGGGTCTGTACTTATTGGGGGGGGGTCTATACATATTGGGGGCAGTCTGTACTGAGGGAGGGGATCTATACTGAGGGAGGGGGATCTGTTCTTAGTGTGGAGGGGGGTCTGTACTTATTGGGGAGGGGGGTCTATACTGGGGGGGAGGTCTGTACTGAGGGAGCGGGGTCTGTACTGAGGGAGGGGGATATATACACAAAGAAGGGGGGGTCTGTACTGAGGGGGGACTTTACTTGGCAGGGGGTGACACCATGTTTTACAGCACTGGTGGGGTGACACTAAACCTAGCGAAGCCACTGCCACCCCACCTCCTCTATCTTCTCTGGGCCCACTCCAGCATGCTCTAAAACAGGTCCCTGGGCTGCACTGCAATGGTGGCGAGTGACACACTGCATCTAGTGGCAGGTGACGGTGGCAAGTATCACACTGCATCTGGTAGCAGGAGACGGTGGCATGCTGCATCTGGTGGCAAGTGACAAGCTCAGGGTTCCCACTGATTGTGCATTATGGTAAGTTGAACTATTTCTTTATATATTACAATATAGTAATGTAGTAATAGAAATAATATGATTTGATCATCCTGACACCATAGCAAGTATGGTGTTGGGATGATATAAGTGCCAAAACCAACCATTAACCTGACAAATCACTTGCTCCTGAAACCATCAACTCAGAAACTACATTCAACACCCCCCCCCCCTGTCCCTCCGATCCTTGCCAAAATTGTCCCTGTATGGCAGTTTGGAAATGTGGTTACCCTATAGAAGGCGGGTGATAGATCAGAAGAATGGGACTTGAGCGGTGTTAGGGCTGTATATGTTAGCTAGCGTGATAAGTTTATCCCATAGTATGCTTTTAATGAAGATGTAACGTCCTTGTTCGTCATTCAGATTTGAAGGGGGAGATTTCTTGACACTAAAATGTATTTTCCATTGGTTTTGGATGTGGGGGAGTTAGAATGATAAATGTGGGGGAAGTGGGGGTTTTCTAATTTGGGTATGGCTTTTAATTTGAAGTGTGTCTCTAGTAAGAATATAACGTCAGCCTTCATGGAGTACACGATGGCTAAGATTTGTGACCTCTTCTCTGGTATATTGAGGCCTTTTGCATTGAAGGATACTATCGTAAGTAATAAGGGTGTACGTGAGTTCCCAGATTGGGCCATTTCCAACAGTGCGAAAGGTGGGAGGGATAAGAGTACGTGGAGAGAGTGGATTAATAAGGTTTAAGGTCATGCTATGAGTAGATGGAGGGGGGTTCAGATGAGGTTAGAGATGGACAACTGTGGGGGGGATGGGGAAGTTAAGCGAGCACTAAGAGAGGGGCAATATCGGGTGAGGGTTGGGTGGGGGTGGGAGGGGGGGCAGAGCAGAGAGGGGTGAGAGAGAGAAGTTGTACAGGGATCGAATCCGGAAGGTGGGAATAGACCAGCTAGATCAGTGGGTTTAGTGGGATCGGTGCAACATATTGGTGTGACCATCTAGAGAGTTATGAGTATTTAGGTGTATCGCTGCAAGATAAGCTAAAAGAGAAAGAGAAAGAAAAAAAAGAAAAAAAGAAAAGAAAAAATCTGTGAAAAGTAGTGCACAAGGTTAGACAGGTTTAACAGGTTTAACATTTTTAACAATGCCAGAGGAATCAAAACCATAATAACTAGACAAGTAATATGGCTTCAACATTTGTAACGTTCTGCCTTAAAGCTTAGAGGTGTGTTGGGGAGTCCTGGGAGGAATCCAATGATAATGGAGTCTTCTTGCAAGATGTAGGTGAGTTTTCTACAGCTTAAATACTGAGAGTTGGTATATCTGGTGATGATTCTTCCCTGGGCCCCGCTTTATCAGGTACAACACAACGAATCAAGGCAGTCGGTATATTGATCTAGGAAGGGAGCATAATCCATTCTCCTCTTCCTTTATCAATAGCTCATATCTTTGTGTTAAAAGCAGGTAGGCTGTCATAGAAGAGGCACACCGCTGACAATATACTTACTCACAGTATAATATCTTGTTTTTCGGAGGGGGGGTTTGGGTTAGGGGTAGTGGGGATCAGCATAGGGACAAGAAAAAAGGGGTGAAGGGGGAGAGAGAAAAAGATAAGATAGGGATGATAGTCCAAATTCGTACAGGGGAGTTGGGAGGATCCTTTGGGTGTGATTGAATGCATTTTCCTTTCTGTGTGCCAAAAGTTGTGGGGGTAGTTTGCAGGAGGTTTTGTAGATCTCATAGGATATCTCTCTATGAGATTATTGGACTCGCAGAGACATGCGGTGGTAGGTAAACAGATGGTAAAGAGATCGGACAGTTTCTTTTGACAGTTTCAGTGAGCTTGCTTATTGAAAAGAAGGTCAACTGCTCAGGGTTTGTGTTCCATTGTGAGAAGGCACTTTTGGAGTAGTTACATTCAGGGCAAGTCATTCAGCCGGAGTCGGGGGGAAGTTATCTGGGTTCTTGACATGAGTTGTGGGTTTTACAAAGGTAGCAGTCTCTGAAAAGCTATGCTGGAGGCAATTGTATCAGCAGAATGCGAGCACAGGGAGGCTGTTCCATATGAAGTTATGGGCTCCATGGGGAGCTTATTGATACTGTATAATGAGGGGGAGTGTAGGATCCTTGAGTGGGAGGTATCTGGTTATCCAGGGGGTGGCATTTTTTTGTGGTTGCTCAAGACATATTGATATGTCTGTTGAAATGGGGGGAAGATGAAATTGCATATTGATGGGAAAGGACACGGGTAGGTGATGGTAAAAAAAAAAAAAAGAAGGAGGTTAGTTTGCGGGAATCACTGGGACTGCCTGTAGAGTTGGTGTAATGACCTTAGATCATAGAATGCTCCTAAAAATACCGGAATTTCACTCTAGGCCGACAGATGAGACCTTCGATGAGCTGGTGAGGCTGTTGGGCTGTCGCTCTTCGGAGTGCCTTGGGCAGCTGGTGGTAGATATTCCGGTATATCTACCACCATATGAAGGTAGCGTCTGGTAAATCGATTACCGGGATGTCTAGGGTGCTGCAGAAATTATCCAGATCTACTGACACTCTGAGGTTTGCTGTGCGGCCCTGGCTCGTAGCAGATAGGCAGAAGGGGTACTTCCAGCGATAGCTGATAGATCTTGAGCGCAGGAGATCTTTTCTGCATTGCAGGGTAATATTTGATAAATCCTGATATATTTTTTTCCATGACAATCCTGATATATTTTGATTTCTGCGCCATGGGATTGCAGGCGCCTCCAATTACGTGCCATCCTGAGGATATCTTCTTTCCGTGGGAAGCTGATTAAGCAGCAGACAACATCTATTGGTGGGTATGTGTCCCTTCCCTGGGGTCTTTCCATCCCTATTGGAGCATCTGGGGGCCTCTCTAACAGCTCATTGAATAGGGCAACTGTGGTGCGGGTAAGCTGGCTGGATTTGATGGATTCAGGTAACCCTCTTACCCTCAGATTGTGGCATCTGCCACGGTTGTCAAGATCCTCCAGATGGTGATGAAGCTCCCGCAGGTGGATAGAGTGGGATTCAGTCACTTGCTTTACTTGGCAGAGCGAGGTGTCATGGCAGGCTGTTGTTCTCTCCACCTCACACACTCTGGTACTCATGGCATGGATGTCTTCCTGCAAGTTGGAGATAGCTGCTTAGAGCGTATATTTTAATTGCTGCCACAATCTCATGTAGATGATTGAGGCTCGGTGCAGCCATTTACCTGATGCTCCCAGTGGCATTGTTTCTGCCTTGTGCTCGGGTAGGGCTTGTGCTGGGAGAATGGGGCCTTCATGAGGAGGCCTGTGTGTGAGACATGGCACTCCTCTGTAATTGCTTGCGGAATAACTCCGGGATTTTACCACTCAACTGGGTTCCCTGGTCTCGGGGTGATTGGGACCTGGTAGCAGAGGCTCTGCGGTATGTTCTTCCCGTCATACTATGGTTGGTACCTCTGTCTGGGCTATTGCTGGACCTCGTGGTGTCGGGCTCTGAGACTAAGCGGCCATCACGGACCAGGACCAGACCACACCCCCGGAAAACGTTTTAAACACATTATATTGGACATGATTCATTGTCCAATATGGTGGGCAAAAAGCCTCAAATTTCTACTTTCTGTGCTCAATGATGCGTAAAGGGCAGGGGCACCTGAAGAGATTTTATAATAATGATGTCACTGCTCTGTTAAGTTGCCTTGGATAGACACTATGTAAAAGGCATAAGAATAAATTCAACCGTATTGAACACCAAATGCGCTGAAAAGCAGGTGTCAGGGATAAATTAAATTGGAACAGGCTCATTATTAACTATTGTGTATTAAAGAATAATTAGACACGCAATGCCAATGATAAGCAAAGCAAATAGCCTTAAATAGGGAGGATTTGAAAAGATATCTAAATTAAATTCAAATATAGACAATATATGGTCAACATAGCTAGGTTAACGTAATAGAGGGGGTCACTGCATCAGCATCTTATAATAAAAATGATCATACAATGCTGATGCAGTGACCCTCTCTATTACTTTAACCTAGCTATGTCGATCATATACTGTCTATATTTGAATTTAATTTGGACATCCTTTCAAATCCTCCCTATTTAAGGCTATTTGCTCTGCTTATCATTGGCATTGTGTGTTTAATTATCCTTTATTACACAATAGTTAATAATGAGCCCTGTTGCAATTTAATTTATCCCTGACACCTGCTTTTCAGCGCATTTGGTGTTGAATACTGTTTATTATTATTTATTCTTATGCATTTTCGTAATGTCTATCCAAGGCAACTTAACAGAGCAGTGACATCATTATTATAAAATCTCTTCAGGCGTCCCTGCCCTAATATTCACGCATCATTGAGCACAGTAAGTAGAAATTTGAGGCCTTTTGCCCACCGTATTGGACAACGAATCATGTCCAATATAATGTGTTTAAAATGTTTTCCATTTTCCCTTTGCAATTGTAGCCTGGTCCTTTTATATCTCCTGTGGCTGCTGTACACAGCCTCCCCTGCCATTTCTTGGTTGGGCTGGTGGGGTCTTCCTGTTTTGTGCCCCTTGACTGGGATTGGTGGAGGGTATTGTCAGAAACCATGAAATCAGTCCAAGACAGAAGTACAGTTAAATCACACTTGTTTAATAATAAAAGTAAAAAGAACAAACTTAGTGAAAACATAGCCAAAGTTCAGTAACCGGCATGGATAGTCAGCCAAGCCAGAAGTCAGGGATCAATGTAGCGGAACAGCAAGCACGATCTGGAGCCAGAAGGGATGTCAGCAAAGCAAGTCTTGAACAGGATCACAGTTTCTGTGATGATGACCAATGCAAAGGCAGAGCTCCTCCTGGACTGGACGGCTTAAGTAGGCAGGACTGACAAGCAGGATATCATCAACAGCTGAGTAACTGTGGAGAGCTAGGAGCTGGCAATTAGCCGACAGCTGAGCAGCCAGCTCGGAGAAGGAAGGGCTGAGCCCAGCCCTGAGAGGTATTTTCTCTTGAAGGCCATGACGAATGTTCATATGTGTATATATACTTGTATTTTTGTTTCTTCTATATTTGAATACTGATAAAAAAAATTTTTTTATATTTTATTAGAGTTAGACCTGTGTTAATACCGGTGGTCCTAAAAAAAAATCCCCTGAGGAAGCCAATGATTGACGAAACAGGTTGGGATATAACATCTACACTTGACCATCTGTGCCCCTGTGGGACACCAGCGACCAGTAAAAAGCAAACTGAATATGCTCTGATTTTTATTGAACCTCTTTTCTACTTTATGTAACAATAAAGATTTACAAATTTTACTATATATGTATGTAGGACTAACCCCTAAAGGAGCTGCTGGTTTTATTCAGGCTTACCGTTAACTCTCCTGCTCGCCTCTTCATCTTAGGGGGGTCCCGTGGAAAGTAGCCCAAATTAAGATATATCAGACACGTGGTCATTTTTGAAGACTTATTTAGGGGTACTATCCAAGAAAGACACAAGACAGTCCTTCAATAGAGGGTTAGAGGATAAGGGGGGAATTCAGGCACCTAGTAATTGTGGGTTAGAGGTATCAGATCCAGAGGACAAACGGGTCCACAGACTGGATCCAGCAGTCACCGGATAGGCCCCTCTCACTTGACCTAGCAGCCAATGATATGCCAAACAAAGTCTCTGCCACAGACTTGTTAATTAAACTTAGTGGTTCTTGAGAGTAGATGCGCAACATAGTCTTTGCCACAGACTTGTTAATCAAACTTAAGATTCTTGAGAGTTTTTAGGAAGAACTACCATACAGTACCAGATTCTTTCAGCCAACCCTGCGATACTGTAAGGATATTGATCCGGGATGCGTCCTCAAACTGAGTTTCCAGGCTCCTCCAGAGACACCAGACTTGCGCTTGGTCCTCCACTGGAAAAGTCCTCCCATGGATCCGTCAGCTTTCCTTGGCTTCTCCCCGCAGGCGAAACAGCACAGGACCACCCCTGGATCAGCAGCCCTCAAGACATTCCTGGGCCTACACTCTCAGCTACAAAGCCTCAGGCCAGCTGGCCCCAAGGCGCAAGACCATGCGACACAGACCCCAGGCCAGGAGGGCCCTGGGGTTGGGATCATGGTCCCCAGAAAACAAACCCAGAAAAATGGTGTCTGTACCTTAAATACCCTCTCCCAGAATGCACAGCAGGGAAGCCACACCCACTGAACCATTTCCGAGCAAGAGGCGGTATTCAATACATCCAGTCTGCTGCTGTTCCACACCCACCGACGGCGACAGCGACACCTACGGTGAGGTGGGTTTCAGTGCAACCCAACTGGGCTGGTACAGAAACCAGAACTTTTAGAGAAATTGTTCTGAGCCAAACTACAGCTTCACATAATTAAATTGAAAAATAAAACAATAGCGTCTGCTCATCAGGAGCAGGGCGCTACATGTATATTTCTTTATTCAAGCACCGCTATGATCCCACCCTCTTATTTATATTCATTTATGAACTTTTTGATATCATGGGCAGTGACAGGTACTCTTTACAGAGACATCAGTAGAGATCTCTCCGGTTTGATGAGATGATTTCACAAGCCGGTAACGGCCTGTTTACATTAGAAAGAAACTGGAAAAATACTCGTCACTTCCGGTTTCTTAGACCATAGAGATGATCAAAGACAATCTGGTCCTCGGTCATCTCTATGGTAAGTCCAACCCATACCCTCCACCGGTTTCAGTCCTGGACTCCCCAAACTGCTTGTAACAGCAATCCAGTGGAATCCATAGAGAATCGCCAATGTTTCGTCACATATGGCGACCCATCACATTTGGCTACCCACTAGACTGCGCATGTACCACGCCGCCATATGCGTTCCACCCCTGAGTCCAGGTTCAAGCCCCACCATCCAAGTAGACATAGAGTTAGATTATAATTATGCCGAGCGAAGTGAGGCTGTGCCCGAAGCGAGGCGAGCGAAGTGAGCCCACGAGGGGCCCTGTGTTGGAGCGCATGTGGTGATGTCGCGCATGCGCACTCCAGCGGGTAGCCAAATGTGATGGGTAGCCGAATGTGACGTGACACAGGCTATAAAAAAACAATTACTGGAGTCATGACTGCAGCTGGAGGACGTCCAGGTATGTTCTTTTGGAAGCCGAACCCCAGTCTTGTAAGACAATGCATGTCTATTAGACCCCAGATCTCTCCATAAAGAGGACCTATTATGGCTCGTGCTGTAACAAGGGATATTGTTTATCCCTTGTAATAGCAATAAAGAGAAGAAAAAAAAATATATAGAGACAGTGTAAAAAAAAAAAAAAAACTTTACGCCAATCTATACCTCGGCACCTCACATTGGGAACATGGTTTTGGAGTAAGGAATTTGGCACCATGTATGTATTATGTTGTGAAGATTGATCCCCACCAGGTTCGTCGCATTTCCTACAAAAACGTTTTTTTTTCTACATTATTCAGATTTTAAAAAAAAACATTTTTATTGGTTTGTTATTGCCATGTTATGTTCCTTGTGTATTATATTCTTTGTACACAACTCTGTACTGTTCCGCATATACGTGGGGACGGTTAACCCACTGAATGTACTTATATTGTACTGATTCTTATTCCTGTTTCCAAATGGTACTTCGTACTTCTGTTTATTGTACTGTAACTTTTTTTTCCAATCTTCAAATAAATTCTCAGTGAAAGAAAAAAAAAGAAAAAAAAAAAGCTTTCAATAAAATAAATAATAAAAATTAATTTTTTTAAAGCATCCCCATCTCCCCGTGCTTACATGAAAATGAAAACGCATACATAAATACGTAAGTCCCACAAGCATGTGTAAATGGTGATCGCACCACACTTGCGAGGTATTGTTGCGAGCATCAGAAAAAAAGCAATAATTCTAGCACCAGAACTCCTGTGTAACGCTAAAATGTTAACCTGTGAAGGCATTTAAAGAGAAGCCTATGGGGATTTTTAGGTACCGTAGTATGGCGCCATTCTACGGGTGTAAGCTATTTTAAAGCATGAAATGTTAGGTATCTATTTACTCGGCGTAACATCATCTTTTATATTTTATCAAAAAATTGGGTATTATATTGTGTTTCTGTGCAATAAAATTAATTAAAATGTATTTTTTCCTAAAATAATTGCAACATCCAAACATCCATCATTTTATTCTTTAAGGCCTCTACTAAAATAATAATAATAATAATAATAATAATGTAGCAGAATAGTTTGGCCTTAATTTATGAAGAAAGATTATTTGTTTGGAACATTTTATAACAGAAACTAAGAAAAATATATATTTTTTCAAAACATTTGGTATTTTTTCATTTATATAATAAAGTAAAAAAGAATAATAAGGAATAAAAAACGCAGAGGTTATCAAATTCCATCAAACGAAAGCTCTATTCGAGTGAAAAAATGACATACATTTTATTTATGTACAGTATTGCTTGACTGTGCAATTGTCGACCGTCCCATATACTGCATGTATATATTTACGTCATCCTGAACTCCCGGTTATCGTGCGCAAAAGTGTCTCGCTCCCGCTGTGATTTTACACAGCGGGAGCTGTTCAGCAGGTCATGTGGACCCAATCTCCGCCACCACCCGTTGATCATTCAGTACACAGGCAGAACGGCGGTCTATATAAACAAGGCAGATTGCCTTTCTGTCAGTGCAGAGGGCATAGATCCTGTGTTCCTGTAAAGCAGAAATACAGATACATGCCTTTCACTAGTAAAAGCACCTCCCCCATAACCAGTGGCGGCTGGTGAAGTTTTTGGATGGGGGGGCGCCAGACCCCGCCCATCATGACCCCGCCCACCATTTTGGCCCCTCCCATTTCTCATAAAACACGCCCCTTATGTAATCGGAAAAAAAATTTGACGTGGGTTCCCCCTCCGAGAGCATACCAGGCCCTTAGGTCTGGTATGGATTCCAAGGGGAACCCCCCTACGCCGAAAAAACGGCGTGGGGTTCCCCCCCAGATCCACACCAGACCCTTATCCGAGCACGCTACCCGGCCGGCCAGGAAAGGGGGTGGGGACGAGCGGGCGCCCCCCCCCTCCTGAGCCGTACCAGGCCGCGTGCCCTCAACATGGGGGGGTGCCTTGGGGGAGGGGGGCGTGCCGCCCCCCCACCCCAAAGCACCTTGTCCCCATGTTGATGAGGACAAGGGCCTCTTCCCGACAACCCTGGCCGTTGGTTGTCGGGGTCTGCGGGCGGGGGGCTTATCGAAATCCGGGAGCCCCCTTTAATAAGGGGGCCCCCGGATACCGGCCCCCCACCCTATGTGAATGAGTATGGGGTACAATGTACCCCTACCCATTCACCTGTGAAAAAAAGTACAAAAAAAAAACACAACACAGGGTTAAAATATTTTATTGCACAGCTCCGGGGGTCTTCCGTCTTCGGGGGTCTTCTCGCCGGACTCCTCCGCTATCTTCTTGTAGCTCTTTTACTAGCGGAGGAGCCCGGCTTTCTTCCTCGCCGCCGGCCTCTTCTCCCGACTTCGGGGGTCTTGTCCCCCTCTTCGGTTCTTCTGCCGGGCCACCGCGCCTTCTTATAGCTCTTTTACAGGCGGTGGCCCGGTCTTCTGCTGCCACCGCCGCCCGTTCTTCTTCTTCTTCTTCTTCTTCTTCTTCTTCTTCTTCTTCTTCTTCTTCTCCTTCTTCTCCAGGAGATGTTGCCTCGACGATCTCCCTGGCCGGAATGCCAGGGACGCGCTGTGCTGCCACTTATATAGGGACAATGGGGCGGTGTCACATGGGTTGATGTCACATGGGTTGGTCACATGGGTTGATGTCACATGGCGACTGTGACATCAACCCATGTGACCAACCCATGTGACATCAACCCATGTGACACTGCCCCATTGTCCCTATATAAGTGGCAGCACAGCGCGTCCCTGGCATTCCGGCCAGGGAGATCGTCGAGGCAACATCTCCTGGAGAAGAAGGAGAAGAAGAAGAAGAAGAAGAAGAAGAAGAACGGGCGGCGGCGGCAGCAGAAGACCGGGCCACCGCCTGTAAAAGAGCTATAAGAAGGCGCGGTGGCCCGGCAGAAGAACCGAAGAGGGGGACAAGACCCCCGAAGTCGGGAGAAGAGGCCGGCGGCGAGGAAGAAAGCCGGACTCCTCCGCTAGTAAAAGAGCTACAAGAAGATAGCGGAGGAGTCCGGCGAGAAGACCCCCGAAGACGGAAGACCCCCGGAGCTGTGCAATAAAATATTTTAACCCTGTGTTGTGTTTTTTTTTTGTACTTTTTTTCACAGGTGAATGGGTAGGGGTACATTGTACCCCATACTCATTCACATAGGGTGGGGGGCCGGTATCCGGGGGCCCCCTTATTAAAGGGGGCTCCCGGATTCCGATAAGCCCCCCGCCCGCAGACCCCGACAACCAACGGCCAGGGTTGTCGGGAAGAGGCCCTTGTCCTCATCAACATGGGGACAAGGTGCTTTGGGGTGGGGGGGCCGCACGCCCCCCCTCCCCCAAGGCACCCCCCCATGTTGAGGGCACGCGGCCTGGTACGGCTCAGGAGGGGGGGGGCCGCCCGCTCGTCCCCACCCCCTCTCCTGGCCGGCCGGGTAGCGTGCTCGGATAAGGGTTTGGTGTGGATCTGGGGGGGAACCCCACGCCGTTTTTTCGGCGTAGGGGGTTCCCCTTGGAATCCATACCAGACCTAAGGGCCTGGTATGCTCTCGGAGGGGGAACCCACGTCAAATTTTTTTTCAGAAATTTGGCGTGGAGTTCCCCCTTCAGAGCTCATTCTCTGATTGGCCACGGCAAAAGTCGCCTGGCCTGGGGAAACCTTTCTGGCTGTGAAAGCTTTTTGCATTCATTCAGCTAAATGCACGAACATTCTCCACAAAGTAGAGGCTAGAAAGCATTTATGCGGTGACTCACCTCTCACTGTCTGGCAGCTCCGCTCGGGCTGAGGAACGGAGCTGCCTACGTCACTTCCGGGTTTCGTGAAGCAGCCGAAAGCCGGAAGTGACTGCCTGTCTAAGAGTGACAATGCTCCCGCCCGTAGAATCACAGTGATTTTACGGGCGGAAGCTAGTCGGCGTTCTGCTGTGCGCCGCAAGGCGGGTTTTTAACCCGCAAATGAAGCGCCATGAATGCAATCTTGTGATTGCATGGACGTGGCGCTTCTCATAGTGCACTGTGACCGGCACCACAGTACACTATGTTAAATTGTTAAATGACATTTTTTTTTTTTTTTTTTTAATGTCTTAAAGGGCCCGTTTTTTTTTTTTACTTTTTTTTTTTTTTTTTTACTTTTTTTTTTTTTTACACCTAGGGAGAGGGGGGGCGGCGCCCGGGCGCCCCCTATGGGCGGGCCGCCACTGCCCATAACACTGAAACATTAGCTAGGCACGTATTTAACCCTTTCAACGCCCCTGATGTTCATCCCTTTCCAGCTAGTGTCATTAGTACAGTGACAGTGCATATTTTTAGCACTGATCACTGTAATAATGTTGCTGGTCCCCAAAAAATGGTCAAAAGCGTCAGTTAGGTGTCCGCCACAATATCACAGTCCTGCTATAATTCGCTGATCACTGCCATTACTAGTAAAAAAATAAATAAACAAATAACAATTCTAGAAAAATATTCCATAGTTTGTAGACTCTATAACTTTTGCGCAAACCAATCAATATATACGCTCATTGGGATTTTTTTTGACACAAATATGTAGCAGAATACATATTGGCCTAAACTGTTGAAGAAATTTGTTTTTCTTACATTTTTTTCTCACATATGTATATTGTTATTTTTGTTTAAAGTGCAAAAAATAAAAAATGCAGAGGTGATCAAATACCACCAACAAAAAAAAAAAGCTAGATTTGTGGGGAAAAAAGGAGATCAATTTTATTTGGGTACAACGTCGCAATTGTCAGTTAAAGTAATGCAGTACCATATCGCAAAAAATAGCCCGGTCAGGAAGGAGGTGAAAAGTTCCAGAGGACAAGTGATTAAGGTACCCTTGGGCCGCACTTGCATGGGCATTTAGCCACATTGTAAATTCAAGAGGTAAAAATCTACTGATTGTGGCTGTTGGCAGCCGCAGCTGTTCGCAGTTCAGTGGTCGTGGCTGGACACACTTTTCCGAAAATTGTTCAGAAAAATCTGAAGATGCCCTTGACCAAGACACTCAGTGGTAACTGGGAAACGAGTGCCTCCATATACAGCGCAACAGCTCTGACTTTCTGAGTAGCTGCAGCACAGGAGCTCTAAATTTCTGAGTAGCTGCAGCGCAGGAGCTCTGACTTTCTGAGTAGCTGTAGCGCAGGGGCTCTGACTTTCTGAGTCTCTGCAGTGCAGGAGCTCTGACTTTCTGAGTCACTGCAGTGTAGGAGCTCTGACTTTTTCAGTAGCTGCAGTGCAGGAGCTCTGACTTTGAGTCACTGCAGTGCCTAGGAGATCTGGCTTTCTGAGTCACTGCAGCGCAGGAGCTCTGATTTTCTGAGTCACTGCAACGCAGGAGCTCTGACTTTCTGAGTCACTGCAGCACAGGAGCTCTGACTTTCTGAGTAGCTACAGCACAGGAGCTCTGACTTTCTGAGTCTCTGCAGCACAGGAGCTCTGACTTTCTGAGTCACTGCAGCGCAGGAGCTCTGACTTTCTGAGTAGCTGCAGCGCAGGAGCTCTGACTTTCTGAGTCTCTGCAGCACAGGAGCTCTGACTTTCTGAGTCACTGCAGTGCATAAGCTCTGACTTTCTGAGTCACTGCAGACCAGGAGCTCTGACTTTCTGAGTCACTGCAGTGCAGGAGCGCTGACTTTCTGAGTCACTGCAGCGCAGGAGCTCTGACGTTCTGAGTCACTGCAGCGCAGGAGCTCTGACTTTCTGAGTAGCTGCAGACCAGGAGCTCCAACTTTCTGAGTAGCTGCAGTCCAGGAGCTCTGACTTTCTGAGTAGCTGCAGTCCAGGAGCTCTGACTTTCTGAGTCACTGCAGTGCAGGAGCACTGACTTTCTGAGTCACTGCAGACCAGGAGCTCTGACTTTCTGAGTCACTGCAGACCAGGAGCTCTGACTTTCTGAGTCTCTGCAGTGGAGGAGCTCGGACTTTCTGAGTCACTTCAGACCAGTGAAGCCATTCTCCATATAGTAGGGTGACCTAGGGTTGCCACCTGTCCAGGATTCACCCGGACAGTTCGGGTTTGGAATCATGCGTCCAGGTTTCAGACTGTCTGAAACCCGGACACATTATTTAGACTGAACTATGGTTTCCCAGCAGGGTTTCTGGCTGCAGTTTTCACTGCTGAGAGTGTCTGTTACACTGTCTTTCACACTGCCCAAAGCCACCACTAACAAACCATACCCTCCACCCCCCCACCAACACATACAGACGGGAGAAGAGAGAGGGCTTGATCTGCACCTCTTCCCCCCCATCCCTACCCCCCTGTGTCTGCCCACACTCCAATCCCCGGCGCTGTGCCTCAGAAAAGGAAAGTTGAGGCTGGAAATTTGAAGTCCAGCAGCCTCAGATCCATCTGAATGAGAGGTGCAGACTGCCAAGGGGTGAGTGAGCTCACCATCCATCCCTGTCTCTGAATGAAGTCTCCCCCCTTCCCTCTCCTTCCTCAGAGAGAGTACACTAAGTCAAATCAGAGTTCTCAGAGCACCCCTTACATCAGAGTTACCCTTTACACCAGTATTTCCCCTTACAGCAGAGTCCTCTCTGTACATCAGAGTACTCAGTGTTCCCCCATAAATCAGGGTTCACAGAGCATCCCTTATGTCAGAGTCCCCAGAGTTCAGAGGTAAAAGGGGAACTCTGTGGACTCTGATGTAAAAGAGGACTTTTGTTATTAACTTATATACATATGATTAGAAATGTTATTTAGTAGCAAAATATATGTATAGCTTATACTATAAAAAATAAATTTCTGTGCGCCACAAAACTGTTCGGGTTTGACTTGAAGAAAAGGTGGCAACCCTAGGGTGACCAGATGTCCCCGGTTTCAGGGGACAGTCCCCGGATTGAGGACACTGTCCCCAGACCAAGTCTGTCCCCGGTTTTGTCCCCGGATTTGACTTCAACAGCAGCTGGGGCAATTTTCAAAGACAGTCAGTGCAGAATAAAAAAAAACTAATTCTGAATTACACCCCCCCACTCCTACTAGCTTAGGGGGTGTATTTTTTCCATTATCTGTATCCCTTTCTGGTGATGATCTGCTGGTCAGAGCGGATGGACTATTTTTTCAGTTTCCGGCACATGCCCATTCAGCTCCGCTCACATGTACTTCTGCCTTGGCTCAAATCCCGGCCAGCCGCCTGCCTGCTTATCTCCTTGCCTTCCCTGGCAGAGTCATTTTCCTCTGCTCCCCACCTAGTAGTAGCCGAGGCCCGGAGAGTGAGAAATGAGATGCTGTGAGGCAGGTGGCGGAGGCGACTGGCAGAGAGAGGCAGCTGAGCTCAGCTGTCGATGTCCAGCAGCAGGAATAGAGGGGAAGCAGATCCAATTGTGGGGCTGCCAATGCCTTCAAGGCTTCAACACAGGTGTGCTTTGGGGGTGTCTGTGAATAGACTACATTGCACTGTCTGTCTCTCTGGCATAATGGATGGTATCAGAACTCACAGGCAGCGGGGGGCACTTATTGGTCAGAAGTTAACAAAATCAGCACCCAGCAGCCATGTTATGTGACACACTGTGACAGAGCCAGGCAGAACCATGATAGAGTGCCCGCTGCCTGTGAGTTATAATAAAGCTGATGATCTTAACCAGTTGCCAATCACCTGATAGCAGATTTACTGCTACAGGGGGGTCGCACTGCGCAGGATCACTTATATACGTGATCCTGCATTTCTGGGTGTCAGAGCCAATCAGCGGATCCGGCGGACTCGCCTAGTGGTCTGCCTATGTAAACAAGGCAGTTTGCCATTCTTTCAGTGTGGAAGACATTGATCCTGTGTTCCTGTAAAGCAAGTACAGGGATCTATGTCTTCCCTTAGTAAAAGCACCCCCCCCCCCACAGTGAGAAAACACTTGTTAGGCACACATTTAACCCATTTATTGCCCTAGATGTTATCCCCTTTCCAGCCAGTGTCATTAGTACAGTGACAGTACATATTTTTAGCACTGATCACTGTATTAGTGTCACTGCTTACCACAAAGTGTAAAAAGTGTCACTTAGTGTCTGATTTGTCCACCGCAATATCGCATTCCCGCTACGAGTCGCTGATTGCTGCCATTACTAGTAAAAAAATAAAAAAAAAAGTCCCTGGATTTCATTTTAAAAATCTGGTCATCTTATCTTATAGGCTATTTTACATGAAAAGCTGACCATGTCATGTGATATTTATTATATGTAAGAGAAAATACGTTTATTTCAAAATTAAACAGTAATGCACACTCTGTAATATCTCCCTTGGGCATTAGCCACAGTCTCTGTTTACCGTAAATAATATTAGGGGGAAAATTCCTCAGTGCTGGCGGAAGTATGGACTCGCAGGGCGCACCGCGCATGCGCACCTTACCAGCAGCTCCAGCCTCGCAGCGCCTCACGTCACGGCCGGCCGTTACGTTCTGCCGTGTGCTTAGGAGGTCGGGTCGCTTTTGAAAAAATGAACAACCCCACCACCGGCGGCGGCCAGTCCCCTGACAGCTGCCGTTCTGGTAAACCGATGTGAGCTCCGTTAAGAGAGCCTAGACAGAGCTTTTGGACAATTTGGTGAGTGTCGACGCTTTTCACACAGCACGCATGCGCAACCCCCCCTCTCCCCCGCGAGTAGTTTACTCTTCGCATGCGTCGCTTCTGCTTTCGTGAGGGAAGACGCACTGAGCATGCGTCTTACAGCCTCACGGCCCGCGCATGCGTGCTGCTCCTCTGCAGGGTTTCTGGCTTGTAGGATAGTGAGCCTTCCCTAACTCCCCCCTCCCTCCATAGGGTGCCACTGTGTGACCTGCCCCGGGGGGAGAAACAGAGGTCCCCTGGGGGGGAGGGCAGCCGAACCCAGAGGCAAGAGGGGCCCCTGGGAGCCTTAGGGGGAGGGGCAACGAACCAGGAACTGACAGCTGATTAGGACTTGGAATGAACACTTTCTGTGCTGGGGGGATGACAATTCTGTACCCATAGAGCTGAGGTATAGTGTGCGAGTGACTGTGTATATATATATCTATGTGTGTGTACTGTACAGTATTGTCATCAGATGGATCACAACAATCCCACAGGGTCTGTGATCACCTGATCAGTACAGATCCTGTGTGTGCAATAGTCATTGTTACCCCCCCCCCCATTACTCTATGTGTATTATTATTATTTATTATTGATAGATAGTGTGAGCTTGGACTTCCTTTACTTTTTATTAGTCTCAGATTTGTATTGGAAGATAACAGATGTTATTATGTAGGAATAAAGTGCCCTGTATGGGCTCTGCTCAGGGAATAAGTCATGTATTTATACTTTTAAAAGATTATTATTTATAGCGCCAACAGTTTGAACAGCGCTTTACAATGTTGGGACAGACAGTACAGTTACAATGCAATACAGGAGGAATCAGAGGTTCCTGCTCACCAGAGCTTATACCAACTATCGAGGGGGGGGGGGGGGGGTTTACTAAAACCAGAGCAGTGTGCAAGGCAACCAATCGGCTGCAAGATTTCATTTTCAAAGCTTAAAGTGATACTAAAGTCTCGTAATTTTTATTTTTTGCTTAGAAATAACAAACATGTTATACTTACCTGCTTTGTGCG